>NC_041732.1:41804289-42429289 GCF_004115215.2 Ornithorhynchus anatinus | reverse complement strand
ATGGATTAATTAGTGATATTCAGCTTTCCTGGGGAAGGTTTAGAGTCTCTGTTAATAGTTCAGGATGCAGCAAAAACTGATTTTGTTAGCCACCTCAATCACCTATAATATCTGTAAAACTTGTGGCATTAGGTTTATCCCATACAGACTCAAGTCAAAATTATATCTTCTAGGAAAAATAATTATTAGTACAAAACATTGCCTATTGGGTAGCCATTCCAGAACAAATGAAGATGGGATTTTCTCTCTCACTGATTTAAATCTAAAGAAGGAGTCAGGGAGACACTAGTGATTTACAAATAGAGAGAGCAGGAGGAAGAATACAGATAGTCCAGGTAGTAGCCATGAATGGAATTGTTACCTAATTAATTGAGTGCATATCTGAATATTCATCTGTTTGGGTGATAGTTGGGTTGACACAGTTTAGGATGCTGGGAATTAACTAGGCAAAGCTTCTTAGAGGAAGTGGAATTTAGGAGAGCATGGAATGTCAGGGGAGCTGGCGTCCGACGGATTTGACATTTCTCATTCTGGATAGAAACTAGAGCATTTTAACACATACTGATAGGCACTCATTTCAGTATTAATAGAGTCCCATGTTTCTCTACCTTGCGTTTTACCTCATAACTCAACAGTTAGACATCCAGTGGCCCTTGCCTCAGAGTTCAAAATCAGGTCTCCATCATACACATATGGCCTTGGTTTTCTAATGAACCCCTGATCCAGGAGTACAGTTCTGTAGGCCTTTTCCACACAGACCTCCTGATGAACCCAGCAAGCACTCCCCCCCAGGGACAGAAATGTCTGCCAGATTAGAAGCCACTCAGACCCATCTGATTTACAAATGGAGCAGACATGTGGACTGCAAGTTGGAGACCAGTGACTTGTCCTCTATAATTTCTATTTAATATCCAGAAATGGAAAAGGAAAGGGAAATTTGCACATGGCTTTATTATTGTCACAGATATTAGAAAAGCTTTTGGTACCTGATAGTGCAGAGTGGACAGAGCAAGGACCTGGAGGTCAGACGACCTGGGTTCTAATCCCAGCTCTGCCACTTGCCTGATGATTGACCTTGGGCAAGTCACTTCATTTCAGTGGGTCTCAGTTTCCTCAAGTGTAAAATGGGGATTCAATATCTGTTCTCTCTCCTGCTTAAAACTGCGAACTCCAGGTTAGGGACTGTGTCCAACCTGATTAACTTGTATCAACCCCAGCACTTAGAACAGTGCTTAATGCACAGTAAATACTTAATAAATACCAGAATAATAATTATTGCAATTACATAGGAGCACTCCCAGTAATGTCAGTAGGAGCTGCACCCAACACTGAAAGTAAAATTTGGCTTGGAATGGCCAATTCCACATGCCAGGCCCAAAGGTATTTACTTAGTACCCAGAGAGAACACAGCACTGTATTAAACTCAGATTCCTCTCTCAAGTCCCTACTTCACTCTGCTAGCTGCACCTTTTCTAAAATGATGTTCTAAAAGATGTTCTGCGAACATCTTCCCACTTCACAAAAATATCCAGTAGTTGCCCATCCAACTCTTCATCAAACAGAAACTCCTCACTGTTGGTTCAAAGGCACTCAATCACTTCTCCCCTCCTATTTAACTTCATAGCTCTCCTCTTACAACCCAGCCCATACATATCATTCTTCCATCACCAATCTGCTTTCACCTCTCTCACCATCCATCCCTTGCTCAGGCCCTTACTCAAGGCCTGTAACTCTTTCCCACTTATTAGCTGACAAACCATCCCTCTCCCCATCTTCAAAGCCCTACTAAAATCATATCACCACCAGAAAGTCCTCATCCCACCCTATTCTCCCTCTCTTCTAAATCTCCAATGCCCTTTTTGCCCTTAGCACAGAGTCATCCCATCCATATCCTTGTACATAACCTTCTATTTTGCTGCTTCTCCTACCAGTACTTTATTTTAAGGACTTTCACCCCACTAGATTGCAAATTCTTCAAAGGCAGGAAACAAGTTTAACCATTTGATTAATTTTCCCAAACATTTAGTACACAACTCTGCACACAGTTAAGCAACCCATAAATTGATTGATTTCATTACAAATTAATTAAAGGAAAAATGATAGGAAAACATTGAAGTTGAAATGTTTAATTAAAATTGAGAAATAAATCTCTTTCAGACATTGTTCATTTCTGGAAAGATATCTTGAAACAATAGACAAAATTTTCTTTGAGTTGTGTTTATAAAAAAATAATGGTTGCATCATGACACTTGACAGAAATGCAGTATCATGATAGAGTGCTACGGTATGACTGTAGCTTCTACCTCCCACTCAGTTACACAGGCATAGAGAACTCATTAGTTTGAAATCATTTGTTTCCTGTCAGCTCTAATTACATAATTACCAAGTAATTCCATTGCTTCCTTGTTTTCTATGATGTTTGGGATATATGTTTACACACCTCACGTAACATAAAACCCCGTGGCTACTCATTACTACTTGTGTGTCTGACTTATCACAGCTGTCCCATATTACTGCCAATTGTTTTTGTGGGTTTAAGCAATTCATCCTCTTCTTTAACCTTTTCTAACTCTATTGAGCAACCGTAAGACATTTCTTCTCCAACATTTCTCTATGTCCCCAGTGACACAAATTCTGTGCTTGCGAGATTCTTCCTTTCCTTTTTAATATTAGTCCTTGCCTTTCCCAATTCATAAGAGAAGCCCTTAGCCTGCTTGGCTTGATTTTGGAAAGTTGTAGATGTTTTCACAATGGCTCTGCATGTTTTAACTCCATCTGTAGAGTAGAAGGAAGACTTTTCAAGGGATTTCTATGCTTGTTTAGGATTACAACTAAGAGATTAGAGATTAATCAATCAATGGTATTTCTTGAGGATTTACCATCTACAGTGCACTGTACTATGCGCTTGGAAGAATACAATGTGAAAGAGGTGGTAGAAACCTGCTTGCAAATAGTTTATAGTCTAGAGTTCAATCTAAGAAATTGCATTTGATTGAATACAGTGTATTGTATACAGTCAATCTACTGCTTGATCAAGTGTAATTTTAAATGAAATTAATGCATACAAAAATGTTTAGCATTTCATCTTGGCCCTGTAAGTGATTGCTATGTTTCCTGGGGCAGGAGGTGCTTTGGTGAAGTTGAGTTTACTGAATTTCAGGGCCTTGTTTAGTCTATGATCTCATTGTATGTGGAACTCTTTAGGGTGTGGTTTGACCCTGAGACTTGCAAAGCACGGAATAGAAATAGCACAATTACCTGTTTACCTTTTAAAGAGTCCTCTACACACAAATTTTGGAGGGTTTCTTTTTTCTGTTCTCTTATCATTAATCACTTTTTCATTAAAGAATATTTCATTTTAAAAGAGCTTGGACTGTTTTAAAGTGAGAGCATGTCAGAAAGTTTGGGTAACTGTAAAGCTCATTAAACTGGGAGACTGCACATCTGATATCTAATCCCACTTGCCACTGACTGGTTGACTTTAGGTACATTGCTTTAATCTCTTTTGGGCTGAGTCTCCGCTGATTGTAAACTAAAGGATTCGGGAGATGATGACACAAGGACAAGGCCACAGAATAAACACAATTAAGAAAAAAGATCTGTGTCTCCCACATGTATGCTAGAGACACAGGAAGGGAGGGAGGGACACAGGGAGGCATGGAAGGAGACAGGCAAGACACCATGAAGGAGAGTGGACTTTTTCTGGCCCTGCCCAGGCAGCTGCATCTAGGTCTAGTTTCCCTGGCCTAGTTACCAGGGTTGAAATCAGGACTTTGTGGGTCCGATAGCCACTGTCCTGCTCCTGCTCCTGGGCAAGCCATAGCTGTTGAGAGCAGTCCCATGGATTGGTGGGAAGGATAAGGCTATGCCCTGGCCTATAATAATAATAACAGTTACAATAATAATTATGGTATTTGTTAAGCGCTGTGTGCCATGCACTGTTCTAAGCACTGGGGTGGATGCAAGGTTATCAGGTTGGATACAGTTTCAGTCACATGTGGGACTCACAGTCTCAATCCCCATTTTAGAGGTGAGGTAACTGTGAAGTGATTTGTCCAAAGTTACAGCGCAGACAAGTGGCAAAGCCGGAATTAGAACCCGTGACCTCTTCATGATTGTAGCCATCAATTTGCTCCCGCAGAAGATGGAGCAGGGACTGCAGGGGCAGGTGGCAGCTGACAGGCAGAGAGCTTCCAGATGCAGACAAGCTCATCTGGGAACTAGGGATGTGAGAGGTGGAAATGGAAAATGTTGGGTAAGGAGTGGGCCAATGCTCCCAGTGACCCAAGTCTTTCAGACAATTGACAACTTCTTCCTACTACTTAAATTTTGAGCCCCATGTGGGACAGGGACTGTGTCCAGACCGATTAACTTATATCTACCTCAGCACTTTAAGACCTGTGTGACATATAGTAAGCACTTAAATTATATAATAATAAATATCATGATAATAACAAAATTGGGGAATGGAGAACAGCAAAGAGGGAATGTAACAGGCAACAGGACTTTGAGAGATAGCAGGAGCATAGCATACTTCAGGAACAAGACAGCTCCAATAAAAGTTAAAATAAGTTGAATAGAGAAAAAAATCATGTGGCATTCATATTTTGAATACATTTAAAAGAAAAGAAGAAATAAGCACCATGACCTAGTGTAATACTACTACTGATAATAACGATGGTATTTGTTAGGTGCTTACTATTTCATTCATTCATTCAATAGTATTTATTGAGCACTTACTATGTGCAGAGCACTGTACTAAGCGTTGGGATGAACAAGTCGGCAACAGATAGAGACAGTCCCTGCCATTTGACGGGCTTACAGTCTAATCGGGGGAGACGGACAGACAAGAACAATACTATTTGCCAAGCACTGTTCTAAGTGCTGGGGTGGAAACAAGGTAATCAGGTTGTCCCACATGGGGCTCACAGTCTTAATCCCCATTTTACAGATGAGGTAACTGAGGCACAGAGAAGTTAAGTGACTTGCCCACAGTCACACAGCTGACAAGTGGCAGAGCGAAGTGGGAGAGGAACTATATCCAAGACGATGATCTTGTATTACCCCAGTGTCTAGTATAGTACCTGGCACATGTTAAGCACTACAAATACCCAAAAAAACCCCCAAAACTGTAAATGGAACTAAAAGAATGAAATGAATGTTAAATGATCCAATATGAATGGAATTTGTATTTACATATAATGTACATTTTTATGCATGTTTTAACATAGATTAAGTTAAGCTTTCCCAAGTGAACCCTATTTTACAAATCTGCCAGGATTACATGAAATAATAGATGTGAAAAGTGCTCTGAATGCAGAAAGTGTTCAATAAATATGATTGAATGAATGAATGAAAACAGTTTTAAACCTTAGAAAGACACTAAAGATATCCCAAACTTATTGTAATGTAATAAGTTTAATGGTTGTGTGATTACAGTGGTATTATGCAAAAAATACATGTCCATTCAACTCCAAACTGGATAAAATCCATACTAACATTATTATCATTATTATTATTATTACTAGCTGTATTTATTAAGCACTTATCATGCTTAAGTCACATTATCAACATTATAGTTGATTCTCTGAGCATTTTCCCATTTTATTCTATGGAATGATAACCAAATTACAGATGGGAAAATGAGAGATCGTTGAAAGAAGCAGCGGGGATGTGGGCCTGATTGTCCCCTCATCTCTAGAATGCCCAAAGGTCCCTTGGTCAAAATCAAACTGGACATGCTGACCATGACAGTATAAGAGGGTGGCAAGTGACAGTTGTTGTCTCACTGCACACCAGTCCCTCATTAGAACCCAGGAGCAGAGAGCTGGGGGCCTCTGCTGGGGAGCCGGGGGATGCCCCAAGGACCACCATCATTCAAGGATATAGTTTCTTGTATTTTGTTTTCCCATGTATAATTGAAATGTAAGGCCTCTCTCTGTCACAGGATTGTTATGCAGTCATAGCGGGCTTGATATAACACTGGATTTAAGATTCAGCCCGATCCTGGATGTCCAGGATGGTCACACGATTTCTTGGATTTGTTCCAGAGTTGGTTAAGGGGTGGTTCCTTATAGACAAGACCCAGTGCTGCTGATCTCCACCCTGGCAGCAACCCAAGCTGGAGTGAGTTTATCCCCTTAGCAGAATCCAAAATCCAAACGAATCCAAAAGGCAGCCAAAGAAATACACTTTAGTAGGAACTTGTGAGAGGCCAAGCCTCTAAATGAGGCTCCCATTGACTATGCCTTGACCTCCTTGGCATGGTCTGATAATCATCTCATTTAGTGCTGATGCAATAGTGGCAGAATGATTTGAGAAAACACAAAGCTTTGAGTAAGGTACTAGGAGAAAGGCTTAAAGACATGTGGTGCAATGACGTAAAAGAAAAGTGAAAGTATTCAGTTAATATCTATGAACCAGTTGCTCCACCACATGTCTGCTCTATGACCTTAGGCAAGTCACGTAACTAGAGAAGTAGCAAGGCCTAGTGGAAAGAGCATGGGCCTGGGAGTCAGAGGACCTGGGTTTTAGTCCCGGCTCCATTTCTTACATGCTAAGTGATCTTGGGCAAGCCACTCTGTGTCTCTGGACCTCAGTTTCCTCATCTGCAAAATGGGGATTCAATCCCTGTTCTCCCTCCCATTTAGACTGGGGATGGGATGAATATCAAATGATTAAAGAGCACAACTCCAAGTGTACAGGTAGTGAAGAATGGAAGACAAGTAGGGAAAATGAGAGTTTAAAGGTAGAGAAACATGAAGGGGAAGAGAGTTCCAGGCCAGGGGAACTGAGGGACCTGATTATCCCAGTGCTTAGTACAGTGGTTTGCACATAGTAAGCATTTAACAAATACCACAATTATTATCATTATTCTCCATGCTTCAATTTCCTCATCTATAAAATCTGTTCTCCCTTTCCTAGACCGTGAGCCCCACATAGGCCATGGACTGTGTCCAATATAATTATCAGGAATCTATCCCAGGAATCAAAAAGCACTTCATAAACACTATTATTACTATAATTATTATTATTGTTTTATTATATATAAAGGCTAAAATTTTGGAGCTCATATTCAACTTTGAGTATAGTGATGCTGTAATTGTAATAGCATAAAGTCTGGCAATGGGTGCTGCTCCTCTCCAGATGGCATCTTCCAAACTGGGCTGTTGGCCCAGGGAGCATTGTCCATGGGTGGCAAAAAATTTGTGGGTTCTTAGATCTTTTGCTGAATTTAAAATTGACTAACATTGGTTTGTTCTGTACAGTTGCTACTTTGCAAGGAAGATCCTTGAAAAGAAACTTTAATTTTGGAAAAAATGTGGAAACCCCCATCCAATCAATCAATGGCATTTATTGAGCACTTTCTGTGTGCAGAGCATTTGAGAGAGTTCAATGCAATAGAATAGGTAGACAAGATGCCTGCCCACAATGAGGTTATATTGAAGAGGTAGGAAGATGGACATTAAAACCAATTACAGATAGGGGAAGTGGCAGAGTTTAAGAATGTGTACATAAGTGCTGTGGGGTTGGGGATGGGATGAATATCAAATGATTGAAGGGCACAACTCCAAGTGCATAGGTGATGAAGAATGGAAGACCAAGTGGGGAAAATGAGAGCTTAAAGGTAGGGAAACATGAAGGGAAAGGGAGTTCCAGGCCAGAGGAACTGGGCAAGGGGTTGGTGGTGAGATAGACAAGCTCGAGGTACAGTGAGTAGGTTGGCATAAGGGTGAAGTAATACTGGGTTGTAGATCAGCATATTAAGGTAGTAAGAGGAGAGAGCTGATTGAGTGCCTTAAAGCTGATGGTCAGGAGTTTCTGTTTGATGTGGAGGTGAATGGGTAACCATTGAACATTTCTGAGGAGTGGGGAGATATGGACTGAATATTTTTTCAGAAAAATGTTCCAGGCAACACAGTGAAGTATGGACTGGAGTGGAGAAGCAGGAAAGTCAGCAAGGAGGCAGAGGCAGTAGTCAAGGTGGGTAGTGATAAAGTGTTTGGATCACCATAGTAGCAGTCTGGATGATGAGGAAAGTGTGGATTTTAGCAATAATATGAAGGTATAACTGACTGGATTTGGTGACAAAGATCAGTGGATAAATAAGAGAGATGAGTCAAGCATAATGCCAAGGTTATGGGCTTGTGCGACAGAGAGGATAATGATGTTGTCTACAGTTATGGAAAACACAGGGGGAAGACAGGGTTTGAGAGGGGAAGATGAGTTCTATTTTAGGCATGTTAACTTTGTGGTGTTAGTGGTAAATCCAGGTAGATATTTCCTGAAGGCAGGAGGAAATGCAAGACTATAAAGAAGAGAGTTCAAGGCTGGAGAGGTAGATTTGGGAATCATCAGCATAGAGATGGTAGCTGAACCATGGGGGCAAATGAGTTCTCCAAGGGAGTGGGTATAGATGAAGAATAGAAGGGGACCCAGATCTGAGGAATGAGGGGAGTTGAGTTCAGTGGAGAGGGTATTGTTGACGGTGTGGATTTGTACATCAAGAAAATGTAGTTTGGATAAGGAGACCAAATGGGGCATGATGATTTGGGAAAATTGGAGGGATCAGAGGTCTCTGTGAGGAATAGGGTAGATTTGAGTGGAGGTTGTGTGTGGGAGAGAAGGCACGTCAGTAGGTTGAGGTCAGAGAGTAGAATTTCAGAGTTGATGTGGTTAGAGATTGTATAATGACTAGAGATAATGAGATTGAGTGTATTTCAAAGTTGGTGAGTGGATGAGGTAGAGTGGAGCAGGTGGTCAGTAGACTTGAGGCGTAAGAGGAAGAAAGTAGCGGAAATGTGGTCCGGAACATTCATTTAGATATTGAAGTTCTCAAGTGCCAGTTTAAGGACAGAGAGAGAGAAAAAAAAAAGTGGAAAAGGGACCAAAGTGGTTCAGAAAGTTGGAGTTAGGGCCTAGGGAATGGTAGATGACAACAACCAGTAATTGGAGTGGATAGTAGAGGTGGATGATAGGGACTTTGAAAGAAGGGAAAGTGAGAGATGAGAGGAAGGGATGGTGTGAAAGAGACATGGGGGAGCAAGGAGAAGGCCAACTCCTTCCCATTTCTCATTGAGTTCTGGGGATTGGGAGAAGATGAGACCCCCTTAAGAGAGAGGAGGAGGAGAGACAGTCATCTGGGGAAAACCAGACTTCAGTGGTGATGAGGAGGAGCAGTGACTGTGTCAGGAACAAATCAAGGATAAAGAAAAGCTTTCCAATCATGCAATGGGAGTTTTACCGGCCACACTTAGCTGAGGTTGTGGGGTAGAAGCAGGGGAAGGACAGCAAAAAGTGTTGACAGGGGTGGGATGGGAGTGAGTTGATGGGGTTGGTGCATGGGAAGGGGATGAGGGGAAGCTCTAGAAAGAAGGACAGGGGTGGGATGACTAGAGGTAGGGGGTTGAAGGGTCTTGGAGAGCGTTCTTCTCTCTCCAGATCCCCCAGCCCACCCCGAATGGTTCAAGACAAGATGCTTCTGCATGGTGAATGGCAAAATTTAGACTGTTATTCCCAGAATAAACTTCGACATTGCCCCAGGTCCAGGAGAGACCCAGAAGAAAAAGTTGTGCTAATGGCGCAATGGCGGTAACTCTAGTTAAGAAAGATGGATACATGATTAGTTAGCTGGAAACCACATGAGAAAAGGGAGAGCTAGCTTGAGAGAATGAATTAGTGAAGTTTGAAAAACCTGGGACCAGAGGTAAATTGTTAGGGAATTCTAGAAGCAACTAAGACTAGATTGGGGCTTGGAAATGGAGTGAGCTTTAAAGTGGATAACCAGCACCTACTTGAAAAAAGCTCTTTCCAATCACAATATCTTGCTTGACCAATAAACATATCACTACACTAAGCTAGAACAGATATGTCTGAGATAGAGTAGAATGGTTTCCTAACTAGAGGAAACTACTGACAATCAGTAGTTAGGCTTCAATCTTGACCCTCCCCTTAATGAGGCAGTTCTTCTATACTGAAAGCTCACTATGGGCAGGACATGTGTCTGCTTACTGTTATATTGTACTCTTCCAAGCACTTAGTACAGTGATCTGCATATAGTAAGTGCTCAATAAATGTGATTGACTGACTGTCTCATGAAAGATGGAAGCAAGCATCTTTCTGACATGCTGGACCAAGCAGATCTGGTTTTACCACATTAAGAAATGAATGTTCACACTTGTAATCATTAGTTAATTATTCCCCTAGAAATCTAATAGCAAACTGGGAAGAATTTGGGGGAACTGAGAAAAAAGATATAGGACAATCACTAGAAGTGAAATCTAAGAGGGAAAAAGTAGCAGGGGAGAAAGATAGGGAATATAAACCCTGATGACTTTTTGAATATTTTATTGGGCGGGATCAAGGTTCTGAAAGAAAGTCAGAGAATGAGAGCAATTAAGATGCATCAATAAAGAAGAAAATGTCCACAGTTGCACAGAACAAACCTGAGGTGAGGCAGAAAACGTTTGTGGATTCTGCCTGTTTTTCAGAGTTAACATGACCTGACTGTCAGCCAACTAATAACAGGGGGATTTTTCTACTGTTTCTTTATTGCAATTCAGCACTAAAGGTTGAGCTCGTGCAGACGTGAGTTTGTCATGGGACTCTATCCTCATGAGGACTGCCTGATTGGCCCTCTCAAACCAGCCAATCAACAGCTGCAGCCCGAATATGATTTCCACTACTGGACTGCCCCGGACCTTGGGACTTTCCCTGAGGTGTCTTATCTATGGGCCAGTAAAGTTGGGACACATACTAAGGTGCTAGAAAAGCCAGAAATATAGTATCAGACAGACAGGAATCACAAAGTCACGATTCCAGAAGTGGGCTTAGAGGGATGATTAGAATCAATCAATCAAATGTATTGAGTACTTACTGTGTGCAGAGCAATGTGCTAAATGCCTAGGAGAGTACACTGCAATAGAGCCGGTAATGTCCCCTGCCCAGAATGAGCTTACAGTCTAGCCATACAAAGCTCAGAAAACAGAGGTTTTGCCTGATGGTGTTCCCGTGCTCAGTATAAGACTTGCTCTATGCAGAGATAGAACAAAAATGGATTTTTTTTCTGAAAAATCTCTTCAAGATATGCATAACCTCAGTCTCACCCTTAACTCTTCCCTGTCATTCTGCTCTCATAGCCAAATGATTACAAAAACCTGCTGTTTATTTCTCAAAAATCATTTAATGAATCCACCCTATTCCTCTCCATTCACACAACCATTACTCTGGTTCAAGCTGTCAGCATAAAATGATTGAACCATTATGTTGGCCTTCTTGTTGGTCTCCCTTCCTCCAGACTCTTCCCTACTTCAGCCTATACTGACGCTGCTGTCTAGATAATCTCCCCGATAGGTTGCATGGCACACTTCTTCTTGATCAATCAATCATATTTGTTGAGTGTTTACTGTGTGCACAGCACTGTAGTAAGTGCTTGGTAGAGTACAGTATAACAATATAGCAGACACATTCCTTGCCCCCAGTGAGCTTATGGTCTAGAGGGGCAGACAGACCTTAATATAAATAAATTACGGATATGCCCATGAGTGCTGTGGGGTTTGGACCAGGGATGAATAAAGGGAGCAAGTCAGGGTGATGCAAAAGGGAGTGGAAGAAAAGGAAATGAGGGTTTAGCCGGAAATGACCTCTTGGAGGACATGTGCCTTCATTAAGGCTTTGAAGATGAGGAAAGTAATTGTCTGTCAGATATGAATAAGGAGGGCATTCCAGGCCAGAGGCAGGATGTGGGCAAGAGATTAGCGGCAACATAGATGAGATGGAGCTACAGACAAGATCCTCTGAACACTCCAGTGGTTGCTCATTTCCCTTGTTTAGAGCAAATACTTTTTAATGTTGACTTTAAGGCTCTCCACCAGATCTCTCCATCCAATTTGTAAGTTCTCCTCACCACTGTTCACAATGTTCTCTCCTCCCAAGCCCACTGCTAGCTATACCCAATTCTGATCATGCCCAACTCCAACTGTTGCTCTCTGGGTAAGGAACATGTCTACCAATTCTGTTATACAGTACTCTGTACCAACAATGGGGTAGGTACAAGCTACACAGTATTAATGCATTTTAGAGATGAGATAACTGAAGCCCAGAGAAGTGATTTGCCCAAGGTCACATAGCAGACAAGTGTTGGAGCCAGGATTTGACCCAGGTCCTCTGACACCCAGGTCTGTGCTCTAACCAGTGGGTTTCACTGCTTCTCAAAAAACAAAACAAAACAAAAACACACAAAAACACACACTCTCCCAAGTACTTAGCACAGTACTCTGCAAACAAAGCACTCAGTAATTCGATTAACAGCTTGATTGCTCTCAGAGGAACTCCCTTCCACTCCATATCCCCCAGATCTAACCTCCTCCCCGCTTCAAAGCCGTTTTAAAACCTTCACCTCCTCCAAAGATTTCTTCAACTTATTATTAGCACCACACTTCTTATCAATCCCTCAGCTGTCTCTTGCATTTATGCATTTATTTGCGTCCATCCTTAGAATTTGCAAATAAATGAATACGTGATATTTCTAGGTCTATCTTCCCCACTGAAGTGTATAATCACTTGTGGGGAAGGAATTTGTTTTATGTTTCCTTTAAATCTCTCAAATGCGGAGTATAACACAGTCCATTGCATTCAGTATGCACTAAATAAAAAACATTATTTTTATTACCACATACTTGACCTTGAAGATATATCCAGGATTGTTCAAACTGATTTAACTTTTTAATGTTAATTCTTTATCTTGATACTTAACAATGTGCTCTGTACTTTACAGATTCCCTTCTTAATCAATCTCTCTGTATAAAAATGGAGCAGGGTTGCTACCAACTCTCTCTGTCCCTCCCTCCACATTCTCCTCATCAGTGTGCACAGCACATAATTATATATATATATATATATATATCTTTTCCTTGTCATTCATTCATTCAATAGTATTTATTGAGTGCTTACTATGTGCAGAGCACTGCACTAAGCGCTTGAAATATACAAATCGGTAACACATAGAGACAGTCCCTGCCCTTTGACGGGCTTACAGTCTAATCGGGGGAGACAGACAGAAAAGAACAATAGCAACAAATAGAATCAAGGTGATGTACATCTCATTAACAAAATAAATAGGGTAATGAACAAAATAAATAGGGTAATGAACAAAATAAATAGGGTAATGAACAAAATAAATAGAGTAGGTTATAAGCCCTATCCCATATGGAAAGCAAGCAGCATGGCTCAGTGGAAAGAGCCCGGGCTTGGGAGTCAGAGGTCATGGGTTCGAATTCTGGCTCTGCCACTTGTCAGCTGTGTGACTGTGGGCAAGTCAATTCACTTCTCTGTGCCTCAGTTCCCTCATCTGTAAAATGGGGATTAAGACTGTGAGCCTCGCGTGGGGCAACCTGATTACCCTGTATCTACCCCAGCACTTAGAACAGTGCTCTGCACATAGTAAGTGCTTAACAAATATCAACATTAATTAATTAATCCCTTGATTTAGTGGACAGAGCATGGGCCTGGGAGTCAGAAGGACTTAGGTTCTAATCCCAGCTCTGCCACTTGTCTGCTGTGTCACCTTATGCAAGTTACTCTATTTCTCTGTGCCTCAGTTACCTCGTCTGTAAAATGGGGGTTAAAACTATAAGCCCCATCTGAGACAGGGACTTGATTTGTTTGTATCCACCCCAGCACTTAGTATAGTGCCTGGCATATAGTAAGTGCTTAACAAATATTACAATTATTAGTATTATTACTATTGTTATTATTGTTACCTAGGCAATACTGACATGCCTACCTTGTATTTGACCAGCAATTGCAGGCCTGCCTTTGGCCTCTCTTTCAATTTTCACATACAATGTCTACCATCTACCATCTTGTCAAGAAAGCTCTTCATTACTCCTTTTCACAAATAAAAGAGTAAGTTCTTGGCTTCCTTGTGGGTGTATGAAAACAGTTTTTCATAGGGTAGCCTCATGATGAATACAGCTGCACCCCTCAGGAAAATAAACCAAGGAAATAAAGTTGTAGAGCTTAAAATCATACAGATTTCAAAGCAATTATGAATTTTAAAATATCTAGTCCATTCTCCTGGAAGCTATTCAAAAAGATATTGATTTTTACAAAGGTTCCTGTGGAAGCTATGACAAGATTTTTGAAGCCAACTCAATTCTGAAGTTTTAGCTTTGACTTAGGTCATACAAATATTTTGTAGATTCCCCTCAAATGAAACAGCAGTCCATTAATTAGTGAGTGTTAGCAGGAAAAGCATTTATCCTTATAATTGAAGACAGCCAGTTGTGCATGTACTGAGCAGTCTGGCTAGAAAATAAAATGATATACTTAGGATGTCAGATTTCAGTTTTTGAGAATTTGGTACTTTCCAAATTTCGCCTCCACACATATGTACTCACCCCTCTGCTGTACCCACAGCATTCTATATACAAGTTTCTATACTTGGTTGCTTCCTCTGCCTATAAACTTATCTTGTTGTCTGTCTTTCCTGCTAGGATGTAAGCTCCTTGAGGCCAAGGTTCTTCTAACTTTATTGTATTCTCCCAAAGACTTAGTAGTGTTCTGCACAGATTGCACATTCAATAAATACTATTTATTGGTTGATTGATTGGGATACTGGCTGTAATTTGGTTTTCCCTCTGTTCCTGTGGAAGGGTTGCAATTATCATCAGACTTTTTTCAAAATTTTCCAGGAAAATGGGACAAAGCAATAAAGCAAGGGATAATCTCACATCAATGTCAAATGCCGGAATAAAAATTTTATCATGTGTAGAAATTTAAAACATTGGAAAAATTGAAAGTATTAAAATCCATTTTCAAACCAATGAAGTCAAGAAGTAAATTGGGCCTGTCTAGTGAATATTAGGGGAAGCTATTCCCTGTTTGTAACCAAAATTGCTATACTTGGGACTGTAAGCAAATGCAATTTAACTGATATCAGGGCCTATATATAAACTTGGCTTTGTTCAGTCATATCTTGCAAATGGTTCAACCATAAAATTTGCCCAAAGAAGAGCCCCAAGCATTCCTTGTTGGCAAATGTGAACCCTTTCGAATGGTTACATTATATTTAAATTGCTCATAGTATGCAGAGAGTGAAGGAGTAGGAAATAAAATATTTTCCCTTCTTTTGTTATCAGCAATTAGCACTTGCATTACTGAACACTTCATAATTGTACTTTGTATATAGGTTGTGAAAGTTAAAATTAATAGTAGTTATAAACTGGATCTGGACTGCCTTTTTTCTGGGTCCTTCCATTGGTTATAATAATAATAATAATGTTGGTATTTGTTAAGCGCTTACTATGTGCCAAGCACTGTTCTAAGCACTGGGGTAGATACAGGGTCATCAGATTGTCCCACGTGAGGCTCACAGTTAATCCCCATTTTACAGATGAGGTAACTGAGGCACAGAGAAGTTAAGTGACTTGCCCACTGTCACACAGCTGACAGGTGGTAGACCAGAATTCGAACCCATGACCTCTAGTTCCCAAGCCCAGGCTTTTTCCACTGAGCCACACTGCTTCTCTGGTTATACCCAGAAATGGGAGATTCTTGGTAAGTGGGGCATCCTGAACCTGGTTGTTGTAGTATAAAGTCAGGGTTTTTTTTGACTTTTAACATTTTTTTTTAAATCCCTCTCCTTCCATATACCACCTCTGACTTAGGTGCTGAGTGATGAGAATAGAAAAGATGGCCCAGAAAGGATGGTGCCACTTTTAGTTTTCCTTTGAAATAATTAGTATTTTCCTTTAAAATTAAGTAATTGTTCAGTTGTGTATTAGGTGGCTGCTTTTTCTAAAGCACGTCCCTTGCTCAATATCACTACTCCACAAGCTGTACTGGGAAAGGGAGGTCTTTCACAATGTCAGTACAGCCCCTTGGTAGGGCACCTTGTATACCAAGAACTAAGGGTTACTGAAGTTTGTGTCACCATTGCAAAACTAGGGAAAACAAAACTTGATCATTGCGGAACTCTCATGGAGCTGATGGGAGAAGAACAGCATCCATCTTGTCTTCTAGCCCACCAAGTCGCATTTCTTTTTTTAAAATTATATTTGGTAGTGCTTACTAAATGCCAGGCACTGAACTAAGGGCTGAGGTGGCTAATCAGGTTGGACATGTTCCACTTCCTGTTCCCATTTCCTAGTCATTTCTCTTATGTGCCATAAAGAAACTAAAGGAAGTTCCACATCTGAGATTTTTGAGACATTGTGTCTGCACCCGAATGAATGAAACACAAATTTTAAACAGTTCTGACAGTTTCCAATAGCGTGATGATGGGCAAGGAAGCTGAGGACCTACTACGTGCAGAGCACTATAAACTATGCTTAGGAGAGGGCCTATTGTATGCAGAGCACTGTAGCACATGTAATAGTATGTAGCATAAGGTCTTGGAATGCAGTCAGCTCTCCAACTTCTGAGTATTTCATCTCACATCTTTACTTAGGAAGATATATGAAGATAATGAACAGCAGCATCCTACTTTCTCCTACTAAGACTATGAGTTAATAATAATAATAATAATGTTGGTATTTGTTAAGCGCTTACTATGTGCAGAGCACTGTTCTAAGCGCTGGGGTAGACACAGGGGAATCAGGTTGTCCCACGTGGGGCTCACAGTCTTCATCCCCATTTTACAGATGAGGTAACTGAGGCACAGAGAAGTTAAGTGACTTGACCACAGTCACACAGCTGACAAGTGGCAGAGCTGGGATTCAAACCCATGACCTCTGACTCCAAAGCCCATGCTCTTTCCACTGAGCCACGCTGCTTCTCCATTTGGGACAGGCACTGTGTCCAACCTGATTTTCTTTTATCTACCTAAGCACATACTACAGTATCTGACACATGATATGTGCTTAACAAGTATGATAATGACAAAAAGCAAGCCAAATGTCCCAAACATCTGTGAGCTGCAAGGTCTCATAGAAAGAGCATGGGGCTGAGAGTCAGGAGACCTGGTTTTAGTCCTGGCCCTGTCACTTGCCTGCTATGTGACTATGGACATGTCAATTTTAAAAAAAATATAGTATTTGTTAAGCACTTACTATGTGCCAGGGACTGTAGTATGTGCTGGGGTAGATACAAACTAATCAGGTTGGACACAGTCCCTGTTACACATGGGGCTCACAGTATTCATCTCCATTTTACAGATGAGGTAACTGAGGCATAGAGAAGTGAAGTGACTTGCCCAAGATTACACAGCAGACAAGCAGTGGACCTGGGATTAGTACCCAGGTCCTTCTGACTCCCAGGCCCATGCTCTATTCACTAGACAACACTACTTCTAGCTTACCTCTCTGAGCCTCAATTTCCTCATCTGTACAGACAACGATCATGTTATGAGTCCCATAAGGGACATGGACTATAACTGACTTAGCACTGTGCTTGGCACTCAGTGAGCACTTAAATACAATTGTTATTGGTAACTATTAAAAAGGAAGATAGAAGATGCATTTTAATGTCACGTTTGTCATAGCAGCAGATAGTAATAATAATGTTGATATTTGTTAAGCGCTTACTATGTGCAGAGCACTGTTCTAAGCGCTGGGGTAGACATAGGGGAATCAGGTTGTCCCACGTGGGGCTCACAGTCTTCATCCCTATTTTACAGATGAGGGAACTGAGGCACAGAGAAGTTAAGTGACTTGCCCACAGTCACACGGCTGACAAGTGGCAGAGCTGGGATTCGAACTCATGACCTCTGACTCCAAAGCCCAGGCTCTTTCCACTGAGCCACGTAGTAGGGAGATGGCCACAGAAAAGTGGTCAGTTGGCCTAGAGCAACCAGAAATAGGATCACTGTCTTGGAGCTGAGGCTTTGAGAGACACAAAGAGGAGAAACAAAGACCTCAACAGGTTTTTTGGGTAACAACCGCTTCAGATTAATAATGGGCAATCCTTACAGACATATTATGAGGAAAGAATGGTCAGGCACTGGTTTTATTAGTCACCCTCACACATATGGCTAAATCTCACTGTTAGTAGCATTACTATCAAACCATAAAGACAGCTGTCATGCAGTTAACCAATGCAGAGCTCCATACTAAGCACTTGGAAGACTACAATGCAGTTGGTAGATAGTCCCTGCTCTGGAGGTCTTTACAGGCTAATGGAGGAGTTTATAATCTAGCCACATATGGGCCAGATATTAACAGCCCAGGGAACAAGAAAGTGTTGCTGTAGCTCAGCTGCCAAAATAAGTTGAAGCTATTATCTGATCCTTCTGAATATGTGAGATCCCCTCTTGTGAAAGAACCTCAGAGCAACTATAGAAGTGGAGACCTATAAAATAAAGCAAATTGAGATTGATTCCTTTAGGGAGAAATAGCCTGAATAGGTCAAGATCCAAACAAAACCACCTGCTTATTCTGATTGCCAAAGAGATCCTGACATGCCTAGTTAATACTGTAGAAGGAACCATAATATTAGAGTTTACCTACACTCAAATAGTTTCATCAGTGGTTCACCAACCTTTCTCCCCTGTGCATCTCAAAGGGTTCCTGTGATCTCGTGAGAGTTCCTAATGCCACACATCACCTGGTCACAAAAAATGAGGAAAAGCTCGGAGTTCATCTTGCTGACACTATTCATCAGTTCTGTCACAGCTCCTGCTTCAATTCAACTTCACAGAGGACCATAAGATATAGGAGGGAAGGAAAGAAGGAAGAGAAGGGGAAGAAGGGGAGGGATGGAGGGAGGGAAGGGGAGCAGGAGGGGAAGGAGTGGATCTAGGACAGGATGAAGGAAGGAAGGAATGTGAAGAGAAGGCCCAGGAGATGCAGACCAGATGACACTGTCTTTGTTGTCCACATAATCTAGTTGTGGGGCTGCATTTCCAGTATCAGTGATTTCCACCAAAATATCCCTGCAAGAGTCCTTAGTCACAGTCCCCCTGAGGGGACATTCTGACATTCATTCATGGTCATCCTTCAATTTTTATATTTAATCTTAATTCCTATATGGGTAGCATAGCCGAGTAGCCTAAGGCATTGGATTGTCTTCAGTTTCTTTGGGATTGTGGTTTTGAATCCCATCACTGCCATGATAATTGTTCCCCTCTAGACTGTTAAATTCACTGAGGGCAGGGAGCGTATCAACTGTTATATCGTACTCTCTTAAGCGCTTAGTTCAGTGGTCTGCACACAGTAAGCACTCAATAAATGCCATTGATTGATTGATTATCCTCTTTTAAAAATATTTGTTAAGCACTTACTAGGTGCCAGGCACTGTAATAAGGACTGGGGTAGATTCAAGCTAATCAGGTTGGACATAGTCCATGTCCTTCAAGGGACCCACAGTTTTAATCTCCATTTTACGGATGAGGAAACTAAGGCACAGAGAAGTTAAGTGAGTAGCCCAAGGTCACACAGCAGATAAACATATTTACTGCGCACTTACTGTGTGCAGAGCACTGTACTAAGTGCTTGGGAGAGTACAAAACAACAATATAACAGACAAATTCCCTGCCTCCCCTTGCCTAGAGGGGGAAACAGATATTAATATGAATAAATTACAGATATGTACCTAAGTACTGTGCGGTTGGGGGCTGTGAGTAAAGGGAGCAAGTCAGGGTGACACAGAAGGGAGTGGGAGAAGAAGAAATGAGGGCTTAGTTAGGGAAGTCTTCTTGGAAGAGATGTGCCTTCAGTAAGGCTTTGAAGGTGGGGAGAGTAATTGTCTGTCAGATATGAAGAGGCAAGGTGTTCCAGGCCCGAGGCAGGACATGAGGTACAGATACAGAGATTGAGGTACAGTGAGAAGGTTGGCATTAGAGGAGCAAAGTATGTGGGCTTAGTTGTTGTAGGAGAGTAGTGAGGTAAGGTAGGAGGGGTCAAGGTGATTGAATGCTTTAAAGCTGATGACAAGGAGTTTCTGTTTGATGTGTAGGTGGATGGGCAACCACTGGAGGTTTTTGAGGAGTGGGGAAAAACAGCCTGAACGTTTTAGTAGAAAAATGATGCAGGCAGCAGAGTAAAGCATGGACTGGAATGGGATGACACAGGAGGCAGGGAGATCAGCAAGGAAGCTGATGCAGTAAACAAGGTGGGATAGGATAAGTGCTTGGATTAACATGGTAGCAGTTTGGATGGAGAGGAAAGGGCAGATTATAGCGATGCTGTGAGGTGGAACCGACAGGATTTAGTGATGGATTAAATATGTGGATTGAATGAGAGAGAGGAGTCGAGGATAACATCTAGGCTATGGCTTGTGAGACAGGAAGGATGGTGGTGCTGTCTATAGGGATGGGAAAGTGAGGGAGATGACAGGGATGACAGGGTGGGAAGATAAGGAGTACTGATTTGGAAATGTTAAGATTGAGGTGACATGAGGACATCCAAGTAGAGATGTCTTGAAGGCAGGAGAAAATGTGAGACTGCAGAAAGGGAGATAGATCAGGGTTGGGGATGTAGATTTGGATATCATCTGCATAGAGTTGGTAGTTGAAGCCATGTGAGGAAATGAGTTCTCTAAGGGAGCAAGTATAGATGGAGAATAAAAAGAGACCCAGAATTGAACCTTCAGGGACACACATTCATTCATTCATTCAATCGTATTTATTGAGTGCTTACTGTGAGCAGAGCACTGTCTTGTGAGCTTGGGAAAATACAATACCGCAATGAAGAGTGACAATCCCTGCCCACAACAAGCTCACAGTCTAGAGGTGGGGAGACAGACATCAGTACTAATAAACAAACAATATAAATAAATAAATGAAATTACCGCAATTTCTGTGGGGCAGGAAGAGGGGTTAAGAACAAAGGGAGCAAGTAAGGGTTAGGAGGTGGAAGGTAGAGGAGGGGTCTGTGAAAGAGACTGAGAATGAGGAGACAGAGAGATAGGAGGAAAATGAGGAGTGCAGGAGATGGAGAAAGTCAAGGAGAGAATTGGACGTGAGGAAGTAGAGACAGTGTGGGCAGAAAACTCACTCAAGGAATTTAGAAAGGAATGTTAGGAAGGAGATAGGATGATAACTGGAGGGAGCTAAGGGGTCAAGGGAGGGTTAGGGTAGGGGAGACATGAGCATGTTTGAAACCAGTGGGGAAAAAGCCATTAGAGAGGGAACAGACAAGTAGTGGAGCTGGAATTAGAACCCAAGTCTCCTGATTCACAAGTGCACACTCTTTCCACTAGGCTATGCTGCTTATTCAGCCTTTATTGGAATATTCCACATAACATTACTCACCAAAATGGGATTCAGCAGAATCCTAGTGAGCAACTGGCCATCTGGTACGAGGCATCTCTTTCAGTTTTTCTTCCAGGAGCTGGGTGAAATTGTAGGTTAGAAAATAGACACATGCAAGGAGATAGGGAAAATTTAGTGAAGGATGGAGAAATGGGCATGGTGAAGTGGAGGAAAAATTGATGACCACAATATATATGGACAGGCATATTATATATCATCATAAAGCATATATCACAAATAGGAACCAGAAATACCGTTCATCTGCATTATTAGTTCACCACTGCACTGATTCTTAATTTAAACTAATTTCCCCAATTTAAATTGGCCTGCTTACTGCACTTTTCTAAAAATGTATAAAATTAAAGCACTGAATCTACAGCACTTTCACCAAAAAACTTATTTTTAGTGGTATTTTTAAGGTGCTTACTACGTGTCAGAATCTGTACTAAGCACTGGGGTAGATAGAAGATAATCAGGTTGGACAGTCCACATTCCACATGGAGCTCACAGTCTTAATCTCCATATTAATCTTAATCTCCCTATTACAGAGGAGGTACCTGAGGCACAGAGAAGTGAAGTGATATGCCCATGGTCACATAGCAGACAAACGGCAGTCAGCATTAGAACCCAGGTCCTTATGACTCCCAAATCAGTGCTCTATCCATTAGGTCAAACTGCTGTAATAATAATAGTAGTAATAATACTAATAATTGTGGTATCTGCTAAGCCCTTAATATGTGTACTATGTATACTTATACACTGTATAAGTGCTGGGGTGGACACAAGCAAAGTGGGTTGGACACATTCGCTGCCCCTTATAGGGCTCACAGTCTCATTCCCCATTTGACAGATGAGGGAACTGAGGCCTTCAGAAGTGAAGTGACTTGCCCAAGGTCACACAGCAGATAAATAGCAGAGCCGGGATTAGAACCCATGATCTTCTGACTCCCAGGCCTTTGTTCTATCCACTATGCCATGGGGCTCCCTGTACACACTGAAGTACTTATTACCAAGCAGTCACAACCATTTCATCACTATATTAAGGGATATAGGAAAATCACATTCTCCCCACTCCCCATGCCTTGTGGGCATAGAATGTGTCTACCAATTTTATTGTATTTTACTATCACAAATGCTTAGTATAGTGTTCTGCGTACAGTAAGAGCTCAGTGAATTCCACTGACTGATTGCTAGTCCTCTGCCTTTTCGTACTGCAGGCACATCTAGCCACAACTCTTGAAAAGATCTAAATGACGCCAAGAACAATAGCTAAGACTAAAGATTTAAATGCAGAAAATTCTCTGTGAAATACTGTAATCATTCTGGTTATGTAGTCACTATAGGAACCTTTGTGCTGCACAGTTTCTACTGGAGTGTGAGGTTTACAGAAGCAGTTTTGGGAAGAGAAAGTTCCCTTCGATAAAAGAGTAAATAATGCCACCTGCTGGCATTCCATTGAGGAATATTCCCTCCCTAATTTAAGCAAGCTACAACTTAGCTATGGAGTCAAACCTCATCTATTACACAGGTGACAATAAACTTGGATTTTGTTCAGAGCAATTATGAAAAGCAGGCCATAGAACCATTAGACAAAGTATTTCCTCCATAGAATAGCTTAATTGTAAGTTAATTCCTTCCTTTTCCTCAAAATATAAAGAAAACATGTATTCCTAATAAACATATGTAAACACATGTAAATATATGCAAACATATGTAAACATATGTTACTAATAGTGTTGCCTATTTTAAAGATGATTGTTGTTATTGCTTTATACTTTTATAACACTTGTTTTTAAGAAATTCAATACCCTTTTAAAAAGCTATTTAGCACAACTCCCCCACAAGGAAGGCAAAGGGCATTAAATTCCCCCCAAACACTTAAAATGAGTATTTGTATTTCTAAATGTAGAAATCTAGTGAGTTGGAAAAATATGGAATGGAAATGTGCTGGTATTAATACTATCAAGTTCTGCCTACTCTTGATTATCTATGGTTTTGTGGGGCACATATCAACCCAAATCCTAATTTTTGTTACTAGTGTCTGCCTCTTTCCTCATCAACCTGTTTTTCAGAGGTACTAAAAAATAGAAAAATTAATTTTTCACCTCTTTTTGTTTACTATATTTTAGTGGAGAGGCAAATGAGAAATGAAGAGAGACAACAGAAAGTAGAAAGAAACGATAGCAACACCTTACCAGGTCAATATTCACATTTATCCTCATCCTATTTCTTGGTTTAGGAAAGAGGAATAGGTTTAGCCTATCTAGCAAAACTCCATCCATTCTGGAACACACTTCAAAATCTAAATTTATTCTAAAATTGAAAATCCAGACTCCTTCCTCAATACTACCACTTCTAGCAAAATTCTAAAGAATAAATGAGTCAATCAATGGGATTAATTTCGGTCTACCCTCTAGACTGGACGTTCACTATGGGCAGGGAATGAATCTGCTAATTCTGCAGTACTGTATTCTCCTAAGCACTTGGCACAGTGCTCTGAATATAGTTGATAGTAATTGATTGATATTTATTGAGGGCTTACTGTGCCCATAATACTGTACTAGGGACTTGGGAGAATACAAAAATGTTGGTAGACACAAACCCTGTCCTCAAGGAGCTGAAAGCCTACAGGTAAGAGAAAGAACTAAATTTAATCATAGGTACATAAGTGCTGTGAGGGTGGTGATGTGGAGGGGTGTACCTAAGGGTTTAGGGTATTTGGACTAAGTGCACAGGAGCGGGAGTAGGGAGTGAAATTAGGGTGGGGGGGGAGGAGAACTAGATAGGGAAGGCTTTCTGAGGAGATATGATTTCAGATGGGGGGTGTTGGTCTGTCACATATGCAGGGGGAGGGAGTTTCCGGCAGAAGGAAAGACATGAGCAAAGAGTTGACTTTGGAGAGGCGAGAGTGAAGGTCAGGATGTCGGTTGGTATTAGAGGCATGAAGTGTGCAGGCTGGGTTGTAGTGGGAAAGTGGTGAGGTTAAGTAGTGGGGAGAGAGCTGTTTGAGACCTTAAGGCTGATGTTGAGAAGTATTTGTTTGATGTGAAGATGGAAGGGTAACCATTGGAGTTACTTGAGGAATGGGAATAATTTTTTTTTTTTAAAATGATCTGAGCAGAAAAGTGAAGTATAGACTGGAAAGGGGAGAGACTGGTGGCAGGGAGGATAACAAGAAGGTTGATATGCTGTAGCAGTTTTAATGGAGAGCAAGGAGGGAATTCTAGAGGTGTTGTGGAGATAGAGTTGACCATATTTAGTGACTGATTAAATGTGTGTGTTGAAGGAGAGAGATAAGTCTAGGAAAATGCTAGGGCTACCGGTTTGTGAAAAAGGAAAGATGGTGGTGTTGATAACAGTGATGGGAAAGTTGAGGGAAGGACACCCGAAATCAACCATCTGCAGTTTACTAATTAATTTTGTAAACTTGACACTATTCAATCAACTAATTTTGAACTTCATTTCAATGATATTCTCAATAAATAACAATCTATCCCCATCCTGCAAAGATAATCCACAAATTGTATTATTAATGTCGACTATATCTACTTTAGATATAATTATTTTCAGCTCTGCATATTTCACTTCATAAAGAAATGTAAGTATTCACTCACCAACTTATTTCCTATCTTTCTTTATTTCATATTTTGTGCATAAGAATAATAACGATGATATTTATAATGTGATTACTACATACAAATCATAGTGCAAAATACTGGTGTAGATACAAAATAGAAGTTACAGTCTCATCATGTTCACAGCATAAGAGGAAGGAAGAACATATATTTTATCCTCATTTTACAGATGTGGAATCTGAGATACAGAGAGGTTAAGTGGTTTGCCCACAGTCACCCAGCAGGCCAAGGGCAGAGCTGGAATTAGAACATGCATCTCCTGATTTCCAGTCCCTTGTTTTTTCCACTAAGCCATACTGCCTCTCTAGTACATGCAATTTTCTTTACATGTATAATTATTATATTTGTTAATAATGGAATTTGTTAATAATGACTAATGGTATTCGTTAAGCACTTACTATGTGCCAAGCATTGTTCTAAACACTAGGATAAATACACAATAATCAGGTTGGACACAGACTCTGGCCCTCTATGGAGCTCACAGTTTAGGTAGGAAGGAGTAGAATTTATCGCCATTTAACAGATGAGGAAACTGAGGCACAGAGAAGTTAAGTTACTTGTCCAATGTCACAAGGTAGACAACTGGCAGAGCTGGGATTAGAACCAGGTGCCTCTGACTCCCAGTCCTGTGCTCCTTCTACTAGGACATGCTGCTTCTAAACATCTAACAATTTACGTCTATTGTATCGATTCTCCAAAAAGAAGCATTAGATAAAATTCTGCCATGGGTCAGCAGGGAATCAGAGAATCATAAAGCTGGAATACACTTCAAGGGGTCATTTGGTTTAGTTCCTAGTTTCAAGTTGATGAATGGCAATGAAACACTCCAGAAAGATAACTGTCTTTTTTAAGGGAATGGAGATTCCATAATCTCCCTCTGTAGTTTATTCTTTTGTACCCAGAGAATCAAGAGTCTTCATACTGCCCAACCAACCAATCAAATCAATCACCCAATCATATTTATTGAGCAACTACTGTATGCAAAGCACTATACCAAGCAGTTGGGATAATAAAATAGAGGTAAAAAAACTCTGCCCTCTCAGGATTTCCCCTGGAGAGTTTCCAGTACTCTACCAATCTCCGCTATGGGAGAGAGCGTCAAGCAGAAGCATAACCATTCCATTCCTAGCTTGGGCAGTGGCTAGAGAGTGGAAGGCAATCTGTTACAAGTCAAAACACACCTGTGCTGGGCAGTAACAGCATGGGAGATAGTCAAGGGCAGTGACTCAAGTTTACTGTGTGGAAATAAATAAAATAAATTGTGGTATTTGTTAAGCACTTACTATGTGCAAAGCACTGTTCTAAGTGCTGGGGATACAAGGTGATCAGGTCGTCCCACATGGGGCTCACAGTTTTAATCCCCATTTGACAGATGAGGCAACTGAGGCACAGAGAAGTTAAGTGACTTGCCCAAGGTCACACAACTGACAAGTGGCAGATCCGGGATTAAACCCCATGACCTCTGACTCTCAAGCCTGCGCTCTTTCCACTGAGCCATTCTGCTTCTCTAATGATAGCATTTGTTAAGTGCTTACTATGTGCAAAGCACTGTTCTAAGAGCTGGAGGAGATGCAGGGTAATCAGGTTGTCCCATGTGGGGCTCACACTCTTAATCCCCATTTTCCAGATTAGGTAACTGAGGCACAGAGAAGTTAAGTGACTTGCCTACAGTCACACAGCTGACAAGTGGCAGAGCCGGGATTCGAACCCATGACCTCTGACTCCCAGGCCCGGTATCTTTCCACTGAGCCATGCTGCTTCTCTAACACACTTCTGTATTTTTACCAAGAAAACTCTATGGATACACTACCAGAATAATAATAATGCTAATAATAATAATAGTATTTGTTAAGCGCTTACTATGTGCAAAGCACTGTTCTAAGCGCTGTGGGGGATACAAGATGATCAGATTGTCCCACGTGGGGCTCCCAGTCTTATTCTCTCTTTTACAGATGAGGTAACTGAGGCACAGAGAAGTTAAGTGACTTGCCCAAAGTCACACAGCTGACAAGCAGCAGAGCAGGAATTAGAACCCATGACCACTGACTCCCAAGCCCATGCTCTTTCCACTGAGTCACGCTGGGAAAGATGTGCCCATGGAATCTCTATGGGTCAGAAACATCTTAACAACATAAGACAAGACAAAAAGCACTATCCCTCTATGCCTGCACTCAAGGATCCTTCAACCTGCGTCACCCTTACTAGCTCCCTTTATTCATCCCCCTTCTCAGCATGACAGCACTTATGTGAATATCTGTAATTTATTTACTTAATGTCCATCTTCCCTTCTATACTGTAAACTCATTATGGGCAGGGAATGTGTCCATTTATTGTTATGTTGTACTCTCCCAAGTGTTTAGTAGAGTGCTCTGCACATAGTAAGTGCTTAATAAATACAAATGAATTGAATGAATGAATGATAGGGAAGACAGGCACCACATTATTTACAGTTAAGAGGAAAAGGAGCTGGAAATATGGATTCTATTTGAGCACAGATAAATGTTTAGATTGGGAAGTATGCAAAGTGATCTGTACACAAGAGCCCTGGGTCACCAAGAAAACATAACAGCTGAAGAGGATAGAAGAAAATTAATTAGGTAATGTTTCCTGAAGAAGTGGGATTTGAGGAGGGCTCTCAGATGGGGAAAGCTGTGGTCTGGGGAACCTCAAGTATTAAGGAGAACAGTGGGTAGGGAGAAGGATGCCAGGAAGGAGCCAAATATGGAAAAGGTGAGAGCAAGGGACAGGGAGTAAGTATAGTTGGGAGGAGCATTAGCACTCAGGCTGAGAGTTGTGAGTGAGGAAGGCAGAGAAATAACAAGGTGAGAAGTGAGGGGGTGGGGGAAGAGGGAGCTTGAAGAGGTAAATGAAATGACTCCTGTTATGTACCGACGTGAACAAAACAATGTTTTAATAAAGACTCCTTGACCTCTTATTGTGAAGTACAGAAGGAAGAGGAGAAAGGATGAAGGTGAGGAGGTTGATACAGGAACAAGGAGATGACAAGAGTCTGAATCAGGATGGTGGTCATCGGAGTGAAAAGACAGAGGTGGATGGGAGAAAAAAACTGCAGGATTTAGTGAGAGACTAAATAGGAGGGTTATAAGATTGTGAGGCAGCACCATGGCCTAGTGGAAGGACCAGGGCCTGGAAGTCAGTTCTAGTCCCAGCTCTGCCACCAGCCCACTGAGTGACCTTGTGCAAATCACTTAACCATCTGGGCCTCACTTTTCTCAACTGGAAAATGGGGAGAAAACACATGAATTCCTTACCTCCTAGATTGTTAGCCCTGTGAGGGATAGGAGCTGTCATTTACAATAATGCTTGTCATGTAGCAAGTGTTTAATAAATATAGTACTAATAATAACAATAATAGGAGCAAAAGATGACACTGTGGCTGAAGATTTCTTGTACAGGGGGATAATGGTGTTGACAACAGAGATAGGGGAAGTGGAGGAGGAAATGTTCATTTTTGGGTACCAAGTGGAGATATCTTGTGGGCTCATTCCTCAGGTGACAAAGAAGACAATGCTGGTAATATGTCACGAGTTTTAATCTTTAGTTTAAAGGAGGATGACGAGAGGAACAGGAAATGAACAGGAGAAGACAAGAGAGAATGAGAGAACCATGAGAAGGGAAGAGTTGAGGATTATATTGAGAGACTGCTTACATGGAGTCCACCAGAGGTCTTCAACTTCTATAGCAAATCCAAGGATCCCCACTTGAACACTGTCATGTACCTCTCATTGGAATTATTCCTGCCAAACATTTTAGACATATATTTCTTTATACATACCTAGTGGAAAGAGCACAGGCCTGGAAGTCAGAGGACCTGGGTTCTAATCCCAGCTCTGCCAATTGCTTGCTGTGTGAATTTGGGCAAGTCACTTAACTTCTCTGTGCCACAGTTTCCTCAACTGTTAAATTGGGATGCAATACCTATTGTCCCTTCTCCTTAGAGTGTGAGCCCCATGTGAGACAGGGACTATATCCAACCTTACTAACGGGTATCTACCCCAGAGCTTAGAAAAGAACTTGTCTCATAATAAACATTTACAAATACCATAAAAAAAATTTCTTGAACACTATTTTTTCCAAATATGTTTGAACAGATGCTATTTTCTATACTTCATTGGGAGTTAAAAATCCTATCCAGATCCAAAAGGTCTGAATCATTTTACAGTTGTTTCTGCTGCAGGAACAGCCTAGAGCTTTTTCCATTGTCAAATCAATCTGAACTTCAAACTACAAAAATATTTCTTTTCTTCTTCTAACAAATGAAAAAAGTCTTATTTTTAAAAGGAATGTATATCAGTGATCTTCTGTATCTTTGGAGCCTGGGCCTGAAAGTCAGAGGATCTGGATTCTAAATGCTGTTCTGCCAGTTGCCTGCTTGTGGAAAGAGTTGTAGGATGTCAAGGATGAAGAATTGCAGACCAAAAGCAAATGGAAGGAGTCTTCTGCATCTATTTAGCATGAGATGTCAATCACTCCAAAATGACCGCAGCTCAAATGGTTTGGCAGATTTTGCTCTACGAAATATTGATCATGCAAAATGCTTCAAGATGATCCCATAAAGTGGTGCTTTATAAAACCTTAGAGCCAGCTCTCTGAATAATTTGAATTATTAGATCATCCAATTTGGTGAGCAGGGGATGGTGCCAGTTAAGAAGGAGGTGGGACTTTTTGTAAAACTCAGGAGGCAGGGGCCTAGGTTGACCTTGGGCATGCATGCAATTTCCTCTACTGTCCTGGATCATTTTCCCAAGCTTTGGAGTGGCAGCTGCAGTGGGAGAAGCAGGAAAATGGTAAAAAAAATCCCTTGAGGTCAGCAGAGGTCCAAGGCAGGGAGACCAGAGAATGCTGCAGCCACTGACCAGCCCATGGGGGCTGCACCCAAGGGAAAAGTCCAGGCTACCCTCAGATCAATTCATATGATGGGTTGGGGGGGGAGGGAGGGAAGATGGGTAGTACCATGTTTGACCATAGTTCAACCCCTTCACATTAGGTTGGTAGAATTGATAGGATGCCCAGACAACTTTGTAAGACAGCTAAACACTTCTTAAGAAAATCATACACTCATCATGGCTAGCTGAAACATAGCCAATTCCAGGGTTGGATGTGGGCCAGAAAAAAGGGTCTATCAAAGTGGGGAAAATACTCCAGAGAGCCCCAGCAAAAAGTGGGGCCCCTACTTGGTGTCCAGAGGAAAAGATGTGGGAAGCTGGTGTTCACCAGGAAGTGTGAGGCTTCAGTAGGTGAAACTACCAGAAAGGCAACTGTGGGTGACGTATGCTGTACTTAAGGAAGTTCAGCAGTGCACTCAGGTGGTGATGACTCCAGGTTGAACTTAGAAGTAGGTTCCAGATCAGAAATAGACATTTATTCCTGGTGATAATTTATGATTCTGTTGTATGATTATTGCTGCTGTGGAAAGCCTTAACTAAGTAAATATAGATTACCTGTGTATTACCAAAGGTGTAAACTCATTGTGGGCAGGGAATGTGTCTGTTTATTGCTATACTGTACTCTCCCAAGTCCTTAGTACAGCACTTTGCACACAATAAGCACTCAATAAATATGATTAAATGGATGAATTAATATGTATTTGTGGGTGTGGAACCTGTAATATCTTGACACTTGCTATCACAGTGACGTATGGACATCTGACAATCCTTCAGACCTGAGCAGCCAGCCCTTAGGATTCAGGCCTGCATAGCTGAACCCTGGATGCTTCCCCTGCCACCTGGAGATTCAAAGCCAAAGAGCCAAGGAATGATGGCAGCAAATAACTGGGACCACCTCAGCTCACACTCCACATTTCCCCCTCTAGACTATGCTATCACTGTGGGCAGGGAATGTGTCTGCTTATTCTTATATTATACTCTCCCAAGTGCTTAGTACAGTGCTCTGCACACTGTAAGCACTCAATAAACACGATTGACTGACTAACTCAAGCTAACCTGCTTACTTTGCCTCATTCTCATCTCTCCCATTAATGACATCTTGCTTCTGTCTTGCCCCCATGCCTGGAACCCCTTTGCCCCTTCACATTCAACAGTTTACAACTCTCATCTTCAAAGCCCTTCTGAAATCACCTCTCCTACAGGAGACCTTCCCTGATTAATTTAGAAGTCTTCCCATTTTCTTCCCTCATCCCCATCCCGTGAAGCCTCATCCCTTCCATATCACTTAATCATTTAGACACATACCCAATTATTTAAGCATTGACATAAGCCTTCTTTGCCTTCTTCCTCTACCTGTAATTTATTATAGTGTTTGTCTCCTCCATTACATTTTAAGGTCCTTGAGGGAAAAGACCTTCTCTATTAATCCTGTTATACTTTTCAAAGCATTTAAAACAGTGCTGTGCATACAATAGATCTTCCATAAACACTATTAATTGATTGGGAAATGCCTAGCCTGGCTGTATGTAACCTTGGGCACCAGATTCTTGGGACTCTCTGTGGGTGTTCAAACTCCAGAGGTAACTGGAAAAATCACAAGATGTTAGTTCTTATCTTTCACATTTCAGCTTTACATACTGTATGCAAAAGATAACAATATATCTGTAAAGAATAGCTAGGTGATACAATACAGAAGTGGCCTAAGATCTTTAGACAGCTTTGCAAAAAGTTTCAAAAATCAGTAGGCAGAAATTCAGCCCAAAGATTTTCACTGCTTCTCTCTCGGTATTTATCAACATCATGTCCTTTCTCTCCCAACTTTAGGATTATTTGAATCACAAAGTGAAAAGAACAAAAGTGTTTTCCTATATCAAATTCATTTTGTTCCCCCAACTCACCCCAAATTCTCAGCAACCCAAACAGAAAGGGTATAGAAAGAAAAGACAAAGAAAATTTGATTCCTTTTAGATTTAATGCCTGAGAGTAATATATCAGTGTTCATTTTCATGGCTGTTTTAGTTACTTACTGCCAACTCCCTGTTAGTCAAAGATCACTGGGTAATGTTTCCAAGGATAGCTGACCACATACAGCTAAAAAGACCTGGTTTACTTCTTTTAGGATGAACGGTTAGATGGGCAGAAGGCACAAGCGAACAGGAACTTAAGAAAAACAGTTACCCTTGATAAAACATCAATGCCGGAGTAGGGAGATTCTGAGGAAAAAGGAGAAAGAAGTTGCCAAATCAGTCCTAGCCTATGGAGCTTGACCCTGAGGCTTCATTTTAACAATTATTGGATTAAAATAAGATTTTGCAGGTTATTACAAAGAGAAAGATCATTTTATATGACCTGTGTATGTGTACCTGGATTAGGATGGAGCACCCCAAATTGAAGAGGCTGACATTTTATATTCTCAACAACTAGAAACAAATGGGGATTATTTTTCCATTAACATATACATTAGTAAAACAAGACCTGTGATTGTTTTAATAGTGGCTAAATCAAACATACAACATTATTTGTGAAATAAAAGTTACACAAAGAATTAGAGATTAAAATTAGATGCCTAAAAATTAGTGCATGTAAACATTACTTATGCCCTGTGTTATTTTCTGTTTCACAGTTATCAGGTGTACTGACTAAATCAGCATCAAGGAATTCCTGATAATGTTTACTTACTTCTGAAGGTTCAATTTGCTTTGCGTAGATTCAACTCTGAAGTACATTTTTCCATGCAAATATCCTGAAAAAATGTTTCTGCTCTATGCAGCTATGGCCATTCTTGATGGGCTTTATCAAAAACATATCTAAAATCGCCTGTCTCTACAGATGATATTTTGATTATTTCTGAAATGTTTCCTGGTCTTCTAAAATAGACATGACGTTTCCAATTGGTGAAATTGATGTAAACATTTTCAGAAAAACACAATGAATAACTTAAGTATTGTTTCAAACCTACATAGTGAATGATTTAGTGTCTTAATGCTGCATTTTATTTCTACATCAAAATCCTTCATGTGGGAGCATATTATAATCAAACTTCCAGTTTCTTTCACAGACATTAAATCAGACTCAACTCCTAGGGACTTGCCCAGGAAAGAAATCCGGGGTCCAGCCCACAATGAGTTAGTTGATCATATTTATTAAGCGCTTACTCTATGCAGAGCACTGTACTAAGCACTTGGGAGAGTATAAGACTGTAAGCTCTAGACTGTAAGCTCAATGTGGGCAGGGAATATCACTGAATAAATAATAATAATAATAATGTTGGTATTTGTTAAGCGCTTACTATGTGCAGAGCACTGTTCTAAGCGCTGGGGTAGATACAGGGGAATCAGGTTGTCTCATGTGGGGCTCACAGTCTTAATCCCCACTTTACAGATGAGGTAACTGAGGCACAGAGAAGTTAAGTGACTTGCCCACAGTCACACAGAAATAAGAGGGCCATAGTTAGAGCAATCACCATGAAACTGGGTCCTGCCCCATAAACCGAACATCAACCCATCATATGTATTGAGAAATTCTGCGGAGCACTGTACTAAGCATTTGGGAGAGTCAACATCGCAGAATTGGTAGACATGTTCCCTGCCCACATAAAGGAAGAGTGCCAAGCCTCACTGTCTCCAGGAGCTAGAGTGGCAAGAGCCACTCTTCCAAGAGCAATCAGGGGAGGGCTAGTGCCCAGCAGAGTCCAGCAGTGCCATTAGACCACAAGGAAGTAGTTTTAGTTCATGGACTTAAAGGAAGGTACTGTACCTTTTGGAAGCTGCTGCAGATGGAAGAAGGCCCATCCTCCACTCACCTCCAGAATGGATTGTGGACCTAACCATCCTCCACTGTATCAAAGAGGCCCATTTGTCTCCTCCGGGTCATATTTGCCCATTATGATATCTACTTCCTACTCCTCCTTTCCTCCACATGTTGGGGTGGTGAATAGTTATTTTTTTTTTTATGGTAATTGTTAAGCACTTAATAAGTTCCAGGCACTCTATTGCCCCTTAAAGGACTTATAGGCCTATTTTTCAGATGAGGTAACTGAGGTACAGAGAAGTTAAGTGACTTGACCTATGTCTCACAGCGGACAATTGGTGGAGCCAGGATTAACAGTCCCATATTTGCCCCTTCCAATTAAGTTGTCTGCTGACCTAGGAAGGGCATCTCAGTCTATGACCTATTGTCATGGTGACTTACTGCTTTATAGCTTGTGAGGGAGAGGCAGGGGAGGGTCCTCTTTTGCTGTGTTGATGTCTTCTCTTTCAGTATCTTTAGACTGAAGCAGCATGGAGTAGTGGATAGAGCACGGGCCTGGGAGCCAGAAGGACCTGGGTTCTAATCATGCCTCTGTCACTTGTCTGCTGTGTGACCTTGGGCAGATCACTTCAGGGGGTCTGTCCCTTAGTTACCTCATCTGTAAAATGGGGATTGAGACTGTGAGTCCCACATAGGACAGGGACTGTGTCCAACCTGAGAATCTTCTATCTACCCCAGCACTTAGAACAGTGCTTGGCACATAGTGAGTGCTTAACATATACTATTTATGTTATTATTATTATTTATTGGTCTTCGCCTTGCTCTCTGAATGTGCCTCTTCTTTCTCTCTATTCTGTTTTCCTTTCTTCCTTGCTTGTTTTATTCCACTTTTTAGACCAGTTCTAGCTTCAGACAGTAATCAAAATAAGTTACTGCCTCATGAATATCAGCAGGGACAATGCTCATCAGGATGGCAGCCACTTCCCTGACCCTCCCAGAGATGATGATGACAAAGCTTTGCTCAAAGATGGTCGCAAGATGGAGGTGATTCATCAGCAGGGTGTAAATTGGTGTCTTGGAGCTGAGCTACCTAGGGAAGCCATCAAGGGGCAGCTGTGATGTGGTTTTGGGCAGCAGCAGAGGAATGCTCTTCATTTGAACATTTCACAGGATATCATTATGCTGCATATGCCTACGGAATAATATAATGACGTCCGATGGAATGTGAGTGTGGCCAATTTTTTTACATCTCAGAGAAACCGAGGGTCTGTAGCCAACCTGATTTAGAATTTTGACCCCACTCACTGGAAGCCCAGACTCTGATCCCACTTTGAACTCTAGGAAATCTGCTCACCTTAGTAAGAAGGGGTTAATTTAAAGAGGTTATTAGAATGAAATATGTCACAAATTTGGATGTCAACTTTACATTGAGGATTATTTTGAAAAGACAGAAAAGAGCCTTTCTTCATTCCCAATACTCTGGACAAAATATTCTTTTCAGCTAATTTTCTTCTAAGGGCTTATTCTGCCCAGGCATCATGGTTACCACATCCCATGAATCAATATTTGCCTGATGGATTGCTTACCAGGATTCCTTCAAGCATATCAATGTGGATGTTACAATTCTGTTTGCTTACTGCTTAACAAAATAAATGGTGATGAATCAACACATTTAAATTTAAGGTCCAACTCAGCATCTAAACTATTTAAAATGCATCCTGACTTTTGATCCTCCTTGAAATTCTGAACATCTCATGTTGGGGGAGTAAAAACAGGGCTAAACTCATAAGCATTTTACCAGAGGAATAACTAGTTTTCAGGGATGAGGGTAATTACTTAATATTAATTATTAACCTCTGATGCTTTATTCTCTTCAATTCTTGACCTTAAGGAAAATAGAATTATATTTGGAGCAGCATTGCCATTTTGGAATCAAACATGTCAATTACATTTTTTGAAGAGTGCTTAAATGTATCCAATGCGTCTGGGTAGAGTTAATTCAGTGAAGAGCTGATGTTAACAGCTTATCTATGTTCTTGTTCCATACTCAGTCAAGACCCTGAAGAAGTGAGGGGCTGATAGTGTTGGCAGAAATCCACAATCTTAGTTCAGTAGAATAGTATCCTCTTCAAAACGCTACAATATTGGTAGTGGTGGACTGGTCCACTAACTAGCCAAGAAAGGAGAAGGAAGGGCCCACCTCTCAACACTGCTTGTTCCAAGATGGTATTTTGGGTTTAAAAACATGATGAAATTTTGACACGGCCTACTATCACAAGATGACCCCTATGCAGCTCTAGCAGGCATGTTGGTGCTGTGCAAGTCCCAAAACAAAACACCTCTTCAGAACCTTCTATCAGTTTAGGGGTACCTCAAGACTATTGTGGAGATTTGGGATGATCTAGGGGCCTACTCTAGTTCACAGGTTCCCGGGGGGGGGGGGGGGGGGGGGGTGGTCAGCCAAGGATAGCTCCCAGTTTGAAAACACCTGGATGAGAGTCCAGGTTACGATTAGACTGTAAGCCCGTCGATTAGACTGTAAGCCCGTCGATTAGACTGTAAGCCCGTCAAACGGCAGGGACTGTCTCTATCTGTTGCCGACTTGTTCATCCCAAGCGCTTAGTACAGTGCTCTGCACATAGTAAGCGCTCAATAAATACTATTGAATGAATGAATGAAGTCCTGTGGGTCTATGATAGCTCTGGGCTCTGGAGGAGAGACTGGGGGCAAAGGGGAAGGAGAAAAGGCCTAGGTCCAGCCACATCCCTGTGGATTTTTCTCTCTCAACCCATATGAGGGAGGGGGCACTGGGCCAACCCAGCTGTAAGAAGTCCTTGAACCAGGAATGGTATCCATTCCTGACCCCAGGGTTTTCCAAGGTTTAAAGAGTCTGTCAATTAGTCAGTCAATTGTATTTATTAAGCTCTTCCTGTGTGCAGAGCACTGTACCAAACACTTGGGAGAATACAATATAACAATATAAAAGACACATTCCCTGCCCACAGTGAGTTTAGAGTCTAGACGTTTTCTGAGGTGCATTTGAATTCTAATGGTTCCCTGAAGTACCCCAAAACTTCTACAGGTGGAGGAAAGACCCGTTACCTAATTTCAATAACTGGGGTCTAATCCATGCCTAGCATATGTAAGGATCAAATGAGCAATAACCAACATGATGGTTAGGAAGGACTGAACAGGCTTGTAGGGTAAATTACATTGTAGGAGAGGACCTCCCTACTGAGCCTGGAAGCAGCGTGGCTCAGTGGAAAGAGCACGGGCTTTGGAGTCAGAGGTCATGAGTTCGAATCCTGACTCTGCCACTTGTCAGCTGTGACTGTGGGCAAGTCACTTAACTTCTCTGTGCCTCAGTTACCTCATCTTTAAAATGGGGATTAAGACTGTGAGCCCCACGTGGGACAACCTGATTCCCCTGTGTCTACCCCAGCGCTTAGAACAGTGCTCTGCACATAGTAAGCGCTTAACAAATACCAACATTATTATTATAACTGTGGTTTCTCTTGAGTGGTCAGCTGGGTCCTAGCTTAAAAGTCTTCTTTTCTGTGGAGGTTTCTCAAACTGGTGAGAGGAGGTGAGTGAAGTGGTTTCAGCTGGCACATAATAGTACATTCAGTACAGTGTCTGGCACATAGTAAGTGCTTAACAAGTACCATAATTATTAGTTGGCATGGAGAAAAGACTGATGGTTCAAGATGGATTTACCTAAAGGGATAAGGAGAACAGAAAGAGACTCTGAGGTCAGTTATTTTAGAGAAAGGTATTACATTTATCCTGTCAGGATTAGTCAGAGCTTCAAGCATTAATCATCCCCTGCCTTTTTATGATTCAAACTCAACTGCTGTGATTTAAAATCCTGCCTTCCAATTGCTTGATATTTCAGTTCCTACCAGAGCTGGGGTGTTTCTTCCTTGGAATCCCAGTTGGTAAAGGATCTTTAAAGAGCTTCTCCAGGGCTGAATTGACTCAGAGAACAAGGGGGCTTACCCCAATCAACCCCCACAATTCAGGAGAGAAACCTTCTATAGCTTGAGAACCTTTTCTACATGGGACTTCTGCACTCCTCAGCCCTTCTGTGTCATCCTTGCACTTGAATTTGTTCCCTTCTTCCCCCCCCCCCCGCCACCACCCTCAGCCCCACAGCACTTATGTACTTGGCCGTAATTTATTTATTTATATAAAAGTCTGCCTCCCATTATAGACTGTAAGCTCTTTGTGAGAAGGGATCATGTCTGCCAACTCTGCTATAATAATAATGGCATTTAGTCTCCCAAGAAGTTAGTACAGTGCTCTGCACACAATAAGTGCTCAATAAATACAACTGATTGATGAGATTAAGTTCCTCTTGAGCCTTGGTCTGGCTTTTTATTTCCTGGTATTCGTTAAGTGTTTACTCTGTACCAGGCACTATTCTAAGCACTGGGATAGATACAAGATAATTTGGTTGGACACAGTCCATGTCTCACATGGGGCTCCCAGTCATAATCCCTATTTTACAGATGAGGTAACTGAGGCACAGAGAAATGAAGTCACTTGTCCAAGGTCACAAAGCAGATAAGTGGTAGAGCTGGGACTAGAACTCAGTTCCTTCTGATTTCCAGGCCTGGATTCTATCCATTAGGCAACTCTGTACTCTCCCAAGTGTGTTCTGCATATAGTAAGCACTAAATACAATTCATTGATTGATTGTTCCTTAAATGTAGATTCACTCGTATTGTTTTCTATCACTTCCCCTCAAAAATGACATTTTTTTCCTAATCCAAACCAGATTAGGTTCACTACAAATGGCAGATTGAATAGCTTGGCTTGATGGAATCCACAGACTAGACTTGGACCAGGTAATAATGACATGATGGGTTCAGACTGGGCTTGGGCCTAGATAGGTTCAGAGCAGTGATGCTTATTCTTGATCTTCTCAGGCCTCCAACCCCCTGGCAAATAGATGACAATGAAGAGGAAGATTCTGCCACTCCAGTAGTTGTATCCAGAGGGCTCATTCATTGAGCCAGGCAGTGAGGTACCAGCCAGGTGGTAAGGACCATGGAAGCAGGCAAGTCTGTGCCCTGATTTTCTGATGGGAAAGGAAACCCATGTCAATGCTCTGCCAACCCATACCTAGGCTGGGAACCGGTGCTGCTCCAGGCTGAGAGGGAAGGGCCAGGGAATAATAGATCACATTAGGAAACCAAATTGGGCTCAGGTTGGTCCCGGCCAGGAATAATGCTTATTTTGGTCAGGCCCGACTCCCATTAGAGACAAGATGCTTGTCAATCTCCAGTTCCGCCTCAAGTCTATAAAGACTCAAGGATATTGAGGGTGTTCAACTTCTTACTACTCCATCTGTGTAATGTTTCAGGCAATTGCCCCCTCCTTTTAAACTAATTTTGATTTCTTGGCAGAAAGTAGCCTGCTTGTAGCAGCCTGAAATTGCGGGTCAAGGTTCAGGCAGAATAAAAATGTGAATGATGCCCGTGTACAGCTTACAGTCATCGTGACCCTGAACCCAGTAGAAGAAGCTATCATCCAGCCCTTGAAAAGTTGATCGGCCTGTAAAATATTCTAGAAAATACTCGGCACCACAGAGCTAGTCTGAACAGAGATTAAGAAGTCTGATTAAGAAGACTCCAGAGCTCCATGTGCTTAAGTAACTTTGTTCTTGGCTGCATTTTCCTAACTCCATTGCAAAACTATTCAGTTCTTGGGCTAGAATTTCCTGTCTTCAGTCTAAACTGAATTGTCTGCCTTATAAAAAGGAGTGATAGTCAATATCTTGCGAGGGCATGACTTCTTGCCCACATCCTGCCTCTGGACTGGAAAGCCCTCCTTCCTCATTTCCAACAGACAATTACTCTCCCCATCTTCAAAGCCTTATTGAAGACACATCTCCAAGAGGCCTTCCCTCATTAAGCCCTCTTTTCAACTTTCTTCAACTCCCTTCTGCGTCACCCTGACTTGCTCCCTTTATTCATCCTCCCTCCCAGCCCCACAGCACTTATGTACATATCTGTAATTTATTTATTTATATTAATGTCCATATTCTCCTCTAAACTGTAGTCTTGTTGTGGGCAGGGAATGTATCTGTTATATTGTTGTACTCTCCCAAGCACTTAGTACAATGCTCTGCACAGAGTAAGTGCTCAATAAGTATGATTGATTGACTGACTTAGAACAGCTCATGCATCAACTCAGATAGTCTGATGACAAATTCTCTAAATCAGAGAGATAAATCTAAAATATGAAATCCTCAAAATGACAGAAATAAAGATCAATCAGACCAAATCTGACTGGTTGTCAAATTATAGCAGGCATGGCAGAAAATCTAATTTTATACTTTAATATCTATCCTCAGCATGATGGGCAAATAGAAAATTCTATTTTAAAATTATTATATTTTAGTGGCTTTACTTTGAGATCTATCATGCAACTATCAAATAATCTGATGACAAATGTTCTAAATCAAAACAGGCAATACATAAAAATTCAGCAAATGAAGTAGAGGTTTTAGGATTAAATCTAATTGTCCAAAAGCAGGAAGGAAGTGTGATTCTCTTTCTACCTGGAATGTTCAAAACTGAAGAAATACTCCAAAAACACCAGCATACTGTACTGCTGCTCAGGAGTTCATATAAACTTATCATCCACTGTAATTCATTATCTCCACCCCCACCTCCCCACCCTCCCCGGTAAAAGAGTCAGTCAGTCAGTCACTCGTATTTTTTGAGAGATTACTGCACGCAGAGCACCGTACTAAGTGCTTTGTAGAGTACAATATAACAGAGTTGGTAGATACATTCCCTGCCCACAATTAACTCACAGTCTAGAGGGGGGAGATGGACCTTAATATAAATACATAAATTGTGGATATGAACATACCTGCTCTGGAGCTGAGTGAGGGGTAAATAAATGAAGCAAATCAGAACAATGCAGAAGGGAGCAGGGAAAGAGAAAATGAGGGCTTAGCCAGGGAAGGCGTCTTGGAGAAGATATGCCTTCAATAAGGCTTTGATAGTGAACACGGTAATTACCTGTTGGAAATGAAGAGGAAGAGTGTTCCAGGCCCAAAGCAGGATGTGAGGGTGAGGCTAATGGAGAGATAGGTGAGACTGAGGTACAGTAAGTGGGCTAGCATGGCTGAAGCATGGTGCATGTCCAGTGACTGGATGTCCCTCCAAGATGTTGTCTACAAGGCAGTCTTTAAGATTGGCAGCATGCCATAGCGGATAGAGCATGGGCCTGGGAGTCAGAAGGTCATGGGTTCAAATCCTGGCTCTGATACTTGTCTGCTGTTTGACCTTGGGCAAGTCACTTCACTTCTCCGGGTCCTCAGTTACCTCATCTGTAAATTGGGGATTGAGATTGTAAACCCTATGTGAGGCAGGGACTGTGTCTAACCCAGTTTACTTGTATCCACTCCAGAGTTTAATAGAGTACCTGGCACATAGTAAGCAGTTAACAATTACCACAATCATTATTATTGTTGGGGCACTATCTGTTAGAATATTCTGCATTGTTTGATGGCTCTACTAAAATGAATATGAGGAGTACCACCCAGTGACGAGAACTATTTTCCACTAAACAACCAATGGATCATCAGCTATCTGAAGCTCTTGTGATCCCATCAAATCCTGCAGTGAGGCAGTAGATGAAGTTAATTAAAACATATGCCTGACAAGTGGTGGAATGCCATGGTTCAGGAGGTGTTTAGGCATATTAGCTCTCTCCAAACCAATCAGCCATCTTTATTAAGTGGTAACTGTGAGCAGAGCACTGTAGTAAGCAATTGGGAGAGTACAATGTAACAGAATTGGTAGACACGTTCCTTCCCCACAAGGAACTTACAGTCTAGAGGGAGAGACAGACATTAATATAAATACATTAATAAAATTATGGATATGTAAAGAAGTGCTATGGGCCTGAGGGAGGAATAAATAAAGGGTGTAAATCCTAGTGCAAGGACAAACAGAAGGGAGTGGGAGAAGATGAAATGAGGGCTTAGTAGGAGAAGACTTCTTGGAAGAGATGTGATTTTAATAAGGCTTTGAAGGTGGGGAGAGTGATGATCTGTTGGATGAGAAAGGGGAGTTCCAGGCCAGAAACAGGATGTGGGAGAGGAGTTGGAGGCAAGATAGACAAGATAGAGGTATAGTGAGTAGGTTAACATTAGAGGAGCTAAATGTGACAATTGGGTTGTAGTAGGAAATCAGGAAGGTAAGGTGCTTCAAAGTCTATGATAAGGAGTTTATGTTTGATGCAGAGGTGGATGGGCAACCACTGCAGGTTCCTGAGGAGTGGGGAAACACGGACAGAAACATTTTGTAGAAGAATGATCCAGGCAGCAGAGTGAAGTACAGACTGAAGTGGTAGAGACAAAAGCAGGGAGGACAACAAAGAGGCTGATGCAGTAATCTAGGTGGGATAGGATAAGTGCTTGGGTTAATGTAGTAGCATTTCAATGGAGAGAAAAGGGCAGATCTTTGTAAAGTTGTGAGGATTCAACTGACAGGATTTGGTGATAGAATCAAGGGCTTCTCTACATGCCCAGAAGAGATCAAATTAACCCACATGCATGATCAAAGCCACTCTGAAGACCAGATGGCTTGTCACCCATCACAGACAAGTAGGAAAGTCTCCAGAAATACTAATAATACTCAGACGATCTTTCCCAACAGTGAGGATGAGACCCAACAAATACAGATTGAAAACCTATGAGGTCACAGGTCTTGTTTCAACAACAGAGTAACTCAGCAGCACTGATAGAACTATGAAGAATTGCAAAGCTTCCAGATCTGATAACCTATAGGCTTCTTTTTTTTTCAAGTCTTCATTAAGTGCTTACTATGTGCCAGGCACTGTACTAAGCATTGGATCTGCTGTGATCTCTCTTCAAAGGGGAGTTGGACTGCTTTGGACCCTAGAAGAATGTTCTCAATATAAGGAACACTGAAGAAGTGTAACAAATGCCCATGGAGTTGCATGATCTTCACCATTTCAAGAAGGTGAGAAAGTTCACTGTGGCATCTCATTACCTTCTTACTAGAAGAGCTTCTAGTAAGCTTCTGAAAGGGCAACATATGTGCATCATTAACTTTGGTTCTGTTAAGAAGTTTCTCAAGATCCTAACGCTACTTCCCAATGGCATGACTGTTCAATTCAACAGGTTACACACAAAATTGAAAGTCCTTGAGGCAGTCACTCGGGAGCTGTTGACTGTGTCCTGGAAGCACATATGCAGATGCAGACATGCAGATGAGTATGTATCACTCTGAGGAATCAGCATACCAGAATGGAATAATCATAAATTTAATACCTTGTAATAATACCAATCAATAATATTCATTAAACACCTGTATTTAGAGCACTGTACTAAATTCTTGGCAGAATAAAATGGCTGTAGAAGAAGCTATTCCTGCCTTCAAGGAACTTACAGTCTAACAGAGAGGTTTACAGTCTTGTATAGTGCTCTTATTTTTTTCAAATATTTATATTAGCTTGTTCTCACACCATCACTGTCAGGTGTAGAGAGCCAATATTTTAGAAATGAGGAAACAGATTCCGAGAGGATAAGTGACTTGCCTGAGGTCACCATATAAAGAGCCAAATCTAGAATTTAAATTATATTCCCTATTCTAGTCTGTGAGCTAATTTCACTCTCTCAACTTGCAGGTCTTCCCTTTGTTCAGAGAAAGAGAAAATATTTTCTTGAAAAAACTAGAATGAACAGTCAATAACCAGTTATCAAAGTCACACGTTCTTAGTCGAAAGACAGCTTCACTCTTAACTTCGAGATTTTAAAAAACCCTCCATGCTTGGTCAGGGAACTGATATTCTTCTTACCCCATGTAATAATGATAATAATAATGGTATTTGTTAAGCGCTTACTTTGTGCCAGGCACTTTACTAAGCACTGGGATAGATACAAGCAAATCGAGGTGGACCCAGTTCCTGTCCTATGTGGGGCTCACAGTCTCAATCCCCATTTTACAGATGAGGTAACTGAGGCATAGAGAAGTGAAGTGACTTGCCCATCGTCACACAGCAGATGAGTGGTGGAGTTGGAATTAGAACCCATAACCTTCTGATAGGCCTGTGCTCTATCCACTACGCCATGCTCCTTCTCTAAGACTATAAGCTCCTTGTGGACAGGGAACATGTCTACCAAAGCTGTTATATTGTATTCTCCCAAGCACTTGGTAGAGTATTCCACATGCATTAAGTGCTCATTCATTCATTTTCTTTAATTAATTCAATCATTAGTATTTATTGAACGCTTACTATGTACAGAGCAGTGTACTATGTGCTTGGAATGTACAATTTGGCAACAGATAGAGACAATCCCTGCCCCATGACAGGCTCACAGTCTAATCTGGGGAGACAGATAGCAGAGGAAAACATAACAAAACAAAAACAAGACAACATTATCACGATAAATAGAATCAAGGGGATGTACACCTCATTAACAAAATAAATAGGGTAATAAATAATATAAACAAATGAGCACAGTGCTGAGGGGAAGGGGGAAGGGGGAGGAGTAGAGGGTGGGGAAGGTGGGGAGAGGAGGGGGAGCAGAGGGAAAGGGGGCTCAGCTGAGAGGAGGGGAAGGGGGAGGAGCAGAGGGTGGAGGGGGAGCAGAGGGAAAGAGGGGACTCAGTCTGGGAAGGCCTCTTGGAGGAGGTGAGCTCTCAGTAGGGCTTTGAAGAGGGGAAGAGAGTTAGTTTGGCGGATGTGAGGAGGGAGGGCATTCCAGGACAGCGGTAGGAGGTGGGCCAGGGGTCGACAGCGGGATAGGCGTGAACAGGGGACAGTGAGGAGGTGAGAGGCAGAGGAGTGGAGTGTATGGGGTGGGCAGTAGAAAGAGAGAAGGGAGGTGAGGTAGGAGGGGGCAAGGTGATGGAGAGCCTTGAAGCCTAGAGTGAGGAGTTTTTGTTTCGTGCAGAGATTGATAGGCAACCACTGGAGGTTTTTAAGGAGGGGAGTGACATGCCCAAGCATTTTTGTAGGAAGATGATCCAGGCAGCAGAATGAAGAATAGATTGGAGAGGGGAGAGACAGGAGGAAGGGAGATCAGAGAGAAGGCTGACACAATAATCCAGTTAGGATATTATGAGAGCTTGAATCAGCATGATAACAGTTTGGATGGAGAGGAAGGGGCGGATCTTGGTGATATTGTGAAGGTGAAACCGGCAGGTGTTGGTGACGGATTGGATGTGTGGGGTGAATGAGAGAGCTGAGTCAAGGATGTCACCAAGGTTGTGGGCCTGTGAGATGGGAAGGATGGACGTGCCATTCACAGTGACAGGGAAGTCAGGGAGAAGACAAGGTTTGGGAGGGAAAATAAGGAGCTCAGTTTTAGACATGTTGAGTTTTAGGTGGCAGGCAGACATCCAGGTGGAGATGGCCTGGAGGCAGTAGGGGATACAAGCCTGAAGGGAGGGGGAGAGAACAGGGGAGGAGATGTAGATTTGGGTGTCATCTGCACAGAGATGATAGTTGAAGCCGTGGGAGCGAATGAGTTCACCAAGGGAGTGAGTATAGATGGAGAAAAGAAGAGGGCCAAGAACTGACCCTTGAAGAACCTCTACAGTTAGTGGATGGGAGGGGGAGGAGGAGCCCGTGAAGGAGACTGAGAATGAACAGCCAGAAAGATAAGAGGAGAACCAGGAGAGGGCCGAGTCCATGAAGACAAGGTGAGATAAGGTGTGGAAGAGAAGGGGATGGTCGACAGTGTCAAAGGCAGCTGAGAGGTCGAGGAGGATTATGATAGAGTAGAAGCCATTGGATCTGGCAAGAAGGAGATCATGGGTGACCTTTGAGAGAGCAGTCTCGGTGGACTGGAGGGAATGGAAGCCAAAATATGACTAATTAATCGCTCAAATTAACCACTTGGATCCCCTTGCTATTTCCTTTGTCTCTCTGTTACTTCTCCAGGAAACACTGAGCTCTCCATGAACTCAAAGCTCTGTTCCTCTCCAATCTCCTATAGCTGCTAAGGCTGCCTATTGTAAAACTGTGAGTGTTGGCTCTGCCACACCAACAGGACCTCAAGTCTTCCCTTTCTCCAACTTAATGTTAATGGATTTTTCCATTGGAATCTGCTGGGTAAAATGCCTTCAGAATATTTCATCTTTTTGATAACTATTAAACTCTAAAATTCAAGTGACCCCTTGACATCTAATTTGAAACTCAGAAATCATTTGCAATGCAGCAAAAAGGCACACCCTTACAGGTTATGTCTGAGTGATCCTATATGAGCAATCCTTCTCTTCTTCGTTTTTCAGAGAAATACTGTAATAGGAGGAATTTTCTGGATATTTATCCACACAGACTTATTTGTTAAATAGATAATCAACAATGAAAGCTAAATGGCTGGACATTTAGAGGAGAGTACAAAAAATGTATTTCTATAGTAGTCCGCTGGAATGGTTTAATTTCACTGTCAAAATGATAAGGAACTATATTAAAAGGAAAATAAAATGTTCAGTATAAGCAAATTAGGACCTCAAACTTGAAAATTGACAGGAAAGAATAACTGGTCAATAATAAATCCTTCCAAACGAGGTTTAACACAATCGTTATAGAAACTCATTAGAGAAGTATTATTTACAAAATGGAATTTTCACCAGTACTTTATTATCTGCATTTGGAGGCAGTGTTGCCTAGTGGAAAGAGCATGGGACTAGGAGTCGGGAGACCAGGGTTCCAGTCCCAGTCCTGCCACTCACCTGCTGTATAAGCTGTGGCAAATCATTTAACCTCCAATTAATTTCAAGCACTTTGTCATAGAAACCCAACATCCATCTCTAGAATTTATAAATGTATTTATACCCCTTTCCAGAATGTTTCTACATTCATTTATTCAATTTTACATTCAATTAATCAAACAGTGGTATTTATTGAGTGCTCACTAGGTGCAAAACACTTTACTAAGTGCTTGGGAGAGTACAATACAGCTGAGTTAGCAGAAAAGTTCCCTGACCAAAATGAGGTTACAGTCTAGATGGGGAGACAGACATTAAAATAAATAAATAAGTAATTTATAATATATAATTTAAAAATACATACAAAAGTGCACTGGGGTTGAGGGTGGGATGAATGAATACTAAATGCCCAAAGGTCACAAATCTAAGTGCATAGACAACACAGAAGGGAGAGAGAGCCGGAGGAAAGAAGGCTTAATTGGGGAAGGCCTTTTGGAGGAGATGTGACTTAGATAATGCTTTGAAGGTGGGGAGAGTGTTGGTCTGGCATATGGAGAGAGAAGGAGTTCTGGGCTGGGGGGCATGGGAAAGGGGTCAGGAGCAAGATAGATTCATTCATTCATTTAATAGTATTTATTGAGTGCTTACTATGTGCAGAGCACAGTACTAAGCACTTGGAATGTACAATTCTGCAACAGATAGAGACAATCCCTGAGATCAGGGCACAGTGAGTATGCTGGGACTAGAAGAGTGGAGTGGGCGGGCTGGACTATAGTAGATCAGCAAGGGGAGGTAGGATGGGTTGAACTGATTGAGTGCTTTAAAGCCAGTGGTAACAAGTTTCTGTTTAACGTGGAGGTGGCTGGTCAGCTATCGAAGCTCCTTGAGGAGTGGGGCGACATGGACTGAATTTTTTTTTTTAGAAAAGTGATCTGGGCAGCAGAGTGAAGAAAGGCCTGGAGTAGGAAGAAACAGGAGGCTGGAAAGTCAGCGAGGAGGCAGATGCAGTAGTCAAGGTGGGACAGGTCAAGTGCTTGGATCAGCATGGTAGCAGTTTGGATGGAGAAGAAAGGACGGATTTTAGCAGTGTTGTGAAGATAGAAACTACAGGATTTGGTGACAAACTGAATACATGGGTTGAATGAAAAAGATGAGTCAAGGATAATGATCTTCTGACTCCCAGGCCTGTGCTCTATCCACTATATCATGCTGGATAATGCCAAGGTTACAGGCTTGTGAGACAGGGAAGATGGTGGTGCTGTCTACAGTGATGTGAAAGTCAAGGGGCGGACAGGGTTTGGTGGGAAGATGAGAAGTCTGTTTTGGCCATGTAAAGTTTGAGGTGTCAGTGGAGATCTAAGTAGAGATGTCCTGAAGGTAGGAGGAAATATGAGACTTCAGAGAGGAGAGAGATAGATTTGGGAATCATTCACGTTGTGATGGTAGTTAAAGCACCATGGGAGAGAATGAATTCTCCAAGGGAGTGACTGTAAATTGAGAATAGACAGGGACTCAGAACTGAGCCTTTAAAGGTCCACCCACAGTTCTTTTGTACAGCAGGGATTTCAGGGCCAATTCCAAGTTGTTTATGGACAAAAATACTAATAATAATGACTGTAGTAATAATGATAATAATGATATTAACACTACTACTATTACCACTACTACTACTAATAATAATTGTGGCATTTATTAAGCACTTACTATATGCCAGGCAATGTACTAAGTGCTGGGATAGATACAAGATAATCAGGTTGGGCACAGTTCTCATCCCACATGGGCTTACAGTAGTTTGTAGTAGTGGTAGTGGTATTTATTAAGCACTTATGGTGTGCAAAGCACTGTACTAAATACTGGGAAAGACTGCATAGGTGAGAATTAGACATGATTCCTGTCCTTTGGGGGCTCATAATCCAAACAAAATCTAAGGAGGAGGGAGACAGGTATCTTATCCCCACTTTACAGATGGGGACTCTGAGGCACAGAGAGGTTAAGTGACTTGCCTAAGGTCACACTGCAAGCACATGACCGAGACAAGATTTGAACCGTGGCTTTCTGACTCCCAAGCCCATATTCTTAGTAGTTTCCATCCTTGGACAACTTGAATACCAACTTCAATCAGGTAGGTATTGGTTCTAAAAACCAACACTGCTCGCTCCTACCTCAGCCCAGACAGGAGAAGATCTAGCAAACAGAGCTAAAGCAGCAGCAAGTAGTCCTTCACTAGTGGCATGGCCTAGTGCAAAGAGCACAGACCTGGGAGTCAGAAGACCTGTGTTCTAATCCTGACTGCCACATACTTGCTTGTATGACCTGGGGCAAGTCACTTAACTTCTCTGTGCCTCAGTTCCCTCATATGTGAAATTGGGATTCAATTTACTTGTTCTTCCTTCTACTGTGGGAGCCAGGTGGGACCTGATTATCTTGTTTCTACCCTAGTGTTTACTACAGTGCTTGGCACGTAATAAGTGCTTAACACACACCATAATTATTATTACTATTATTATTATTATTGTAACTTAAAAAACTCCCAACCAAGCAAGCTCACTGTGGCTAAGGAATGTGTCAGTTATATTATTATACTGTACTCTTCCAAGTGCTTAATACAGGGCTCATCACACAGTAAGCATTCAATAAATATGATTGAATGAATGATCCTTGGACAATGTCCAGAATAGTAAGATGGGAAGGATGTGCTTTGTACCAACAGAGCAGGATAGCAACTGGCACTGTTCCAGTTGTTTTTAGTCATGGGAGGGGTTGCCCCAGTGTCATAGGGCGTGGCCACCTTTGTTTAGCAAGCATCGCCCTGACCAGGACAAAATCGCCTCTCCTGACACTAATCAGAAGACTAAACAAGAAATTAAAAAATAAAGGGGCAAAGATAGGCCGCTCCTCTGCAAGAGTTATAGACAATAGACACTCTAGACAACTCCTAAGCAACCATCACTCAATCACTTGATCAATTACACTTACTGGGCATTTACTGTGGGCAGAGCATTGTATTCAGCGCTTGGTAGAGTACAATATAACAGAGTTGGTAGAAATGTTGCCCACCCACAATGAACTTTCTCTCCCCACATTCAGTCTTAATAAATCATACCTCCTCCAAGAGGCCTTCCCCCATTAAGACCTCATTGCTTCTTCCACTCCCTTCTGCGTCACCCTTGCACGTGGATATTTACCCTTTATTCACCCCAACCTCAGCCCCATAGCACTTATATAGGTATCTATATAATTATATAGATATTTAATTTATTTATATTAATGTCCATCTCCCCTCCAGACTTTAAGCTCTTTGTTATTATTAATCATATTTGTTGAGTGTTTATTGTGTGCAAAGCACTGTACTATGTGCTTGAGCACTGTACTAAGCTGCTTGTGAGCAGCAACTGTGTCTACCAACTCTTTTATATTGTAAAAATAATAACAATGATGTTTGTTAAGTGCTTACTATGTGTCAGGCACTGTACTAAGCACTGGGTACTCTCCCAAGCACTTAGTACAGTGCTCTGCACACAGTAAGTGCTCAATAAATATGATTAATTGATTGATTGCAGAGTTCAATCTTTGCAGAAATTAATGCTTCCCTCCCCACCCTTATGAGCAGGGCAGGAGGAAGTGTTGTGTAGAAAAGAAAACTGTGCTGGACCTGTTGCCCTGAAGTGGGATCCTCCATAGCAACTACTGGCTCCCCAGTGCTTATCTACTTCACATCTACAACACCACATCTGGGAAAATCCTGGAGTCACTTGGATAGGGGAATTTCATGCACAATCATTTTGATCAATCAATGGTATTTGCTGAGCACCCACTAGGTGCAGACTACTGTTCTAAGCACTTGGGAGAATACAGCAGAAGCAAGACATATATTCATGGCCCTCAAGGAGCTTACAATCTACTGAGGGGGAGGATAAAATAAATCTCTACATCTGTATCAAGGCTGCAACTGGGGCCCAGTGAGTAGGTCAGATACCCTGGGCATAGAGCCAAAGGGAAAGAAAAGCTGGCATTTTGTGGTGCTGGTTAGGAGGTGATGAAGCATTAAGAATCTGCTGGAATAGAAGTTCTGCTCCATGAACCTTCCCTCCCGACTCCCCACTGCTGCCAGGGCTGGGTAGAACCCCAGAATCAAAGCTTTCCAGCTCAATCCAGAAAGAAAAGCCTAGGAGTAGAATTATTCTTCTTTAGGCTCCTTGAGTCATGGGAGAAATTTCCAAGGCTAGATGTCCATGTGGGCTGATCTGGGTTGAATCTATGGCCAACAAGGGCAAGTCAGGGGACTAAGTTTTCAGCTCAGTTTAGGCTCTGGACTGTGCCTCGACCACTCCCCCCATTCTCACCTTTCGAAGTTTAATGCTAGGGATTTTCCCAAAGTTTTTCAGAGTCCTATCACTGGCAAAATTCCCCTAAATGCCAATCTCCTTAGCATTATGGTAGGGGAGTGATGTAAGGGAATCCTCTGCTCTCACTCCTCCTAGTTGTAATCCAGGGCTGCATATATTATGAGGCTGGTGTTTTACAATGGGCACAATAGTGACATTTATGTCTGTAGCCCTGCAAAATTAAATTTGTGCTTTTAGACTTTGTGGGACAAAGAAAAGATGGGATGCTGCGTTTAAGACTATCAGGTTATGAGGAATTCTAGATTAGGAAAGGTACAGTTTGGGGCTGGAGGTTAACTTTGTCAAGCAATTGGGTATTATATTTTATCCTTATTTGTAATTTTTCCCACCATCACAACCACCTTTCGCAATGTTGACTGTAAACTTCCTAGGGGCAGGGAACATGTCCATCAACTCTTTATTGTACTCTCCTATGCACTTAGTTCAGTACTCTGGAAACAGTAAGTGCTCAATAAATATCATTAATTGATTGATTGAATAAGAATAATTTCGGATTCAACAATTCTTTAGAGAACTTGGTTATTTGGCAAAGAATTCAAATCAATCAGCAGTTGACCCAAGGGTCTCTAACTAATGAATTAAGGGATTTTTGGATCCTCATCAAAAAGTCAGGGTTCTAACATTATCTTCCATTTTGCTTACAATCCCTTGACCTTCTTCCATGAAGACCGCAAGGGCATTAATCAATCAATCATATTTATTGAGCACTTACTGTATGCAAAACACTGTACTATACATTCACTCCCTCGGCGAACTCATCCGCTCTCATGGCTTCAACTATCATCTCTATGCAGATGACTCAGATCCACATCTCTGCCCCTGTCCTCTCCCCCTCCCTTCAGGGGGATGTATCTCCTCCTGCCTCCAAGACATCTCTCCCTGGATGTCTGCCTGTCACCTAAAACTCAACATGACCAAAACTGAGCTCCTCATCTTCCCTCCCAAGCCCTGTCCTCTCCCTAATTTCCCTATCACTGTGGATGGTACGACCATCCTTCCCATCTCTCGGGCCCGCAACCTCGGTGTCATCTTTGACCTGGCTCTCTCGTTCACCCCACACATCCAATCCGTCACCAAAACCTGCCGGTCTCACCTTTATAATATCGCCAAGATCTGCCCTTTCCTCTCCACTCAAACGGCTATTTTACCGCTACGGGCTCTTGTAATATCCCGGCTAGATTACTGTGTCAGCCTTCTCTCTGATCTCCCTTCCTCTTCTCTCTCCCTGCTCCAGTCTATTCTTCACTCCACTGCCCGGCTCATCTTCCTGCAAAAACGCTCTGGGCATGTCACTCCCCTTCTTAAAAACCTCCAGTGGTTGCCTATCAACCTCCGCACAAAACAAAAACTTCTCACTTTAGGCTTCAAGGCTCTCCATCACCTTGCCCCTTCCTACCTCTCCTCCCTTCTCTCTTTCTACTACCCACCCCACACGCTCTGCTCCTCTGCCTCCCTCCTCCTCACCATCCCCCGTTCTCTCCTATCCCGCCGTTGACCCCTGGGCCACGTCCTCCCGCGATCCTGGAACGCCCTCCCTCCTCACCTCCGCCAAACTAATTCTCTTCCCCTCTTCAGAACCCTAGTTAAAGCTCACCTCCTCCAAGAGGCCTTCCCAGACTGAGCTCCTCTTTTCCCTCTGCTCCTTCTACCCCCCCCACCTCTCCGCAGCTAAACCCTCTTCTCCCCCCTTTCCCTCTGCTCCTCCCCTCTCTCGTCCAATCCCCTCAGCACTGTACTCGTCCGCTCAACTGTATATATCTTCATTACCCTATTTATTTTGTTAATGAGATGTACATCACCTTGATTCTATTTATTGCCATTGTTCTTGCCTGTCTGTCTCCCCCGATTAGACTGTAAGCCCATCAAAGGGCAGGGAATGTCTCTATCTGTTACCAATTTTAAACATTCCAAGTGCTTAGTACAATGGTCTGCACATAGTAAGCGCTCAATAAACATTATTGAATGAACGAATGAATGAGAGTACAATATAATGGAGCTGGTAGACACGTTCTTTGCCCAAAAAGAGCTTATGGTCTAGAGGGCTCAGAGATCAAGATCTGAGTCAAGATTACCCCAATATTAGGGAACTGTTCCAGAATCCCAATTTTTTGTTTGCAAATTCTGTTCTTCTCCTAGTGAAGATTTGGAGAGGGTGTGTGTGTGACGGGTGGGGGAAGGGAAAGTGGCAGAGAAGGGAAAAATCTATTCTCCAATAAAGGAGCATGAATAAACCTGGTATGAGAGCTTGTCACCCCAGTTAATTTTTCAGGCCACTCTTTCCCAACAAGAAAGTCCTCTATGCATCTCCTACCTCTGGCCTGGAAGGCTCTCCCTCGTCATATACAACAGATCACTTTCCACACCTTCAAAACCTTATTAAAAGCACATCTCCTCCAAGAGGTCTTCCATGACTAGGCTCTCATTTCCTTTTCTCCCACTCCTTTCTGCATCACCCTTGCATTTCAATTTTCACCCTTTATTCACACAAAATTTATATACAGATCCATAATTTATTTATTTTATTAGAAGGGGAGTCTGTCTCCCCTTCTAGACTGGAAGCTCATATGGGTATGGATCAAGTCTACCACTAGAGAAGCAGTGTGGCTTAGTGGAAAGAGCCTGGGCTTGGGAGTCAGAGGTTGTGTGTTCTAATCCCGACTCCGCCGCTTGTCAGCTGTGTGACCATGGGCAAGTCACTTAACTTCTCTGTGCCTCAGTTACCTCATCTGTAAAATGGGGATGAAGACTGTGAGCCCTACTTGGGACAATCTGATTACCTTGTATCTACCCCAGTGCTTAGAACAGTGCTTGGCACATAGTAAGTACTTAACAAATACCAACATTATTATTATTATTATTATTATTAGTGTGCTCTCCCAAGCATTTAGTACAGTGCCCTGCACACAGTAAGCACTTAATAAACATGATTGATTTGATTGAGGCAAAGGGTGGGCCCCCATTCCCTCTGGGGATTTCTGCAAGGCAGTCCAAGGGCCCTACAGGGTCTCAGTAGGTTTTCTGGGAACCCAAGAAGACCAGTTCCTTCTGGGAACTGGGAACCCCTCTCCTTAGTCCCCTGGAATCTCATAGGGGCCCAAGAAGGATCCCTCCACCAGAGGATCATTAACTGGACTGGTACAGTAAAAGAAGTCATTTGTATTTGATGTCAACATTGTGCAGAGCCCCCTGCTCAGAACTGAGGGGATTGACAATAATAATAATAATAATGGTATTTGTTAAGTGCTTACTATGTATCGGACACTCTACTAAGCACTGGGGTGGATACAAGCAATTTGGGTTGGACACAGTTCCTTGTCCTACGGGGGCTCACAGTATCAATCCCCATTTTACAGATGAGGAAATTGAGGCATAGAGAAGTTAAGTGACTTACCCAAGGTCACACAGCAGACAAATGGCATAGCCAGAATTAGAACCCATGACCTTCTGACTCCCAAGATGGTGCTCTAGCCACCACACCATTCTGCTTCCCTAAGACAAGCATAAACCAAAGTCCTTGATCTCAAGGAGCTTATAGTCTAAAGCCACACTATATAAATACATACAATTAAAGACATTCATTAGGCCTGAATTACATGAATGAGGCTAGCAGAGCTACTGGGCCTGAGTCTGAGAAGCCTTAATGGGGAGGTGGGACTTGAATAGGGTTCTAACGGCAGCTAGGATGTGGTTTGGGGAAGAAAATTGGAGAGGGCATTCCAGACCAGGAGAGTCAATCAGTCAATCAATCAATGGTATTTACTGAGCACTTATTCTGTGCAGAGTACTGTACTACACACTTGGGAAAGTACAACATAGCAACATATTCCCTGCCCATCAGGAGCTTACCATCCGGGGGAAACATTCATTCATTCATTCAATAGTATTTATTGAGTGCTTACTATGTGCCGAGCACTGTACTAAGCGCTTGGGATGAACAAGTCGGCAACAGATAGAGACAGTCCCTGCCGTTTGACGGGCTTACAGTCTAATCGGGGGAGACGGACAGACAAGAACAATGGCAATAAACAGAGTCAAGGGGAAGAACATCTCGTAAAAACAATGGCAACTAAATAGAATCAAGGCGATGTACAATTCATTAACAAAATAAATAGGGTAACGAAAATATATACAGTTGAGCGGACGAGTACAGTGCTGTGGGGATGGGAAGGGAGAGGTGGAGGAGCAGAGGGAAAAGGGGAAAATGAGGGTTTAGCTGCGGAGAGGTAAAGGGGGGATGGCAGAGGGAGTAGAGGGAAGCAGACATTAGTATAAATAGGCAACATAGAAGGAGTGGGAGTTGGGAAAAAGAGTGCTTGATAGGGGAAGACCTCTTGCAGGAGATGTGATTTTAATAAGGCTTGGAAGGTGGGAGAATGGTGGTTTGGCACATGTGGAGTAGAAGGAAGTTCCAGTGGAGAGTGGAGAGATAGAAAGTATCGAGGTATACTGAGAAATTAGGGATTAGAGGAGCGAAATGAGCAGACTGAATTGTAGGAAATTAGCAAGGAAAGTTAAGAGAGGGCAAGCTATTGAGTGTTTTAAAGCTGATGGTAAGGAGTTTCTGTTTGATGTGGAGGTGGATAGACAACCACTGGAGGTTTTTGAGGACTGGGGAGACATGGACTGGGCAGCAGAGTAAAGCATGGACTGGAGTGGGGAAAGGCAAGAAGCAGAGAGGTCATTCAGGAAGGGTTACTATGCTTGGATCAGCATAGTAGCAGTTTGGATGGGGAGGACAGGCCAGGAAACAATGAGGTGGTTCTTTGGCAGAACAGAAAAGATAAACTGGGATGCTGAGAGAAGAGGTCAGTAAGAGGTCAGCTAGCTGGTGGTGAATGGAGAGTCAGTGCCTTAAGTCAAATGTGAGTGGCTATTGAAAACTGGACTAGGCTTTTGACTAGGCCCTGGGGTATCCATAGCCCCAATAATGCTTTTTGCATCTGCCCTGTCATGACCTAAGCCCCTGTGGAATTCTCAGAATATCCCAAATCCACCAAAGGAGCTTGAGAATACAACTAGTACCTTGCAGCCACCTAATGGTGATGGTTGAGCGAAAATCAGCCCTTCAGAATGGTGGTGCAGTGTTGATGTCATATAAAATGTTGAGGGATGAAAATCTAGACCAAAGTTTTCACAACCGTAGGTGGGTCTAATAATTAATAATTATTGTTGCCGAATTGTACACTCCAATGCTTAGAACAGTGATCTGCACATAAGTAAGTGCTCAATAAATACTACTGAATGAATGAATGAATGAATAATAATTACTTTTATGGTACTAGTTAAGCACTTGGTGGAGACTTAAGTTTACCGCACACAAGGAGCAGTGGTAAACCACTCTGTCTTTTTACCAAGAAAACTCTGTAGATACACTACCAGAATGATTGCAGATGGAGGTGGGACCATGGTGTCACTATGGGTGATACACGACTCAACAGCATAAGACAAGTGCTTACTTTGTGCCAAATGCTGTTCTAATAATAATAATAATAATGTTGGTATTTGTTAAGCGCTTACTATGTGCCGAGCACTGTTCTAAGCACTGGGGTAGACATAGGGGAATCAGGTTGTCCCACGTGGGGCTCACAGTCTTAATCCCCATTTTACAGATGAGGGAACTGAGGCACAGAGAAGTTAAGTGACTTGCCCACAGTCACACAGCCGACAAGTGGCAGAGCTGGGATTCGAACTCATGAGCCCTGACTCCAAAGCCCGTGCTCTTTCCACTGAGCCACGCTGCTTCTGTTCTAAGCACTGGGGGTAGATACTAACTAGTTAATCAGTTAGACACAGCCCCTGTCCCACATGGGGCTCACACTCTTAATCCCCATTTTACAGATGAGGTAACTGAGGCCTTGAGAAGTTGTGATTTGCCCAAGGCCATACAGCAGACATTGTGGAGGGGAAAGATTTAGAAGCCAAATCCTTCTGACTCACAGGCCCGTGCTCTATCCACTAAATCACTAAGCCACGCTGTTTCTCAGGATGTGTCCCAGGATGTCTGGAACACATCCTCTTTCACTTATTTGGTACCAACTGTAGAATAGTGGGCATGGTCCAATTACAATAAATACAAATACCCTCCACCCATATCTTGTGAAAGAGGGATAATAATGTTGGTATTTGTTAAGCGCTTACTATGTGCCGAGCACTGTTCTAAGCGCTGGGGTAGACACAGGGGAATCAGGTTGTCCCACGTGGGGCTCACAGTCTTAATCCCCATTTTACAGATGAGGGAACTGAGGCACCGAGAAGTTAAGTGACTTGCCCAAAGTCACACAGCTGGCAAGTGGCAGAGCCGGGGTTTGAACCCATGACCTCTGACTCCAAAGCCCGTGTTCTTTCCAGTGAGCCACGCTGCTTCTCAATTGAACCTACATTCAGCTCTTCACTCCAAGCAACCACCCTTGCACTTGCTGATCCCCTTTTCTGTTCACTTTTAGGAATTCCTAATGCCTGTCCACCTCAAGGAGACAGGTAGCCACTAATCACACTGGTACAGGCATGAGAACTTGGGGAGCAAATTGTCTACTTGACACCTGCCTCTCTTCCCACTGGATTTCTGTGAAGAGTCTGGACAGTGAAAAGCCAGAACCGAATCAGCTCCTCTCTTTTCCTCTGTGTGGGTACATATTTGTGGGTGCACACATGAGCACAGAGGGCTTGAAGGTAGAGCAGCAGCATGGCTCAGTGGAAAAAGCATGGGCTTGGGAGTGAGAAGTCACAGGGAAGTTAAGGGACTTGTCCAAGGTCACTTAGGAGGAAAGAAAATAAAAGGAAGAAGATTATTATCCATCATCTTTTTTTTCCAATAATTTCCAAAACTTCTAAAGATATTCATTGCAGCTCATTGGAGAAGGAGCTTAGCTCAGTGGAAAGAGCCTGGGCTTAGGAGTCAGAGGTCATGGTTTCTAATCCCAGCTCCGCCACTTGTCAGCTGTGTGACCTTGAGCAAGTCACTTCACTTCTCTGTGCCTCAGTTCCCTTATCTGTAAAATGGGGATGAAGACTGTGAGCCCCATGTGGGACAATCTGATTATCTTGTATCTCCCCCAGAGCTTAGAACAGTGCTTGGCACAGAGTAAGCGCTTAACAAGTACCATTATTATTATTATCATTATTAATTAATAATATATTTGTGTAGAAAGCTTGCAGCAAATTGAAATAGGAAAAATTGAAATACCATGAGGGTTTAGAGTTTCTAGTGCTGGCAAGGTTCTTGGGGTATCTTCAGCATGTCGAGAAGTCATAACTCTTACCTAAATAATATGGGCTTTCCAAATCAAAAGACCTAATATTTTTTCTTTCCTTCTTTTTTTCCTTTACTGAATAGTAATAGGCAGTACCCCAAGAGTTTTATTGCTGTCTTGTGATATAAACTTTAGACAGAAGGCCTTTGAGTCATAACATTCTGAAACTAATAAAAAAAAAGCTGATCAGACCAAAAGCAATCCACTTGAGATGAATTTCCAGAGAAGGTTGATACTTGGAAGTCAGTTTTCTTTGCAATCAGCACTTCACTCTGAGCACTTGGGAACAGGTCAGGGAGACTTCAACTAGCTGGCAAAGTGAGAAGATGAGACAAGCTGGGCAGCAGGGTCTAGTGGCTAGAGCCCAGGAACTGAGAATGAGGAGACCTGAGTTCTAGTTCTGGTTTATCCATTTGCCTTCATTGTGATTTTGGGCAAGTCACTAACCTTTCTGTGCCTCAATTTCCTTAGCTGTAGGGACAAGAGACCCACCCATCCTCTCAGACTGGAAGCCCCCAAAGGGGAAGGGACTGTGTCTCACCTGAATATCTTGTATCTGTCCCACACTTAAGACTGTGCTTGGCAAACAGAAAGTGCTTAATAAACATCAATATTTTATTTTATTTTCAGAGTGGGGTACTGACGGCCTGGAAAAATTCCAATTTCACATAAATCCAAACCACTTTCTAAAGGAATAGTATCAATTAATCAATCGTATTTATTGAGTGCTCACTGTGGGCAGAGCACTATGCTAAGCACTTGGAAGAACACAACACAACAGTTGGTAGACATGCTCCCAGTTGAAATAAAAAGGCTAAATCAAATGATAAATTTATCTTAACCCCAAGTTAACTTACAGGAAGGGAAAATGAAGTCCACTATTACCAACAGCAAATGGCATGTTTTTCTCGGAAGGCATTTTTTACAGCATCTAAAAATAGTGAGACTGCAATCCCAGTCCAAACATTTGCTGAAACACATCTAGTTATATAGTTATCATTAAGAGATTTTGGAATAAAAACATAATATTTTGAAGGCACTCATGATTGGGAAAATAATTTAAGGAGCTAAGTTTGAATGGTTGAATGTCTCTTTCTGTTGATTTCCAGTTTAATGCATTTTTGCTCTCGATTTAGAATTATGTCAAAGCCTCATGCTTGATGGTAATTGCTTGAGAAAGGGTGAACAGCTAAATTTCATTAAATTAAATTAGTATCAAACTTAACAAAAGTAATTAAAGTCATTTATATTAGAAACAGAGACCAGTTTAGCCTGTGCCACTCACAATCTTTAGTTGGGGTTACCTTTGTACTTTTACCCCAAGGATAGGTAGATATGAGGTGAACATCAGTCAAGCAATCAACCAATGGTATTTATTAAGCACTTACTGCATGCAGAACACTCTATTAAGCGCTTAGGAAAGTACAATACAACAGAATTGGTAGCCATGTTCCCTGCCTACAAGAAGCTTACAATTTAGAGGGAGAGATAACAACACATTCTTTTGGCTATTTACTCCAATGACAGGACTCAATACTTAACAAGAACGACAAAATTTCCCCTGGGAATATAGTTTTGATTCTGAATCAAGCAGAGGAATAACATACTGACTGTTACTTTGAAGAAATTGGCAGAGTCTCTACCAATTTCAAGGAACCCTACTCCAGCCTCAGCTGGCATACTCTTTTTCAGGTCAGTAGGCAACAGGAACTTAGGTGAGAGTGTGTGGATGGAATACCAAGTGTGAATCATCACCACTCTAGGAACTTGATGCACAAATCTTATATTGTGACAAGCAGCATCATATAATGGATAGAACATGGGCCTGGGAGTCAGAAGGTCATGGGTTCCATTCCTGACTCTGTCACTTGTCTGCTGTGTGACCTTGGGCAAATCACTTAGCTTCTGTGGGTCTCAGTTACCTCATCTGTAAAAAAAATGGGGATTAAGACTGTGAGCCCACTTTGGGACAGGGACTGTCCAACCTGATTGTCTTGTATCTATCCCAGCACTTAGTACAGTGCTTGGCATGTAGTAAGTGCTAAACAAATACCATAAAAAATGTGGCAAGATGCCCATGCAATTGAAGGGGAGGGAGGCAGAACTTTATCTTTTCCAAGCCAGGAAAGGAGAGGTAAACAGCAAGAGGCAGATGCAGAAGGTAATAATGAGGACCAGCACAGCCCTCTGAACAAAATGAGGGTAAATATTTTTGGCTGGCTTTTTTTAGAGACATGGACTGTGTCCAACTAAATTATCTTGTATCTACCCCAGTACTTAGAAGAGTGCTTGGCACATAGTAATTATAATTATTGCTTGGGAAGCAGCATGGTGTAGTGGATAGAGCATAGGTCTGGGAGTCAGAAGGTCATGGGCTCTAATCCTGGATCTGCCACTTGTCTGCTGTGTGGCCTTGGGCAAGTCACTTAACTTCTCTGTGCCTCAGTTACGTCAGCTGTAAAATGGGGATTGAGACTGTGAGCTCCATGCAGGACAGGGACTGTGTCAAACCTGATTTGCTTTCACCCACCCCAGTGCTTAGTACTGTACCTGGAACATAGTAAGCACTTAACAAATACCATAATTATTATTATTATGTCAGAACTCCAGCACAGGAAAATCACCATCAGCGGTCAATTCTCCTTGTTTTTCCACTTTAACTGAAAAAAAAACATAGAAAATATGAGACTGGAACTCTAAGGGACTCACTAAGGTCACAAGTCCCATGGCTTTGTTGTAATTCAGAGGATGCCTTAGCAGTTAGCAATTCCCTCATAGAATCAGTGGTGAGGTACTAATAATAATGTCAACTAGCAATTCTAAATGACAACCCTTGGCTTACGATGCGGATGGGAATCCTTTTGTCCATCCTATAAAAGACAAACAGCAGTTCCTCTGACAGCATCGATTTTTTTTAAAAAAAACATAAAAATTAGGACCCAAGAGGGACACAACAGGGCCAGCTGACATAAGGGTACAAATAATGCTCACAAACCTAAGATTACAGAACCATGCATGTAGCTGAGGTAGTTGAAGTAGATAACATAACAGAAATTAGAAAGTATCAATCTAGAAAGGCTCAGAGGAGGTGGGTTATTTTTTGGAGGAGAAAAGGAATTTGGTTTGATGAAACAGAGTGGGGAAGATATTCCAGGCAGGGAGAATCACATGGATATGGGATAGTTATATGCAAAAGCTAGGTTTGCTTTGGTTTAGTGACGAGCACAAACTGGGGAAAAAGAGAAGAGGAAGGCAACTGGAAATCATTCTTGAAGCCCATAGTCAAGATTGATGTAAATTGGACAGGGAGCAATTCCAGGTTTTTAAGAATTGGAGTGATAAATTCTGATTGTCCTGAAATATAAAGAAGGTAAAGGTAGGAAGTTTAGGTAACTGGGAGATATATTATGATAAACTGTCAATAAAAATAAAGAAATGGAATCAGATTTAATTTTCTAGCTACACAATTCCTTGATTCTATAAAAGTTTAGGGAGAACTTACCAAATATTGGTTACTAGATATTATAAATTCCCTGTCCACAAGGTGCTTACACTAGAATACCAGTTTATACCCTAGGCTGTCCTTCATAATTCACCCACCACCCTCAGAGAAGCAGCGTGGCTCAGTGGAAAGAGCACGGGCTTGGGAGTCAGAGGTCATGAGTTCGAATCCCAGCTCTGCCACTTGTCAGCTGTGTGACTGTGGGCAAGTCACTTAACGTCTGTGTGCCTCAGTTACCTCATCTGTAAAATGGGGATTAACTGTGAGCCTCACATGGGACAACCTGATTACCCTGTATCTACCCCAGCGCTTAGAACAGTGCTCGGCATATAATAAGCGCTTAACAAGTACCAACATTTTTATCTTGGGCTCCTCAAACTCCATGATTTCTCCCCATCCCTCAAGCTCTCTGATCCCCAGAACAGGTTCTCTTTATCCTGGCTGTCTTCTTTCTTCCCCCTTTGGAGACTGAGGTGACCAGCACAACCAGCCCTGGAAAGTGAGGTGGGTTTGGGGAGAAAGCAGGGGGAAGAGAGATGGGAAGGGAAAAATGGCAATCTGGGCTGGTTTCCAGACCCAAATCTCTGGGAAATGCATGGAGGTGGAATGGGCTCCTCAGCTCCTTCCTGGCTCTCTCATCATCTCTCTGTCCAGGCCCAGCCTGGTGGCCATCACTGTTGGTAACTAGTTCCAGCAAGCAGGGGGAGGCTAGGTGCAGGGTTGGCAACTGCTGATGGGGATTTTTACAAACAGTATGAATGAATAATGACTAACATCTAAGCCTTTTCACTGACAGATTAAGTGTGTGGGCTGGGGGAGGAGGGGTCTGAGGTGTCAGCTTGGCTGGCAGCTATTCACATGGGAGCTGCCAGCTGGACTTACCACATATTCCACAGACACCTACCACAGAGAGGTGGCACCAAAGCAGCTATGGAGGTCCAACTAAGAAGGAGTGTGGCTAGAGGAAAGGGCCTGGGCAGCAGAGGACCTGGGTTCTGATTCTGGCTCTGCCATTTACCTGCTGTGTAACCTGGGACAAATCACTTAATGTCTCTGTGCCACAGTTTCCTCACCTGTAAAAGCGGATTCAATATCTGTTCTCACTCCTTCTTTAGACTGGGAGCCCCATATAATAATAATAATAATAATAATATTGGCATTTGTTAAGTGCTTACTATGTGCAAAGCACTGTTCTAAGCACTGGGGAGGATACAAGGTGACCAGGTTGTCCCTCATGGGGCTCACGGTCTTAATGCCCATTTTACAGATGAGGTAACTGAGGCACAGAGAAGTTAAGTAACTTGCCCAAAGTCACACAGCTGGTAAGCAGTGGAGCTGGGATTTGAACCCGTGATCTCTGACTCTCCATCCCGTGCTCTTTCCACTGAGCCACGCTGCTTCTCTAATGGGACAGGGACTGTTGTTTATCCAATTGTATCTACCCCATATCTTAGTACAGTCCTCAGCACATAGTAAATGCTCTAGAGATACCACAGCTATTATTATTAGTAGAGATTTTCCTTGTGTTTCTTCTGTCATTACTCCCATGTGGGAACCATCTGTATTTACCAATAGTGAAAACGTCACAGGCTTTATGGAACCAACCAATTTTAGCATGTTGTTATGGTCTGTCTGTGGATTGTCAGATGATTAGCAAACCTACAGCCCTTGCATTTAGATTTGCATCCTTTAGTCATCCCTTCCTCAGTCCTACAGCACTTCTGTACCTATCCATAATTTATTTATTTACTCATACAAATATCTGTTTTCTCCTCTAGATCATAAGCTCAATGTGGGTAAGGATCACGTCTACCAGCTTTGTTATACTGTACTCTCCCAAGCACTTAGTACTTAGGCATTCAGTGTGACCTAGTGGATAGAGCCTGGGCCTGGATTCGAATTCCCATTCGTTCATTCAATCGTACTTATTGAGCGCTTACTGTGTGCAAAGCACTGCACTAAGTGCTTGGAAAGTACAATTTGGCAACAAATAGAGACAATCCCTATCCAACAATGGGTTCACAGTCTAGAAGGGGGGAGAGAGACAACAACACAAAACAAGTAGACAGGCATCCCACTCCACCACTTGTCTGCTGTGTGACCTTGGGCAGGTCACTTCACTTTTCTGGGCCTCAGTTAACTCATCTGTAAAATGGGGATTAAGACTACTGAGTCCCATGTGGGACAGGGACTACATCTAATCTGGTTACCTTGTATCTACCCCAGTGCTTAGTATGGTGCCTGGAACATAGTAAGTGCTTAACAAATACCACGATTATCATTATTATAATAATATGATCAATTGAGTGATTGGATAATGAAAATCTGTTGCCTGTTCACAGGGGTTTGGCTTGAATCCCACCCACTCTGATTTGGATGGCTGGGGTTCCTCAAGTAAGCATTTAAATATAGAAATGGAAATAACCAACAGGGAAAAAGGATTCCCAAGTAATATCTTTACATTTTGATTCCTTGCAGTGTAGGAAAAGTGTGAAAGAATCTATTTCAAGTCAAAAATAAAATAAGAAAAGCAAATGATTAATTGAAATAAAATTTTGATGAAAATACCCACATATAGAAATATGAAGAATCACATGAATATTCTGAGGCAGGAATAGGGTTTTATGTATATAATGAATATTTGATCTTGAATATCAAGCTCATTATCAGCTAATGTGGTTACAAACTTATCTTCCCTCTACATGATCTTCATATGACATGGTCCTTAAAGTGAAACACATTGTACTCAACACTCAGGAAAACCCAGAAGCCTGTTTTCTGCCCACAAGATGTTCACCCTCTGAGGAAGACAGTAACCCAGCTGTTATTCTACATGCAGAGGGACACAGTTAAACTTTATTACCAGCCTACCCCTAACCATAAAATTAAAACTTCAAAAGCAGGATTGCACTAGTAGCCAGCATTATAAGATTTTGTACTGATTAGTCTGAAACAATGTGATCAAACATCAGACTGTTGGGAAAAAAAAATGGAAGCAGACAGAACAGCAAGGAAACCAGCATTCAGGAGAAAGCTAGTTCACCTTGGGCAAAGATGACTGGATGACAAGAGCAAGATTTGCAAAACATGGCAGGTGCTGCAAGTGGCAAATGCATACATGCCAAAGTACAATCTTTACAAGTTTCCAGGGTGGAATGAAGAACAATTGCAGATGGAGAGCAGGGTGTTCTGGGAGAGATGTGTCTGTGGTGTTGCTATGGATTGGAAATGACTTGATGGCATAAGATAAGAAAAGACAAGGTTGGAATGAAGAGTCAGTGATACATTGGCTTTTTCAGCCTGTCACATGTATGGAGAGGACGTCATCATCAGTGACACCACTTTTGATTAAGGAAACATTCATCCATATAGAATCCTGCATTAAAGCAGTGCTATGTGGTTTGTGGTTGTTCATGAGGTTCAGTTTTTTTATTTCTTTTTATGGTATTTGTTAAGTGCTCACTGGTATTGTTCTAAGTGCTGAAGTAGATTTAAGCCAAACAAATTGGACACAGTCCATCGCCCACATGGGGCTCACAGTCCTAATTTCCATTTTATAGATGAGGTAATGGAGGCACAGAGAAGTGAAGAGGCTTGCCCAAGTTCACACAGCAGACAAGTAGTGGAGCTGGGATTAGAACCCATATCCTTCTGACTCTCAGGCTTATATTCTATTCACTGGGCCATGCTACTTCTCCATTTTCCTGAAACATGGGGTTATGCCCTTGATGATGATAATAATACTAATAATAATTATAATTATGATATTTGTTAAGTTCTTACTATGTGCCAGGCACTTTTCTAAGTGCTGGGGTAGATACAAGATTATTGAGTTGGACACAGTCTCTGTCCCACATTGGGCTCACAGTCTTAATCCCCATTTTACAGATGAGGGAATTGAGGCCCAGAGAAGTTAAGTGACTTACCCAAGGTCAAACAGCAGACAAGTCACAAAGCCAGCATTAGAACCCATGACCTTCTGACTCCTAGGCCCATGTTGTATTCACTAGGCCAAGCTGCTTCTTGATGATCCCATGTTGGGGGAAATTCATGATAATCTCAAGCCCTGACTCATACTATTCATTCATTCACTCAATAGTATTTATTGAGTGCTTACTATGTGCAGAGCACTGTACTAAGCGCTTGGAATGAACAAGTCGGCAACAGATAGAGACAGTCCCTGCCGTTTGACGGGCTTACAGTCTAATCGGGGGAGACGGACAGACAAGAACAATGGCAATAAATAGAGTCGAGGGGAAGAACATCTTGGAACATCTTGTAAAAATACTACATATAGGTAGCCAACCATTGTGAAATGGAATGACCCAGTGGATGGAGCATAAGGCTGGGAGTCAGAAAGACCTGGGTTCTAATCCCGATTTGCCACTTGTCTGCTGTATGACCTTGGGCAAGTCAGGTCACTTCTCGGTGCCTCACTGTCAAATGGAGATTAAGACTGTGAGCCCCATGTGGGAGAGGGACTGTGTCCAACCCAATTTGCTTGTATCAATCCCAGCACTTAGTACAATGCCTGGCACATAGTAAGCACATAATAAATACTATTATTATTCTTGGTAGTATTATATAGTATTATGACAAGTATAATAATATGCATTACATCCTATCCCAGACAGGCCCACATTGTTGGAAGATCATTCTTTAATTCCATAAAACAGGCATTGATGATAGCGATAATTGTCAACTTCTTAAAAGGGCCGGAACCATGGCTTTTAATAATAATAATTGTGACATTTGTTAAGCTCTTACTATGTGACAGGCACTGTACTAAGCAGTGTGGTGGATAAATACAAATCAGGTTGGACACAGCCTCTGTCTGATGTGGGACTCACAGTCTCAATCCCCATTTTACAGATGAGGGAACTGAGGCCCAGAGAAGTGAAGTTACTTGTCCAAGATCACACAGCCAAATGTTGGACCTGGGTTTAGAACTCATGACCTTCTGATTTCTAGGCCTGTGCTCTATCCACTATGCTTACTTTACTGTACTCCTCCAAGGGCTAGGTACAGTTAGAGAACCAGCATGGGTCAGTGGAAAAAGCATGGACTTGGGAGTCAGAGGTCATGGGTTCGAATCCCAACTCTGCCACCTGTCAGCTGTGTGACCTTGGGCAAGTCACTTCACTTCTCTGTGCCTCAGTTACCTCATCTGTAAAATGGGGATTAAGACTGTGAGCCTCACTTGGGACAACCTGATTACCTTGTATCTACGCCAGCGCTTAGAACAGTGCTCTGCATATAGTAAGTGCTTAACAAATACCAACATTATTATTATTACAGTTCTTGGCACCCAGATGCAGGCAATAACTCAATAAATAGTGCTAACTTGACAAGGGGTGATTTTTTTATCTTGATAGACTAATTGGCTGTTTCCTTTTTTATCAGCTTGGAAAAATCCTATTTCTTAGCTGATTTTATTTTACTGTTTTGGTCTCTAGGTTTAGCCAAACTGTTTTCCTTAGATTTGGATACAGTATAAGCACTATGTTTTGTTTTCTCATCTGGCCCCAGCATCTCTCATATCTCCTTCCTCTCAACCCAAATCACCTCATTGTACAATTTACTTTCTGATTCCAAGCCACCATTCAACTGCAGAGTTCACCCTTTATGTAATCAGTTAGTTTCTATTTCATGATACCCTCTACTTCAGAAATGCAGCGAGAAAGAAGAACAAGAAAGCAATTGATGGATGGGAAAGAGTGGGATGATTTCCCACTAAATGGGGAAAGGCGTACTGAACCATCAATCAGTTGCATTTACTGATTGTGTGCAGGGTACTGTACTAAGTGCTTGGGAGACTACAATGCAACAGACTTGGTTGGCACAAAGCAAAGTTTCTGCTGAAATTTATTTTCCCTGAACATGTCACATTAATCATGTTCTGGCTCTGGGGTGCATTTCCAGCATTCTTTTTAAGTTCCAATTTATGAAATAATGAAGACGAAGATGATAATTATAACAAACAGCAATAATTTACCAGCTGATATCAGGTGAAAAAACAGTGTCCTTTGCCACTGGGACAATGTTGTCTAAGTGAGCTGATCTTTTTTAAAGTGGTGATTGATTAGGGCTACAGCAGAGTGTTTCCAAATAAGACTGATTTGATGTCCCTAAATGAAACTGATTTGAAGTAGGGACTGATAGGGATTGACCGAACTGTTCTCAATATAAATCCAGTCACAGGAGATTGACTAAGCGAGGAACTGTCTATGTCTTTCTTAAATTACCAAAGACTTCACAATATTTTCCAGCTATTTTGTCATTTTGTCCCAAAGTAATCTAGCCAATTTAAAGCCTATCATTGTTCAGACTTGGAAAGATTACACACTGTATTTTGTAATATGAATTTCATAAAGTGGGTAATACTGGCTTACTGTGAAAAGCTGTATTCTTTCTTCATCATTTTACTATGAAATTTAGAGGAAGGTGGCCTAATGCTTGTCAAACATTTATTTGTGACTACTGAGCTTGTAGAGTTCTGGATTCTTCTCACACTTCCAACTGAGGACATCTTTGTTAGCCTCAGCCCCTTACTTTGACCACAAAAAAAAAAAAAAGTGAAGTCCTACCTGATTTAAGCCCAGAAGTTTCTAAGAGGTAACAGCTACTCAGTGTGGAGTGCCACTTATTTGAAGACTTTTTTTTTTGCCAAGAGCTCTCACTATGTTGCTCATATTTTGGCTGGTTTATAAAGGGAAGGGGAAGTCAGCATTCTGTTGCCAGGCAACAAGTCTGTCTCTGGCAGGAAGCAAATGAGTCTTCATAGAGAAAACGTAAAGGTGTTAAATATTTGCAAATCCTTGATGCTTTGATGAGGTAAGATCTCTGAAGGGTTTCTCCTTCTTAATTTTAAATACAATTTATGAGATAGAAGATCAACTGCAAGGATCCCACAGGAAAATTTACTCCAAAATCCAATAAAGAAGGTTTTTGGTTTTTTTCCCCAAGAGAGTCAATGTATTGACTGAAAACAGCAAGATACCCAGCAGGCGGAGGAGATAGTTCAAAACTAAAAGATGGTTATTATATTTCTGCAGTGGGATAGGAATTGCCAAGCACACAATGAGCTTTGGAGGCATTACCACATAGCCAAGAAAAAGTTAACATTGTCATTTCAAAACAGAGAATCAGAAATAAATGAATATTCCCATTTAAATGGCAGGAATGCTAAGAGTTTGCTTTATCTGCATTGCAAACATCTACAATTCTGTATGCAGTACTGTTTCACATAGAAATCTCATCTTTCAGTCATATTTATTGAGCACTTACTGTGTGCCAAGCATTGTACTAAGCACTTGGGAGAGTACAATGTAACAATATAACAGACACATTTCCCTGTCCACAATGAGCTCACAGTCCATAGGATGAACTTACAGTCTAAGGGACTTTCCTTAATTCAAGGGGCAGTACATTTTGTGAAATTTGAATCGGATCCTTTTAGTAATAGAAAATAGTTGCAAGCTAGTGACCTGTTGCCTATTAAGGCTGATACTTTTCCTCTTTACGAGGCAGGTTTTTTTCTTAGCCTTTGGTGTCTTCTAAAAGCAGTGATTTTTTTCTGGCAAAGGATTTCTTAGCCTCTTGGTCTAAAGCTGTCACCTGATAAAAATGGGGAAATAATGAAATTCTGCTTTAGAGTTTCAGAGTCAAAGTGGAGGCAGGTTGCAAAACTGAGGCTAAGAGATATGAAATCCTCATGTGTAAACTGGACCCTGGAAAGGGTTTTGCCATTTTTCATTTGCCCTAGTAATGTTCAGTTTAAAAAAAGCCAACACAAAGATTAGAAAAGCAAGCAATGCCTTCTGACAGCTATCAAAATTCGATGCAGCTGAAAAAAAAAGATCTGGGAGCAAAACTGACAAGGAATAAGCTAGCAGCACTGTCATGGCAGCACTGCTCATAATAGGGAGTGAATGAATCAGTAAGGGCAAAATTTTGAGGGCAAAATTATTAGTTTCCTAAAGGTTATTAAAGAGTAGCCAATCTGATCAACTTGCTAATTAGCAATGTTGAAAGGCTTTTAAAAGACTGTCACAAACAAGCTGCACACTTCTTTTTCATCACTATCACAAAATTCAATTGATGTATGTAATCATCACAAAGAATTTTAAATAGCTTCTATTCAACATGGATATTTACAAAAGCAAAATATGCTTTCTGGTAGTCTAGTGCTATCTAGCATTGCCTGGTATCATTCTCATTAAGAGACATGAGTTCTATTTTCAGTTACTTGATTGTCCTATTAGCCAAATCAGTTCCAAACCCTTACCGTCTTAGAACTCAGGTTCCACATGTGTCAAGTGGGAAGTAGGAGTGTTTTGTTGGACAGTTTTTTGCCTAATTCTCTTAAACACTGAGAGGACACCCTAGGAGGAATTAGAGAGCAGTCGACAAATTTTGGAATAACTGAACACTACTGCAAGGCTGAAACACAGGAACCAGTGATCCAGGGGGCATTGGGTACATGACACATCATCTGCAGAATCACAGCAGCAAAGTGTGTTTTACTAAGCCTTTAAAACATTTGTTTTAACCCTTCTCCGATATGTGCCATACAGCTACTTTGGGATAAATATATTTTATTAGATATTAGATATTATTGTTATTATTTATCATGATCAGTCCAGGTGGGAAATCTGCTCAACTCTAGAACAGCTCAAGGAGAAGTTTCACAAAGACCAGAATCAACACAACGATCTTTCAAAGAAAGAGTTCCCACATACTCTCATCAAAAGGCAGAGGGCATACTATCATCGAAACATGGAGGAATCAATAATGTTTGCATCATCAGAAGAGATGTTTTGAGAAAGGGATTCCGCGTATTCCTACATAATACCATCTAAAGAAGAGAGGAATTTGCTCAGCATGCAGCAGTCTTTGATAGACCGTGAAAGGGGGAGGAGTCTGGGAAACATTTGAGCATTTGAATTGCTTTGTTTATGAAAGGCACACACCTTTCCTGCAAAGATATGTGTCTACTAGAGTATGTTGGTATGGTGCACCCTGGCATATAGGAGCAGTGAGTGGCCTTAATAGGCAGGATTTGTCTGAAGCTATGATCCTGACATGTGGTCCCTTCAGTAATGGTCAGAAGCAGCATGGCCTAGTGGTATGGTGCTAAAGGTGAAGTGAATATCAAGCGGTAAAGGTGTACAGATCCTAGGACAAAAGCAACACAGAGGTGAGGGTGGGTAGAACAGACGATGGCATAGTCCGGGAAGGTAAGTGCTGAAGGTAAGGCCTAGGAGTCAGAGGACATGGGTTCTAATCCTGGCTCTGCCACATATCTGCTGTGTAACCTTGGGCAAGTCACTTCACTTCTCTGTGCCACAGTTACCTCATCTGTAAAATTGGGATTAGGACTGTGAGCCCTATGTGGGACATGGACTGTGTCCAACCTGATTATCTTGCATTTACCCCAGCACTTAGTACAGTGCCTGGCACATAGTAAGCACTTAACAAATACCATAAAAATGACAATCAAGTGGGTCAATCCTGTTAACTGAGCAGGTCAATGGTAACACAACCCAACTGGCAAAAAACAAAATGATTGGTCACTGGAAAACCAAACTAAGATTTTGGTGAAGGTTTCTATCATTCTTTGCAAAACCACAAAAGACTAAGAGAACAAATGATTCCACTTTATCAGTTCAATTCTTTTCCATTTGAAGGATTAAACCAACAGAGTAATGCAAATATAGCTTCAGGAATATTTCACAATCCTAAGGAATATAGTAAAGTTGCAATATCTTCAAGAATATTTCACAATCTTAGGAAATATAGTAAAGTTGCAATTAATTTACTGAGTCACTAGATGTCACCAAATGTGGAGAACCCATGGAACGTTTCCCTGGTAACCCAAAAATAACTAAAGAGCTAATTCAATGATTCAATCAATCAATCATATTTATCGACTGCTTGCTGTGCACTTAGGAGAGTACAATCTAACAGAACTGATAGACACATTTCCTCCCACAATTCAATCTACAGAGGGACTTACTTTTTGGTTTTCTTTCATGTCAGATTGTATGACCTTCTATTTTTGATTTCAGGGATGATTCACTTTTTTGGATTTGGGTCAAATGAGCTCAGAAACCAAAGTCTCCAATATCCAGACCTCTGAGAATTTCTATATAAAGCCACCAAACTGCTTTCTTCCATTTTTTCTTTAGAGAATAATTATAATTCCTGTATTCTGGTGGAAAGCCTTATGTCCTGTTGGAAACAATAATACCTCCTTGTTTTTGTTTTTATGTTGTTACATATACTAATACTAACTCATTTAATAAAAATAGATTTATCACAAAGCAGCTGTATGACACATATCCGAGAAGGGAGGGAAGAACAAATGTTTTAAAGGCTTAGTAAAACATAGCCTTGGACAATGAGGCTCAGGGTGAACTGCTGGGAAACACCTTTAGCATACAGACTGGCCTTGCTTTCAACAATCAATCAATCAATCCATCAATCAATAAAGCACTGTACCAAGTGCTTGGGAGAGTCTAACATAAAAGAATTGGTAGATGAGCAAAAGGTTTATTGTGTGCCTTAACTGGGAAACAAACAGGGTATTGCACATTTTATGAAGCAACAAATAATTTATTCATATGATTAAACTATTTACAACTGAACCTGTTTCACATTTTGTTCTTTGCTGCTTATGCTGGTTTTCGCAGAGTCCCTTTGTACCTCTGGAATACTCCCTCTCTTAAAGGTATACTAACCCAACCCTCCTTGAGCTGAGGCTTTGAGGACACTGGAACATCAAAATGTGATTTAGGGAAAGACGAACAATCATTGCAAGTTGCAAAAACAATGCAACGAAGAATTTTTTCTTAGTGCTCACAGGATGGAAAATTGTATATTCGTCTGATTGGTCGATAACACATTGATGTTTACAGATGGATTTCATTCCTGTATACATTTCAAAGGAACTGAAACAAAATTTCACTTGACAAAATGAATACATTTTGTAAGGAAGAACGGAAAGCAAAAATCATATTTTTTAGTTGTAGAGATATCAGCTTCTTATCTCACAGGAGTTGCAGAAAAGAGTTATATGAGAAAATGGAACCCACTCTCCTTTTCTCTTCTTATTCCCCCATTGCCCATGGGTAAACTGATGGAATAGCTAAGTAAGTTGTGGTTCCATTTTTCAATGTGCCATTATGATCAGCAGCATTATGATTAGAGAAGCAGCATGGCTTAGTGGAAAGAGCACAGGCTTGGGGGTTAGATGTCGTGGGTTCTATTCCCAGCTCTGCCACTTCTCAGCTATGTGACTGTGGACAAGTCACTTAACTTCTCTGTGTCTCAGTTACCTAATCTGTAAAATGGGGATTAAGATGGTGACCCCCATGTGGGACAACCTGATTATCTTGTATCTACCCCAGCACTTAGAATAGTGCTTGGCACATAGTAAGTGCTTAACAAATACCATAAATATCATTATTATTGTGATCAGACCAATTGAAAGTCTATGAAGTGATTGTCTCGTTTATGTACGGCAGTTCAGCCATGGCTTTTTCCACAATAAAGTGGAAAAGACACCTCACAATTCTTAATAAGACAACCTGACTACTCCACATAGGCTCACTAAATGGGTTAGAGCATAGGGGTGTCTGCTGTGGTAAAAGCCTCAGTGTAATTTAATAGTTTGACTACAGACTGTGTGCTATCTCTCTTTCAGCCATCTTTCAGTGAACATCAAAGGGAACAGGGGAACTGGGTGAGAGAGTGGATGACCTAAAGCAAACCATCACCACTACTATTAAAATAACCCAAGTGCATATCCTACCTGGGGTAGAGCATCCTTTCCTCTCAACTTTTAGCATCTGAACAATTCTCATTCAATCAATAATGGTATTTATTAAGCACTTACTACATTTGGAGTAAGTGTTTGGGAAAGTACAATGCAGTAGAGTTGGTAGACATGATCTCTGCACACAAGGAGTTTACAGTTTAGACGGGGAGACGGACATTACAATAAATTATAGATAGGTGAAATGTCAGGGTGTACTGGCAAGATTTGTATATAAGTGCTAAGGGGCTAAAGGTGGAGTGAATATCAAGGGCTAAAGGAGTGCAGCTCTGAAGGCATAGGCAACAGAGAGGTGAGGGTAGGCAGGGCAGGTGATGGCATAGGCAGGGAAGATAAGTGATGGAGAAGGGAGAGATAGGATCCAAAGAGGACAGCAGGTGGACAGATGTAATAGTCACTGTGGAATTTGATAAGTACTTGGGTCATTGTGTAGCAGTTTGGATGGCAAGAAAAGAGAGGATTTAATCCCCATTTTACAGATGAAGTAACTGAGAAAAAGGAGGTTGGGGAGAATCCTAGAGATGCCATTCAAATAAATAAGAAGTGTTTACCTAAAAGGATAAAAGCTAAGATACACTAATCTTTACTAACAGAGGAAGCCTGGAGAAAGCACCGATAAACTCATTTTAAATGCTAATAGAATAGCAAGGGAAAATATATCTGGAAAGATATATTAGCAACTTTGCTAACTTTATGTCACAAATTATTCTAGCAGTAAAGTCCTGAGTCTGGGGAATGGTTGTCCAAAGCCTCGGGGTAGATGAAGTAGACAGCTGCCCAGGGTCCTCCAGAGAGAGAAAAATCCAGGGCAGGATTCCTGACATCAAGAGGACCCAGGTTCAATATCAAAAGATGAGAGTCAGTGAAAGGAGCAGAATGATTGCACCAGAAAGTAGAATTGCTCTCTTTTCTTAAGGATATTTGTTCAGTGCTTATTCTCTTCCTCTAGAATATAAGCTCATTGTGGGCAAGAAACATATCCACCAACTCTGCTGTACTCTCCCAAACATTTAATGCAGTGCTCTGCACACAGTAAACGCTCAGTATACGCCACTGATTAATTGATTTGATTCTTTACTCCCAATTAACGAGTGAGCACAGAATTGTTTCTGTTTGCAGTCTGTTGCTTCAATATTGAGTTGACTTCTTCTGTCACTGATCTACTGAGAGTGTTTTCCACTGCCTTTGCCCTGAGGCTTGGATCAAAGGCAAACCACAAATGGTATAAACTAGAGACTAAGAACTAAAAAGAACAGAATGGAAAAGAAATACCACTGTCATGGCCCATGACTTAAACTGGCAGGAAAAAAATAGCCGGCAAAATTACTGCTGCTTTAAAAGTTTCAGCTCTGTTCTTCTCATCAAGGCAGAACTGAACCTTTTCCTCATCCTTTCATTGAATTATTTTTCAGTCGATCAATAGCATGTGGTGAATACATTCTGTCTGCAGTGCACTGTGCTGAGTGCTTGGGAGAGAACAATGCAACACAAAAGGTAGACCCGATCCCTGACCACAAGGAAAATGCAGCTTGGCCTAGTGGATAAAGCATGATCCTGGGAGTCAGATGGATTTGGCTTCTAATCCCATCTCCACCATTTGTCTGCTGTGTGACCTTGGGCAAGTCACTTAACTTCTCTGGACCTCAGTTGTCTCAACTGTGAAATGGGGATTAAGACTGTGAGCCCCATAGGAGACATGGATTGTGTCCAACTTGATTAGCTTGTATCTACCCCAGTGTACAGTGGTACAGTGCCTGGCATATAGTAAGTGCTTAACAAATAGCGTAAAAGAAATTAAATAAAATAAAGTCAAGCACTGTGATACATGCAAGCTAATCAGGCCAGAATCAGTCCCTCCCCCACATGAGGTCACAGTCAAGAAGGAGGTAGAACAGGTATTGAGTCCCCATTTTGCAGTTGAGGAAATAGAGAATTGAAGTGACTTACCCAGTGTCTCATAGCAGGCAAACAGCAGAACTGGGGTTCTAACCCAGATCTTCTGGCTCCCAGGCTGGTGCTTTATCCACCCTGTAACACCCAACCTCGTGTGCCCCACACCGCAGTCCAAGTAACCAGTCCTGAGGGTGAGAGGCAACTGGCGTGTGTATGTGTGTGTGTGTGTGGGTGTTTCAACTAAATCCTTGTACCATTATTGGATTGATCAATTATGTGAAAGCTTTTAGACTAAGTTTGTGCGGAAACCCCCATTTACTGATTGGGCTTGCATCTTCAGCAATTTATTTTAACCACCACTATGCAAGTTATAGCTTCTTGGGTCACATACAAGGTCTTCTAGCTAATGAAGATAAAGAGTGCTATTAATTTACACTCTGCCACCCACTCACCAAGTAACCTTGGGCAAAGCACTTAACTTCTCAGTCTCTCCACCCACTAAAGAAAGACAATACCTACTCCTTCACTCTGTTACACAAACACTGTGAGGACATCAGACACCTGGGTTATACTCTTCAGGAAGAGGTGTTATAGAGAAAAAGCACCTTCTCAGTTTCATTGTGTTTAAAAGCTGTGTGAAGTTGTCTTCAAGTCTTTATTAAATATCACTAGACTCACAAGAGTCTACTTGGCTAGAAAAACATCCTTTGTCCCCACCCACCATAATCAATGCATCATCTCTACCACCTAATCATCAACTATTTCTGTTGTTAGATCCATTTTCTACTGCAATAATCAGTCTATGTGGTATTCCATGAGCGGGAATGACTCTGACTACATTCTGACAATGCAATTTATCATCATCACAAGGACCTATTCCTTTGATTTCTGGTGCTGCTGTTTTGAGCATGACATCACAGCTCATGGATTGGAAATTAAGGCTATTTAACCTTGGTTTACCACCCCAACATGGGAAGGCTGTGGTGGGAAGACAGGAAGCCTCCAAGCTCCCACCTCATTCTATACAAGGCTTAGGTCACCAATAGGGACTCAGGTAGCCTCCATTTATAGAGTAAGGAGTTTAACCCAGCTCCATGGATAGAGGTGGCCAAGAGGTTGGCCTCCATCTATAGAGTGAGGAGCCTAGAACAATGGGGCCAGTATTGAGGCTATGGCAATTTGAACCAGGACAGTTTCCTAATAATAATAATAATAATGGTATTTGTTAAGTGCTTACTATATGCCAGCCACTGTACTAAGTGCTTGGGTGGATACAAGCAAATTGGGTTGGACCCAGTCCCTGTCCCACATGGGGCTCACAGTCTCAATCACCATTTTACAGATGAGGTAACCGAGGCCCAGAGACGTGAAGTGACTTGCCCAAGGTCACACAACACACAAATAGTGGAGCCAGGGTTAGGACTCAGATCCTCCTGACTTCCAGGCCCATGCTCTATCATTCTGCCAGCCCTGGAAGTCCCTGGGACTCTAGGGGGGCAAAGGAGCCAAATTCCAGAGAGAGAAAGAGAGAGAGGGAGAGAAGGAAGCACAGTCTAGCTCCAGAATACCATGGAGGTGGTGAGACCTGGTAATGTCTGGGAATCACTGTAGCAGGAACCCAAACAGATCACTGTAAAGGGATTTGGGGAGATGACGATTTCCCCAATCTGCAGCAGCCTGGCTGGGAAGAGTCATGCCCAGAAGCCAGAGTCAGGTCAAGCTGCATCCAACAGTGCTACTGATGGCTAAGTCCTGCTGTGGAAGCATGATGCATCCTGATTGTAGGAACACCTAGCCTGGAACTCTGGACCCCTGGGTCACTGGCTGGGTCAATAGCAAGTTCCTGGCTAACCACCAGGCAAATTCAACATTTTCCAAGGAAAGAAGAAATGGACCTGGCTATCAGTTGGCTAACAGATTGAAAGGATGAAGGAGTGATTTGTCCAGGAGAGGATAGGTGTCAGACTTTAGCAAGGCATTCGTCTTTGTTTTTGACAAAGAAATCTCCAAACTACTTTGAAAAGAAATGGACCGTTGTGATTTATCATCATTAAGTTTTTGAAGTGGCATGTTTTATATCTGTGCCAGAAGAGCCAATTATAATTGCTTTAAGAGCCAGCTTCTGGGCACAAAAGTCTTTAATTTCCGGTCCTCCGCGTTTTAGTCATCCAACTAGATTAAATGAGGAGAGTGTCACTGTGGGAGACTTTCAGTAGCTTGCTGCTGAGATCCATTACATGGAAAGATGGGGAACGTGGGCTCCCTGAAGTCAGCATTACCCATTTTGAAGCCATTGTGTTTCCCAGGACCTTTGAGGAGTTCCCCTTTTTTCTAAGCTTTTCAGCAGTCAGTGTGTGGTAAGCAGCCCAAGTCCTACTCTTCTCCACAGGGGATCTGGAATTCAGTGAATGAATGTATGGTGTGTGTTCCCAACAGACTGAGTCACCACACTGTTCAAAACTCACAAAGGAAACCAACTTTCTGTTTTATCATTGAACCAACCTTTACAAGGAAATTTTCCCATCCAGGTTCTGGCCAGGAGCTGGGGATAGGACTTTGAGGTCTCTGTTCTGGCAGGTTTTTCAGGGTCCTAGCATCTGTGAACACAGAGGGAGATGGTCATCTCTAGCTGTAAGCTCCTGAGGGGCAGGGAACAACTCTGTTGTTTTGTAATAATAATGTACTCTTCCAAGTGCTCAGCATAGCTCTCTGTGCACAGTAAGCACTCAATAAATACCATTGATTGATTGATCAATCCACCCCATCTCCTCCATCTTACTTGTTTACAATCTGTTGCTTCTCCCTACCTGTATTTTAGTGCCTGTCTCCCCTTGTAAGACTGTAAGCTTCTTGAAAGACGGGACCTTCTCAACTGACTATTGTACTGTATTCTCCCAAGTGCTTAGTACAGTGCACATCACAGAGTAAGCACTCAATAAAATCCTTTTGATGTACCTACTGATCTGATCTACTAAAGAGTCCTTGCTGCTTCATTCTGTGGGTGTGCTCTAGCCTCAGATAATGGTACTAAGATGGAGCAGCTGATAAAAGTCACTTAGAAGACTAATATGCCAGGAGAGGGAGAACATGGAAGTATTGGGGTGTGTGGGGGGTGGGCGTCAGGGATAGGTTAAACAGGAGAGATACAACTGCTTTGAATCAGGAAAATCACTGGATCATTGAAATGTAAGTCCTGGGGAACTAAAGCTCACAGTGTTAGGAGAATCACCCAAGCACCATCCTTTGATAAAGAGTTTCAGTAGGAGATGAGTGAGTAGGAAAGAATGAAGGGCCATTTGCCACACCATTTTCAGACACCACAGTAAAAAACTAGAAGTGTATGTAACAGTTTATAATGCTGAGGAAGTTGTGGGTGGTGTGACCAGGGGAGTGCAGGGGTGGGAATGTGGAGAAGGTTAGAGGGAGTGGGATAATTTATGAAAGTTTTATTAAAAAAGCAGTTTGCTATTAGAGTTTGACTAAAGGAGGAGATTTTGCCAAAGAAAAAAGGGAGAATATTCCAGCATGGGGGCTGTAGGCTTCACAAACTGAAGGTGTGAGGATTTGGAGTGGGTTTAGGTGCGTGCGGAAAGCAGTTGAAAAAATGAAGGTGAACAGGCTTCGTCTTTGCCAACTGAAACTGCAAGAGTTTTGTGTTTTTTTTAAAATGCTATTTGTTAAAAATGCTCACTATATGCTAGGCACTGTATTAAGCAATGGGGTTGGTACAAGCTAATCAAGATGGACCCAGTTCTAATCCTGCCTCTGCCACATGTCTACTGTGTGACCTTGGGCAAGTCATTTAACTTCTCTGTTCCTCAGTTACCTCAGCTGTAAAATGGGGATTAAGATTGTGAGTCCCATGTAGGGTAGGGACTGTGTCCAACCAGTGCTTAGAATGGTGCTTAGCACATAGAAATCACTTAACAAATACCGTTATCATCATCAACAACACCCAAGACCCACACTGGGCTCACAGTCAATCCCCATTTTACAGATGAGGTCACTGAGGCAAAAAGAAGTGAAGTGATTTGCCCATGGTTACATAGCAGAAAAGTGGCAGAGCTGGGACTAGAACCCAGGTCCTTCTGACTCCCAGGTCCATGCTGTATCCACTTGGCCTTGCTGCTTCTCTAATGTCCCTAACAAAGCTTTTGGTTACCCCCGGTGAAGCTCTGAGGAGGCCAGACAGTTTCCTGGGGGCAAGAGAAGCAGCATCTCCTAGTGGATAGAGCACAGATCTGAAGTCAAAAGTACCTAGAATCTAATCCCTGCTCTGCCACTTGTCAGCTTGTGTGACTTTGGGCAGGACACTTAACTTCTCTGCACCTCAGTTACCTCATCTGTCAAATGGGGATTAAGACTGTGAGCCTCTTGTGGGACATGGACTGTGTACAGTTTGATTAGCTTGTATCTACCCCTGTGCTTAGTACAGTGCCTGGCACATTCATTCAATTGTATTTTTTGAGCATTTATAGTGTGTAGAGCACTATATTAAGCACTTGGGAGAGTACAATACAACAGGAAACAGGCACATTCCCTGCCCACAATGAGCTTACACACAGTAAGAATTTAACAAATACCATTTAAAAAAAAAGTATTCCCAGAACCATGATTACCTATCATTCATTCATTCAATAGTATTTATTATGCCCTTATACGGTGCAGAGCACTGTACTAAGCACTTAAGAAATTACAATACAACAATAAATAGTGACATTCCCTGCAGCAAGAGCTGGGTGCACCAGTTAAGTGGTTGCCCAACACTGTCTTCCAAAAAGACCTAAATTCCAGAGAAAGGTCTAGGTGCCTTCATTTAGGGAAAAGGCCCTAAGAGCTGAATGTTTGGGTGCTTGGGTGGTCCTCGGAGACTATAGAGCCAATAGGTAGCTGCACTCAGAACAAAGGGATGCTAGATGGGCCAATGAACTTTCTGAAGGGCAGACTGACAGTGAAGTTCTGGGGTATATGTGTGTGAGTGTAAGTGGGTGTATGGGAGTTGGACTCACTAATTTTGTAAAACTACAGCCTCCTTGCTTAAATATCCAAAAAGAGAAACAAATGGAGCCCTTCACCAATCCAGGCACTGAAAGGGCCTTTTAGTCTTTTAGACCTTTCATTCTGGGAATGAAATTTTCCCAGAATCTGAAAGGGAATTTTGCTTGAGATCTATGGAGAATAGTAAAATTCTAATTATACATGTCTGCCTATCAATAGTACCCAAATTGGAGGTACAGTTAAAAAAAATGTAAAGAGGGAATTCAGATGAAGATTAGAAAACCAGAAACTAAAATTTAAATCAGAAAACCCCAAATAGATCCCCACCCCACCCTCTTCTGGCCTATCTTCCTTTTAGCTTAGTTAGGTAATAAAGAAACTTTTTCCATGTGGTGCTGTTCTAAGATCTGACCAGACTAGAGGGAGGGAATAAAGCAGCATAGCACAGTGGCTAGACCATGGGCCTAGAAGTCAGAAGGTCATGAGTTCTAGTCCTGCCTCTGCCACTTGTCGGTGGTGTGTCCTTGGACAAGACACTCAACTTCTCTGGGCCTCAGTTACCTCATCTGTATAATGGGGATTGAGACTGTGAACCCCTCGTCAGACAAGGACTGTGTCCAACTCGATTTGCTTATATCCACCCCAGCGCTTAGTATAGTGCATGGCACAGAGTGAGTACTTACCAAACACCACAATTATTATTATTAATAAGAAAAATATTTTATCTTTGAATCTCCCACATAACCCCACCAAGAGAACTCTGGAGGCTTGGCTCTGTTCAAGACAGCCCCTGACTGGTGCAAAAGGTAGTGAATCAGTTCCTTATCTTTCTGGGAAATGTAGTGTCTTCTTTCTTTCCCTGCAATTCCCTGGCCAGCATATAGGAATCCTGGATGTTTTTTAAGCATCCAGCTCTTACTCAAGACTGACTATAACATTCCACAGTGCAGTGGCATGAGAGCAGCATGGCGTAGTGGACAGAGCATAGGCCTGGGAGCAGAAGGTTGTGGGTTCTAATCCTGCTTCTGCCACTTGACTCCTTTGTGACCTTGGTCAAGTCACTTCACTTCTCTGTGCTTCAGTTACCTCATCTGTAAAATAGGGATTGATACCGTGAGCCCTGCATGAGACAGGGACTCTGTCCAACCCAATTTGCTTGTATCCACCCCAGCGCTTAGCACAAAGCCTGGCAAATAGTAAGTGTATAACAAATACCATAATGATGATGATGTTGATGATTATTATTAGAAAGCTGGAGCTCCTTGTCCTTTGGTGAAGTCATCCACTCCCTGAAATATCCCATAGCAAATAAAGCTTACTGAATTCCATATATGATAACTGCTGGCTGAAGTTGTGCAATAGCAATTGCTCTGGGTCAGGGAGTCTTCCAGGTATAGGAAGGAAATTTGCCATTGTCCACAGACCCTATCTATTGGTTGTCATTTTCAGTTTTATACTCCTAAGACACCCTTCATTTTCCTTTGAGAGCTCTAAAAATAGGATGGATACTCTGCTTGGAATGGCCTAGACCCTGCTGGAACTGGTACCTTTTGTTGGAGGCCTTCTAACCTTACATTTCCACGATTTTCCAATCAACCAACTGATCAAACAATAGAGCAGAGCACTGTAGTAAGCATTTGAGAGAACACCATACAACAGAGGTGGTAGCCAAGTTCCCTGTCCACAATGAGTTTAGAAAGATCAACAAGAGTTATTTTAAAAGGATGAAATGTTTGTTGTGCTAGGAAGCAGGAAATAAGAGAAGCAGCGTGGCACAGAGGAAAGAGCACAGGCTTGGGAGTCAGAGGTCATGGGTTCTAATCCTGACTCCACAACTTCTCAGCTGTGTGACTTTGGGCAAGTCACTTCACTTCTCTATGCCTCAGTTACCTCATCTGCAAAATGGGGATGAAGAGTGTGAGCCCCACATGGGACAACCTGATCACTTTGTATCCCCCCAGCGCTTAGAACAGTTCTTTGCACATAGTAAGCGCTTAACAAATACCATCATTAAATTAAATAACCAGGAACATTTGAATCCATTTTGTCCTACCGGATAAGTGGTACCATTTTGCCACATCAAACAAACAAACCTCTTTGCCCTCCCCAGCATAAGAGCTGCCAAATACCTTCCCTGAGACAATCAACTTCCTCTCAGTGTTCTTGCTAGTTCTGGGCAACAGGCAGACAGGAGCCATTAAAGCCAACTCTCTATACACTAAGTGCTTGAAAAATCTATGATGGACAAGAGAAACATTTTGATTATTTAAACAGCACATCCTCTCTACCCCTTGCTCTTTCCTTTGCCAAGTCTTACAGGGAGTGGATGAACTTTGACCTGGAAATCCCCAGAGCTCCCCCTGTCCAAAGTGTCCTAGAATCTTAAACAGCACCTCCCCTCCACCTGCCCCAAAGTTCCTTCATTCTTCTCCTTCTATTCCAGGTCCCCTAGTCTTCCCTCTGAGAGCTGTGAATTCAGAAACTTAGAGTGGTGGCTCCTGTACTTTCCAGAGGAACCGGCCATCCCTGAGTCCAGGTCAGCAGCTGAGTGCATCATTATAGCATAGGAATCCTGGCCACTGAGTTTTCACTGGCCCTCCTGTAGTTTATTCGACACACTACTATAACTAAGGGCCACAGTAGCACTTAAACCATTAAGGCATACCTAACAACCATGAGGCATTCTCTATCATAGAAGTCATTTTGGTAGTATAGATGTCCCAAGACACCACTTCCATCTCCCAATTCTCTCTGGGCATTCCTTCTCCCTCTCCTTTTAGGAGAGATCTTATTCCCCTCCAAGTTGCTTCAGTTCCTCTTTCTAGAGCTGCTGGTGACCTTGGAAAAGGGGTAGGGTGAAAGGGAGATGAGGCTTCAGTACCTTAGCTGGGAATGTTCCTGGAACAATCATGACAAATGAGAGCAGAAGGAAAAGATTATATCTACACAAGACATGGAAGTGCAGTCTTGATGAAGGCACTGGAGGTGGCAGATATATGACAGTAGAAGTAGTTGTGGGAAGCGGCTTGGCTTAATGGAAAGAAAACAGGTCTGGGAGTTAGAGGATGTGGGTTCTAATTCAGGCTGTGATATTTGTCTGCTGTGTGACCTTGGGCAAGTCATTTAACTTCTCCATGTCTCAGTTCCCTCACCTGCAAAATAGGAATCCGAATACATGTTATCCCTCCCATTTTGGCTGTGAGCTCCATGTGGGACTTGATTATCTGGTATCTACCCCGGTGCTTAGTACAGTATTTTACACATAGTAAGCACTTAAATACTGTGATTATTATTACTACTTTAAGTAGTGACTGATAACTCTTTATGAGGGTACCCAGCATTTAGTTACTCAGGACTGGGGCAATGTCCTCCTACATCTGGTGCCCAGCACTTCCTCCAATTCCTGGCTCCGAAACCCTGTGGTTGGCTATTACATAGGTTGCTAATTTAGTTTACCCAAGAGGATTAACCAGGCTCTGATGGCTTCAAATCTTCTAGTAACTCAGAGTCCTGGTTAAAAACCTTGCCAAATTTTCTCCTCATTTAAACCTTCTTGTAATTTACAAGATCCCGCAGCTACTTACTTACCCCATGTTGCTTGACAAGAGTAAAGGGTGGCCATTTCTCCAATTTTATTCCGGAAAGTCCCATTTTCAGCTGGCCTCTCCCTCATCCAGAAAGGATACAGTAACAATGCCGTTTTGACTAGTATTTTCATTTTCATTTGCCTCCCTCTCCCTCCTAGTTCTGAGTCTTAGAAGAAACACTGTATCACAGAAAGTTGGAACACAAAGGCTCTGGGGAAAGGCAGGGGGTAGGGGGATGAGGTCACTCTGAAAAAAGTGCTCTAGGTTTGGGCAAACTCTTCATTCTTCTACAAAATGGTTCCTATGATGTATTAGGTACCCTGTTTGCCCAACTTATTGAATGTATTGTCATTGAGAAGTAGCAAGGCCTAATGGAGAGAACACAGGCCTGGGAGTCAGAAGGACCTGGGTTAAAATCCAAGCTCTGCCACTTGTTTGCTGTGTTGACTTTGGGCAAGTCACTTAACTCCTCAGTGCCAAAATTACCTCAACTGTAAAATGGGGATTAAGACTGTGAACCCCATGGGGGAAATGAAGGATGTTCAATTTGATTAGCTTGTATCTATCCCAACAGTTGATACAATGGTTGGCACATAGTAAGCACTTAACCAATACTATAAAAAATGTGCTTCTCCAAATCCGGCATATGGACATGCCATCAGTGGCTGCCCTTCAGAAGAGGGTTCTATTAAAGATGACATCATTCCAGTCCTTACTGGCAGAAGGACACACTCAAGTTTTAAAAATTGGATCACATATCTGTAGAGGCAGTATATCACCCTCATTTAGGTACACACCACTTCGTGAAGAACATTAAAATAGGTGGATGGAAGACATATAGACTGGTGATAAATAGACTGACAAATAAAATGTGTAATTCTCAGTGGAGGTGTTAATTCAGAGCTGAAAATAAGAAACGTGTTCAGAATTCACAACAGCAATATGATGGAATATTTCTTCTACGGACTCTGTAGAAAAACAAATTTGGGGGTTGGCTGACATTTCTATGACTTCTGCTGAATATTGTTTAAAATAACTAAATACCCACTCTGAAAGGTAGCTTTGAAATTTGCTCTACCTTTTTAAAACAGGAAGGCTACCTCATGCAAAACAACCTTTTATGTTTAATGGCATAAAAGAAAAGGTGTCCAAACCTACGCTGGAAAGCAGCATGGCCTAGTGGATAGCTCACAGGCCTAGGAGTCAGAAGGACCTGGATTCTAAAGTCAGCTCCATCACTTGTCTGCTGTGTAACCTTGAGCAAGTTACTTCATTTCTCTATGCCTCAGTTACCTCATCTGTAAAATGGGGATTAAGACTGTGAACCCAATGTTGAACAGGGACAGTGTCCAACCCCATTATCTTGTGTCTATCCCACTGCTTAATACAGTGACTGGCATATAGTAAGTGCCTAATACCATAATAATAATCATTATTATTATTATCATTAGTATTAATGAAACATTTTTCTGGTCCTCTGTGCTATGTGGGATAGGTTAGGGGACTAGTGTCATGGGTCAAGTGTTCCCTTCCACAATGGTCAGCTTACAAAAAAATCACCATTAACTGCTCCAGGTACAGAATACTTGATTTTAAATAAGAACTCCACTTTAACTTGGAATGTTTTCTACTTTTGTCATGCAAGTGCTTTGGAACAATCCTGCTTTCCGACTGGGTCTGCACTGTACAAGTGAAGAAGAGGACTGAGCAATTATCTGGTTGATTTGTTCCAGGTAGATTGCCCAACAAGAGAATTCAGGCCCCTCAGTGGAGCTGTCTTCTTGGAACAAATGAACAAATAATTGCTCAATTTTCCCATGGGATGTGTCGACTCAACCAGCATCTACACTCTCAGGGAATAGGAAAAAATGGAAGGCGGCTTCTAATTTTACTGTTCATTTTTATCGAATGATCTCAGACTTTTTTTTCTCCCATAAAATTAGTGAATATAAAATGTTTTCCCTATTTCAAAACCTGCTCATACAGCCTTCAAATACTTTCTAAAAACTTCAGCTGCACTTATTCTTCTCTTAACCTGCTTGCTTTTGTCCCAGCAGACAGTAACTCATTTATCTACCAAGTGGGCTCAATGGCAGTTTCTACAACCATCAGTTATTGCATGTAAGACCTTCTTAGTAGTTCAGAGGACAAAGATAGGACATGGTGGGCCAAGAAAGGACACGGGGGTCCTGAGTGTTGAAGATTAGCCTCATTTCCTCTGTCACAGAGGGGAGCGAAGATTGCCCTGACACAAAACTCACTATGATCAACAAATCAGAAGCAGCACACCTAATGAGCAGCTCCTTGAAGGGTTCACTAATGCCCAGCAAAACGACTTAGTCATCAGTAATAATAGGCATGTGAGTATTGGTTTTCTTAGCTGGGTCCTGATTCAGCTTATCTGTGTTTTTCTATAATATTGAATTCCTTAAATTTCAGAGGTGGAATTCAAAAGATGTACATTTTCCACCACAGTACAGGAGATGGCTCTAGCCTAGAACCCAGGAATTTTCTTTCAGCTCTCCCTTGAGTCTCCCAAGGACTCTCAGTCGGTCAATTGTATTTATTGATTGCTTACTGTGTGCAGACCACTGTACCAAGTGCTTGGGAGACTACAATACAACAATAAAGAGATACATTTCCTGCCCACAACTAGCCTGATAGAATAAAGTCAGGGTTCCCAGCCTTACACTTAATTTGGTGTTGGTAGCTGGTATACCCTATTTCTTTTTTTATGGTATTTGTTAAGTGCTTACTATGTGCCAGGCACCATACAAGCACTGAGTAGACACAAATTATTCAGGTTGGATAAAGTCCCTGTCGCACATGTGGCTCACAGTTTTAATCCCCATTTTAGAGATGAGGTAGCTGAGACCCAGAGAAATTAAGTGACTTGCCCAAGGTCACACAGCATATAAGTGGTGGAGCCAGAATTAGAACCCAGGTCATCTGCTTTCTTCTTTAGGACATCAGCTTCCCATTTTACAAGGATTACAGGGTTTACAGGTTTGCAAGGTTTACAAGTGACCACAAATTCACTTGAAAATATCACCCCAAAATTGGCCTTGGAAACATATAGGGTTCAGTTTTTCTAACCCAGTCCTATGTTTGAAGAATAGTTATTTAATAACTTTTCTGCCCCAACCAATAATGAGGTTTCAAAGTCATGGAAATAATAATAATAATCATAATGATTGTGGTATGTGTTAAATATTTATACTGTACTAAGCACTGGGGTAAATACAAGGTAATCAGGTCCCACATGGGGCTCACTATCTCAGTAGGAGGCTCCCTCCCACCCCCCTGCTCCCTAAGACTGTAAGCTCATTGAAAGCAGGGAATGTGTCTGTTTACTGTTGTATTGTACTCTCCCAAGCACTTAGTACTGTGCTCTGTACACAGTAAATGCTCAATAAATATGATTGAATGAATGAACAGGTATTGAACTCCCATTTTGCAGGTTAGGGAGCTGAGGCACAGAGAAGTTAAGTGATTTGCCCAAGATCACACAGCAGACAAGTGGCAGAGTTGGGATTAGATCCCGTGAGGAGGATTTCTCCCCCTTTAGCCTGTAAACTCATTGTGGGTGGGGATCCTGTCTGGTAACTCTGTTGCATTGTATTCTCCCAAGCACTTAGTTATTGCTCCACACATAGTAAGTGCAGTCAATGCCAATGATTGGTTGATTAATTGATTGAACCCAGGTCCTCTGACTCTCAGGCCCATGCTCTTTCCACTAGGCCATGCTGCTTTTCAGGGCACAGTGGAATTTCTTTTTCTTTTAAGTAAAACTGTTTCTACAGGAACTAAAGACAAATTTAAAAATCAGGAGGCAGTGAAGAAAGAGTACAGCATTTAACAAGCAGTTCCTCAAAATACCAATATAAGAACAAAAGAGCCTAAACCATGTGATTTTTTTCCTTTTCTTTAAATTTAATCTTTACTAGAATTAAACCATTAAGAGTTCAGTAAAGTTCCTCAGTCACTCAGTCCAAGTCGCTACCTTGTGTTTCTGGCTCCATGTAGCTTTTCTGCCTTTGATGTCCATTTAAAGTGGCCATGACTTGGAGGGCTGAAAGCTGAGGAGGCAGAGTTTCTCAGGGACAATGTGCACAGGAACAAATACACACAACTTTTGCTGCACACACCATGGCAGCTAATTCATGCTACAAGGTGACAGGCTTTAGCACAGTGACTTCTGATCCTAACAAAAATGTATCATCTTGACTGGGATCTTGCCAGAGACAGAGCACAATGAGACCCAACACAAAGTCCACCACCAATCCTCTCCCCTTTCTTCTTTCATGGTGTGATGAAAAGTTATTATTTGTTTCCATGACAGATAAATTTGTCATCTCATGGAAGGAAGCAGAAAACCATTTGGAACCTTCATAACCACACTAAACTAATCCCTTAGAAAGCAATTCTAAATTCCTGAATATCTAGGGTTGAACCTTCTCTGATTCCAAGTATGGATTTTCCCACATTCAATTCTGTGGGTGGAAAAAGATCCAATTTTTTTTTTCCTTCAGAATCCAACCTTTACTGATTGCTTGCCCTTCAGTGACAGAGTGCAAAGTTGATCCTTCCAAGTACAATGCATATTTGCATATTCAGTTGTTTATGGAGTACCTGAAGGATAAAACTGAGAAGGCTGTTGGATGTTTGACCTATAAAACGCATGACAGAGACATAGCATGTGATGTAAATAAAGATGACTAATATTTCACAGTTTGGGCTCTGCCCTCAGCCAAACTGGGCACCCCATTGCTACCTGACCTCTTTTTGCAAGTTTCCACAACTTGTCACTGTCATTGCTGCCTGACACTGTCATCCCTCTGAGAATGCCCTCCTCATGCAGCAAAAGTGTGTAGACACCTCAACTCCCTGGCCCTGTTCTTGTCAAGAAACACAGCAGGAGTGAGGCAGTATAGCCTGAGTCATCTGCTTCTCCCTCTTCTTCTGTGAACAGAATCATATTTTAACAGAATGTCGGGATAAGGAGGTGTGGAATAGAAAGAACTTTTTCCTTCCCTATCCCATCCTATCCTTCCCTTCATGCCCCCAGGGACCTATCCCCTGACAAATCAAGGGTTGGGGGAAAGGAAGCTTTGGGTATCCACTTGAACTTGAACCTACAGGACTCCCCAAAGCAGTCAGTAGTGATCTCCTCAGCAGGAAGGGGCAATATATCTTGCCCCGGCTCTTCCATTTATGGGCCACCTCAATAATGTGAAACTCTTGGCTGAGTCCACTGCTCTCTGAGTTCATGCTGCATGAAGTCTTCAGGGGACAACCTCCCTCCACAAGCCTAAGATAAGGATCTTAGCAGGATTGCAAAAGAGTCCATCCCAGTGCCTCAGATGGCCTCTCAGACCAGGGAACATAATTCTGGTTAACCTCCAAGTCAGCCTGCTTGTAAGCGTGGTTTGGCGTGAGGAGCTGTGGATGCTGAGATCCCCACTCCTCAAATGTTTGGGAGGTGAGCTGCCCACTGTTATCTGCCAGCAGAGGCAAGGCACTAAACAGCATGGTTTAGTGGATAGAGCACAGGCCTGCAAGTCAGAAGCACCTGGGTTCTAATTCCGCCTCAGCCACGTATCTGCTGTGTGACGCCGGGCAAGTCACTTCTCAATTACCTCATCTGCAAAATGGTGATGAAGACTGTGAGCCTCATGTGGTACAGGAACTGTGTCCAACCTGATTAACTTGTACCTACCCCAACACTTAGCACAGTGCTCAGCACATAGTTAGCACTTAACAAGTATTATTATTAAGGCCAGGGCAAAGCTATGAAGGCTCTGAAGATGGAATGGAAAGCCTGCTCTGCTAGGGGTGAGGAAGAAGGCACATATCTGTCACAGTTGCTTTTCCATCCATCTCCCCTAAACCTATCCCTTCCCTTCATCTTAAGAATACAATTGTGTAGTGCCAGGAGTACCCTAAATCCCAGAAGTCTCAGAAGACAAATTTTACTAAGGATGTTATTTCCTATTCATTTACTGAAATGCACTTCCTGCAACACACTACTGTAAACAAACTAGGATCTGCAAATGCAGTTTATTTTTTGTTTTTTAATGGTATTTGTTAAGCTCTTTCTATGTGCCAAACACTGTTCTAAGCACTGGGGTAGGTACAAGTTAATTAGGTCAAACACAGGCCCTGTCCCAGATGGGACTCACAGTCTAAGTAGGAGAGAGAACAGGTAGTCACATTTTACAGCTGAGGAAACGGAGGCACACAGAAGTTAAGTGACTTGCTCAAGGTCACAGAGCAAGAAATTAGCAGAGCTGGGATTAAAACTCAAGTCCTTCTGATTCCCAGATCAGTGCTCATTACTCATTATCACTTTTTCTGAAACCAGGAAATGAGGACACCATCCTAAGATTGCACCCATATCCCTTCCCTCGCTGCAGCTGTGAGAGTGAGATCACAAGGTGAAGTGAGGGTTTAAAGTTCCCCAGGAATCTGGGTCATCCATGCTAAAAATCCCAGAATTCTGTGGACCTAAACTGAGCCTACACTAAGATAGCTCCAATCCAGGTCTGGAAGCTCAAGCATTTAAAGCCAGCAGGAGCTGAGACCGATACCAACACCAACCGAAGAGAAGAGAATAATAGGGAATGGGACTGTCTTGTATGGTCCCCAGCTATTCTATCCAAAATGCTGTAGAAAAGCAAACTTTAGTGAGGGAAAATTTTAGGTAACTCTTGAGAACAATAATAATGTGTTGGAAATCTACCAAGCCAGATTATGGAAAAGGAAATAGAAACTGGCTTACAGAAAAAAAAATGGGGAGAGACAGGAGGCATGGAGGCCACTGAAGGTGGGATGACTCTTGCAATCCAAGTGCAAGAGTGATGCAGAAGGGAGAGGGAGTAGGGGAAATGAAGGCTTAGCTGAGGACATCTTCTTGGTTAATACATGATGATAATAAGGCTTTGAAGGTGGGGAGAATGGCGGTCTGTTGGATAAGAAGCAGGAGGGAGTTCTGCACCAGAGGCAGGATGTTAGTGAGAGGTTGGCAGTGAGACAGATTAGACTGAGCTATGGTGAGTAGGTTGGCATTAGAGGAGGGAAGAATGCATGCTGGGTTGTAGTAGGAAATCAGTAAGCTTAGATAGGAGGGGGTGAATTGACTGTGGTGCTTTATAGCCAAAGGTAAAGACTTTCTGGTTGATGTGTAGGTGAATAATAATTGTGGTATTTATTAAGCACTTCCTATGAGCCAGGTATTGTACTAAGTGCTGGGTTGGATACAAGCAAATCGAGTTAGATACAGTCCCTGTCCCATGACTTGCCTAAGGTCACACTGCAGACAAGTAGTGAAACCAGGATCAGAACCTTCGACCTTCTGATTCCCAGGTCTGGGCTCTAATCCATTATGCCATGGCAACCACTCCTCTCCTTGAAAAATTCCAATGGTTGCTTATCCAACTCTGAATCAAACTCCTTATGATCAGCTTTAAGGCACTCAGTCAGCTCTCCCCTTTCCTCCTACCTTACCTCACTGCTGTCCATCTACAACCCAGCCCACACACTTCACTCACTGTGCCTCGATTTCCTCTTTCTCACTGCCAATTCCTAGTGCATAACCTCCCTTTGGTCTGGAGCTCCCTCCCCAGTTCATAGTCAAGTGAGTTACACTCTCCCCACCTTCAAAACCCTCCTGAAGTCATACCTCTTCCAATAAGTCTTTCTTGACTAGGCCCTCACCTCCCTTTATTTGCATTCCCTTCTGCATTACCTACGCACTTGGATCTATATGCTTTAAACACTGGTTTTCACCCCACTCTCCACAGCTCTTCTGTATTTATCAATCTGTAATTTATTTTAATGTCTGTCCCCTGCTAAACTTTCAGCTCCTTGTGGCCAGGGATCTTATTATAGTGTACTCTTCCAAATGTTTACTTAATACAATGCTCAATAAATGGCATTGATTGATTACATGTCCTAAGAAGTTAAGACTGAATAAAAGCAATGGTGGAAGATCTCTTGTTAATTTGAGTGTCTTCTTTTATGTCAGCCCTTAGAAAATGGGCTTTATTAGGCATTTCCTACAGAAAGGAACTTTTATTTTTCTTTTCCAATAGTACTTGTACTTTGTTTACTGCTTTCTTCTCTGCACCTGGATTGCATTTAAATCTGGTGGCAGGTGGTTAAGTCACTAAATACTTGATCTTTTTTTTTCTTCCCTTCTTAGGAAGGTTACTTTGACCTTGTTGATGCACTCTTATTGATGAACTCCTAGTATTTCCATAATGTGCATTTTCACTAAAGATTTTGATTAGAACATTAGTTGGGGAATTAGGGAACATTCTTCCAAAACCCCAAGCCTGTTTGACCCCAGCTCTATTAGCAAGCAGAATGTCACAGGATATTTCAAGTGTGGGTGTACCATGGTTTTAGCTGATGATAAAAGTAGGTTTTGTGTTTTGTCTCCTATCCCCTCTCTGATGATACTCAGTTTTTAAAAAGGCTTTTTTGTCTGTTGTCACAGTTGGACCATTGATTTAAAGGAACAGTCAATAATGACTCTGCAATACTTTTCATAAATTAGATTCACAGAACTATATGAATATATTTGTCCTTTGTCCTTGAAGAAAGTGCAGCCGAGAGTGAAATTTCTGGATGAGAGCATGTGTGGATGAAAAGGCCAATGAGGGATCCACTGTCCTGAGCACACTGGGCATCCAAAAAGGCTGCGCCTCATTGTTTGACGTTTGCAGCACCTAGCACTGCTTTCACTTTTCCTGTTAACTCTTGTTCCTTACAAACCTTCTGCTCGAAAGAGTGATTCTTTTTTGATTGCAGTATATCATGCTGGTCTTCCCACAGCAGCTTACTTCTAGTTTTCAGCTTTGTTGGATTCAAAAGAAGTTCTCTGGATGCCACTGCACCATCTGTTACCTCATATCACTCCTCCCAGTCCTGTTCAAACTCCTCAAATGGATTGTCTATGCTCCACCACCCGGTCTCTGCTTCTCCTCTTCTGATGCCTTTCCTGACTTCCCTATTATGTCTGCTTTCTGTCTGCTTCACTCGTCTGAGATATCTCTAAGGCAAGCCCAGGTTTATGGCTGTAACATGGCATTTTCAAGGGAATTATTTTCAGCCTCTGTCGCCGTTAGTGCAACTTTGTGGAAGCTAGCCAAGGAACTCTTGCTGCCTCTCTCCATAGGTCCAGCAAATATCCCTGGCTCCTTCTCCAACTGACCTTCAGGACACCAGATTCAAGATGAGGGAAAGAAGGAGCAAGAGGCCACATCCCAGGGATTTGTGTAAGTTCCTTTGGGGTTAGACAGAGAGATTCCACAAATCTATCAGTGAGCACAGAGTTCAAATGACTAGACAGGGAGTGCTTCCTTGTGTGCTAAAAGTACTTCAGTGAAGGCAGAGCAGGACTGTTCACTAAACTTTAAAAAGTCCCAAAGGTGATTTAGCCAAAGAAGCATGGGTCATTGCAAATAAACATCAGATTCATCTTTATGCAGGACACTTTCATTCATTCATTCATTCAATAGTATTTATTGAGCGCCTACTATGTGCAGAGCACTGTACTAAGCGCTTGGGATGAACAAGTCGGCAACAGATAGAGACAGTCCCTGCCGTTTGACGGGCTTACAGTCTAATCGGGGGAGACGGACAGACAAGAACAATGGCACTAAACAGCGTCAAGGGGAAGAACATCTCATAAAAACAATGGCAACTAAATAGAATCAAGGCGATGTACAATTCATTAACAAAATAAATAGGGTAACGAAAATATATACAGTTGAGCGGACGGGTACAGTGCTGTGGGGATGGGAAAGGAGAGGGGGAGGAGCAGAGGGAAAAGGGGAAAATGAGGCTTTAGCTGCGGAGAGTAAAGGGGGGATGGCAGAGGGAGTAGAGGGGGAAGAGGAGCTCAGTCTGGGAAGGCCTCTTGGAGGAGGTGATTTTTAAGTAAGGTTTTGAAGAGGGAAAGAGAATCAGTTTGGCGGAGGTGAGGAGGGAGGGCGTTCCAGGACCGCGGGAGGACGTGACCCAGGGGTCGACGGCGGGATAGGCGAGACCGAGGGACGGCGAGGAGGTGGGCGGCAGAGGAGCGGAGCGTGCGGGGTGGGCGGTAGAAAGAGAGAAGGGAGGAGAGGTAGGAAGGGGCAAGGTGATGGAGAGCCTTGAAGCCTAGAGTGAGGAGTTTTTGTTTGGAGCGGAGGTCGATAGGCAACCACTGGAGTTGTTTAAGAAGGGGAGTGACATGCCCAGATCGTTTCTGCAGGAAGATGAGCCGGGCAGCGGAGTGAAGAATAGACCGGAGCGGGGCGAGAGAGGAGGAAGGGAGGTCAGAGAGAAGGCTGACACAGTAGTCTAGCCGGGATATAACGAGAGCCCGTAATAGTAAGGTAGCCGTTTGGGTGGAGAGGAAAGGGCGGATCTTGGCTATATTGTAGAGGTGAAACCGGCAGGTCTTGGTAACGGATAGGATGTGTGGGGTGAACGAGAGGGACGAGTCAAGGATGACACCGAGATTGCGGGCCTGAGAGACGGGAAGGATGGTCGTGCCATCCACGGTGATGGAGAAGTCTGGGAGCGGACTGGGCTTGGGAGGGAAGATGAGGAGCTCAGTCTTGCTCATGTTGAGTTTTAGGTGGCGGGCCGACATCCAGGTGGAGACGTCCCGGAGGCAGGAGGAGATGCGAGCCTGAAGGGAGGGGGAGAGGACAGGGGCGGAGATGTAGATCTGCGTGTCATCTGCGTAGAGATGGTAGTCAAAGCTGTGAGAGCGGATGAGTTCACCGAGGGAGTGAGTGTAAATGGAGAACAGAAGAGGGCCAAGAACTGACCCTTGAGGAACTCCAACAGTTAAAGGATGGGAGGGGGAGGAGGCTCCAGCGTAGGAGACCGAGAATGATCGGCCAGAGAGGTAAGAGGAGAACCAGGAGAGGACAGAGTCCGTGAAGCCAAGGTGAGATAAGGTATGGAGGAGGAGGGGATGGTCGACAGTGTCAAAGGCAGCAGAGAGGTCAAGGAGGATCAGAATGGAGTAGGAGCCATTGGATTTGGCAAGAAGGAGGTCATGGGTGACCTTAGAGAGAGCAGTCTCGGTAGAGTGGAGGGGACGGAAGCCAGATTGGAGGGGGTCTAGGAGAGAATGGGAGTTAAGGAATTCTAGGCATCGATTGTAGACGACTCGTTCTAAGATTTTGGAAAGGAAGGGTAGTAGGGAGATAGGACGATAACTGGAGGGGGAAGTGGGGTCAAGAGCGGGTTTTTTTAGGATGGGGGAGACGTGGGCGTGTTTGAAGGCAGAGGGGAAGGAGCCCTTGGAGATTGAGTGGTTAAAAATAGAAGTTAAGGAAGGGAGGAGGGCAGGGGCGATGGTTTTAAGAAGGTGAGAGGGAATGGGGTCCGAGGCGCAGGTGGAGGGGGTGGCACTTTCGAGGAGGGAGGAGATCTCCTCTGAGGATACTGCAGGGAAGGATGGGAAGGTAGGGGAGGGGGTTGTTGGGGGGGAGGGGAGAGGCGGAGGGGTGACTTTGGGGAGCTCAGACCTGATCGTGTTGATTTTCGTGAGGAAATAGGTGGCCAGATCATTAGGGGTGAGAGATGGGGGAGGGGGAGGAACAGGGGGCCTAAGGAGAGAGTTAAAGGTCCGGAACAATCGGCGGGGGTGACGGGCATGGGTGTCGATGAGGGAGGAGAAGAAGCTTTGCCTGGCGGAGGAGAGGGCAGAGTTAAGGCAGGAAAGGATAAATTTGAAGTGTGTGAGGTCGGCTTGGTGCTTGGACTTTCGCCAGCAGCGCTCAGCAGCTCGAGCATAGGAGCGTAGGAGGCGGACGGAGGAGGTGATCCAGGGCTGTGGGTTAGTGGCGCGAGAGCGGCGGAGAGAAAGGGGGGCGAGAGAGTCGAGATGAGTAGAGAGGGTGGAGTTGAGAGCGGAGACCTGATCGTCGAGAGTGGGAAGAGAGGACAGGGCGGCAAGGTGAGGCGAGATGCTATTGGAAAGACGGATGGGATCGAGAGAGCGGAGGTCTCTGTGGGGCAGTAGCGAAGATTTGCAGGGGGAGGGAGTGTGAGAGATGAGGCAGGTGAGAAGGTTATGGTCCGAGAGAGGGATTTCAGAGTTGGTGAGTGAGGAGATAGTGCAGCGGTAGGAGATGACAAGATCGAGGGTGTGACCGAGTCGGTGAGTGGGCGCGGTATGGTGGAGGAGGAGGTCGGCAGAGTCGAGGAGGGATAGCAGGCGGGCGGCAGAGGAGTCGTCGGGTACATCCGTATGGATGTTGAAGTCTCCAAGGATCAGAGTGGGCAGAGAGAAGGAGAGAAGGAAGGTGAGAAAGGGGTCAAGGTCCTTTCCACTGACTCAGTAAAGGTGAGAGGGACACTGTGTACCAAATTAAGCTTTCAGAAAATGTTTTTCAGGCCCGACCAGTTTTATTGAATTCTTATTTGTCAGTGGCTCGGTGTCTTTTCCACTATTAGCCCTAGGTGTCTATGCCAATTTAAATGGCAGGAAAAAAAAGCCACAACCTTTGTCTTAAGGCACTGGGGGTCTAGCTAGAACCAGTTCAGCAAAAATGTGGGGGCTGAGTTTCTGAAAATCTTTGCATTCATGGAAACTCCCATTATCGTACCCGTGCTGTATCCAACACCAAATTCATGTACACAATTTTTCTTCCAAAACCACAGTGCATTCAAGTGAGACAGGCACAAGTTGCAGGTAGGATATTCCCCATTTTCTAAGGAATAGCATCTATGCAAAACACACCACGAAGACACATTACATCATGCACAGTGTCTTAGGTTTGAAGATGACACTGTTGACATTGAAGTTTTATTCCTAATATATGGAGGTTGCTGGAAAAACTGATCTTGGACCAATAATAGCAGCCCAGGAGTCAGAGGACCTGAGTCCTAATCCTGTCTCTCCCACATACTGTCTCTGGGACCCTGGGCAAATCACTTAACTTCTCTGCATCTCATTTCCTTCATTTGCAAAATGGGGATTCGATACCTGTTCTTCCTAATTAGACTGTTACCCATGTGGTACCTGATTATCTTCTATCTATTCCAAGCCTTAGTACATTGTTTGGCACATAGTAAGTGCTTAACAAATATCACCATTATTACACAACCTGCTTTATTCTATCAGGAATAGAGAAAGGGTCAGACAAGGCACTTTCTCCCCCTCTACACCGAAGCTAATTGTGTGCAGGGAATGTGTCTGTTCATTGTTCTATTGTACATTTTCAAGTACTTAGTACAATGCTCTGCACACAGTAAGCGCTCAATAAGTATGATTGCCTGACAATTCACATATGACAGGCTGAGGCTTTGTAGAATTGCCTAAGTTCTTGTTAAACTTCTCAAAATAACTAAACTTGATTAGAAATGACCAGACTCCAAGCCAGATGATTATATTAAATGACTTTGTAAGATCATTGAAAACTCTATAGGAGTCTCAATGCTGTTTTTATGCTTCTCCTGAATCTGACTGGTGGATTCTACCTGCTGTAATCACATTGTGATTCAGGTAGTGTATGGATAACAACACTTTTCAGTAATCAATACATAAGGACTCTGATGCCAGCAGTCAAGAGCAATCAATCAACCACCAATAACAAAAACAATAATAGTAATTATAGAATTTGTTAAACACATTATATGCCAAGCACTATACTGAGTACTGGAGTAGATACAAGAAAATCAAGTCCAATATATAGCTCATAATCAAAGTGGGGTCAGGGGGGAGAAGGTACTGAGCTTCCATTTTGCAAATGAGGCAGCTGAGGCACAGATAAGTTAAATGACTTGCCCAAGGTCACACATCAGGTAAACAGTGGAGCCAGGTTTAGAACACAGGATTTCTGACTCCCAGACCTGTGCTCTTCCTATTATGCCACACTGCTTCCTAAACAACCTGGCTTCTGCCACCTTCACTCCAAAGAAACCTCTCACTCAATGGTTACAAATGATCTCCTTCTTGACAAATCCCACAGCCTCTACTCAATCTTAATCCTCCTTGAACTCTCAGCTGCCTTTGACATTGTTCACCACCCACTTCTCCTGGAAACATTATCCAACCTTGGCTTCACTGACACTGTCCTCTCCTGTTTCTCCTCCTATCTCTCTGGCCAATAATTCTGTCTCTTTCACAGGCTTCTCCTCTGCTTGCCACCCCTTAACTGTGGGGGTCCCTCAAGGTTCAGTTCTGGATCCACTTCTATTCTCCATCTACACCCACTCACTTGGAGAACTCATTCACTCACATGGCTTCAACTCCCACAGATGATTTCCCAATCATCTCCAGCCCTCCCTGATTTCCCTCCTTCTCTGCAGTCTTGCATTTCCTCCAGCCTTCAGGACATATCTTCTTGGATGACCTGCTGTCGTTTCAAACTTAAAATGTGAAAAACAGAACTCCTTATAGTCCCATCCAAATCCTGTCCTTTCCCTGACTTTCCCATTACTGTAGATGCCACCACTATCCTTCCTATTTCACAAGCCGGTAATCTTGGGATTATCCTTGACTCCTCTCTCTCACTCAACCCACATATTCAATCTATCATGAAATCCTGCCAGTTCAACCTCCACAACTTGGCTAAAATTCATCCTTTCCTCTCCATCCAAAGCATTACCATGTTAATCCAAGCATTTATCCTATTCTGACTTGATTACTGTATCAGCCTCCTTGCTGACCTCCCTGCCTCCAGTCTCTCCCTACTCCAGTCCATACTTCACTCTTCTGCTACCTGGGTAATTTTTATACAAAAACAATCAAGCCATGTTTCCCCACCCTTCAAGAACTTCCAGTGGTTGCCCATCCATCTCCGCATCAAAACAGAAACTCCTTACCACTGGCTTAAAATCACTCAATTACCTTGTCCCCTCCTACTTCATCTTGCTACTCTCTTACCATAGCTCAGCCCACACACTTCACTCCTTTAATGCCAACTTACTCACTATACCTCAATATCTATCTTGCTCACCTCTCACCTAACTCCTGCCTTTGGCCTGGAATGCCCTCCCTCTTCATATTTGACAATTACCCTCCCCGTCTTCAACGTCTTATTGAAAGCACATCTCCTCCAAGAGGTCTTCCCTGACTAAGCCTTCCTTTTCTCTTCTCCCACTCCTGTGTGTCCTGACTTGTTACTTTTATTCATCCCCCCTCCCAGCCCCACAGTACTTATGTACATAAACATAATGCATTTATATTAATGTCTATCTCCCCTTCTAAACCATAAGCTCATTGTGGGGGGAGAATGTCCCTGTTACATTGTTATGCTGTACTCTCCCAAGTGCTTAGTTCAGTGTTCTGCATAGAATTAAGCTCTTAATAAATGTCCTGATTGATTGAATATTCCCAAATATATATCTCCAGCCCTGATATCATTCCCTCTCTGCTTTCTCACATTTCCTCCTGCCTTCAAGACCCCTCTACGTGGATGTCCCTCTCACACCTCAAACTTAACAGGTCCAAAACAGAACTCCTTATCTTCCCACCCAAACCCTTTCCTCCTCCTGACTTTTCCAGCATTATAGATAGCAAAACCATCCTTCCTCTCACAAACCCATAACCTTGGTGTTATCCTTGACTCAGCTCTCTCATTCAACCCACATATTCAATCTGTCACTAAATCCTGTCAGTTCAATCTTCACAACATTGCTAAAATCCTCCCTTTCCTCTCCCTCCAAATTGCTCTGATGTTAATCCAAGCAATTTTCCTCTCCCATCTTGATTACTTTATCAATCTCCTTGCTGACCTCCCTGCCTCCTGCCTCACCCAACTCTAATCTGTACTTCACTCTACTGCTCAGATCATTTTTCTAAAAAATTGTTCAGTCTATCTTTACCCACTCAACATCCACTTCTGCATCAAACAGAAATCCCTTACCATTGGCCCTAAAACACTCAGTCATCTTGCCCCCTCCTACCTCACCTTGCTATTCTTCTACTATAACCCAGATTGCACATTTCACACTTCTGGTACCAATCTACTCTCTGTAACTCATCTCATCTACTTCACTGTCAACCCCTCGCCCACATCCTGCCTCTGGCCAGTAATGCCCTCCAACTTCATATACAACAGACAATTTCTCTCCCCACCATCAAAGTTTACTGAAGGCACAACTCCTCCAACAGACCTTCTTTAAGTTCTTATTTCCTCTTCTCTCACTCCTTTCTGCATCACCCTGACTTGCTCCCCTTATTTACTCTAGCCCCAGCCCCACAGCACCCATGTACATATCTGTAATTTACTTATATTAATGTCTATTTCCTCCTCTAGGCGGTAAGCTCGCTGTGGGCAGGGAATGTGTCTACCAACTCTGTAATACTGTACTCTCCCAAGCAATTAGTACAGTGCTCTGCACAGAGTAAGCACTCAATAAATACCACTGATTGATTGGGTGCTTACTGTGTGAAGAACACTGAAATAAGATCTTGGGAAAATAGAATATAATCAAATGGTAGACACATCACCTGCCCACAGTGAACTAACAGTCTAGAGGGAGGGTGTGATAATAATAATAATAATTTTTTGTTAAGCACTTACTATGCGTCAAGCACTGTACTAAGTGCTGGAGTGGATACAAGCAAATTGGGTTGGACATAGTCCTTGTCCTACTTGCAGCTCACAGTCTCAACCCCCATTTTACAGTTAAGTGAAGCGCAGATAAGTGAAGTGACTTGATCAAGACCACACAGCAGACCAGTGGCGGGGCCGGGATCAGAACCTATGACCTTCTGACTCCCAGGCTTGTGCTCTATCCATTATGCTATGCTGCTTTCCACTCTCAGCTTTATCCCTTTTAGCCCCACAAGTAATGATAATGGGTGGCACCTTTGAAATCCTATGGCATTTCTGCAGCTTGTTTTATGATGAAGAAGAGTTGCGCAGTTGAGTGGTCCCTCCTCTTTTTATCTGTAGACATCAACAGGAATGTCATCAGAGCTAGGATTTTACAGTTCTTCTTTGCTCTAGCTGCAATGGTGACTTTCTCAATAGTAGGAGGAAGTTATCTGTTCTTCTTAAGGTCTCCTCCTCGGTGGACAACATGAAGAAATTATTGAAATGTTGTGATCTCTTTAGAAGCAGCCTGGCCTAGTGGAAGGAACACAGCCCTGGGAGCCAGAGGACCTGGGTTCTAATCCTGGATCAGCTTGCTGAGTAACCTTGGGCAAGTCATTTAACTCCTCTATGCCTCAGTTCTCCTGTTCTCCCTCCTACTTAAATTGTGAGCTCCATGCAGGAAAGGTACTGTGCCATACATAATTAACTTTTATCTACTCCAGCTCATAGAACAGTGTTTGACATACAGTAAGAGCTAAACAAATATGATAAAAAATTTTTAAAAACTCCCTTGTTGTCTGTGTTGAGGTTGAAGTAATCAGTCCTCTTCAAAGATACTGTAGTAGTAGTCTGATTCAGTCCATAGAAATTCTCCCAGGAAGCACAAAAGCCCTGGAGTTGGTTGAGGATCCAATGGAGAGAGTACCATGTTGGGAGTTAGAAAGCCTGAGCACTAATCATAATTCTACCTTTTTTCTACCTATGTCACCTAGAACAAATCACAAACTCTTGGTGACTCTGTAAAACTGAGTTCTCCATACCCCTCCTTTTATAATGGATTTGGAAAGATAAAGTGCTCTGAGCTCCTAGGAAGAAACTTATTAGGTAAATCCAAGATATGAAAGTTATTGTACATTCACTATTATGCTAATTAGGCAAATGCACTGAACTTGGCAAGACCAGTATTATTTCTTCCTTAGCCAAAAGGCCTTTAATATGGTAACTGCTGAATGCATTCAGTATTCATTACTTAATGAGATAAATATTCAAATCTAGGGAGAAACAAGTCCACTAATTCTGTCGTATTGTATGTACTCCCACAAGATCTTAGTAAAGGGGTTTATGTATATTAAGCACTCAATAAATACCATTGATTGATGGACTGATTTGTATATTTCGTTCTTTTAAAATACAGTATATAACTTGGAATTTTGTAATTAAATTTTTACACCTTTGCTCAGCAGTCCCACTCACCCAATTAAAGTATCAATTTCATTCTAAGATCTGTAATTTCCATATCCATAGTTTTAAATACAAAACTTATTGACCCTCTCATGTCCATCGATTTTTAGATCATATAATCCTGAATACTTGTTTTTTTTTATTCTTTGAAATTTCCTTTTGTCCCAAATCATACAGTGGAAGTGTGCTGAGATATGAATTCTAATACTGACAAATTATATTGTTTTAACTCAAAATTTAGTTCACACTTTATCAATTTACACAAAGTACAATGATCTTAAATAACAATCCTTTTCCCATAATCATTTTGCCTTGTCTTATGCTGTTGAGTCATCTCTGACCCAGAGTGACTCCATGGACACATCTCTCCCAGAACACCCCACCTCCACTGTAATCGTTCTGGTATCGTATCCATAGAGTTTTCTTGGTAAAAATACAGAAGTGGTTTAATATTGCCTTCTTCTGCGCAATAAACCCGAGTCTCTACCCTCGACTCTCTGCCATGTTGCTGCTGCCCAGCACAGGTGAGTTTTGACTTGTAGCAGATTGCCTTCCACTCGCTAGCCACTGTCCAAGCTAGGAATGGTATGGATATACCTCTGTTTGACTCTTCCTCCCATAGCCGAGACTGGTAGAATCCTGGAAACTCTCAGGTCATCCTGAGAGGATATATTAATTTTACTTTACAGATAAATATATTTACAACATGTTCTTCCCATTTGACAAATAGTTTAATAGTTTAATGGTTTAACTGAACATCATAATAGAGAGACAAAGAGAGGATAAGGAGAAGGGCCAGGGAGAGAAAAAAAATAATAATGCTATTCAATGCTGTATAAAAGAAAGTATTATATAGTTATTATATAATTTTATATCATTATATAGTATATCAATTCCATTATATTCTATATTATTTCTATTAGAAGATATATATTGTTTTATTATAGAATTATGCAGTCTTAATTTTGAAATTTTTACATTAACTATCAACCAAAAAAGTGAACAATTGTTTCTCCTTGAAAAGTAATTCAGAACCCAACCCTTGAATTCAGTTTTGGAAAATCCCTCAAATATTTCCCCACTAATAATAATGGTATTTGTTAAGCACTTACTATGTTCTAGGCACTATACTAAGCGCTGGGGTGGATACAAGCAAATAGGGTTGGACAGAGTCCCTGTCCCACATGGGGCTCACATTCTCAATCTCCATTTTACTGATGAGGGAACTGATGCACAAAGAAGTGAAGTGATTTGCCCAAGGTCACACAGCAGACAAGATGCTGAACTGGGATTAGAACCCAAGACCTTCTGACTCCCAGGCCTGTGCTCTATCCATTAAGTCATGCTGCTTCTTACATTAGATTGTAAACTCCTTGAGGGCAGGTATCATATCTACTTTTTCTATTGTACTGTCCCAAGTTTTTCACACAGTACATGCTTAATGAATGCCACTGGTTGATTGATTATTTCTTCTGTTTTTAGAGTAGAGAGAAGAGGTGAAATGTGAGGAGGGGAGTCCTTTGAATGGGGACTGATCAAGGATTAGGTTTCCTAACAAATTCTGAATTTACTTTAGGACATTTTGGGCATAGCTTCTGGAAGACTCTTTTCTTCCAGAAAGCCTACAAGGGAAATACAAGACTCCATTTAAAATAATAAGCTTGAATAAAGCTACAGCTAAATACCATAACTAAGATAATGGAGAGGTTTAAAACCCACGATCTTCAATTGTCAGAAAGTTCTTAAGACTTTGCACAGGCACTGCAGAAGACAAATGATTAAATGATTTGGCATCATTAAAACAGTGTATTTCCTGGTCTCTGGGTACAAAAGTAAATAGTGACAAAATCCAAAATCCACCGTATATCAGGAAAGGAGGCTAATACTTCACATACTGTATTCATTTATTCTCATAACAACCACAGGAGGTAATTTTGGGTAGTATTATGGCCTCCATTTTCATTAGGCTCACTATCTTGTCTAAGGCCTCATGGTAACTGGCACAGCTAACATAAATCTGGCATTTCAATGCATATGGTCCAGAGCTCTTTCAGTAAAACACATTCCTTCCCAGTAGCATTAGGTTGACAGGTTATGACTAAGAGAAACTTGGTTTCAGAAAATAGAGCCAGGCTAGGTCTCCAGGATTTTCCCACAGTCAGCATTATTCCTCTCAATGCCGTTTTCTAAAGTCTTAGGTCTTGTTTGTGAGAGAGAAAACATAGCACCTCCAATATGTATTTGGATGAGTCACAACATTAAAATGAAATCTGCTTATATTATCACTAAAAGAATAATAAAACCTCCATTCTATACTATTTTACTGTCATTTTGATAGTAATACTTAATCAGGAAGCACAGTCTGTGCAAATATTACTTAAGGAAGAAACCGGATTTATATTCTATACAGATGAGAAACAAAGCAAATTTGCAGCCATCCCAATTTTGTTGTTGTTGTTGTTAAACCCTTCATATCAACAAGATGGACAGTATCCTTTGGAAAATACCTTCTGTAATACTCATTTTGCACCTAAATAGACCACGATAAAGTGTAACTTAGTCTTTTGAAAATGTTAAAAACTGGAATAGGGGACAGGTGGCTTGAAGATAGCACTTGACTAATGTTGTTTGATACAAATTTCTAAATGATCATTATTTCTTCATCAAACAGAAACTCCTTACCACTGTCTTTGTAGCACTCAATCAGCTCACCCCCTCCCATCTTACCTCACTGATTTCCTCCTACGACCCAGCAGGTTCACGTCACTTTTCTAATGCCAACCTACTCATTGTACCTCAGTCTCATCTATCTTGCTGCCAACCCCTCCCCCACATCCTGCCTGATGACTAGAACTTCCCCTTTCATATCCGACAGACCATCACTCTCTCCTACTTCAAAGCCTTATTAAAATCACTTCTCCTTTAAGAGGCCTTCCCCCCCAAAGCCCTCAATTCCCCTACTTTCCCTCCATTTAGCATTGCCCTTGCACTGGACTGTATTCTTCTTATGGACCTAAGTCCATAGTCGTCATTTATTTTCATGTGTATCTCCTCTTCTAGACTGTAAGCTCCTTTGGGTAGGGAAGGTGTTTACCAACTTTGTTATATTGTACTCTCCTAAGCACTTAGTACAGCGTTCTGCATACTATAAGAACTCAATAAGTGCAACTGATTGTTCGATTAACCTCTCCAGCTTCAGTAAAGCAGGTTGGAAGCGGTGGCTGACTGACAAGGTAGGTCAGGAGCAGAAAGACAATTATTCCATTTAATCTACAGTGATCATACACTTCATAAAAGTTTTCCTGTCAAAGGAACAGAGCTCAGATTTGTTTGGATTCCCATTTTCAGGATCCCATTTTCATTTTCAAATGTAGTTATAGATATATCTGTCAGCATTTGAAATTTGAATAATAAAGGGCAGAAAGAGGTCTTTTTTCTTGTAATCTTTGATCATTGCAAGCATTAAAACCTCTCTTGAGGCCAAATTATGTCCAAAGATGGACATGAAACTATCACTGAAGGCATTTGCCTCTGAGAGCAAGGGTCTTGCTTTCTTCTTGGGAAGCAGCATGGCCTAGTGGAAAGAGTACAGACCTGGGAGTCAGAGATCCTGTCTTCTGTGTGACCATGGGCAAGCCATTTCACTCCCCTGCTCCTCAGCTTCCTCATCTGTAAAATTGGGATTAAATCCTTTCTCTCTATTTAGACTATGAGCCCCAGGTAGGAGAGGGACTAGGTCCAATCTGAACATCTTGTATCTATCTGAACACTTAGTACAGTGCTTGGCCCACAGTAAGTGCTTGGTACATAGTAAGTGCTTAATAAATACCTTAATTATTATTATCATCATTATTACTTTTTCCCTTATTATTTTCTCCTAACCACCACAATCTTAATTTTCCATGAATCTGATTCTGTTGTTGGGTGCAAAAGGCTGTAGCTATGGCTCCACAGAGAAATAGAAAGTTGCATAGTAATCATGTGAATTTGGGAGATCCATCCAGTGGGGTAGGACAATTCTGGCTCAGGCAGGGTTTTCTGGACAGCTCCTATCATTCTTGATTGTAAAACAAAGAGAAAACTCTCTTCCCCTTTATAAATGTTTAATTTTGTCAATATTTTTAATATGGTATTGGCCTGTATATCTTCTAATAATCAGTGGGACACACTGTTTGTTGACAATTTCTGAGCTAAAATAGTAAGATCCCTTCCTTCAGGGAATTTCTTTAAATAGATAACACTGACAGGCAATGGGAGTGGAGTAGAGGTAACAGGAATGTACACTTAAGACACTTGCTATCTTTCAAGTCTTTTTCTTTCTCCTGTGGAGCTACAAAATACTCTTCTCTGTGGTTGAGGTGAAATATTCCCACTGGGAATATAGCCACTCCAGAAGCACAGGTCTCAGACAGGTTGTTATGAAGGTAGGAAAGGAGACTTGTGAGGGAAGTTAGGTGCTTAACCAAACATTGGAAAGGCCTTTACTCTGTCATCTACCTGTTAATAAGGTGGTTGATGTTTGTAGTAGAGTTTTTGGTGAAGCAAACATCAGTCAATGAGGAAATTAGGTTAAGGTAGGGGGTGGGGGTGTTGCTGCCCTAGGTGAAGAGATTTGGAACAAATAATAGAACGTTGCAAAACATAGGATCTCATCCAAGGCCTGAGAACCTTGTTGATGCCCAGGGAATTAGTAACCTACAGACCCAAGAAGTATGGACTAGGGGAGAAAGTGAGAGAGAGATAGAGAGATAGAGATAGAGAGTGTGTGAGTGTGTGTTTGTGTGTGTGTGTGTATTTTAAGATTTTATTTGCAGAAAGAATGATCGGTGAATTTGGGGATTGCATAGAAATATAAGAATTGCTAATTTTTTTATGGTATTTGTGAAGTGCTTACTATATGCTAAGGACTATACTATTGGCACATAGTAAACGCTAAAAAAATCCCATCATGACTATTAGTAGTAGCAGTACAAGCAGTAGTAGTATTTATTGAATGTTCTCTAGTTGCAACGCACTGCACTAAACATTTGAGAGAGTATAACACAAAGAGACATGCTCCCTGCCCACAGCAAGCTTACACCTAACAGGGGAAGGCACACACACACAAGTTTATAGCTGTAGTAATCAAAATAAAAATAAAATACACATTTGAATAAGCATACATATGTATGTGTTTGAGTCTGTGTGTGGGGTGGGAGGGAAGGTGTGGGGGCGGTGGAGGTGTGAGCTGGAAATGGCTTGTGGTTTGTATAGTTTGGACCCCTGGAAATAAAAGGGGGAAGGATATACCTTTGGGTTCACAACCTTATAGATTTAAGCCAGGTCAATTCCTTAAGGGGCAATTGGCTTTAACTACCATGAGGTTTTTTTAGGATGGGGAGGCAAGAGCATGTTGGAAAGCAGTGGGAAAGAAACCATTGGAGAGTGAACAGTTGAAGATGGTGGTCAGAGAGGGAAGAGGGTAAATGAGATAAGGTGGAAAGGGATGAGGTTGGAGGCCCAAGTGGTGGAAGTGGAATTTGAAAGGAGGCAGGAGATCTTCTCCTGAGATATTGCTGGGAAGGATGGGAGAGTTTTAGAAGGGGCAGGAGGAGGGAGGGACTGGAGAGGAGCAGGGGAGATTTTAGGGAGATTACGCCTGATAGTTTCAATCTTCTCAATAAGGTAAGTGGCTACATCATTAGGGGCTTGTAGCACCCATGGTAGAGTACATTTGGGTACCAGGATCGCAGAAGTCAGAATAATGGAGACCCGTGAGTGTCGGCAGAGGTGGTTGCAGCCACAACAGCAAATTTATTGGAAAAGTTGCCGCAAAGAAAAGGAGCATCCAATTAATTAAGGATTTAAGGGAGATCACGGGGACTTCCTGGTTAGCATGGACCTGGGGCAATTCATCGGGGGGATATGTACAAAGGGGTGCATCTAACAATAGAAAACCATAAAACCTTAAGCAAAACCTAACTGCAGTTCAGGGAAGGGGAATACTCATAAAACCCACCAGAAAACGAAAAGCTGGAGTCCCTCCAGCTCCTTCATTTCATCACAGAGTTCCTCAGGCATCCCCAAGAGTCAGGTCCAGGCCGACCACTTACCCAGCTATGGACTGTCCCATGATCAGCCACAACACGAGTCGACAGGGGTCTGATGAACCCTTGGGAGAGAGCAGATATTTGAGAGTCAAGAGTTGTAGTAGCTTCTAATTGGCTACCAAAGAGGCCCCCTCACATTTTCGAGGAACTCAGAAGGAACAGAAGATTTAACCATAGAGGCAGGTGGTTTAGCAGGCTTATAGGGCAATGCCTATCTGTCCCTTATAGGGTTCCGAAATGGAGGCCACTCTAAAATGGAGTCAGTCCTATCAGTCTAACGGGGGCGGCAGGGGGATGGAGGCTTGAGGAAGGAGTTAAACAACTGAAATAACTGGCAAAAGGCAATGGACATGGGAGTCAATAAAGATGGAGACAGAGGAGAGGGCAGAGCTAAAGCAGGCAAAGATTAACTGAAAGTGAAAGAGGCTGGCCTGATATCTGGATTCTCCTAGTAACAATAATAATGATGATGGCATTTGTTAAGTGCTTACTATGTGTCAGGCACTGTACTAAGTGTTGGGGTGGATACAAGCAAATCGGGTTCGACATAGTCCCTGTCCCACGTGGGCCTCACAGTCTAAATCCCCATTTTACAGATGAGGTAACTGAGGCCCAGAGAAGTGAAGCAACTTGCCACACAGCTGACAAGTGGCAGACTGGGATTAGAACCTGTGACCTTTTGACTCCCAGGCCCATGCTCAATCCACTACACCATGCAGTAGCGCTCTGAGGCTCATGTCCAGGAGTGAAGGAAGCAGATGGTGGAGGTGACCCAGGGCTGAGGGTTGGTACAAAACTGGCAAACTGATGGGGAAAGAGTGAGTTGAGTTCAATAGAGAGGGTGGTGTTGAGGGCATCGATGTGCTTGTCAAGTGAAGGTACCTTGGATATAGAGACTAAATGCGTTGTGATGATTTGAGAAAATCGGATGGGGTTAAAAGATTAGAAGTGTCTGTCAGGAAACAGGACAGATTTGTGAGGAGGGGTTATGTGGGAGAGAAAGCAGGGGAGAAGGTTGTGGTTGGCTAGAGAAATTTCAGAGTTGGAGAGTGTAGAGATTATACAGTTACTAAAGATGATTGAGTGTGTGTCCAAGTTGGCGAGTGGGTGAAGTGGGGTGGAGCAGGAGGTCAATGGAGTTGGGGAGTGAATGAAAGTGGGCAGTGGAAAGGTAGTCAGGAACATCCACATGGATACTGGAGTCTCGGGGGATCAATGTACGGATGGAGAAAGAGAGAAGGAATGTCAGAAAGGGATCAAAATCGCTCAAAACTTTGGAGGTGGTGCCTGGAGGTTGATAATGAACATGACTAGTATCTAGAGTGAGTGGAAGAGGTGGATAATATGGACTTCAAAGGACAGAAAAGCAAGAGATGGGTAAGGTGGAATGGTGCAAAAGCAGTACTGGGGAGTAAGTATGGGTATGGGAGGAGGCAGTGTCTTCTGAGGAGAGCCTGGTTTCAAGGATGGCGAGGAGGATGGGTTGGGAAGGTTTATTTGATCATCAGGTAGAATCACCAGGGAGAAGAGAGAAGTAAAACTTATCTACCAAACTGAGAAACCTCTCTGACTCAGTATAAACCCATTAATGTAACAATATAATTCATGTATAATTAATGGAGATTTATTCTGGCAAAAATTTGGTATCCAGTTTTGGTTCAGAAATAATCTAGCTTTTATAACATTATTCCCATAAGGAAATTGGTTCCCACTTTCTGATTTAAGAAAATTTCCAGCACAAAGTGCAGTGCTTTACACACAGAAGACCCTTAATACATACTATTATGACTATTATACTATTATTAGTACCCAAACGTGAACTGCCCAAAGGGAGTTCTACATGCACAGAATGAATGGAGTTCACATAGAGAGTATAGTTTTGGTATCCACAGAGAGTGACAGTAGGGGAGGGTAGAACATTAAATTTCTAGTAAAAATGTATTCTTGTTCTCATTTGAAGATTATGCTTCTATGTTGTTGCCCTTTAATGAGGATATAGGAAAAGATCAGTGCCTGACCTGTGGTTCTTTCTACAAAGAGCACACATTTGATTTGTCTTATTAATAGTGCCATGGGCAGTCAATAAATTTTTGTTGACTGAAAGACTGACTGTGCGTATAACTGCAATTTACAAGGCCTCTTGCTATTTGCAGTTCTCCCCCTTTGTCTCATGTCTGAATGAAGTCCTTACTCAAAATGAGCCACTCCCCCGATTTCTGGCACGCCCGAATAATCTTTCTTCGGCCACCACTATTGCAACAGATAGGCTGTGACTCTTTGATGCTAGTTACCCAACAAAGAAGAAACTAATCTCTGACCCCTTGGCTTAAATATTCTGCCCATTTTGCCCAAAGACACATATTTCTCTTCCATCATCTATCATATAAAGCCCCTTTGTACAAGGACTCTGAAAAATTCCTATTAGAGGAATGTTGTTTTAATTGGGGTTTTTGCAGTGCCTATGGAAGAACATTATTGTAAAGTCTGAGAGTCTTTCACCCCCTAAAATCCTGACCCTATTGGCTTACTGTAAATGGGAAATAGAGAAATTTGAATTACCCAGACTTGCACTCCAGAAACCGGCTCCAAGAAATCCCAATATTATCAGCCTTGTAATAATAAAAAATTACTTATTCAAGACATTTTCTAAGTACTTACAATATGCATATTTTAAGCTACTGAAAATTGTTTTGCTTTGATCATTCTTATATATAATTTAAATATCTGATGTAAAAGTAATCTGTCAGAAATGCTTTTCTTGTTCTTAAAACTCTTCTCATTTAAATAAAATTTTACTATTCCACTGTGTTTCTGCCTTATTTTCACATGTTGTCAAATTATAGTTTAACTTCCAAGAAGCAAGTGAATATTCAAAAGAAATGTTTAATAATAAATTTTTGTGTCTTTATTTTCATTTATTCTCTTAGGGAGCTCATCCACTCACATGGCTTCTGCTACCACTTCTATATAGATGAATCCCAAATTATCTTTTAAGCCTTGAACTCTCTCATCTGAACTGGAATTCTAGATCTCTTTGTGCCTCCAGGACATCTCCACTTGAATGTCCCATTGGTACTTCAAACTCAAAAATGTCCAAAACAGAACTCCTCATCTCTCTCCCTAAACACACTTCTTCCCTGAAATTTCCCATCTTAGTTAACAATACCACCTTATATCTTTCTGGAAAGTATCAAATTCACATTCTTGCTCCTCACGTGAGGACCACACTCCTTGTGGCTCTGAAAAATTTCTAAAATGGCTCTGGAGTCCCTTTTCCTAGCACCTCCCCACTTCCCAATCCTTGCCCAAATTCTGCCTTTGTCTGTCTTCAGTGGGTATCATCAGGTGAGTGCCTCACAAGCCCACAACCTTGGGGTTATTCTTGACTTCTTTCTCTCATTCAACCCATATATTCAATCCATCACTAAATCCTGCTAAAATAAGCCCTATCCTCTTCCATCCAAACTACTACCACGTTAATGCCATCACTCATCCTATCCCACCTAGATTACTACATCAGACTCCTTGCTGACCTTCCAGTCTCCTGTCTCTCCTCACCCCAGTCCATACTTCACTCTGCTGCCCGGATCATTTTTCTACAAAAACGTTCAGAACATGTCACCCTTCTCCTCAAAAAACTCCAGTGGTTGCCCATCCAGCTCGGCATCAAAAAAACCCTCCTCACCATTGACTTTAAAGCACTCCACCTCCTTGTCCCCTCCTACCTCAGTTTGTTACTCTCCTTCTACAACCCAGCCCACACGCTTCGCTCCTCTAATGCCAACCTTCTCACTGTGCCTCGATCTTGCCAATACGGTCACTGACCCCTAGCCCATGTCCTACCTCTGGCCTGGAGAGTCCTCCCTCCTCAAATCTGACAGACAGTTATTTTCCTCCCCTTCAAAGCCTTACTGAGGGTGCAGTTCCTCCAAGAAGCCTTCCCAGATTAAGCCCCTCCTTTCCTCATCCTCGTCTTTCTTCTGTATTGCCCTGACTTGCTCCCTTTGTTCTTTCCCTCTCCCAGTCACACAGCACTTATGTAGATATCTGTAATTTTATTCATTTGTATTGATGTCTGTCTCCCGCAATCTCTAGACTGTGAGCTCCTTGTGGGCACGGAGAGTCACTGTTAATTGTTGTATTGTACTTACCCAAGCACTTAGTACAGTACTCTGCATATAGTAAGTGCTCAGTAAATATGATAGAATGAATTGAATGAATGGATGAGTGAATAAGTGATTGACATATTATGCAAATAGAGCTTTCCCTTTGGGGCACTAAGGAGAAGGCAGCCTCTGCTCTAGAGAAGTATAAGCCTTCCCCCTTATCTCTAAGAGGGGCTACGTAGAGGAGAAGGGAAGTATTTAAACCACTGTAAACTTTACAACATTATGTCAAAGTGACAGAGTGCTGTAAGACTGAAATTAAAATTCCACATCAGTCCCTTTAAGGAGCTTTCCCATGGTTTTTGGCAGGAAGTGGGAAGCTACCTTCTGCATTACTATCCCTTCCTTCATCTTCCAGGTGTTGAAGCCCTTAAGACCTTCAAGTTCCTGGTGGCTTGGAAAATTTGAGTTGCTTGGTTCCATGTTTTGTTCACTCTGCATTCCTGGAAGGGGGTGTTACTATTAGACTTTCCCTGTTGCCAGAGGTAAGGGGAGGTGAGGTGTGATTAGAGGTGAAAATCTCCCTTCCAACAAAACTTAAAATTATATTCATACTATGATTTTTACCTTCCAGAAAACAGGGAGGTACTGGGAAGCAGAAAATTTATTGTTTAACAACTTGGACTTCCTGTCCAATGATGTTAAGTAACTCTATCTAAATTAAAATGGATTTTAAAATTGTCAAATGAAAGCACAGACTCATTAACAGAAAAAGGAAGAGTAACCAATATAGATAATACAGGCAAACACAGATATCCCCCTCTAGACTGTAAGCTTGCTGTGGTTAGGGAACATGTCTACCACCTCTGTTGTATTGTACCCTCCCAAGTACTTAGTATAGGGCTGTGCACACTTTATGCTCTCAATGAATATCACTGATCATGATACTGCTGAAAACTCGGAGGACTACGATAAAGATTTAGAGAAGCAGCATGGCCTAGTGGATAGAACATGGACCTGGGAGTCAGAAGGACCTGGGTTCTAATCCCAGGTCCATCACTTGTCTGTTGTGTGAACTTGGGCAAGTCACTTTACTTCTCTGTGCCTCAGTTTTACCTCATCTGTCAAATGGGGACTAAGACTGTGAACCCCCTGTAGGACAAGAATTGTGTCCAACCTAATTTGCTTCTATCAGTCCCAGTGCCTAGTACAGTGCCTGGCACATTGAAAGTGCTTAACAAATACCACCATTATTATTAGGGGAAGAAGCGTGGCCTAGTGATTAGATCACAGGCCTGGAAGTCAGAAGGACCTGGGTTCTAATCCCTGCTCTGCCACTTGTCAGCTGTGTGACTTTGGGCAAGACACTTAACTTCCCTGTACCTCAGTTCCCTCATCATTTAAAATAATAATAATGGTATTTGTTAAGTGCTTACTATGTGTCAAGCATTGTTCTAAGTGCTGGGGTAGATACAAGGATATCAGGTTGTCCGATGTGGGGCTCACAGTCATAATCCCCATTTTACAGATGAGGTAACTGAGGCACAGAGAAGTTTAGTGACTTGCCCAAAGTCACACAGTTGATAAGTGGCAGAGTTGGGAATAGAACCCACAACTTCTGACTCCCAAGCCTGTGTTCTTTCCTCTAAGCCATGCTGCTTCTCTGGGAATTCATACGGATTAAGACTGTGAACCTTGTGTGGGATTTGGACTGTGTCCAACCTGATTAGATTGTATCTGTCCCAGTGCTTAGAACAGTGCCTGGAACATAGTCAGTGCTTAACAAATACCAGTTTTTTAAAAAAGACTTCAAATAGACAATCCTGGGTTCCTCAGAAAGACTTGGTTAAGGTCACATTTGACCTACCAGAAACATTAACAATTCAGGAAAGCTCAATCAGAAAACTGAAAATCCTCTGGGAAACAGCATTCCCTTGACCCAGGGTTCTCCTGTAGAAATGAGGAAATTAATTTTTGCTAAACTCAGGGTCAACAGGAATATAAATATTGTGCATCCCTTAGGCAAGAGGAGCTCCTAGTAAATGGCAATAAAACAAGTGGACAGCTGGCTTGGGCAGCTACCCAGCTGTAAGTTTGACAAAGCAAAGCCTTGGGTTGGTTTTAAATTTCCTTTAAGTTTATTATTAACTTTCTCAATAAAACATTATGTACTACCTCTTGTGATGGATTTTATCTAAAATTATTTTTATAGTGATTGTCAAATATTCTATTTGTTCTCAACTTAGGCAAATATTCAAAGAGAATCCATAAAGATCATCGCACTCATAAAGATACCCAATCAATCAATCAATGATATTTATTGAGCTCTTACTACATGTAGAGAGAGCACTGTCTTAAGCATTTGGGAGAGTACAATACAACAAAATCAGCAGACAGGTTCCCTGCCCATAACGACCTTACTATTTATTCTTCCTCATACAAGGCTAATGCTAGGTAACTTTTTTCTCTCATTGCATCTAGGCTGATGAGCTTCCTCTGTTTTCCCTGAGTATCTTATCTTGGCAAAGACTTTAGAAGGATCATTAGCAAGAAGTAAAGATCCCAAACAATACAGTATAATACAGTTAAGCTTTGGAAAAAAACAATGAGAGAAAGTAGAATGAAGAATAGAGCCAGATTTCTTCATCTCCATTCTACAGAGTCTAAAAGTAAAATTCTCTGGGCAAGTATCAGACCAGGCAAATTGTACAATATGATTGAGACTGTGCTAATTGTTGGTGATACTATGATCCTCAAGAGTCCTGTGAAATTCCAATTTACACTTCCCCTGAAGTCATTTTTTGTTAGAAGGGAGCTAGGGAAAAAAAGACAGAGTGGAGGTCCCTGATAAATGTAACCTGGAACCATGGGAGACCATTCACAAGAGCTGGTGATTAACAGGGGATGAAAGGCATCATGACTGCTCTTCTGAACTAACAGAATTTTGCACATTTGGGCTTCTTGCAAAGGTCCTCTAATCTACTCCAAGAATCTCAAGGACGAAGTACAAATATCATAGTTTAGAGAAAGGTGCTCTAATTTTTCATTTAGAAATGGTAAAAGAATAAAAATGAGGACATTAAAAATGATTTTAATCATCCTAGCACTATGTTAGTCATCAGCATTTTTCTCCTGTCCTCATTCCACAAATGTGTTCTTTTCTCCTTTTTTTATCTGAAATATGACCAGTGTATCTTTTGTGGCGTACTGAGTTCTCATTCATATTTATAACTTCAGTGCTCTGCATACAGTAAATGCTCAATAAATACCACTGATCACAGGACACCATGGAAAAGAACCTCAGTTTTCTGGTCATAAAGAAGTGCAGAGCTCCAAGCATCTTCATAGAATTGTTGTCAGAGATCACAGCTAAAGTGAAGATAGATTTGGATTTGAAGAGAAATAAATCTTTGGAAGGCCTTGACCTTTTTTGGGATCCCTTGTAATTAGAGTGGCCATTCATTTGGTTTTATACCAGACAGTTCAGTTTTTAGCTATTCTATCTCCTGCCCTAGTATGGCACTGGATGCCTCTATTTCTAATATTTTCATTTTAATTGCCATCCTCCCTTGCTTTGTGCTATGGTTGCCAGGTCCTGTGGCTTGGAAGTGGAGCCATTATTTATAAGGATTTGGGAGGGAAATGTAATGGCTCTGGAGTCTTATCAACCTCCAGCCACTTCTAGCCCTTTGGGATTTCTTTTTACCCATCCTTGATTTGGTAATACATGGCTATTCAATTGTTCAATTATTTATTCTGCTTCCACTACATGAAAGTATTTTAATGTCTGTCTCCCCCATTAAAGTGTAATTTTCTTGTAGGCAGGAAACATGCCTGGGACTTCTGCTGTATTTTCTCAAGTGCTTATTTCAGTGCATTGCTCTAGATGGGCACTCAAATCCCACCACTACTACTACTATAACTCCAGAGGGAGGAAGCTGGGATTGGTAGGGTGGGGTCTCCCCAGGGACACAGGTCAAGGTTTTACAGCTTCCACAAAAGGTTTCATATGACGCCATTACATTATGTTGCATAATCTGCCTAATTCAGATAATGTGACATAATGTTTGTTACTTCCAGCTGGGTGAAGGGATGTCCTCAGTCCCTTTGAGTATCATCAGTGCCAACCCTACTTGTAGTATCATCACCCAGGAGGAGCACAGTCCAAGAGAGTCTGTCAGAACAGGTAAGGGTTCAGGGAATGAACAGGAAAATAATAATAATAATAATGTTTGTATTTGTTAAGCGCTTACTATGTGCTGAGCACTGTTCTAAGCGCTGGGGTAGATACGGGGTAATTAGATTGTCCCACATGATGCTCAATGTCTTAATCCCCATTTTACAGCTGAGGTAACTGAGGCACCGAGAAGTTAAGTGACTTGCCCAAGGTCACACAGCTGACAAGACCAGTCTTTTGGTTGTCAGATTTGAGGTGAGTTGTCCTATGTTTGGGGAAACATGCTTTATGTATTTTCATGTGTTTGGTATGTTCCCTCAAATAAACACATTTCTTCTTATCACTTTATCTGTAGCCTGACTCGAGGGATTGTGACACAACCACTGATGAATCCAAATAGCTGTTCAATAAACCACAGTTCAAATAATTTAGAATCCCAATTTTTGGAAAGAATCCTTAAGAAGCAGTGCAACCTAGTTGAAAGAGCACAGACCTAGGAGTCAGAAGGATATGGGTACTAATTCCAGATCTGCCACTTGTCTGCTGTGTGACCTTGGTCTACTACTTAACTTCTCTGTGCCTAAATTTCCTCATCTGTAAAATGGGGGTTAAGACCATGAGCCCTATTGTGGGATATGAAGCATGTCTAACCTGATTATCTTGTATCTACCCCAGGGCTTAGTACATAGTAAGCACTTAATAAATGTCATAAAAAGAATGCTGAAGATGGGATCCCATTCAGAGACACTGCAACCAAGTATGAAGTAGAGGGTGCTGCTGGGACCCCTATTGCTTAACCAGATCCAGTTATGCTCCTCTCTTTTGTCCTCCTCCTTGCCCTTTCCAAAAGCTCTCCTACTTATCTGGTGCCAGAAGACTTCCTAATTTATCAATCAATCAATCATATTTATTGAGCACTTTGTGCAGAACATTGTCATAAGTGCTTGGGAGAGTAATAATAATGATATTGATGGTATTTAAATACTTGCTATATGCCGGACACTGCAATAAGCACTGATAACAGAGTTGGTAGACACAATCCCTGCCCACAAGAGCTTACAATGTAGAGGGCATTAAGATGTAGTTTGATGCATCCCTTGTTCCCCTCCCACAAGGTTATGGGACATGAAATGGGTCTGGGGGTCTCCTCCTCATAAGTCTCAAATAGTAACTGTGGTGTTTGTTAAGTGTTTATTATGTGCCAAGAACTGTACTAAGCACTGGGGTAAATACAACTTAATCAGGTCAAACACAGTCTCTGTTCTACATAGGGATCATAGATTGGGGGGTGGGGGGAGAACAGGTACTGAATCCCCATTTTAAAGATGAAGAAACTGAAACACAAATAAGTTAAGTAACCTGCCCAACCCCTATCGTGATCTCACCTGGAGACTTTCCATTATTTCCTCTCTGCTATGGGAGGGAGAGTCAAGCAGAGGCATATCCATTCCATTTGTAGCTTGCGCAGTGGCTAGAGAGTGGAAGGTAACCTACTACAAGTCAAAACTCACCTGTTCTGGGAAGTAGCAGCATGGGAGAGAGTCGAGAGGGCTGAGACTCAAGTTGACTGCATGGAAGAGGCAATGGTAAACCACTTCTGTATTTTTACCAAGAAAACTCTATGGATACACTACCAGAACAACTGCAGATGGAGAGTGGGGCGTTCTGGAAGAGAATCATGAGAGTATCATGGAGTTGCTATGGGTTGGAAACGACTCTACAATATAAGACAAGACAACTTGCCCAAAGTCACATTGCAGGGAAATGGCAGAGCTAGAATTAGAACCCAGGTCTTCTGACTACCAGGCCCATGCTCTTTCCACTAGGCCATGCTTCTTCAAAGCTTTTGAAACCAAATTCCATTCCATTCCTCCATAATTGACAGCTACTTGAGAAAACATTCAGTATGATCTGTGACTTGGGGGCTACTCCACTGCACTATTCTGTGATTTCTAGTTTCCAGATCCTAAACATCAGATCCAGTATTGAGGTGAAAGGTACCTGACTGGAAAGCTGGTAAAAGCTAAGAGGTGGGCGGGGACAGACCACATGATATAGCAAAATTAATTATTACTATGACATAATAATTACTAATGCTGTTTTCTTTGGCTAATGGTTTTAAGCAACAATGATCTCTAGTTTGATCAATTCCTTTATACCTAATTAGAATGGCTGCTTTTCTTAGGTAGGAATCCCATGATCCACTTAGGCTTATTGGGTGACAGATGTCAAACATCGCGTTTCAAGCAGCGTGGCTCTGTAGCAAGAGCCCGGGCTTGGGAGTCAGAGGTCATGGGTTCGAATCCCGGGCTCTGCCACTTGTCAGCTGTGTGACTGTGGGCAAGTCACAACTTCTCTGTGCCTCAATTACCAAATCTGTAAAATGGGGATTAACTATGAGCCCCACGTGGGACAACCTGATTACCCTGTATCTCCCCCAGCGCTTAGAATAGTGCTCTGCACATAGTAAGCACTTAACAAATACCAACATTATTATTATTATTATTATATAGGTTCCACACAAAACAACAAAAAGGACTAAAGATCTGTCTCTACCGGCAGTCAAATAAAGAGGTCTGATTTAATGAAGTGGCTCCCTCTTCTGCTTTCTTGTGGAGTTGCTTCAGGGCCATTATTTTCCCCATTGAAAGAAAAGGGTTGTTTCGTTAATCAGAATCCAAATTCAAAGCCAAGGCAATAGTGTTCCAAGACAATGTGAAAATCCATAATTAAGAGCCTTCCCATGAAAGATCTTGGGCCCTAAATGAAATTGTCTAGCCCAGAACAAGGATAGAAAGTTAATACTTGTGAGAGATGGTATCTAAAGCTAAAAAAATCAAATATTTTTCCAATTTTGATCAGCCTTAATTGGGATTTTAAAATCAGCAAGAGTTTTAGGTATCACAAGTAGCTTAGAACATTATGCTCTAATGCAGACAATTGTAACATAAATGAAAAAATCATATTTGAAAAAGTAAGAGGTATATGTTAGGGATTTCTATTGCTTTTGAAATCCTTCCCAGAAAAGCTGAGATCATGAAGCATGAAAATACAGATATGGAGAATACTGGCTCAAGCAGAAGGACTGGTCAAAATCACATTTAACCTAAGAGAAATATGAACAATTACTGAAAATCATTGACCTGAAAATTGAGAAGTCCCTCAGCAACAGAAAGCCAAACCTTCTGGAGGTAGTAAATTTTACTTAAACTTTCCCAAGCACCATCCAACTAAAGTATTACAAATTTCCAGGGTAGGCAGAGAAAATTGATAGTCCTTTCTAAGTTGATAGAATAAGCCCAACATTCTATACTGAATTGTAACACTCTCTGATGAGAAATTCAATCTTGTTGGGTTGGACCAATTTAGTAGGTAGGGTCAAAAAAAACCAAACCAGTTCCTTGATAACTTACAGTCAACACTCTTCCATGCCATTAATAAATCCTGGGTGTAAGACTGAAAAAAAATGAAGAAGGAATATTACCAGAATAGAGGAAAAGAGTTCACTTCTGTATGGATTAAATTTCCTTTCCCAGCAAAATATATTTGGGAGAAAATTAACTTTGCAGCAAAAATACTGAACTTTAGACAGATGAGCAATACTGGCTTTTATAGAGTGTGATTAAACCTGATTGAACATCTCAGGTAACTTTAAAAATGAGGATTTGTTTCATCCATTGTCTGGCTTCCTGAATTTACCCATTGTCCTTCTTTTTCCTCTATAGAATGGTTAGTTGGTACTTTCAGGGGGATGGACTATGCCACCAGTACTGAAGGTTGTTGTCCAGGGATCCATCTAGTGTGTATTGTGTGATGAGGAGGCTCACCCTGAAAATGGCCAGCTAACACAGGGGCTAAAGACCATAATAACAACCACCTGCAGATCTATGGCACTATGTCACAGCACTGGGCTCTGCTGTGGTCCCTTTGGCCATAAGTAAATTTTGTATGTAAATTTCATTCATATGCATTGCAGTGTGTTATACTCCTGTCTTTTCACTTCATTCACTCATTCATTCATTCATTCAATCGTATTTATTGAGCGCTTACTATGTGCAGAGCACTGTACTAAGCACTTAGAATGTACAATTCGGCAACAGATAGAGACAAATACTGCTCAACAACGGGCTCACAGGCTAAATGGGGGAGATAGACAACAAAATAAAACAGAACAAAACAAAACAAAACAAGTAGTCTCGCGTAAATATCATCAAGATGAATAGAATCATAGATATATACACATCATTAACAAAATAGAATAATAAATAATATATACAAATATGCACAGTGCTGTGGGGAGGGGAAGGGGGAAGAGTAGAGGGGGGGAGAAGGGGGGATGGGGAGGGGAGGACGGGCTGAGGGAAAGGGAGGGCTCAGTCTGGGAAGGCCTCCTGGAGGAGGTGAGCTCTCAGTAGGGCTTTGAAGAGGGGAAGAGAGTTAGTTTGGCAGATGTGAGGAGGGAGGGCATTTCAGGTCAGTGATAGGATATGGGCCAGGGGTCGACGGCCGGATAGGTGGAACAAGGCACAGTAAGGAGGTTAGCAGCACAGGAGCGGAGTGTGCGGGCTGGGCTGTAGGAGGAGAGAAAGGAGTTGAGGTAGGAGGGGGCAAGGTGATGGAGAGCTTTGAAACCAAGAGTAAGGAATATTTGGTTCATGCAAAGGTTGATAGGCAACCACTGGAGGTTTTTGAGGAGGGGAGTGACATGCCCAGAGCGTTTCTGTAGGAAGATGAATGAAGAATAGACTGGAGCAGGTAGAGACAGGAGGATGGGAGATCAGAGAGGAGGCTGACACAATAATCCAGTCGATATTATGAGAGCTTGTACCAGCAAGTTAGCATTTTGGTTGGAGAGGAAAGGGTGGATCTTAGCAATATTGTAAAGGTGAGACCGGCAGGTGTTGGTGACAGATTGAATGTGTGAGGTGAATGAGAGAGCTGAGTCAACCAGGGTTGTGGGCCTGTGAGATGGGAGTCGTGCCGTCCACAGTGACGGGGAAGTCAAAGAGAGGACAGGGTTTGGGAGGGAAGATAAGGAGCTCCGTTTTAGACATGTTGAGTTTTGGGTGGCAGGCAGACATCCAGGTGGAGACGTGCTGAAGGCAGGAGGAGATATTTGCCTAAAGACAGGAGGAGAGAACAGGGGAGGGGATGTAGATTTGAGTGTCATCTGCATAGGGATGATAGTTGAAGCCATGGGAGTGAATGAGTTCACCAAGGGAATGAGTACAGATGGAGAACAGAAGAGGGCCAAGAACTGATCCTTGAGGAACTCCTACAGTTAATGGAGGGTTTGGGGAGGAGGAGCCCGCGAAGGAGACCGAGAATGAACGGCCAGAAAGATAAGAGGAGAACCAGGAGAGGACAGAGTCCATGAAGCCAAGCTGAGATAAAATGTGGAGGAGAAGGGGATGGTCAACAGTGTCAAAGGCAGCAGAGAGGTTGAGGAGGATTACGTGATGCAAAGATGAAAAAATGCGAGTGGCATGGCACAAATTGCTAGGACTATAATCAATTCCTTCACACAGGTTCTCAGTCCTGGAGTCTTCAGAACCGGACTAAGGCTTGTCTGTTATTTATGATAGGAAACTTAATCCTCCTACTGGAACATATGGCATATGGACTGAAAATGGAAATGTCTTCTGGCCTTGACAGTTGTTCCCCTTACCTCCCCCATCCATTGTCTCTAATGTCCTGGTCACCTATGTTATTGAGAAAATTGAAACTATCAGGCATGATTTCCTATAAATCTCTCCTGCTCCTCCCCAGTCCTTTCCCACTTCTGCCCTTTCTTCAACCCTCCCATCTTTTCCAGCGGTATCTCAAGAGATCTCCTGCCTTCTCTCAAAATCCACCTGTATATCTGACCCCATCCCTTTGCAATTTATCAAAACACTTGCCCCCTCCTTTCTTCCCTCCCTGGCCACCAGCTTCAACTGTTTCCTCTCTAATGGCTTCTTCCACACTGCTTTCAAATATGCCCATGACTCCCCTATCTGAAATTAAAACTCTGCCTTGGCCCCACGGTTCCCTCTAGTTATCACCACATCCCCCTCTGACCATTCCTTTCCAAACTTCTTGAGCAAGTTTTCTACACCCACTGTCTCAAGTTCCTCTCCACCAGTTCTCTCCTTGACTCCCTCCAATCTAGTTTCCAACCCCTTCCCTCCACAGAAACCACTCTCTCATAGGTCACCAATGATCATCTTCTTGCCAAATCCAATGGCCTTTACTCCATCCCAATAATCCTTGAACTCTCAGCTGCCTTTCAACACTGCTGACCATCCCCTTCTCCTGAAAAATGTATCCAACCTCAGATTCACTGATGCTGCCCTCTCCTGCTCTCCTCCTATCTCATTCTCAGTCTCTTTGGGGGACTCTTACTCTGTCTCCCACCCCTGTGGGTGCCTCTCAAGGTTTAGTTCTGGGTCCCCTTCTATTCTCCATTTATACCAACTCCTATGAAGAACTCATTCACTCACATGGTTTCAACTACCACCTCTCTGAGAATGATTCACAAATCTACATCTCCAGCCTTGATCTCTCTTCCTATCTGCAGTCTCACATATCCTCCAGGCTTCAAGACTTCTCCACTTGGCTGTTCTACCATCACTTCAAACTTAAGGAGCTCTCTTTTAGACATGTTATCTTCCAACTCAAACTCTGTCCTTCACCTGACTTTCCCATCACAGTAGACAGCACCACCATCCTTCCTGTCTCACAATCCTGTAACCTTGATGTTATCCTTTAACCCATGTATTCAATCCATCACTAAATCCTTTCAGTTCGACCTTCATAACATCATTAAAATCTACTCTTTCCTCTCCATCTGAATTGCTACTACATTAATCCAATCACTTATCCTAGCCCACCTTGACTACTCTATCAGCCTACTTGCTGACCGCCCCGCCTTCTTTCTCTCCCCACTGCAGTACATATTTCACTCTGCTACCCAGATTGTTTCTCTACAAAAACATTCAGGCCATGTTTCCCCACTCCTCAAGAACCTCCAGTGGTTACCCATTCATTCTCACATCAAACTGAAACTCCTCATCATTGGCTTTAAAGCACTAAATCACCTTGCCCCCTCTTTCCTCACCTACCTTTTCTCCTACTATCACCCAGCCTGCACACTTCACTCCTCTAATGCCAACCTTCTCATTGTTCCTCAATCTCATCTATCTTGCCACCAATCTCTCGTACACATACTGCCTCTGGCCTGGAATGGCCTCTCTTTTCATATCTGGAAGATAATTACTCTCCCTATCTTCCAAGGCTTTTTGAAGGCACATCTCTTCCAAAAGGCCTTCCCTGATGCCCTTCTGCATCATCCTGACTTACTCCCTTTGCTCTTCCCCCCTCCCAGCCCCACAGCACTTATCTCCATATCTGTAATTTTATTTATTTATATTAACATCTGTCTCCTCTTCTAGACTGTAAGCTCATTGTGGGCAAGGAATGTGTCTGTTATATTGTTATATTGTACTCTTCCAAGTGCTTAGTACATTGCTCTGCACACAGTAAGTGCTCAAGAACTATGACTGACTGAGTACTGATAAGAACATACATATGTAAGCTATTGAGGTTTTTTTTTCTTTTTGGCCTGTGAAAATCCTGCCGAAATACTTGTACCAGGCTCTAGTATTTGAAAATACTGGTATTCATCACAAACAATGTAATGACGAATACTTGTGAATTGGGTATGGGTAATGCCATAGAAATCCCATAGTGACCCCAGAACAAGAATTGCTTATCAGATCATGCTGAAAGTTTACAAAAATAAATTTCACCTCTGAAAATGTTATGGAAGGAGATGCTGACTGAGTCTTTATTTTAACTTTACTTTTCCTATTTTAAAAATTGCAAAACCATAATAAAAGAGTTTTCATTTCAAATATGTTGGATTTTCCTAAGTCGCATAATAATAATAATAATGTTTGTATTTGTTAAGCGCTTACTATGTGCAGAGCACTGTTCTAAGCGCTGGGGTAGACAGGGGAATCAGGTTCACCCACGTGGGGCTCACAGTCTTAATCCCCATTTTACAGATGAGGTAACTGAGGCACAGAGAAGTTAAGTGACTTGCCCACAGTCACACAGCTGACAAGTGGCAGAGCTGGGATTCAAACTCATGACCTCTTACTCCAAAGCCCGTGCTCTTTCCACTAAGCCGTGCTGCTTCTCTTGCATCATTTTGTGCAAGCTGGTATCTTGATTTACTGGCAAGGAGGAGTGGAACAGCATTAAAATCCAGCTTATTAATATTTAAATATTTGCTGTTGGTGGTGGCAGGTTCAATTTGCAGCCCTCGTTTTACTCACAGTTGTACTAAAACATGATGACAACACACATGCAAACATTTTTTTATGAGAACATTAGTATCATTCTATTAACTGTCAAAAGTCAGGCAAATGTTTTTCCAGCAGGTTTTTCCAAACAAATCAATTGACTCAATAAGGAGAACTTGTTTCCTCCCTCTTTTACTAGACTTGGATTTGCCCCATCCCTTTCCACTTATACCACACCCTTGGCAATGTATCTGCTTTACCTAGGTGGGAAGTGGGATCTGGAGCCAACCTATGACCTTTGGATATTTGGTATTCACCTCACCCTCAGTCCTACAAAATTTAGAGAAGGGCCTGGGAGTCAGCAGGTCATGGGTTTTAATCCCAGCTCAGCCACGTGTCCACTATGTGGCCTTGGGCAAGTCACTTCATACCTCTGGGCCTCATCTGTAAAATGTGGTTTAAGACAGTGAGTCCTCTGTGGGACAGGGACTGTGTCTAACTTGATTTGCTTGTATCCACCTCAGCACTTAGTACAGTTCCTGATGTATAGTAAGCATTTGGCAAGTACCACTATTATTATTTATCTATAATTTAAATAATATAAATTATTTATTTATATTAATGTAAGTCTCCTCCTCTAGATTGTAAGCTTGTTGTGGACAAGAAACATTATCTTCTAATTCGGTTGCATTGTACTCTCCCAAGTACTCAGTACAGTGCTCTACATATAGTAAGCACTCAAAAACCATTGATTTTCATCTACATACTGCAAATTTGGTCTTGGTTGAGAGAGCCATATCCAAAGCTGTACATCACAAAACCTCATAGACCTTCAGCTAGGTATGGAGCTTGATACCCTGTTGTCACAACATTCAGACTCTGGAAGTCCATGCTGGAATTTAAAAAATTGTTTTCTAACTCTTTATCCATGCATTGGCAGTTGGTACATTGCCTAGGTAGCAGAATTGGATCCCTTGCTAAATTCTGAGTTTCCATTGAAAACTTTTGATGCAGCTGCAAGGGTCTGGGCATGCTGAGGGTCTGCACTGCCCCTCTTACCTCAGTTAGCCTGACTGAAATTTGAATTTTTCCATGATGCTTCAGAGAGAAGCAGTGAGGAGGAGGAGAGAAATGTGGGGCTGGAAATCCCGAAACACTGTCAATCAATGTGATACATTATTAACAGGGAGACCAGGTCAGGCTCTGGGTTTAAGGCAAATGGTACCAGGCCCCAGAGTAATTACCTCAGCCTGCCCGGCACTTTCCCCACGAGTTAGGATTTCCCCTGTGAAAATCTGGATTGCAAGAGGAAATTTCCCCTGGAAAAATTTTTTATGATACTTATGAAGTGTTCGCTTTGTGTTAAACTCTGGATAGATTCAAGATTATCACATCCCCACCTGCAGTGGTGGCCCATCCACCTCTTTAACAAACAAATCTTAATAATACCTGCCTTATCTCCCTACCTCACAGGATTGTTGTGAGGGTTGAAATAAACTAATTGATGTGAGGGTGCTTTGGTAATAAAAGTGATTATATTGATGTCTCTCTCCCCACCTCTAGACTGTGAAGCTCATCGTGGTCAGGGATTGTCACTCTTTACTGTTGTACTTTTCCAAGTGCTTAGAGTGATTAAAAAGTACCATAATTATTATTAAGTAGAACAGAGAACAGGTAGTGATTTGCCCAAGGTCACACATAGCAGGACAGATGTGGAGGTGGGATTCTCAGTGAATGAATCAATCGATAGTATTTTTTGAGCACCTATTTTGAGCTGAGCATCAAATCAACAATCATGATTCTTGTTCTCAACAATCTTCCAATCTAGCCAGGGAGACAGACACTAAAATTAAGACTATGGGGATTAAGACTTTGAGCCTTACGTGGGACAACCTGATTACCCTGTATCTACCCCAGCGCTTAGAACAGTGCTCTGCACATAGTAAGCACTTAACAAATACCAACATTATTTTTATAGGGAAGCAGCGTGGCTCAGTGGAAAGAGCCTGGGCTTTGGAGTCAGAGGTCATGGGTCTGACCTTTGGCTCTGCCACTTGTCAGCTGTGTGACTTTGGGAAAGTCACTTCACTTCTCTGTGCCTCAGTTACCTCATCTGTAAAATGGGAAGAAACTGTGAGCCTCACGGACAACCTGATTACTCTGTATCTACCCCAGTGCTTAGAACAGTGCTCTGCACATAGTGAGCGCTTAACAAATACCAACATTATTATTATTATTATTAAAATGTACTACAGATAGGAGGAAGTAATAGGGCATAAAGATATAAAGGTATAAGGATACAGAAGTGGGGTGAGGGAGGGGAGTGGGTGAGTCCCCAAATGCTTTGGTAGTATAGAAATGCTAAAGTGGCAGATAAGGGAGACATACACTTGAGGTTTCACATCTCAGAAGCCATAACATTTAACTGTAAACTCCTTGTGGGCAAGCATCACGTATACCAAGGCTGAAGTATCGTACTTTCCAAAGTATTTAGTACAATGCTCTGTACACAGTAAGTGCTAAATATAGCGAGGACTATTTGGAAAGAGCCCAGGTCTAGGAGTCAAAGGACCTGTGTTCTAATCCTAGTCTGTCACTTGTCTGCTGTGTGACCCCGGGCAAGTCACTTAACTTCTCTGGGAAGCAGCATGGTGTATAGATAGAGCATGGTCCTGGGAGTCAAAAGGTCATGGGTTGTAATCCCAGCTCCGCTACCTGTCTGCTGTGTGACCTTGGGCAAGTCACTTCACTTCTCTGGGCCTCAGTTACCTCATTTGTAAAATGGAGAATTAAGATGGTGAGCCCCCATGTGGGACAGGGACTGTGTTCCATTTGATTAACTTGTATTTATCCCAGCACTTAGAACAGTGCTTGGCACACAGTAAGCGCTTAACAAATACCATAATTATTATTATTTTCTGTGCCTCAGTTACCTCATCTATAAAATGGGGATTAAGACTAGAAGCCCCTCGTGGGATAGGGCTTCTGTCTAGCTCAATTTACTTGTATCTACCCCAGTGCTTAGTACAGTGTATGGCACATAGTAAGTGCTTAACAAATACCACAATTATTATTAACGTCATTTCTTGATTGATTTTCAGTGGCTTCAAGCCTGGGCCATGTTCAGTTACAAAACTAGTTAGAGTTTTCTCCAGCCATAGGAATCCCCCCGCATCTGTAAAAGTTATATTTTTTTTTTCACCAAGGGATGGGAGTGTCAGGAAAGGATCAAATAAAATGCTTTACTTTCTGATCAAAGGCTGATAATATAATCTCCAAGCAAACAAACATTTTACTTTGCAAATTAAGTATAACAAACAGAGACATTTTGTGAAGTAGTGGCAATGTTCTGGAGTTCTAGCCAGGTGACTGTTGGAATAAGATTATGGGGAAAGAAAAACAAATTGTTATAGATGCCTCCTCATCCTCTTTATAAAAGCTCAAGCCTCCAGAGCAAAGTGTGAGTTTCAGAAACTTCAGCTCAACATGGGAACGTGGAAAACGTGGAAATGTTTACTGCTCCTCATACCTTGGGCAGAATTAGGTAAGTGCTTTCATACACATAAGTGTTGTTTCTAATTCACAGGTCATTTGGAAAGTAAAAAGTAAAAGCCACTGAAATAACTTTAAGCAATTAGTCCCAGTTTGTTTGAATTGTGAGATGTCTAATTTTATTTTAATGAAACCACTCAGACATTAAATCTGTAGTGTATTAAAAATATAAATCTATTTGTACTATTTATTAACCAACTTCTATCTGCAGCAAATAAGTAGTATAACAAAGCACTGTTTTTATAGATATTTAATATTAATCTTAAAGAGCAAATTCAGAGTATTTACCCGTTTGTACATCCTGCAGATATATTTTAACTTTACTCTTTTCAATTAACTGTGATACATATACAGTCAAACTATCCTTCAGGTTTGAAAGTGATGCTGCAGATGGTGAAATCTGAAATGGAGCAGTGTGGCTGATAAGACCAGAGAATGCACCTTGTGCATTTTAAAATTGCCACTAGCTGACCTACGAAGGAGCCTCTGTGATTCCACTATCAATCAATCAATGGTATTTACTGAGAGCTCACCGTGTTCAAAGCACTGCACTAAGCACTTTGGAGAGTACAGCAAAATTGGTAGACTCATTCCCTGTCCACCAAGAGCTTACAATCAAGAAGGAAAGGCAGACATTAAAATAAATTACAGATATGTGCATAAGTGCTGTGGGCCTGAGAGGTGGGGGGAGGGGGTGAATATCAAGTGTTTAAATGGTACAGATCCAAGTGCATAAGTGATACAGACAAGACAGAGAGTAGGAGAAATGAGGGTCTAGTTGGGGAAGATCTGTTGGAGGAGATGTGATTTTAGTAAGGTTTTGAAGGTAGGGAGAATGGTAGTATGGCATAAATAAAGGGGGAGGGAATTCCAGGTCAGAGGGAGGATGTGGTTAAGGGATCAGTGATGCGATAGACAAGATCGAGGTATAGAGAGTAGATTGTAGGGGAAGATCTGAGTGCCTTTACGCTGATGGTGAGGAGTTTCTGTCTGATGCAGAGGTGGATGGGTAGGTTCTTGAGGAATGGGGAGATGTGGACTAAACATAATTTTAGAAAAATGATCTGGACAGTAGAGTGAGATATGGAGTGAGGGGAGAGACAAGAGGGAGGGAAGACAGCAAGAAGGCTTATGCAGTAGTCAAGGTGGAATACAAGTGTTTGGATTGGTGTGGTAGCAGTTTGGATGGAGAGCAAAGGGTGGATTTTAGAGGTGTGATGTTAGACAACAGAAATTGGCAACATTGGATTTGTGGGTTCAGTGAGAGATGAATCAAGGATAATAGTTAGGTCACAGCCTTGTGAGACAGGGAAGAGAAGTGGTGTTGTCTACAGTGCTGGGAAAGACAGGGGACTTCATTGTGGGCAGTGAATGTGTCTGTTATATTGTTGTGTTGAACTCTTCCAAGGGATTAGTACAGTGCCTCTGCATACAGAAAGCATTCAATAATACCATTGATTGTTTACTAAATTGACAGGGTTTGAGTGGCCAAATGATAAGTTCTGATTTGGACATGTTAAGTTTGAGGTGTTGGCAAGATATCCAGGTAGAGATGTCCTGAAGCCAGGAGGAACACCTACACCAGGAGTTCCCACAACAAAGCCCCAGAGCGAATTTGCTGGAAATACAGGACTCTGACAAAAATAACAACAAAGGATTGAACTATATGATAGATTTTCTTTCTTGTAGCATTAATAATAGATTTTGCCACTAAAGGTAATCTTGAGAGATCAATAATTATGGTATTTTTAAGGCAACTAGTTCAGTTTTCAAATTGAATCAACAGGTTCATCAAGATTTTATAGATGTAAATCTGTGTTATATGATAGAAATAGGACTCAAACATAACACAGAAAGTTTTGAATATATCTTGTCTTTTTCTTGTTCACTAAGCAAACTCAAGGTATTAACACTCTATCTGGCTTTACATTTATATGCAAATAAAACTGATTCTTTCAAAGGGGCACAAAATTAAATTTCTTCAAGTGAAGATGTCAAAATTTCCCAGTCATTTGCAGGTTGTTTCTTCTAGTTACTACTCCAAAGTGTGATAAGATTCCTGGAAAATACATTTGTTGGGAGGGTTGATTAAAATATTAGATTTGTTGTATAAAAATCACATTTGTCTTGCTGTGTGACCTTGGGCAAGTAACAACTTCAGTTAACTTCTCTGTGACTCATTTACCTCATCTGTAAAATGGGGATGAAAACTGTGAGCCCCATATGGGACATAGGCTGTCTCCAACCTGATTAGTTTGTACCTACCCCAGAGGTTAGTATTGTGCCTGGCCTATAGTAAGTACCTTAACAAATACCAATTTTAAAAAAGAGACATTAATGTTTCCAGTTAGGGAAGTAGTATAGTCACAGACAATATACGAGATTGAAAAAGAAGAGTTGTATATTGCTCCTCTTCTAATAATAATAATAATAATTCTGGTATTTGTAAAGCACTTACTATGTGCAGAGCATTGTTCTAAGTGCTGGGGTAGACACAGGGTAATCAGATTGTCCCAAGTGGGGCTCACATTTTTTAATCCCCATTTTGACAGATGAGGTAACTGAGGCACAGAGAAGTTAGGTGACTTGCCCAAGGTCACACAGCAGACAAGCTTAGTATAGTTTAATTTATTTAATACCAACCTGAAGATACTTCCCCAAGCTTTTCTATCATTTGGGTAGTACTCTTCAAGGGTTTTTTTTATTTTTCATTACTTTTCTGATCAATGTATTTTAAGATACCTTTAAATTAAATATTTCCTTCTTATCATCCTAGATCACCCAATTTAATTCCACTTATTCCCATTAGAAGCAAATCTCAAACTGGGGACCTTGAATAATAACCTGAGTTTAACCTTTCTTCACTCTTTTTAAATGGTATTTGTTAAGCCTCTACTATGTATCAAGCACTGTTCTAAGCACTGGGGCAGATAGGAGTTAATTAGTTGAACACAGTCCCCATCCTGCATGGGGCTCACAGTGTAAGTAGGAGGGAGAACAGGTATTGAATCCCCATTTTACAGTTGAGGAAAGTAAAGCCCAGACATATTAAGTGACATGCCCAAAGTCACACAGCAAATAACTGGCAGAGCCAGGATTAGAACTCTGGTCCTCTAATTCCTAGACCTATACTCTTTCCACTAAGCTTTGCTGCTTCTTGGCCTGAGTGTCAGCTTCTCCCTTCTTCCTCTAATATAAAAAAGTAAGCAAGCCATTTCTAGATCAGAAAATGGTTCATGCAGCCCATGGGGAACAGGGGGCAATGGAATGCAAAAGTCTTTCATTGTATTGTGCATCCAGCAAAAGAAGGTAAGGTCCAAAGGTGCTGAGGTCAGGGCATTCAACAGCCATTTTTTGGCCCTATTCACTCTTGTCATCTCTCAGGGTCGCACCTGGAGAATTTCCAGTACTCTACTCGGCTATGGGAGGAAGAGTCGAGCAGAGGCATACCCTCTCTATTACAAGCTTGGGCAGTGGCTAGCTAGTGGAAGGCAATCTACTACAAGTTAAAACTCACCTGTGCTGGGCAGCAGTGGTGTGGGAGAGAGTTGAGCGTGGAGACTCAAGTTTACTGCTCAGAAGAAGGCAATGGTAAACCACTTCCTTTTTTTTTAACCAAGAAAACTCTACGGATACACTACCAGAACTATTGCAGATGGAGAGTGGGGCTTTCTGGGAGAGATGTGATGTGGAGTAACTATGGGTCAGAGACAAATCGACAGCAGAGTCAAGATAAGACAATTCACTCTTGTGCCATTCTTTGCAGGGGAATGGTGCATTAGAAGAGTGAAGTGGGCCAGTTGGGATGTAGTAGGAGAGTAGTGAGGTGAAGTAAAAGGGGGCAAGGTGACTGAGTGCTTTAAAGCCAATGGTGAGGAGTTTTCGTTTGATGTAGACGTGGATGGGCAATTACTGGAAGTTCATGATGAGTGGGGGAACATGGCCTGAACATTTTTGTAGAAAAATGATCCAGGCAGCAGAGTGAAGTATGGACTGGAGTGGGAAAAGACAGGAGGCAGGGAGGTCAGCAAGGAGACTGATACAGTAATCAAGGCAGGATAGGATAAGTGATTGGATTAACATGGTAGCAGTTTGAATGGAGAGGAAAGGGTGAATTGTAGCAATATTGTGATGGTGGAACCGATAGGATTTAGTGATGGATTGAATATGCGGGCCGAAGGAGAGAGAGGAGTCAAGGATAATACCAAATTTATGGACTTGTGAGACAGGAAGGATGGTGGTGCCATCTACAGTGATGGTTGTCAGGTGAAGGACAGGGTTTGGATGGGAAGATAAGAAGTTCTGTTTAAGACATTTTAAGTTTGAGGTGACAGAATGACATCCAAGTAGAGATGTCTTGAAGGCAGGAGGAAATGTGAGACTGTAGAGAAGGAGAGAGATCAAGGTTGAAGATGTAGATTTGGGTATCATATGCATTGAGGTGGTAGTTGAAGTAATGTAGAGAATGAGTTCTCCAAGGGAGTGGGTGGTAGATAGAGAATAGAAGGGAACCCAGAACTCAACCTTAACCTTGAGGGACACTCACAGTTAGGAGGTGGGAGGCAGAAGAGTAGCCTGCGAAAGAGACTGAGAATGAGCAGCCAGAGAAATAGGAGAACTGGGAGAGGACAGTGTCAGTGAAGCAGAGGTTGGATAATGTTTCCAGGAGAAGGGGGGAGTTGACAGCGTAGAAGGCAACTGGGAGGTCAAGGAGTATTAGGATGGAGTAGAGGCTGCTGTATTTGGCTAGAAGATTATCATTGGTGACCTTTCATAGGGCAATTTATGTGCAGTGAAGGGGACAGAAACCAGACTGGAGAGGGTTAAGGACAGAATTGGAGGAGAGGAACTTGAGATATCAGGGGTAGACAATTTGCTCAAGGAGTTTGGACAGGAATGGAAGGAGGGAGATGGGGCGATAACTGGAGGGAGCCGTAAGGTCAAGGGAGGGCTTTTTTTTAGGATAGAGAAGTCATGGGAATGTTTGAAAATGGGGGGGAAGAAGCCATTGGAGAGCAGAAAGTTGAAAATGGCAGTTAGAGAAGGAAAAAGGGAGGGGGCAAGTGTTTTGATGAATGGGGTCAGATGCTCAGATAGAATGGGTCAATTTTGAGAGAAAGCAGGAGATCTCCTCTATAGATACTGCTGGAAAAGATGGGAGAGTTGAAGAGGGACAGGAGTGGGGAGGGACTTGGGTGGGACAGGGGAGATTTTAAGGAGATCATGCCTGATAGTGTCAATTTTATCAATAAAGCAGGTGGCCAGGTCATTAGAGGCAACGGATGGGGACCGTGGGGTGACAAGGGGTTTGAGGAGGGAGTTAAACAGCTGGGACAACGGGCGAGGGTGATAGACATGGGTGTCAATAAGGATGGATAAATAACTTTGCTGACAGAGGAGAGGACAGAGTTAAGGCATGCAAACATAAACTTGAAGTGGACAAAGTCACCCTGATACCTAGATTTTCACCCGCAGTGCTCTGCGGCTCGTGAACAAGAGTGAAGAACTTTTAAACCTGCAGTGCAAATTGATTTACCTCACAGTTGTGTAATTCTCATATTATGCACAACTACGACTCCTCTGCCGCCCGCCTGCTATCCCTCCTCGACTCTGCCGACCTCCTCCTCCACCATACCACGCCCACTCACCGACTCAGTCACACCCTCGATCTCGTCATCTCCTACCGCTGCACTATCTCCTCCCTCACCGACTCTGAAATCCCTCTCTCTGACCATAACCTTCTCACCTGCCTCATCTCTCACACTCCCTCCCCCTGCAAATCTTCGCTACTGCCCCACAGAGACCTCCGCTCTCTCGATCCCATCCGTCTTTCCAATAGCATCTCTCCTCACCTTGCCACCCTGTCCTCTCTTCCCACTCTTGATGATCAGGTCTCCGCTCTCAACTCCACCCTCTCTACTCATCTCGACTCTCTCGCCCCCCTTTCTCTCCGCCGCTCTCGCTCCACTAACCCACAGCCCTGGATCACCTCCTCCGTCCATCTCCTACGCTCCTATGCTCGAGCTGCTGAGCGCTGCTGGCGAAAGTCCAAGCATCAAGCCGACCTCACACACTTCAAATTTATCCTTTCCTGCCTTAACTCTGCCCTCTCCTCCGCCAGGCAAAGCTTCTTCTCCTCCCTCATCGACACCCATGCCCGTCACCCCCGCCGATTGTTCCGGACCTTTAACTCTCTCCTTAGGCCCCCTGTTCCTCCCCCTCCCCCATCTCTCACCCCTAATGATCTGGCCACCTATTTCCTTACGAAAATCAACACGATCAGGTCTGAGCTCCCCAAAGTCACCCCTCCGCCTCTCCCCTCCCCCCTAACAACCCCCTCCCCTACCTTCCCATCCTTCCCTGCAGTATCCTCAGAGGAGATCTCCTCCCTCCTCGCAAGTGCCACCCCCTCCACCTGCGCCTCGGACCCCATTCCCTCTCACCTTCTTAAAACCATCGCCCCTGCCCTCCTCCCTTCCTTAACTTCTATTTTTAACCACTCAATCTCCAAGGGCTCCTTCCCCTCTGCCTTCAAACACGCCCACGTCTCCCCCATCCTAAAAAAACCCGCTCTCGACCCCACTTCCCCCTCCAGTTATCGCCCTATCTCCCTACTACCCTTCCTTTCCAAAATCCTAGAACGAGTCGTCTACAATCGATGCTTAGAATTCCTTAACTCCCATTCTCTCCTAGATCCCCTCCGATCTGGCTTCCGTCCCCTCCACTCTACCGAGACTGCTCTCTCTAAGGTCACCCATGACCTCCTTCTTGCCAAATCCAATGGCTCCTACTCCATTCTAATCCTCCTTGACCTCTCTGCTGCCTTTGACACTGTCGACCATCCCCTCCTCCTCCATACCTTATCTCACCTTGGCTTCACGGACTCTGTCTTCTCCTGGTTCTCCTCTTACCTCTCTGGCCGGACATTCTCGGTCTCCTTCGCTGGAGCCTCCTCCCCCTCCCATCCTTTAACTGTTGGAGTTCTTCAAGGGTCAGTTCTTGGCCCTCTTCTGTTCTCCATTTACACTCACTCCCTCGGTGAACTCATTCGCTCTCACGGCTTTGACTACCATCTCTACGCAGATGACACGCAGATCTACATCTCCGCCCCTGTCCTCTCCCCCTCCCTTCAGGCTCGCATCTCCTCCTGCCTCCGGGACGTCTCCACCTGGATGTTGGCCCGCCACCTAAAACTCAACATGAGCAAGACTGAGCTCCTCATCTTCCCTCCCAAACCCGGTCCTCTCCCAGACTTCTCTATCACCGTGGATGGCACAACCATCCTTCCCGTCTCTCAGGCCCGCAATCTCGGTGTCATCCTTGACTCGTCTCTCTCGTTCACCCCACACATCCTATCCATTACCAAGACCTGCCGGTTTCACCTCTACAATATCGCCAAGATCCGCCCTTTCCTCTCCACCCAAATGGCTACCTTACTGTTACGGGCTCTCATTATATCCTGGCTAGACTACTGTGTCAGCCTTCTCTCTGACCTCCCTTCCTCCTCTCTCGCCCCGCTCCAGTCTATTCTTCACTCCGCTGCCCGGCTCATCTTCCTGCAGAAACGATCTGGGCATGTCACTCCCCTTCTTAAACAACTCCAGTGGTTGCCTATCAACCTCCGCTCCAAACAAAAACTCCTCACTCTAGGCTTCAAGGCTCTCCATCACCTTGCCCCTTCCTACCTCTCCTCCCTTCTCTCTTTCTACCACCCACCCCGCACGCTCCGCTCCTCTGCCGCCCACCTCCTCACCGTCCCTCGGTCTCGCCTATCCCGCCGTCGACCCCTGGGTCACGTCCTCCCGCGCTCCTGGAACGCCCTCCCTCCTCACCTCCGCCAAACTGATTCTCTTTCCCTCTTCAAAACCCTACTTAAAACTCACCTCCTCCAAGAGGCGTTCCCAGACTGAACTCCTCTTCTCCCTCTACTCCCTCTGCCATCCCCCCTTTACCTCTCCGCAGCTAAACCCTCTTTTTCCCCTTTTCCCTCTGCTCCTCCACCTCTCCCTTCCCATCCCCACAGCACTGTACTCGTCCACTCAACTGTATATATTTTCGTTACCCTATTTATTTTGTTAATGAATTGTACATCGCCTTGATTCTATTTAGTTGCCATTGTTTTTACGAGATGTTCTTCCCCTTGACTCTATTTATTGCCATTGTTCTTGTCTGTCCGTCTCCCCCGATTAGACTGTAAGCCCGTCAAACGACAGGGACTGTCTCTATCTGTTGCCGACTTGTTCATCCCAAGCGCTTAGTACAGTGCTCTGCACATAGTAAGCGCTCAATAAATGCTATTGAATGAATGAATGAATGAATGAATAATTAAATCTCTTTCGTTCTATTAACAGAAGGGAAAAAAAGATGATGATGATGATGATGGTATTTAAGTGCTTACTATGGGGCAAGCACTGTTCTAAGTACTGGGGTAGATACAAGGTAATCAGGTGTTCCACGTTGGGGATCACAGTCTTAATCCCCATTTTACAGATGAGGTAACTCAGGCACAGAGAAGTTAAGTGATTTGCCCAAAGTCATGCTGATAAATAGTGGAGCTGGAATTGGAACCCACAACCTCTGACTCCCAAGCCCAGGCTCTTTCAACTAAGCTACATTGCTTCTCTAAGATCATGATGATGATGATGATGATGATGATGATGATAAAGATGATGTCAGGGGCCCAAAAGAATGTTTGTATCTTATTATGAACCTAATGTAATGTCTCAACCTTAATACCAGACTGAAGCAAGAAATGAAAGCAAACTACCATCTCCTAAAACCTAATCCTTGATTTCAGATTTGTGCAAATTAAAATGAGAAGGATCCTCTATAATACTTCACTGTATCAGTTGCAGAAATATGTCCTTCCATAACCCTTCTGAGATGAATTCTCAATGCAGAGCTTTTCGAAGGAGTGGTCCCTGAGATTCTTAGATTGCTTGAATTTAGAGTGAATAAAGTCTTCATTTGAATGTGGTGTGAGGAAGTCTTATATCTAGTAACACCAAAGCAGAGTAAAATCATTTCTCACCTTGTAGAACAAAATAAAAATCCCTTTGGTCAAAAAAAGGTATCATGAAATCTTAATGAATTAAATAATTCAACTCCATGCAAAAAACAAAACTGGGAGCAATGGTGGCCCAATGAGAAAAAGTCCTAGGGTGAGGAAGGAGTTGGATAAGAGCCACAGGAGTCCAGTATTGTATTGAAATAAATAACTGCCAATTGTTACCTTAAAGAAAAGTAACTGCTTGGGCTATATTTTCATGGTTGGTTCTGTCAGCTTGAATACTCAGTGAATTTTCATCTATTTGATCTATAGCTACTCAATACCCATTACACATAATTGAAGCAATATAGCTTTATAATTCAGAGCTGGAAGTAAAGACTGTGTTACAACATTAATGATGAGTTATTGTCTTGGGAAAATCAAAGAGTCTTCTCAGATCAGAAGATCGAGACAGTGGGTCTTCAGACTCTCCCTCTCATCTAGTCAAGTTCATTTTACATACTAGAAGACCTAAAACCTTGAAAGTTCACCTGTGGTTTGAAGCTTTCCTTAGATTTGTAGTTTTAAAAAAGTGAATACAGTACACTTGAGATACATCATAGACTGCGGGAAACCCAGGATCACATAGCTGACAACCAGCAGGGGATCAATCAATCAATCAATCACATTTATTGAGTGCTTACTATGTGCAGAGCACTGTAGTAAGCACTTGGGAGAGTACTTTTTTTCATTTCAATTTAATCGTATTTATTGAACGCTTACTGTGTGCAGAGCACAGTACTAAGGAATTGGGAGAGTACAAAATAATAATAAAGGGACACATTCCCGGCCCATATCAAGCTTGCAGTCTAGAGGAGGAGACAGACTTGAATATATTCTTCAGCTTAGACTTTTCAATTATGGGTAGCCCTATATGGCTTCATCAGCATACCCAAATTCTCCTGCCACGATAAGTTATTGATACACTCTTTAGGCCGTGATTTTTCAAGGAGCTGAAGAAAGGATCAAAGAAATGATGATGATGGTATTTGCTAAGTATTTAGTATGTGCCAAGCACTGTTCTAAGCGCTGGGGTAGAATCAAGGTAATCAGGTTGTCCCATGTGGTGCTCATAGTCTTAATCCCCATTATATAGATGAGGGAACTGAGGCACAGAGAAGTGAAGTGACTTGCCCAAAGTCACACTGCTGACAAGTGGCGGAGCTGGAATTAGAACCTACGACCTCTGACTCCCAAGTCCATGCTCTTTCCACTAACCCACGCTGGTATTTAAGACATATAAAAATATATACTACAGATATGTACATAAGTGCTATGGGGCTGGGGTGGGGGAGATGAATAAAGGGGAAGAGGGAAGGAGGGCTTAGGGAAGGCCTGTTGAAGGAGATGTGCCTTCAATAAGGCTTTGAAGAGGGGAGAGTAATGGTCTGTCACATTTGAGGAAGGAGGGTGTTCCAGACCAGAGGCAGGATGTGGGTAAGGGGTCAGCAGCAAGATAGACAAGATTGAGGTACAGTGAGAACGTTAGCATCTATAACAATGTAACAAAGTTGGTAGACGCATTCCCTGCCCCCAGCAAGCTTACCCTGATTCTTATTTATGGATCTAGGGCCATGACCTAGGATGGTTGATTTATGGGAGAAAGAAGATGTCACAAATTTTGCTCCTGCCCCCACTCAGACACAATCAGACTGTCTCTTGCTCCCCTCTTGCCTAGACACTCTGGAACCTAGTCCAAATCAGAGTGGCCACTCCTAAGCCTGACTGGCTATAGTAGCTGAAAAACTTACTCACCTCTCCTACTACTGGAAAGGGGCTGGGCCTAAGGATAGGAGAATGAGCCATGTGGTTGGGTGTCTGTCAGATGATGATATTCATTAAGTGCTTACTATGTGCCAAGCATTGTGCCAAACACGGGGATTAATACAAGATGTTCAGGTTAGGCCCAGTCCCGGTATCACACAGAGCTCACAGCCTAAGAGATTGATTTCAATTCATTGACATCTCTGATTTCTATATTAATAGCAATTGCCACAGAAATCATCAATCAATTATATTTATTGAGAGCTTACTATGTGCAAAGCACTGCACTAAAAGCTGGGGAGTACAATACAGCAGAATTAGCAAACACATTCTCTGCCCATAACTAGTTTACAGTCTGGAGGGGGAGACAGAAATTAATATGAATAAATACTTGGAAGAGGCCTCCAGATAGGTGAATTACTCAACTATCTAGGCTAGGGGCTGTCTTTTCTTTTCATTAAACATCTCCAAGGATGTTTATTATTTCCACACCCTCCTTCAGTTTGCATAATCTTGGATTTTTATTACCCTAACAGTCCGACTATTCTGTTATCCCCAGTGGTATTTATCAAGTGATTCTTATGGACAGATCATTGTTCTAAGCCCTTAGGAGAGTAACAATAATAATAATAATAATAATAATAATAATAATGGTATTTGTTAAGCGCTTACTATGTGTCCAGCACTGTTCTAAGCGCTGGGGTGGATACAAGGTAATCAGGTTAGTTGGCAGACACGTTCTTTGTTCACAATGAGCTTACAGTTTAAAGGGGAGACAGATATTAATATAAATACATGTCATAATATATAATTTAAAAATATCTAAACATCATTAACAACAGCATGTACTGACCATTTTCTGTGTGCAGAGCACTATACTAACCACTTGGAAATATCTCCCTCTGCAATTTAAACACACTTCATTCCATGAACAAACCCGCATTTTCCCTACACCCTCCTCTCTCTGGTGACTATGCATTTGACAGTGTACCCCTTATTCACCCCAGCTCTACACCACTTTTCCTTATACTCTACTCTTTCCCTATCTGTAATTTATTTTAATAAATTCAACTCCCCCACTAGATTGTAAGTTCCTTGTGGGCAGGGATCACTTCTCCCAACTCTACTGTATTCTACTTTCCCAAGTGTTTAGTACAGTGCCCTGCACATAGTAAGTGCTCAATAAATACCACTGACACTGACTGACTGACTGGTTGATTGATTCCTCCCAATCAGTCCCTGCCGCCCACCTCCTCACCGTCTCCCGTTCTCACCTATCCCGCCGCCGATCCCTGGGCCATGTCCTCCAGCAATCCTGGAATGCCCTCCCTCCTCAACTCCACCAAACTATTCTCTTCCCCGCTTCAAAACTCTACTTAAAGCTCACCTCCTCCAAGAGGCCTTCCCAGACTGAGTTCCCCCTTTTCCCTCTGCTCCCTCTGCTCCCCCTCTATCCCCCCCCACCTCTCCTCAGCTAAGCCCTCTTTTCCCCCCTTTCCCTCTGCTCCTCCCCCTCTCCCTTCCCCTCCGCACTGTACTCGTCCGCTCAACTGTATATATTTTTATTACGCTATTTATTTTGTTAATGAGATGTACATCACCTTGATTCTATTTATTTGCTATTGTTTTAATGAGATGTTCATCCCCTTGATTCTATTTATTGCTATTGTTTTTGTTTGTCTGTCTCCCCCGATTAGACTGTAAGCCCATCAAAGGGCAAGGACTGTCTCTATCTGTTACCGATTTGTACATTCCAAGCGCTCAGTACAGTGCTCTGCACATAGAAAGCGCTCAATAAATACTATTGAATGAATATGGAGAATAAAAACTAATCATAAAATCCCAATGTACTCAAAGACAATGTTGGAAACCCTCTTTCCTCCTTTCCCCTCCCTCCAGAGAAGCAGCGTGGGTTAGTGGAAAGAGCATGGACTTGGGAGTCAGAGGTCGTAGGTTCTAATTCCAGCTCCGCCACTTGTCAGCTGTGTGACTTTGGGCAAGTCACTTCACTTCTCTGTGCCTCAGTTCCCTCATCTATATAATGGGGATTAAGACTATGAGCACCACATGGGACAACCTGATTACCTTGATTCTACCCCAGCGCTTAGAACAGTGCCTGGCACATACTAAATACTTAGCAAATACCATCATCATCATTTCTTTGATCCTTTCTTCAGCTCCTTGAAAAATCACGGCCTAAAGAGTGTATCAATAACTTATCGTGGCAGGAGAATTTGGGTATGCTGATGAAGCCATATAGGGCTACCCATAATTGAAAAGTCTAAGCTGAAGCATCAGACTAAGTTCATTCACCTATGCTGGGCAGCAGTGGCATGGGAAAGATTCAAGTGATAAAAACATTGATCAAAGACAATGGCAGAGTCTCAAGTTTTTACTGTGCGGAAGAAGGCAATGGTAAACCACTTCTTTATCTTTGCCAAGAATATTTGGTGAATATTTGGCAAATATTTGGCAGCAGAACAACTTTGTCAAAAGATGGAACGTTCTGAAGAGGGTGTGTCCATTGAGTTTCTATGGGTCAGAAACGACTCAATAGCATGTGAAGAAGAAGGGCGTGGAGACCTGCCCTAGATGGTTCTTTAGCAGCAGCAAATCTGGGGGTATGGAAGAAAGGGAAGGCTAGTTCTCTGTGCCTTGTTTCTCATTTTAATAAACTTCATTTTCAGGGATTTCCCCCATTAGATCAGTTTCTTTTTGAGGATCTTCCCGAGGGCATCAATTCTGAAGGCCTAATCCCCAGACGTGAGGTTGAATTTTAAAAACAAAATGCAGAAAGCTGCGGTTGTCCTCTCCACCACCTAGGGGCAGATTGCAGGTGGCTAGTCTCCTAGACACAATCAGAGTGACCCTCCTACTTCCCAACTCTTCACTTTTGCCACTCTTCCCTGTAACTGCTCCAGTTGCTCTATATCTCTTTGACAGTGTGGTGAGTAGAATTGGAGCCTGGATTCTGGTAAATATTAAACCAACACAGTGTTTAGAAAATGAATTGCTTCCAGATCTGATTACAGATGGCAAAGATTAAACATTGAGTGGGGAAGTGTGGAGCCCATTACCTCAACAGACTTAAATCTGCACTAAAGACTTTATATGCTAATCTAGGAAATTATTGACCTGGGATAAAAGTCTAAAAATTGGATGTTTCACCTTGTTCCAAGTGAGAAGATGGGCAAAAGGAGCAGAAAGTTTCCAGTTGAAAGAATAGATTCTTAATTATGAATGGAAGGGATTTCAATGAGAAGCACTCTCTGGGCAGGGATTGTCTCTCTCTGTTGCCAGATTGTACATTCCAAGCATTTACTACAGTGCTGTGCATATAGTACAATCCCTGCCCAATGACGGGCTAACAGTCCACAGAAGGTTAGGGTGATGACAACTGTATGGTCACTTTGGCAGTGGTTGGGAGGCAAGGAAGTTGCATAAGATAAAATCTGAAACCTTTAGTTTTAAGCTAAAGTCTGAAGGCTTTAGTTTTTTTTAATTTTAATTTAATTAATTTTTAATCTGCTCATCTCATATTTATTCAATAGTATTTATTGAGTGCTTACTGATATCTGGATATACAGACAGAAAATTACTTTCCCCCACTTCAAAACCTTATTGAAGGCACATCTCTTCCAAGAAGTGTTCCCTGACTAAGCCAAGCTCTCCTCTTCTCCCATGCCCTTCTGCACCACTCTTACTTGCTCCTTCATTCATCCTCCTTCCCAATCCCACAGCACATATGTATACATCTGCAATTTATTTATTTATTTACTTATTTATGTTAATGTCTGTCTCCCCTTCTAGACTGTGAGCTTATTTTGATGCTATTGATGCCTGTCTACTTATTTTGTTTTGTTGTCTGTCTCCCCATTCTAGACTGTGAGCCTGTTGTTGGGTAGGAATTGTCTCTTTCTGTTGAAGAACTGTACTTTCCAAGCTCTTAGTACAGTGTTCTGCACACAGTAAGCGCTCAATAAATATGATTGAATGAATGAATGAATGAATGAATGAATGAATGAATGGGCAGAAATGTGTCTATTGTTATATAGTACTCTCCCAAGCTGTTAGTACAGTGCTATGCACACAGTAAGCGCTCAATAAATACTTTTGAGTAAATGAATGAATATACTATCCAATAAAACAATTAAGCTCTAAAACTACAAAGAGAAAAGAACAAGGAAGCTAATCTAAGAAAACAAAATCCTGTGATAAAAGATAACAATTAGCTAGCCCAGAAAAGTAAGGAAAAAGATTTTATTGTCTCCTGCTTCCACTGGGTAAATAATTTGTGTTTTTCTGTCTCCCCAATTAGATTTAGGCACTTTTTGTGCAGAACCACTGCCCTGGTATTCACTTGTTGATGATGATGATGGTATTTGTTAAGCATTAACTATGTGCCAAGCACTGTTCTAAGCACTGGAATAGATACAAGGTAGTCAGGTAGTCCCATGTGGGGGTCACAGTCTTAATCCCCATTTTAAAGATGAGGGAACTGAGACATAGAGAAGTGAAGTGATTTGCCCAAAGTCACACAACTGACAAGTGGTGGAGCCGAGATTATAAACCACGACCTCTGTCTCCCAAATCCATGCTCTTTCCACTAAACCACGCTACTTCTCTGCTTGTTGCACTCACTGCCCCAGCAGGAGCATGACTGGCAGGAAGGAAAGAATACAAGTGGTGCTGCACAAATCATTAGCACTCTAACCAATTCCTTCACGTGGGTTCTTAGTACACAAAGTCTTCATAAGTGGACCAAGAATTGTCTGTCATTTACAGGAGAAGACCTCATCCAACTATCCATCTGCACTCGATGAATGCTACTGACTGAGTTGGGGAAAGGTGGGTGGAAGGAAAGAGAGTTAAGAGAAAAAGGGAGAGAAAGGAAAATTATGTGGCATTCTAATCATTCCAAGCAACAATTAATTTAGAGAATACAAAATTTTCAATAAAGAAAATTAGTTCAAAAAGTAGAGTGGGATAATTTAAAATAATGGTCTTGACTTCCCTCCATTTCAAAGGAATTGTAAGATCAGACACATGCAGTCGTGTGGGGCTTTGAATTGCAGGGTGGCTCAAGATAAAGTGAACTTATTCATTTTTATTTTGAAACTGTATTTCATAAACATTCAGAAGCCGTGGGCATGAACTGAATTTCATTCATTCATTCAATCGTATTTATTGAGCATTTACTTTGTGCAAAGCACTGTACTAAACACTCGGGAGAGTACAATATAACAATAAACGGACACATTCCCTGCTTACCACTGGAGATATGGGCATGTTTGAAAGCAGTGGGGAAGAAGCCATTTGGGAGCGAAGAGTTGAAGATGGCAGTTAGGAAGGGAAGAAGGGAAGGGGAAAAGGTTTTGATAAGGTGTGAAGGAATGCGTTCCGATGCCCAGGTGGAGGGGGTGGATTTTGAAAAAAGGCAGGAAAGCTATAGAAATACTGCTGGGAAAGATGGGGTAGTTGAAGAAGGGACAGGAGAGGGGAGGGACTGGGACGGGGCAGGGGAGATTTTAGGGAGGTCATGCCTGACAATGTCAATTTTCTCATTAACGTAGGTGGCCAGGTCATTAGGGGCAAGGGATGGGGAAGGCAGGAGGTCGGGCAAGAGATTTGAGGAGGGAGTTAAACATTTGGAACAACTGGCAAGGGCAAAGGACTTGGGCGTCAATAAGGATGGGGAAATAATTTTGCTGGGCAGAGTGAAAGTTTGCAAAGATAAACTTGAAGTGGACAATCGGCCTGATATCTAGATTTCCACAGCAGCGCTCAGCGGCTCATGCACAAGTATGAAGGAGGAAGACTGTGGAGGTGATCCAGGGCTACGGGTTAGTGGTACGAGATCGACGAATGGATGGGGAGCAAGTGACTTGAGTTCGATAGAAAAGGTGGTGTTGAGAGCGTTGATTTGGTCATCAAAGTTAGGAAGTTTGGGTACGGAGTCAGAGGTCGTGGGTTCTAATCCTGATCCGCCACTTGTCGGTCATGTGACTTTGGGCAAATCACAACTTCTTTGTGTCTCAGTTATCTCATATGTACAGTGGGTATTAAGACTGTGAGCTCCACATGGGACAACCTGATTTCCTTGTATCTACCCCAGGGCTTAGAACAGTGATTGGCACATAGTAAGTGCTTAACAAATGTCATTATCATCATCATCATCATTATTCTGGGGGCTAAATGGGGCACGATGAATTGGGAAATTTGGATGGGGTCAAAAGATGGGAGGTCTCTGTGGGGGAACAGCATAGATTTACGGGGAGGAGATGTATGGGAGAGAAGGCATTGTGGGCAGGGAAGCGCTCAGTCAATGCGATTGAAGGAAAAGTCAGGTGAGGAGGTTGTAGTGAGTTGGAGGGATTTCAGAGTTGGTGAGGGTAGAGAGATCGAGTGTGGGAAGTGGAGATGAAGGAGGTGCTGGGCGGAAGGGAGAGGGAATAAAAACTATTGAATGAATGAATGAATGAAGAAAAGACTGAAGCCGCATTGTGGGGTTAGGACTGCAGCAACTCATTTGTAGACCCAGTTTGAACATAGCAAATTCCTCTAACAGGGAGCGCCTCAGCAGCTCCCTGCTTGGGAGAATTCACAAATTCTGAGCTGCGATTAGCGAGTCATTAAAGCTTCTGAAGTGAATGGGGAGTGTTATCAAGTCCTTGGCTTTTGGTGGGTGATTGTTGACACGTTGACTCCCTAGGTTGTCAAGGACTTTCTTCTTTGGCTCAGTTCTGGATCCCGGTGTGCAGAGGGGTGGGGTGAGGCATTAACGATTCCTTCCTCATGCAGGCCCAAATCCTTGGTGCATGGATGGAGGGAGAGGGGAATGAGGGTGTCAGTGAGAGGTCCCCTCCCTCGGTGCAGTTCTAGGACCCCGATGCACGAGGGTGGGGAGGACTCTGTGGAGTCTGTGGCTCTGTTAGTACAATCACTCATCCTATCCTGACTGGATTACTGAATTACTGCATCTGCATCCTTTCTGACCTCCCAACTTTCTGTCTCTTCCCACTTTACTATATACTTCACTCTGCTGCCCAGATTATCTTTCTAGAGAAACGTTTTGGGCATGTCAGCCCCTCCTCAAAAATCTCTAGTGGTTGCCTATCAACCTCCATATCAAGCAAAAACTCCTCATTCTTGGCTTCAAAACTCTCCATCACCTTGCCCCTTCCTACTTCACCTCCCTTCTCTCCTTCTACAGCCTAGTCCACACACTCCGCTCCTCTGCCACTAATCTCCTCACTATGCTTCATTTTCTCCTGTCCCGGTGTCATCCCCTGGCCCACGTCCTACCTCTGGCCTGGAATGCCTTCCCTCCTCAAATCCACCAATCACCACCCTCTTCAAAGCCCTACTGAAGACACCTCCTCCAGGAAGTCTTCCCAGACTAAGCCCCCCTTTTCTTCTGCTCCTCCTCCCCTCCCCATCCACCAACTCACTCCCTTTGCTCTACCCCCTTCCTCCCCCACAGCACTTGTGTACATATGTACATATTTATAAAGATACCGGGCTTGGGAGTCAGAGATCATCGGTTCTAATCTCGGCTCTGCCACTTGTCAGTTGTGTGACCTTGGGCAAATCACTTCACTTCTCAGTGCCTCAGTTACCTCATCTGTAAAATGGGGATTAAGACTGTGAGCCCCACATGGGACGATCTGATAACCTTGTATCTATCCCAGCGCTTAGAACAGTGCTTGGCACAGAGTAAGCGCTTAACAAATACCATTATTATTATTATTATTATATATCTATAATTCTATTTATTTATATTGATGCTAATGATGACTGTTTACTTGTTATGATATCTGTCTTCCCCTTCTAGACTGTGAGCCCATTGCGGGTGGGGATTGTCTCTACTTGTTGCTGAACTGTACTTTCCAAGCGCTTAGTATAGTGCTCTTTATACAGTAAGCGCTCAATAAATACAATTGAATGAATGAATGAATCAATGAATGAATGGAGAAGTGTCTCTTCTCTCTGGGCATTCCCAGGCTTCCAGTGGACATGACTGGAGGGACAAGGACCCTCTTCTTTACTCGGTCCTCAGGCACTCACGTGCAGAGGGCAATCCTTTCCTCAAGCATCACCCCAGGCCTCTGGAGAGAGTGGAGGTGCAGTGGAGACCCTCCCCTTGCCTCAGTTTTTTGGCCCATGGCTTGCTGAATGGGCACTGGAATGGTCAGTGGGCCTTCTCTCTGGCATAATATTAGGCCTTTGGGTTAGGGGAGGGGCCGGAGGGCTCAGCATCCTTTCCTTCTGCATTGGTGATCCCAATTCCCCTGCAGTGGAGCAAGGGGTGGCAGAGACCCTCCCTTTGTCTCAGTTTTTTTTGTCCCATGGCTTGCCGAGTGGGCACTGGGGTGGTTGGCGGTCCTCTTCCCTGGCTTGATCTTAGGCCTCCAGTGTGAGGAGGACAAGGGGTAGAGCTCCATGTCCCTTCCTCTGGATAGATCCTAGGTCACCGGCAAGGGTAGCAGAGACCCTCTCCTTGCCTCAATTTTTGCCTCCGTCTTGCTGAGTGGACCTTGAGGTGGTAAGTGGCCCTTTTCTCTGGCTTGATTATAGGCCTCCTGTGTAAGAGGAGGGGCTGAAGGGTTCAGGGTCCCTTCCCCAGATAGACACCTTGATTTGGTTTTTTGGCCCCTGGTTTGCCAAGTGGGCATTGGGTGGATGTAGCCCTTCTCTCAAGGGTTGGGGTAGATACAGGGTAATGAGGTTGTCCCTCTTGAGGCTCAGAGTTAATCCCCATTTTACAGATGAGGTAACCGAGGCACAGAGAAGTTAAGTGACTTGCCCACAATCACATAGCTGACAAGTGGCAGAGCCGGAATTCGAACCCATGGCCTCTGACTCCCAAGCCCGGGCTCTTTCCACTGAGCCATGCTGCTCCTAGAACCTCTGCAGGCAGGGAGAGGGGGTGGATGGGGTCAGTGACACTTCCCCTTTTTGCATGGGTCTGGAGGGGTTGCCCCATGTCAAACCTCTAGTAATCTAGGTATTTTCTAGCCTAACATTCATTTGTTTTAGTATCAGTATGAAGGGTATTTGTGCTATGGGTGTGATGCTCTAAAGGTTGGGGTTTCATTATTGCAGCCTCAATGGGAGACCTTTCATTTTGGGCTACCTAGTACCATGAAGGGTGACTCTTGATAATTTTCCACGTTTTGATTCCATGCAATACAGTAGATAATAATTTATGCATGTTTCAAGATGAGGGAGAACCAAGCTTAAAGATTGCATCTTAAAGAATTGAGATTCAGAATTTGAAAGCAGAATTAATTAAGCATACTATGAAGGAATAACGAACAAGTTCCCCAAAACACCTCCTAAAATTCCCAAGTGATATTGAGTGCTATTTCAATAGACAGGAAAATTGCCAGTAGCTCCATAACACCATTATTCTTTGAAAATGAAACTTAGAAACTATAGAAAAGCTCCTATTGTTAATGTTCTCATTGAATCCTATTTCCAGAGGACTCTTAGAAATTATTTTTGGTAATTATATTAACATATGAAAAAGGAACAGAAAAACTGGAAAATTTTTCTTCTGTAACAGAAAGATGAATGAGCCTAACATGAGCAAGATTTCGATGACATTCTGAAAAACAAGAAGTGATGAGTAAATGAATAAAGAATAAAATATATCTTTAAAATGAGCTGGGAAACATGTAGTAATTTCTGTTTTACCTTTTTTCCCCAACATAATAATAAAAATATTAGCATGCCTAAACAATGAAGTCAAAGAAAACCTTGGAGGTGGTATTTTGGGAAGAGATTTAAAGATGAAGAAAGGCCAAAATATCACAATAAGAAAACATGCCCTGAACCTTATTCCAGATGATGAAGTCAATGTCATCAATTTGGGCCCAAGAAATGATCAACAAAAGAAAAGAGGGAAGAAATATCTGAAGAATATTTTGTTGCAAATGAAATCACAGAAGGAACAGAAAATTCTAAAGGTAATAAACCCAAATATGGAATGATAGAACATCGAAGGCGAAAAAGAGAAAAAGCAAGGAAGAGAAAAATCAGCAAAAGGATCAAAAAAAGCCCCTCGCATATGTCAGCTGAAATTTTGCCAGTTCAGATTCAGCCCTCTTTGCTTGAAACCACCACCCTGCAACTCCAAAAGACTATTACTGGCCGTGTGACAACCATGAAAGTGCCTATTGCCACCTCTGGAACATTGCAGGAAGCTGATCATTCAGCTCCTTGGTGGCCAGAGAGAAGGAAACCTAGGAGTGTGCGTACTGGGGCATCTGCCTTTAAGCTCGAGCAGTCTCAGCACACAACCTCCTCCCAAGCTCTTGTCACCAACCCCTCCTCTGCCATCACCTCTGAACCACTGAGTACTGCTTCAGCCAACTGGGAGAATCTATCTGTCACCAAAAAGCCTTACCTTGGTTCATCTGCTCCTTTTGCTTCTCCCAGGAAGTCCGGCATTCCAGCAAGCATGACAAGTGCACCATCCCATTCACCCCCACAGGCAGCAAACATCAGTCACCATACCAATGGCAGATCTATCCTTGACAGCATGGAGCAGCTGGGTTCCAGCAAACCAGACCACTCCTGGGAAACTATTCTTTCAGAGAGCATCCCTGATGTTACCACTGGCTCAGCGAATTGTGGGCATCTGGGCTCCAGAGATAGAGATTTCTCCTGGGAAGCTTTCTACTCCTGTTGGGACTGCCACTCTTAGAGAAGACAGAAACTCTCAATGGGGACTTGTACAGAGCTCTTTCGCTCATTCCACAAAGCCCAGGATCCCAACCACTGGTAGGCATGCATCAAGCCACCCAACTCCACATGCAAGTGGTAGCTTGGAGCTGACTACCAGATTGGGGGAGGATGGGCAGCCCAGTTCCACAGGCCTAGAATTCCCAGGGCAATCTGTTAATCTGAGTGTAGCTGTGACCCTCAACTTGCCCCCTGGTCCTGGAAGAACTTCTGCTCTTCAACTGGACAAACAAGGAGCAAGCAGTCCTTATATTCTCGAGTCACCACCCAGCAGTACAGGCACTTACCAAATACAAAAAAATGAGGCCAACCCCACAAGACTGCAAGGTGGGCCCTGTGACGGAGAGTGCAGGCCCAGGAACTGACCCCTCAGGGCCAGTAGTACCCAAGGATGATAGCACTTCAACTGTGGAAGACCGTGATCCATTCTTCCCCAACACAGGCACAACCACATGGCCACCTCCTACAATCACTGCAGAGGCTCTGAAGATATATTCTGAATTCAAATCCTCTGGGGATGCTTTTAGACCTCCCGTAATCACTGATTCCTCTCTGGAGAGCAAAGCTTCAGTTTTGTTAGGTCCATCAGGCAGGGTCCCAGGCAGTCCAGGCCAAGAGGTCATCTCCAAGAAAAGGCAGTTTGACTAGACCACTTCTTCCCAAACTCTCTTCACTGATAGAAATATCCCTGCCTCCAGACCTCTGACCCTCAAAGGGAACTATGCCACTTCCTCCAACCTAGTGCACCATGACAAAAGCATGGGCTATTGGGACTCTGGACCCAGTTCAACTGATCACCCTGCTTCTCCCAGGAAATCTAGCCCTCAAGCCTCCTATAACCTAGTAAGAATCCCTTCGACTACACAAGGATCAGGAACTGCTAGATGCACCAGTGCTGCTACCTTCATTGATGCCAAGCTGCCTATTAACCTAGACTTCTTGGGGGAAACGGTTGATGTGACCAGAGGCAGTGACCTTGATGAAAACTTCAATAGTGGCACAATATCTTCTCTCTGGCCAGGTAACCCAGGAGCAGGTCAGAGGACACAACCCACCAAACTGGCATCATGGGAAAAAAGTAGAGTCAGATTTTCAGGGTCTAGGAAAGGGACAAGTCACCCAAAGAAAGGAGCAGGTAACATCACAGAAAGACCAGCAACAGAAAATCCTAGAACAAGTTTGACAACACCAAGGGAAGGCCCTGTCATTGCCAATGCTACACATCACTCTTACCCCTCCTCCTCCAATGCCTCCAAAGCCCAGAATCAAAACATCCCAACTCCTGCTAACTCATGGTTAAAGGCTCAGAGGGCTACTTCGGACCTGAAAGTCAAAATCTCCTCAGACCCGAACTGCATAGTTGACAAAACATGGGAATCAAATACAGGAATTCCTGCAGGGGGAAAAATGTGCAACACCATAAACAAACGGGATCCAGCCAAAACAACAGAACAATCCAAATGAAGTTTATCTAGAGAAGTCTTGGACTCACCAAAGTTTGCAGACACAAACTCCAATTCCCAGGAAAGAACAGCATCACAAGATGGTGAAAGGAGCCAAAAGAGCCGTTCTACCCAAGAGTGGCATTTCTCCTTAGACTCAAGCAGCAAGCAGAAAAAAAAGCCCAGATTCAGCGATAACCTGGATGAGCGCAAAAAAAAAACAGGCCTGCCTGAGGCTTCCACAAACGTGGCACAAAAGGAAGAGCTACTGCCCTTGCACCCTGGAACCACTGCCATAAAATCCCAGACCCCAGGGCCCATAGCTAGAACCTCCAATGGACTGGCACATATCAGGCCTTCACCTGCACCATCAGACGACACGCCACAGGCTCCGGAGAACCCAAGCGTCCCTAACCGGGTGGAAGGCCGTCCAACTGTCCACCGTGATCCCCCACCGAGTGCCACCACACTGGACCAAGATGGCGACCACGACCCCCCCGCCGACGTGCTCCTACACTCTCCTGCCATCCTGTCCTCACAGCCAGATATGGGTGGGACTGACGATTTGGGCTCTGGTCACGGGGCCCCCTTTGCCCACTCTGCCCTGGGGGCTTTCCCTGGAAGGAAGGAAACAAGGAACTCCCTGGACCCCGGCATTCCTCCACCCTTTGCACCAGCGATGGAAGCCCTCATGGACTATCCTAGGAAAAATCGATCCGTAGCTGCACACTCTGTCGAATGTCAGGTGCCTCTCCGCTTCCTTCTCAGCATGGTTCACATTCCTCCTCCAAGAAGTCCTCGCTGTCTTCCTCCGCCAAGTCCTCCTCCTCCTCCATGTTCTCCCCTACCTCTTCCTCCTTGACCTTCTCCCCAGACTCCTCCAAACGAGGGATGTCCGGGGCTGCTGGAAAAGTCCCCAGAACAGCCATCTCAGGTTCATGGGAAGACACCTCGCCGCCTGTCCACAAAAGGGGTCCAGGTGGCAGGTCTCCCCTCCTCCTGGTTCCCTTTTGGCACTCCAGCCACCAGCAGCCACAGACGCCTTGCTTCAGGACTGTGCTCAATCAAGGACCCAGCACCACAGACATACCCTTGCCCATGCCTCAGTTGGGGCCGGCTCAAGGCCTGCAACCTGCAGGAAATGGAACTGACGCAGGAAATGGAACCGACGCTGGAAAAAACCATGCCCCGGGGCCCATCACCCAATGGAGGGATGGCATGGCACACGCCCGCCCGTCCCCTTCACTGTCACTTTCCACCCGAGGACCAGATGCCCATAGGCCCTCTGGCGACCGGAGCCCCCCGCAGGACATTCCAGCCTTGGAACCCACCGGCCGAGGGAGGACAAACCCATTCCATCAGGTGGGCAGCTTAGTGGAATCCTGGCTTCTGCCACCAGGCTGGCCGCCAGGCCCATCCTTACCGCGGAGGTCTCTGGGAATCCCGCAAAGTGGCAACAATCCCTCTGACTTGGGTCTTCAAGCCTCCTTCGCCAAATCTGGCACCGGTCGCCCGTCCAGCATCAATGGCAGCCTGGACTTGGGCGGGTCCAGCACCAAACACAGGTTTTTGCCCAAGAAGGATGCCAGCCCAGCAGCCCAGTAGCAGCCCAGCAGCCAGCAGCCCAGTAGCAACTCCCAGGGAACCTGGAGGCACGACCTCGGACGCCGGTCCTGGCCAGGCTGCCACCTCCTCAAAAGACCACCCTACTCCCCTACCAGCTGCTAAGGCACGCTACTCCCTGGTGCTCACCGCCTCCGCTCCTCCTGCCCCGTACCAGAGACCCACTGCCTCCGAATCCCAGGAGGGCCCCAACTCGCCCGGCCGGCATCGTATCCACATCGGATCCCGGCCCAGGCATCCCCTCACCCGCACTTCCCCTTAGACACCAGCATGACTCAGGCCCTCTGGCCCAGATTCAGCCCCAGCCCAGACCTGGTCCCAGGCACCGTGGGCACTCCGGGGGCTTCCAGCAACAGGGTGCCCAAGGAAGAGCTGCTGCTCTTACACCCTGGAACTGCCCCCATAAAATCCTGGACCCCAGGGACCACCACTGGGCCCTCCAATGGCCCGGCATATCCCTGGCCATCACCCACAACGTCAGACAACACGCCACAGGCTCCGGGAAACCCAAGCAACCCTGACCGGGTCAAATGCCATCCAACCGTCCACTGTGATGCCGCACTGAGAGTCACCACCCTGGACCAAGACGGCTACCATGACCCACCAGCCTTAGTGCTCCCACTCTCTCCTGCCATCACTTCCTCGCAGCCGGGGATGGGTGGGACCAACGAAGGAGGCCCCGGTAAAGGGGCCCTCTTTGCCCACTCAGCCCTGGGGGCTTTCCCTGGAAGGAAGGGAACCAGGAACCCTCAGGTCCCTGGCACTCCTCCAACCTTCGCACCAGGGATGGAAGCCCTCATGGGCCCTCCTGGGACCAATCGATCCACAGCTGCTCAGAGCAGACCTCGAATGTAGGGTGCCTCCCCGCTTCCTGCCCGGCACGATTCACCCTCCTCCTCCAACAAGTCCTCGCTGTCCTCCTCCGCCAAGTAGTACTCCTCCTCCTCCTCTATACTCTCCCCTACCTCTTCCTCCTCGACTTTCTCCCTGGATGCCTCCAAACAAGGGATTCCTGGGACTGGTGGAGAAGTCCCCAGACCGACTGTCTCAAGTTCATGGGAAGACACCTCACCGCCTGTCCGTGAAGGGGGTCTAGGTGGCAGGTCTCCCCTCCTCCTGGTTCCTCCTCGATACTCCAGCCACCGGCAGCCACAGGCACCTGGCTTCAGCACCATGCTCGATCAGGGACCCGGCATCGGAGACACACTCCTGCCCGTGCCTCAGATGGAGCCGGCCCAAGGCCTGCAACCTGCAGGAAATGGGACTGACGACAGGAAACACCAGGCCCCGGGGCCCATCGCCCAACGGCAGGATGGCACGGCACATGCCCGCCCGTCTCCTTCACTTTCCACCCAAGGACCAGACACCCATAGGCCCTCTGGTGACTGGAGCCCCCCGCAGAACATTCCTGCCTCAGGACCCGCCGGCTGAGGGAGGACAAACACATTCCACCAGGTGGGCGGCTTAGTGGAATCCTGGCGTCTGCCACCAGGCTGGCTCCCAGGGTCATCCTTCTCGCAGAGCCCTCTGGGAATCTCACAAAGTGGCAACAGTCCCTCTGACTTGGTTCCTCAGGCCTCCTTGGCCAAATCTGGCACCGGTCACCCATCCAGCATCAATGGCAGCCTGGACTCAACCGGGTCCAGCACCAAGCCAGGGTATTCATCCGAGGACACCAGCCCGGCACCTCCCGGGCACCTGGACGCACGACCTCGGAGGCCGGTCTGGGCCAGACTGCTGCCTCCTCCAAAGACAACCCTAGTCCCACATCGGATACTAAGGCACGCTACTCCCTGGTGCTCACTGCCTCCACTCCTTTTACCCCGTACCACAGACCCACCACCTCCGATTCCCAGGAGGGCTCCACCACGCCTGGCTGGCGACGGATCCACACGGCCCGGGCCTCCCCTCACCTGCACTTTCCCTTAGACCCCAGCACCTCACAGGCCCTCAAGCCCAGATTCAGGCCCAGCCTGGATCTGGGCCCAGGCACCAGACTTCCTCCAGGGGCTTCCACCACCAGGGAGTCCAAGGAAGAGCTGCTGCCCTTGCACCCTGGAATCACTCCCATAATATTCCGGACCCAAGGGACCACCGCTGGACCCTTCAATGGCCCGGCACATCCCTGGCCTTCACAAGCACCATCGGATGCCACACCACGGGCTCTGGGGAACCCAAGTGCCCCTGACCAGTTCGAAGGCCATCCTACAGTCCACCGCGAAGCCACACAAAGAGCTGCCACCATGGACTAAGATGGAGACAACGACCCCCCAGCCACATGCTCCCAATCTCTCCAGCCATCCCATCCTCACAGCTAGGGACTGGTAGGACCGATGAAGCAGGCCTCGGTTACAGGGCCCCTTTTGCCCACTTTGCCCTGGGGACTTTCCCCGGAAAGAAGGGAAACAGGAAACCTACTAACCCCGGCACTCCTCCACTCTTCGCACCAGCGATGGAAGCCCTCAAGGGCCCTCCTGGGACCAATCAATCCACAGCTGCGAAGAGCGGGCCTCGATTGTTGGCTGTCTACCCGCTTTCAGCCCAGCATGGTTCACCCTCCTCCTCCAACATGTCTTCGCTGTCCTCCTCCTCCAAGTCCTTCTCCTCCTCCTCGACCTTCTCCCTGGACTCCTCCAAACAGGAGATGCCCAGGGCTGCTGGAGAAGACCCCAGACCGACCGTCTCAGGTTCATGGGAAGACACCTCGCTGCCTGTCCGTGAAGGGGGTCCAGGTGGCAGGTCTCCCCTCCTTTCGGGTCCCCCTCGGCACTCCAGCCATCAGCAGCCACAGATGCCTGGCTTCAGCGCAGTGCTCAATCAGGGACCTGGCAACACAGACACACCCCTGCTCGCCCCTCAGACGGAGCCGGCCCGAGGCCTGCAACTCACAAGAAATAAGACTTACGCGGGAAACACAAGGCCTCGGAGAACATCGCCCAACAGTGGGATGGCACGTCACACACACGCCCGTCCCCTTCACCTTCACCTTCTGCCCCAAGACCAGACACTCATAGGCCCTCTGGCGACCGGAGCCCCCTGCAGGACATTCCCACTGGATGAGGGTGGACAGACCCATTCCACCAGGCGGGTGGCTTAATGGAATCCTGGCGTCTGCCACCAGGCTGGCTGCCCGGCCCATCCTTCCCGCAGAGGCCTCTGGGAATCCCGCAAAGTGGCAACAGTCCCTCTGACTTGGTTCCTCAGGCCTCCTTGGCTAAATCTGGCACTGGTCTCTCATCCAGCATCAATGGCAGCCTGGACTTGGCCAGGTCCAGCATCGAGCCCGGGTTTTCACCCAAGAAGGACATCGGTCCAGCACCTCCAAAGGTGCCTGGACACATGACCTCAGAGGCCAGTCTTGGTTGGTCTGCCACCTCCTCGAAAGACCACCCTACTCCCCCACCGGCTGCTAAGGCACGCTACTCCCTAATGTTCACCGCCTCCGCTCTGCCTTTCCCATACGAGAGACCCACCACCTCCGATTCTCGGGAGGGCTCCGCCACGCCCGGCCAGCAACTGCTCCACACAGCCCGGGCCTCCCCTCACCTGCACTTTCCCTTAGACCTGGGCACAACTCAGGCCCTTTGGCCCGGATTCAGCCCCAGCTTGGAACTGGGCCTGGGCACCGTGGGCCTGCCGGGGACTTTCACCAACAGGGCGCCCAAGGAAGAGCTGCTGCCCTTGCACCCCAGAACCGACCCCATAAAATCCCAGACCCCAGGGACCACTGCTGGACCCTCCAATGGCCCAAAACATCCCTGGCCTTCACCTTCTCTGTGGGATGACACGCCACAGGCTCCGGGGAACCCAAGCAGCCCGGACTGCGTCGAAGTCCGTCCGACTGTCCATAGCGATTCCTCACCGAGTGGCGCCACCTTGGACCAAGACGGAGATGACAAACCACCGGCCGATGGGCTCCCACTCTCTCCTGCCATCCCCTCCTTGCAGCAAGGGAGTGGTGGGACCAACAAAGCAGGCCCTGGTCACGGGGCCACCTTTGCCTACTCTGTCTTTGGGGCTTTCCCCGAAAGGAAGGGAATCAAGAACTCTCTGGACCCCAGCACTCCTCCGCCCTTCGCACCAGCGATGGAAGCCCTCACAGGCCCTCCTGGGACCAATCGATCCACAGCTGCACAGAGTGGGCCTCAAATGTTGGTTGCCTCCCCGCTTCCTGCCCGGCATGGTTCACCCGCCTCCTCCTCACTGTCCTCCTCTGCCAAGTCCTCCTCCTTCTCCTCCATGCTGTCCCCTACCTCTTCCTCCTCGACCTTCTCCCCAGACTCCTCCAAACAAGGGATGCCTGGGGCTACTGGAGAAGTCCCCAGGCCGAACATCTCAGGTTCATGGGAAGACACCTCACTGCCTGTCCGCGAAAGTGCTCCGGGGGGCAGGTCTCCACTCATCCTGGTTCCCCCTCGGCAATCCAACCACTGGCAGCCACAGGCGCCTGGCTTCAATGCCAAGCTCGAGGAGGGATCCAGCACCACAGACACACCCCTGCCCACGCCTCAGCTGGAGCCAGCCCGAGGCCTGCAACCCACTGAAAACGGGACCAATGCTGGGAAAAACCAGGGCCTAGGGCCCATCGCCCAGTGGCGGGACGGCAAGTCACATGCCCGCCCGTCCCCTTCACCTTCACCTTCCACCCAAGGACTAGACACCCATAGGCCCTCTGGCGACCGGAGCCTCCCGCAGGACATTCTTGCCTCGGGACCCTCCAGCCAAGGGAGCACAAACCCATTCCACCAGGCAGGCAGCTTAATGGAATCCTGGCGTCTGCCACCAGGCTGGCTACCAGGCCCATCCTTCCCACAGAGGCCTCTGGGAATCCCGCAAAGTGGCAACAGTCCCTATGACTTGGTTCCTCAGGCCTCCTTGGTCAAATCTGGCATGGGTAACCCATCCAGCATCAATGGCAGCCTGGACTCAGCCAGGTCCAGCACTGAGCCTGGGCTTTCACCAGAGAAGGATGCCGGCCCAGCACTTCCTGGGACGACTGTACGCATGACCTCAGAGGCCAGTCCTGGCTAGACTGCTGCCTCCTCGAAAGACCACCCTAGTCCCACATCGGCAACTAAGGCACGCTACTCCCTGGTGCTCACTGCCTCCGCTCCTTCTGTCCCATACCAGAGACCCACCACCTCTGATTCCCAGGAGGGCTCCGCCACGCCCGGCCAGCAATGGATCCATACGGCCCGGGCCTCCCCTCACCCGCACTTTCCCTTAGACCCCGGCACCACGCAGGCCCTCCGGCCCGGATTCAGCCTCAGCCACATCACGGTCCTGCCGGGGGCTTCTAGCAACATAGCGCCTAAGGAGAGCTGCTGCCCTTGCACACCGGAATCGCCCCCATAAAGTCCTGGACTCCAGGGACCACCGCTCAACCCTCCAATGGTCCAGAACCTCCCGGGCCTTCACCTGCACTGTGGGACAACACGCCACAGGCTCCAGGGAACTCAAACGGCCCTGACCGGGTCCAAGGCCGTCTAGCCGTCCACCGCGATGGCACACTGAGAGCTGCCACCCTAGACCAAGATGTCGACCACAACCCCTTGGCCAACGCGCTCCCACTCTCTCCTGCCATCTTGTCCTCACAGCTGGGGATGGGTGGGACAGACAATTTGGGCCCCAGTCACGGGGCCATTTTTGTCCACTATGCCCTCAGGACTTTCCCCAGAAAGAAGGGAACCAAGAACCCTCCAGACCCTGGCACTCCTCCGTCCTCCACACCAGTGATGGAAGCCCTCACAGGTCCTCCTGGGACCAATCGATCCATTCATTCATTCATTCAATAATATTTATTGAGCGCTTACTATGTGCAGAGCACTGTACTAAGCGCTTGGGATGAACAAGTCGGCAACAGATAGAGACAGTCCCTGCCGTTTGACGGGCTTATAGTCTAATCGGGGGAGATGGACAGACAAGAACAATGGCAATAAATAGAGTCAAGGGGAAGAACATATCGTAAAAACAATGGCAACTAAATAGAATCGAGGCGATGTACAATTCATTAACAAAATAAATAGGGTAACGAAAATATATACAGTTGAGCGGACGAGTACAGTGCTGTGGGGATGGGAAGGGAGAGGTGGAGGGGCAGAGGGAAAACGGGAAAAAGAGGGTTAAGCTGCAGAGAGGTAAAGGGGGGATGGCAGAGGGAGTAGAGGGAGAAGAGGAGCTCAGTCTGGGAATGCCTCTTGGAGGAGGTGAGTTTTAAGTAGGGTTTTGAAGAGGGAAAGAGAATCAGTTTGGCGGAGGTGAGGAGGGAGGGCGTTCCAGGACCGCGGGAGGACGTGACCCAGGGGTCGACGGCGGGATAGGCGAGACCGAGGGACGGTGAGGAGGTGGGCGGCAGAGGAGCGGAGCGTGCGGGGTGGGTGGTAGAAAGAGAGAAGGGAGGAGAGGTAGGAAGGGGCAAGGTGATGGAAAGCCTTGAAGCCTAGAGTGAGGAGTTTTTGTTTGGAGCGGAGGTTGATAGGCAACCACTGGAGTTGTTTAAGAAGGGGAGTGACATGCCCAGATCGTTTCTGCAGGAAGATGAGCCGGGCAGCGGAGTGAAGAATAGACTGGAGCGGGGCAAGAGAGGAGGAAAGGAGGTCAGAGAGAAGGCTGACACAGTACCTGACTGTGGCTTCCTGTGCAAAAATCTTGAAAAATACCCAAATATGGGAGGTTTATTTAATTACTTAAAACAAGTCTAATATTCAATTTTGTCTTAAATATTTTTGAAGATCAGTCAGTCACATTTATTAAGTGCTTACTGGGTGCAGAGCCCTGGGCTAAGTGCTTGGGAGAGTACCTGAAGGGATTCTGCCAAAGTTTTACTTACCAAAAATTTTTATTGGTTTGCAGGTCACCTTGCTCTTTCCATTCACCTCGAGAAAGTCACCAGTGATATGATACAATTCAGTTGGATACCCAGAAGTGGCAGAACACAAAGCAGCTATTATTTCATCTATCTACTCTGGAATAACAGAGTGTAAAAGCTCTAACCACTACTAATGAACCAAGAATGGTGTTTGAAAATCTGCTTCCTGGTTATCAATATGAAATAGCTGTGGAGGGGCTAAATGTTCCAGAGAAGATGGATACTCCATTTGCAGTTTGCACAGGTAAAATATTAAGTGTCTCCATCATTTCACCTACTGTCTTTCTACACAATTCTTTTGTAATTGTAATACTTGGTAGTTCTATAACTAAATGGACTTGCAATATTCTGAGTATGAATCTCTCACTCACTGAGCATTCCTAAAATGCTTGATGTTTGATAATAATTTTTAATAATAAATCACTGTGGCATTTGTTTAGCATTTATTATGTTCCAAGCAAAATGCTAAGGGCTGGGGTAGATACAATACAATTAAGTTACAGACTGTCCCCTTCCAATAGTTCCTGGCTCAGAGAGAGGGAGAGATATTTTACCTTCATTTTGTAGCTGGGGAAACTGAGGCCCAGAGAAGTGACTTGTCCAAAATCACACAACAGGCAAGGGATGGAGCCGGGATTAGAATTCAGTTCTGACTCCCTATCCCCTGTTTTTTCCACTAGACCACACTGCCTCTTTTTGTTAGCTACTTCTCCCTGTACAACAGTCTTGAGCAAGGGGTCACTGTTATCTCTATTGAAAAGGAAACTGAATTTCCCCATCAGTAATTCATTTGAATGTCTGTCTCCCTCTCTAGACTTTGAGCTGCGTGTGGGCAGGGAACTTCATTCATTCATTCAATTCATTCAATTGTATTTATTGAGCACTTACTGTGTGCAGAGCACTGTACTAAGCACTTGGGAGAACAATAAATAGACACATTCCCTGCCTACAACGAGCTCACAGTCTAGAGGGGGAGACAGACACTAGCATAAATATAGAAATAAATTACAGATATGTGCATAAGTGTTGTAGGGTTGGGAGGGCTAATGAATAAAGGGGGCAAGTCAGGGCAATGCAGATGGGTGTGCAAGAAGAAGAGAGGGGGGCTTAGTCAGGGAAGGTTTTGTGGAGGAGATAAGCCTTCAATAATAAGGCTTTGAAGAGGGGAAAAATAATTATCTATTGGCTCAGGGCAGTGGGGAGGGGTGCAGAACATGTCTACCAACTCAACCTTCTGTACTGTTCTCTCCCCAGTGACTAGTACAGTGCACAGTAAGCACTCCATAAATACCAATGACTGATTGAAGCACAAAGAGAAACAATAACTTTCCCAAGGTTGCACAATTAGACAACTGTAAGAGTGCTATTTTAGTCAGAAGTGACCAACGAGGGAGGGAAAAAGATCATCTAATCTTTTCACACATTCCAAAGATTAATGGCCATCCTGATATATATGATCAAAGTCCTTATGTTCAATTTATGTCCAAAGAAATGGCCCCACATTTCCAGTGACTTTCAAGATGTAGTTTTTTTCAACTGGCTGGCTGGAGCAGTAAGCTGGCTCAGAGACAAATGGCCCAAGATGGAACCTCTCCAAAATATGTATATCTCTCTCACTGAGGCCAAGAATAAATGAGACACATATGGAAAAAGGGAATATTAGAATAAAAAAAAATCTTTTAGATATATCCTTAAAGCTTCACTTTTAGGAAAAAATTTAAATGATCTTCCTCCTGGTAATAATTTAGCTAAATCATCATTAAAGTGTAATCAAAATAACAAACAATGATTAGCTATAGGAAAATGTTGTATTCCTTGCCCTGGTCTCCTAACAACTGCATTTGTGACTGAATTGTCATTGATTATTTTTTCCAATTTTGCAGTTGCTCAAACTTGAAAGACTTTCCATTAAGGGAGCTGAAAAACTGAAAATCAGTATTTAATCTGAAATTATCAGACGTTATGTTGTCACCTGTCTAATGGCTTGGGTCAGCATGGTGCCAGCTCTGCCCTGACATTCCAAGCAATGGCTAATGTACAGCACTGAAAGAAAGGCAACAAAGTAGTTGTATTTACCAACTCTATGGAGACTTCATGAGACCTTGGTTTTTGTTTGTTTTTTATGGTATTTATTAAGCGCTTACAATATTCCAGGCATTATACTATGTACTGGGGTACATATGAGGAAATCAGGTTCGACACAGTCCTTGTTCCACATGCCTCACTGTATTAATCCTCATTTTACAGATGAGGAAATGGAGGCACAGAGAAGTTAAGTGACTTGCCCAAGGTCCCACGGCAGGCAAGTGACAAGTGACTGAACCTAGGCCCTTCTGGCTTCCAGGTCCGTGCTCTATCTACTAGGCCATGCTGCTTCTCATATGCTGGTTCTGGCTCTGGGAGGCCAATCTAGTTCTCAGGTGTTCCCAGGAATTTTCATTAGCCCCATTTGAGGAAGTCTCCTTTGGGGAGCTGAGGTAAGCTGTGGGACAACCCCTATATGTTCCAGGGGTTAAGCAGATGCCAGGTGTCATCAGAGGAGATTCCTGGGGCTCACCTGGACTGCCTGAAGCTTAGAATGGGTCCACCAAGGTTAGTGCCAGGAGATCAAAACCTAGAACAGTTCTAGTGACTCCCAAAACTGCTACAGAATCTTTGGGGCCTCCACAGGGAGAAAAAGGGCTGCACTTACTCAAGCCCTGCTAGTGCGTTGTCGACACTGAGAAGAAGGCATGCTGTTCTCCTCTCCCTGCAGTTGTGTAATAGTGTGATGGGTCTGGAACTTTTTGAGTGGCTCCCAGGGGTCTAACCTCAGTTTTATTGGTAGTCAGATCACTGTGGTCATTGCCAGGTCATTCGTGGGGCTCCATGCTAGTTCATCATCCCAGCAGCATGTCTTATTAGAATGTAGAGGATTGAGAGTCAGGAGGCCAATATTCTAATTCTGGATCTGTTACCTAGCTTCTGGGTAAGCTTAGGAAAGTTTCTTAACTTCTCTGGGCCTCAGTTTCCCCATTTGTAAAATGGAGATGAAATATCTGTTCTCCCTTCCCCTTAGATTGTAACCCCATGTGAGATACATACTATGTCTAATCTGATTGTGTTGTAACCAAAACAGCACTTAACATGTGCTCTGGCACATAGTATGCACTTAAGAAATGCCACAATTACTATTATTATTATGGTTCCTACACTTTATCCCCCTGAAAGTCCCAGGAAACATCCAGGGTCTACTTCACTGATCCTAAATTCCATGGGCCAGTTGATAAGGTCAGGAGGAATGTCAATCTCAGTCTCAGCCTCTTTCCCTGATAATGTATTTCACTGCATGAGCAGTTTCTCCTCACACAGACCGCTCAGCCACTCAGAGTGTTTATAACAATAATAATAATAATAGGGGAATTTGTTAAGGACTTACTTGTTTTGTGCCAAGCATTATTCGCATTATTCTAAACACTTGGCTCCATAGCAGATACCATATCCGGCACAGTCGCTGTCTCACATGGGGCTTGTAGTCTAAATAGGAAGGAGAACAGGTATTTAATTTCCATTTTACTAGTGAGGAAACTGAGGCAGAGAGAAGCTAAGTGACTTACCCAAGGTCACAGAGCAGGCAAGTGGCAGAGTTGGCATTAGAACATGGTCCACTGACTCATGAACGGATAACCTGTATTTACATGATATGAAGATTACAACAGCAATAATAATTGTAGAAGAGAATCTCATACCAGATCCAGGAATCCATACCCGACCTTTGATTTTGGACTTGTTCTCAGTCTAAACCCCAGGGTTCCCAAACCTCTTAAAATACTGCTATACTTCCCTTATCAAAGTCTCCAGCTCCTTTCATTCTCCAAGATGTTCCCTTCCTTTCCTTCCAGAAACTACACACTGTCTGACCCTTGACTTCCTGGCCCCTGGGTTTTAGAAATTTTCTAGGTCCTGCCTCCCTATCCCAATTCCTCTCTTGTAATTGGTGGTTTAGTTGATATCATCAGGTGAATAATCAACCGCCCCAATCAAATAGCTAACCTTCTAAGAGGGGTCCTGAAGAAGAGATTACTTGGTACCTATTTGTGTATGAAACTGGCTGGATATAGTCCCAGGATGCTCCTGGAGTCTTTCACAACCAAATCCCTTAGCTGGTGATACATTCCTGGTTCTTTCCTGCAGCTTAAAGAAATTCACTTTTAGGGTCAGACTGAGGAGTCTTGCAGAAACATAGTAAAAGAACCTCTACTATGTGAATTATACGCCCTGTTCCACTGGAAGATGCCTAAAATATAGAAAGATTTCTATATTTTATATAAAAATATAAATAAATTTTATATACAAATTTTATATAAATTTTATTCTATATAAAAGATAGAAAGATCAGGGGTTCATTAAGAAAAAATCCACTTGGTGTTAAATCTAGCCCTAATCAATCAATTGTATTTAATGAGGCTTACTATGTGCAGAGCACTGTACTAAGAGCTTGGGAGAATACAACAGAATTAGCAAATATCTTCCCTGCCCATTAAAAATTTACAGTCTAGAGACTAATGCCATGATAAGGATCACATTGTTAATCTACTGTTATCTAAAATTCCAGTGGTAACCAAAGGATTAGCATGATGCAATTTTAATTTTTCTGCAGCTTTTCTTTTCATTGGCTTAAAGCCTTCATTTACCTTTTTCACTTTTTTCTTTTTTTTACAGAATCTAAAATCTTTGAAGGAAATATCAGGATCACCAACGTACACTTCAAGCACCAATATAATAATAAATCAAGTGAAGAGTTTAAAAGCTTTGACAAGAACTTAAATGTCCTGGTATTATGCTCATTTTTATTTTATCTTTTATTGCATTTTCTTAATCACTGGCCTGATTTCAGTGGATGTAATTTTGTGCCTGATTTTCACCATTGAAACCCTAGTCCTCTGGATGGTTCCATTTAGAAAACCTACTTTCTAGATGGAAAAATCTATATTTTTCCAATTTCAGCATTCACTATGTATTGGGGGAAGCAATGAGGTGGCATTTCTTGGGAATATTTTGCAAAATGGGCCACGCCTCACCCTTCATACTTCCTTTAATCCCTCTGTCCCCTCATCTATTAATTGAATTTGTTAAGCTACTATTAAATGTCAAGCACTGTACTAAGAACTAAGGTAGATTGATTATCTGGTGGGACCAAGTCCATGCCCCACTCTGGGCTCACAGTCGAAATAGGAAGGTGAACAGGTATCGACTCTCCATTTTACAGTTGGGGAAACTGAGGAACAGAGCAGTTAAGTGGCCTGCCCTAGGTCACAGAGCAGGTAATGGCAGAGCTGGGACTAAAACACAGGTCCTCTGACTCCCAGGCCAGGGTTCTTTCCACTAGGCCAAGCTAATTCCTCTCTCCCATCTTCCCACATGGTGTTCTGATGCATTCTCATACATTCCCTCAATAGACTTCTTTTCTTCTCTCCCCTCTGTCACTCTCACACCCTCCCTGTCCCACAGATGCATCCCAAGTTATGAAGAATCACATTTACTGTCTCTGGGTTCAGTGGAGGCTGAAAAGGGGGTAGGAAAAATGCTCCCCAGGATCAAGATTCCTGTTCCTAACTGCCCCAGTGCTACTGCAGAGGGGAAATGTAGGTATTTGAAGCATCCATATATATGGACCCAATTCTTTCTATTTTTAGGTAAATGTCTGTGTTCAACCTGATTACCCGGTATCTACCACAGATCTTAGAATGGTGCTTGGCACACAGTAAGAGCTTAACAAATGCCATTATTATTATTATCTGGCCAAAATGTCATTCCATTCATACTTGCTATAAAAATCTAAGAGCCAAATAACACCAAATGATTATGGCTTAAAAACATGAATGAATCAATCAATTGTATTTCTAGAGCTTTTATTGTGCCCAGAAACTGTAATAAATGCTTGGGAGTGTACAATACAACCGAGTGAGTAGATATGATCCCTACCCTCAAGGATTTGAGAGTCTTGAGGAGGAAACAGATGCCAAATATACTGCAGTTAGGGGGAAGCAGTAGAGTGTAAAGATCTGAATGTAAAGGGCACAGGGGTTGGGGTTCACTCACTCACTAATTCATTCATTCATTTGGGTTTTGAAGAATGGCTTAGGTAGATATGGGAAGGGAAGTAGAGAAAACAGAAGAGTATCAAACCTAAAATTGATATGTATGGGCAGGAGTAATACTGAGAAGTAACAGTTATGAAGCCTTGTTTCCAGATCAAATAGAGGCCAAGAATCAAATGATGGTTCAGTGGTTGCATAAGGCATTTGAGAAGTGGAATTTTGCACTGGCTCAGGAAAATCATAGGTCTTGTAAGCCGTAAATCCTCAAAACTGATTTAGCTTAACACAAAGCCCTACCCATCCAGGCTTGGGTGCCCCTCACAGCCCCTTGTTCTGGGCCATAGTAGCTGCAAGAGCTTAGTACAGTGCTCTGCACACAGTAAGTGCTCAATAAATATGATTGAATGAATGCAAAACCAAAAATAAACCAGGCCAAGCCAGAGGGGGCCCAGAATATACTACAGCACTCTTGCTCCTACTGTAAATCATGGTGTTCACTACAGAGCCAATTTATGGGAGATATTTTAAAGGGATACCCATAGGCATCAAAATTACCACTTCCTCTTAGTTTCTTTAAGAATGTGATCTCATAGGACTCCTGGGGTGAGTGCACTCCCATGTCAATGTGGTTTTACATAGAATTGCACTGCTTGGTGTCTTCCTATATAAGTTACAATATGCTCTGATAGTGTAAAAGATGGAAACTGTAGTAGAGAAATACATTCAGATAAAAAATAAATAATGATAAAAACTGTGGAATTTGTTGAGTGCTTACCAGGTTCCAAGGACTGTGCTAAGTGCTGAGAGTAAATACAATCAATATAATTACATCAAATCTAGTTCTTGCGTTTACTTATTTCTTCATATAAATTTTTCTTTAAACCTCATGGGCAGGATACATATCTATCAAATCTATTATACTGTACTCTACACTGTAAGCTCAGTGTGGGTAGGGAATGAGTCTATTTATTATTATATTGTACTCTCCCAAGCACTTAGTACAGTGCTCTGCTCACAGTAAGCACTCAATAAATGCAACTGAATGAATTAATTCTCTCCCAAGCAGGGGGAAGCAGCACGGCCTAGTGTATATAGAGCATGGGCCTGGAAGTCTAATAACAATAATAATAATGATGGTATTTGTTAAGCGCTTACTATGTGCAAAGCACTGTAAGATTCTAATCCCCGCTTTCTGCCATGTGAAATTGGGCAAATCATTTCATTTGTCTGTAATTCAGTTACAGGAAAATAGGGATTACAATTGTGAGCTCCATGTGGGACATAGACTGTGTCCAACCTGATTAACTTGTATCTATCCCAGTGCTTAGAACAGTTCCTGGCACAAAGTGCTTAACAAATACTTGAAACACATTAACAAGGTTTAGTACAGTGCTCTGCACACAGTAAGTTCTTGATTTATTGATTTTTTAGTCAAAATACTGCTGTCCCTTCTCCCCTTCCACATTATGCTGTTGCAGGTCAAGGTTTATAGAACTTACTATAAAATCCACTACTGTCTGCAGACATATTTCTTGTCAATAAATTAAGGGGCAGAGGGTGAGAAAAGAAATAAATCACATAAGAATTGCTATGCAATGTCTCACAATTTGTTCATTAGCAGTTTGTGTTGCCTAAAAATATAGGTCAATCAGTCAGAGGCCAGTTATCCAATCTGTGGATTTTTCACTCCCTTTGCTTCTCTCTTGGCAAAGACTAAACCTCATTATAGCCACCAGTTCCAACCTTGTCCATACGGTTTGGTTATGGACCAAACCAAACCTTTTAGTCCCTATGCTGCATAATCAAATCCTGAATAATAGGAAGCATCCGGTAACTTTGCCTTTCTGACCTAGAGGGGTTCATTTCCCTTTCTGAGAGTGGGCATCCCCCTGCCTCATTTTAGCATCAAACCAGCTAAAGTGTCTCAAATATGTTGATTTAACAATTCTCAAAGGTGAAAGGGACACCAAATCACACCTTATTTCCTCACTCAACAGTTAAAAAAACATTGCCATTGGACATCCAAAAATTGATTGAAACTGGAAAAATGAGAATAATTACTAACAGTATCAGCAATGACAACCTGATAGTGAACATGGACATCATAATGGCAGTGGAACAGAATTTCACTGAAGCAGACATCTCCAAAGCTTTCACTGATGCTCTGAACAAAACCACGGCACTCCAAATCGACTTTAGAAATTCTCATATAAGAGGTACTGTATGAAATTCTTGTTTCTTGTATTCAGGGTTATCAGTGAAAAACAAGAATACTGTTTTTTCTCAGCACAAAATGAAGAGGATTAAGAGTCCATGGATCAGAAGGGTCATTCTTTGTGCAAAAAATCAGTTTAGCTATCTTTGGGGAAATAATATGTAAATATCATATTGGTAAATGGAAAGTATAGGGATGTGCCTCCTGAAGGCAGGAGGAAATATGAGACTGCAGAGAAGGAGAGAGATGAAGTCTGAAGATGTAGAATAGGGAATCATTTTCTAAGAGATAGTAGTTGAAGCTATGGGAGCAAATGAGTTCTCCAAGGGAGTAGATATAGATGGAAAATAGAAATAAATAAAAATAAAATTGGTGGTATCTGTTAAGCGCTTACTATGTGCAAAGCACTGTTCTAAGTGCTGGGGGATACAAGGTAATCAGGTTGTCCCACGTAGGGCTCACAGTTTTAATCCCCATTTTACAGATGAGATAACTGAGGCACCGAGAAGTTAAGTGACTTGCCCACAGCTACACAGCTGACAAGTGGCACAGCTGGGATTCAAACCCATGACCTCTGACTCCCCAGCCCATGCTCTTTCCACTGACCCAGAACTGGGCACTGAGGGAATCCCACAGTTATGGGTTGGGAGGCAGAGGAGGAGCCTGTGAAAGAGACTGAGCAGCCGGAAAGGAGGAAAACCAAGAGGACATTGTGAGAAGCCAAGGTTTGGATAATGTTTCTAGAAGAAGAGGGTGGTCAAGAGTTGTTGAAGGCATCTGATAAGTCAAGGGGGATTAGGATGGAGTAGAGGCCATTGGATTTGGCAAGGAGATCATTGCTGACCTTTGAAAAACAATTTCTATGGAATGAAGGGGGCAGAAGCCAGATTGGAGGGGATCAAGGAGAGAATTGGAAGAGAGGAACTGGAAACAGTTGGTGTAGACAACTCGCTCAAGGAGTTTGGAGAGGAAAGGTGGGAGGGTGATGGGGTGATAACTGGAGGGAGCCATGGGATCAATGGGTGGGGGTTAGGATAGGGGAGGTATGAGTATGTTTGAAAAACAGTGGGAAAGAAGCCACTGGAGAGGCTACCAACTTTGTTGTATGATAATCTCCCAAGCACTTAGTCCAGTACTCTACATTCAGTAAGCACTCAGTAAATACCATTGATTAATTGATTGAAAAACTGGAGGGTAGAGTAACTAAACATTTCTAGTTGCGAGCAAAAACTGATGATGGCTGTTACTAAAATACAAGCAACCACAAAGTAATACCTATAGTAGATGTACCTGTAAAGAATATTAAACAGAAGCATACCTCCTTTTTTAAAAGTTTCATATTCACAATATGCAGCATGGCTCAGCAGAAAGAGCACGGGCTTGGGAGTCAGAGGTTATGGGTTCTAATCCCCACTCTGCAACTTGTCAGCTGTGTGACATTGGGCAAGTCACTTAACTTCTCTGTGCCTCAGTTACCTCACCTGTAAAATGGGGATTAAGACTGTGAGCCTCACATGGGACAACCTGATTACCTTATATCTACCCCAGCGCTTAGAACAGTGCTCGGCACATAGTAAGCTCTTAACAAATACCAACATTATTATTATTAATATATTCAGTGCCTCATATGATTAAGTTAAGAAATATAATCAGTCTATAAATAAAACTGAGATGAGTATCTGGCCCTTTTTACAAAAGTAACTCTTCCTTTTTATCTCTTATGCCTGTAAACATTTGAGTAATTGTACTGAGAAGTTATCTGTGGTGATCATTTCAGTCAAAGGGTCTTCATTTTCATCATAGAATAAAATGTGAAATCTTTCATTACAGTAAAAAACACCTGTAAAACAGGACAGCATGGCTGTTCGGAGCACACCACATGCATTCCTGAAGGAGCCACTCACTCCTGTCGGTGTAAACCTGGATTCCAGGACCACAGTCCTGATGTGCCAGGATGAGATTGCCTAGGTAAGAAGAAAAAACACTTTGACATCTGTATTTTCTTCTGTGTAACTGTCATCTCAGGAATTAGCTTCAAATGTCTCTATGGGTCTCCAACTTCCTTCATCTTGTAATCACCTACCCCCCATCCTTCCTTATGTCTTCCATCACTGCTCTGCTCCCCTCTCCTTCCCCCTGAAGGAACAACAAGAAGTGGGGGGGTGAGGGGGAAGAGAAGAAGTGTGACCTAGTGGAAAGAGCACGGGCCTGGGAATCAGAGGACCAAGTTTCTAATTCTGACTCTGCCGCTTGCCTGCTGTGTGACCTTGAGCAAGTCACTTAGCTTCTCTCTGCCTCACTTACCTCATCTGTAAAATGGGGATGAAATCCCCTCCAACTTAGTCTGTGAGCCCTATGTGAGAGAGGGGCTGTGTCCAACCTGATTGTCCTGTATCTATCCCAGCACTTAGTATAGTGTTTGGCATGTAGTAAGTGCTAAACAAATACCATAAAAAATGTGGCAAGATGCCCACGCAATTGAAGGGGAGTTGCAGGTCTTTTCCAAGCCAGGAAAGGAGACGTAAACAGCGAGAGGCAGATGTAGAAGGTAATAATGAGGACCAGCACAGCCCTCTGAACAAAATGAGAGTAAATGTTTCTGCCTGGCTCTTTTTACAGGAGGATGGGAGAAGAGGAGTAGTGGGGGTTGGTGGAAAGAGCCCAGTCTTGGGAGTCAGAGGTCGTGGGTTCTAACCCCATCTCTGCTGCTTGCCAGCTGTGTGACTTTGGGCAAGTCATTTAACTTCTCTGTGCCTCAGTTACCTCATCTATAAAATGGAGATTAAACCTGTGAGCCCCACGTGGGACAACCTGATCACCTTGTATCCTCCAGCGCTTAGAATAGTGCTTTGCATATAGTAAGCACTTAACAAATACCACCATTTCTTTTTTTCTTTTTATTTTATTGTGAAGGAATGAAGTAGGGTTACATACAGGCTGTTACAACAACACCAATATCATGGCAAAATGGATAGAACACAGGCCTTGGATTCAGAAGTTAAGGGATTCAAATCACAGCTCTGCCACTTGTCTGCTGTGTGACCTTGGGCAAGTCACTTCACTGGGCCTCAGTTACCTCATCTGTAAAATGGGGATTGAAACTATGAGCCCCATGTGGGATAAAGACTGTGTCCAACCCGATTTGCTGGCATCCACCCCAGTGCTTAGAAAAGTGCTTAGCACACAGTAAGGGTTTAACAAATACCACAATTTATAGGAGCTCCATTAGCTCCTGATTCCACAGCCCCCAAGAAATTCTCTGGAAACTGCAACCTCCACTTTAAGGGACACTAGTTTAAATTAAGGTCCATCCTGTGCTAGAAACCCTCACCAACCAGACAATAACATTAGTCCTTACAAAACACGATGATCCCCAAACAGTCATTTTTCCTCATGTAACAATTTCTGGTATAAAGAAAATTGAACTTGATCTTCCCTTGCTACTGATGGAAGTTATTTAAAATTAATTTCTTGCCTCATTCAAAATATATTTCCTGGGAAAAGAAATAGTGCCATAAAAATTGGTCTAATCATCTCCAAATTTTTTTAAAAAAGATTTCTTCCTTTATTAGATATAAATGAATGCTCCACAAATAACCACACATGTTCGAATTTGGCTTCGTGCATCAATACACCAGGAAGTTATGATTGTCGGTGTTATCCAGGCATTGAAGATGAGAACGTGCAAAATCCTGGAAGACAGTGTAAAGGTAAAAAAGCATTGGTTTACTTGTGCTATTTTATGAATAATAGTAGGTGAGGCCAACACTTTGAAACCTGAGTCTCTCAACTTGCCTTCTGTTTGCCCTAGCCCCCCTACAATTGTATCCCACAACAAAAACAATGGCCAAATACACACTTCCCAAGCCCTTAGCATTTCTCCCTGCATCCCAAGCCAGTGAAACTGGTTGCAAGAAGAAACATCTTTCTTCATATCCTATCCGGTCAATCAATCAATGGTATGTATTGCACACACAGAGTAAGCATACGCCATCCTTGTCCCTCAAAAAGGCGCTATTGAGGCTTTGTAGAGCTTTGGTGGTACTCAGGAATATTACCTAACCCTTGGTTTATCCATAAAAGCAAATGAGCACCATTTTTTTTTTACTTGGATATATTTTCTTCAGTTGCAATATCAGCCATTTTCTTTTATCTCTTACTTTCCAGATCCCATAGTCTGCTTTCACAGCTCTACATTCTGTTCACCGACCACTGCCTGTCTTGGCTCAAGAAAATCTGTATGTGCAAGTAAGTTTTTCTAGTTCGGTTTGAATAACAATTCTCTCCTGCTAAACTTTCAACCAAACGATTTAACCCAAGGAGTATTTCCTCATTTTGATTTATGTAAACTGTAGGTAAAATCCTTATCTTTGGTAGGGGTGATTTATGCCACCATACGAAGTAAGGGTGATTTATGCCACCCAGGAAATTAATGAGGACTGCTATTATTCTTAAATGCCCAGTATTCCTCCCCTCCCTCCCACAACACAGTTGAGCTGTATCACCTCTGTTTAGTCTGCTGTTCTGAGTTACAAATGCAGGCATGGATATTCTAATCTGAACTGAAGACACTTCCATTTTTCTTTACTTTGCCAAGCTTCTCTTTCTGTCCAAATCTTGTGAAGATGATGTTTGTAAAGAATTTTGGTTAAAGGTGATGTAGAAATATATAGAGGACTTCCTTGGAACCAAGGCTGCTGCCACTAAGGTACCTACCTATTTTTTTTGGAGTGGGACTTCATATGCATTTGTAAAGAGGAAGTCATACAAAATGCTTCAACGTCAAACCAATCTTTTTTACATCATATATTTTTCTATTCATTTTTTCTTGCTTTGCCCTATCACTTAAGAGCAGAGTGCATGACTGATCCCATCACCTTCTCCAGAATCTCAAACATAAATCACTTGCACCACACTGTATATTCCTCCATGTATTTCATATTTTCCTCAGCAGCATTACATTGACTATCTGGAGTTGTATGAGGAATTGGAGGTTGCAGCAGGAAGTTAGTTGGGAGAATGAGGCACTTGGGGAAAAGTTTATAAACTGAAATGAGTTTGATTCCCTGAAATTTCTGATTGCTGGAATCTGAAGGGACTCATTTTCTGTGGGTGAAAGTTAATATGATACTGTCCTTTTACCCTCTCTTGCTCATGAAACTGTGGTGAGATTAAGGTGAAATACATTGAACGTCCCAGAAGAAAAGAGGATATTCCTGTCCCCATTGAAAGTGGAAGAAGAGAATGGGAGAGAAGGAGGATAATTTGGGGACTTCCCTGGCAGTTTCCCTCATTCTACCACCTCCCTCTCTGTGGGTTTTGTACCCCAGGAGCACATAAAGTGAGGGGGAAAGTGAAGATCTGAAAGGATCTGAACCTTTTAGATAATGATCCCTCCCTCCTCCCCACTATTCCTTACTGGAGAAAAAGAAATAGGGGTTTGGGCCTGACTAGCAGTAGAGATATAGGCAGTAGCCTGAGGCTTCCTAGAAGGGAAATTCCAGATCTCAAAATGCAGTTGCAATCCTGCTTCCAGACCACTGAAAGAGGATTAGGGAAGTAGGGCGGGTTGCTCTCATTCAACCCACATATTTAATCTGTCACCAAATCCTGTTCTATCTTCATAACATTACTAAAATGCACTCTTTCCTCTCCATCCAAACTGCTACTAAGTTTATCAAAGCACATCTTATATCCTACCTTGACTACTGCATCAGCCTCCTCACTGATCTCCCAGCCTCTTTCCGCTCCAGTCCTTACTTCACTCTGCTATAAAACTGATGCTTCCATGCTTCCCCATTCTTCAAGAACCTCCAGTAGTTGTCCATCTTTCTCCAAATCAAACAGAAACTCCTTACCATCGGCTTTAAAGCACTCAATCAGTTCCCCCACTCTGACCTTACCTTCCTGGTTTCCTACTACAAACTAGCCTTTGTACTTCATGTCCCTAAAACCACCCCACTCACTGGACCCTGGCCTTGTCACCTACCCCTCACCCATGTCCTGCCTCTGGCCTGGAATTTCTTCTCTCTTCATGTAAGACAGACCCTCAATCTCCCCACCTTCAAAACCTTATTAAAATCAAATCTCCTCCAAGAGGCCTTACCTGATAAAGCCCTCATTTCGACGACTTCTGCCCCCTCTCGCTTGGATTGGCACTCTTTAAGCACTTGATATTCACCTTATCCTCAGCCACCCAGTACTTAGGTATATATTTGTAATTTATTTTAATGTCTGTCTTTCCCTCTAGACTTTAAACTTCTTGTGGGCAGGGAACATGCCTACAAACTCTGTTAAACTGTACTCTCCCAAGCACTTAGTACAGTGCTCTGCACATGATAAATGACAATAAATACCCTTGATCAACAGATTGCAACAGTTGTCTGGGAAAGCATGCTCAGTGGAAATGAGTCAGGCAGGAACCACTGGAAATTGGTGAAAATTAATTTTAATATATGAGTTTTCCTGAAGCAAAAGCAATCAATCATATCTATTGGGCACTTACTGTATGCAGATCACTATATGAAGGACTTGGGAAAGTAGAATACAATTGAGTTGTTAGACATGATCTCAGCCTTCAAGGAGCTTTTAATTTAGTAGGAGAGACCAATATACAGTAAATTACAAATAGGGAAAGCCACAGAATATGAAGATATATACATATATATAAATGCTATGGGGCTGGGGGTTAATAATGTTGGTATTTGTTAAGCACTTACTATGTGCCGAGCACTGTTCTAAGCACTGGGGTAGACACAGGGGAATCAGGTTGTGCCCATGTGGGGCTCACAGTCTTAATCCCCATTTTACAGATGAGGTAACTGAGGCACCTCAGAAGTTAAGTGACTTGCCCAAAGTCACACAGCTGACAAGTGGCAGAGCCGGGGTTCGAACCCATGACCTCTGACTCCAAAGCCCGTGCTCTTTCCAGTGAGCCACGCTGCTTCCTGCAGCGTTGGGTTGGGGTGTGTGTGTGTGTGGAATGAGCATTAAAGTCCTTATGGGGTACAAACCCAAGAATATAAATGATGATGAAGGGAGTGTGAATAGGGTGCGGAAATGATTGATTAGTCAGGGAAGACTTCTTGGAGAGGATGTGTTTTAAATAAAGCTTTCAAGATGGGGAGAGCTAGAAATGAAGATGGGGAGAGACACAAGAAAAGGGTCAGTGGTGAGAGAGATGAGACCAAGGTATAATAAGTAGGAGTGAAATATATGAGTTCAGTTGTAGTTGGAGATGAGTGAGGTTAAGTAAGAAGGGAAGAGCTGATTGAGTGCCTAAAAATTGATGGTAAGGAGTTTCTGTTCAGAGGTGGATGAGCAACTGTTGGTGGTTTTTGAGAAGTAGTGTCCAGGATGACTTTTTTTTTTATAAAAATGATTCAGGCAACAGACTGTAGTAAGAAATGAAGTGGGAAGAGACAGGGAGGTAAGCAAGGAGGCTAATGCAATAGTTACGGCAGAATTGATAAGTTCTTCGATAAGCAAGGTAGCTGGGAGAAAGAGGAAGGGGGTAGATTCTAAATTTATTGTGAAAGTGGAAGCAACAGACTGAATATGCAGGTTAAGTGAGAGAGATGAGTCAAGAGTGATGCCAAGGTTATGGGTTTGTGAGAGAGGGAGGATAATGGTGTTGTCTATAGTAATGGGAAAGTCATGGGAAGGAAAGGATTTGGATGGGAAGGTTAGGAATTATAATTTGGACTGTTAAATTTAATGTCAATGGGACATCCAAATAGAGATGTCCTGAAGACAGGAGGAAATGTGAAGCTGTAGAGAAGGAGTGAGGTTGGAGCTGGAGAGGTAGATTTGGGAGTCATCCATGTAGAGGCGGCAGTTGAAGCTCTGGGAGCAAAAATCAATCAATAAATCAATGGTATTTAATTAGCATTTACTCTGTGCAAAGCAGTATACTAAGCACTTTGGAGAGTACAGTAGAGAAAATAGACACAATCCTTCAGAGCTTACAATCTAGAGGGGGAGATAGACATTAAAAGAAATTGCAGGTAGGGGAAACAATAGAGTATACATACATAAGTGCTGTGGGGGTGAGGATGAAGTGAGTGCCTAATACTTAGGGGGTGTGACTAAGAATCTAGGTCAACAGTAAGGAGGGATGGAGTTTAGGCAGGAAAGGCTTCCTGGAGGTAATGTGATTTTAGTAAGATGTGTGACAGAGAGAGTTGTGTCCCTTGGATGTGAAGGGGGAGTGAGCAAGCGGTCAATGGTGGGACAGACAGATTAGCATGAGGTACACAATGAGTAGGGTGGTATTAGAGGAGCAAACCACACTGAGCTCATTCCAGGACACGACTGAGGCACCAGAAGTTATGCAGTAGAGGAATTCTATAGAGTCCCCAGTCAACCTCTTAATTCAGAGATCTGGTTTCTCGAGGAGAGAGTACATAGACAGGAAGGGGAAAAGTCCCCCAGCACTCCCTCTACAGTAGGTTGTACAGTGGTAACATGGGGAGGTTGTTGCGGCAGTCTCACCAGAAGTGCTTTTGCCCGAAGCAACATGGAGCCCAAACACTGTCCACATTATTTTATTGTTGCTATTTTTGTCTTGGTACATTTTTAACCCATTTCTGAACTACAACTAAATGTTTTGGGTTTCTGTCCTCTCCTGTTCAGTTGGTGAATGCCAGAAGGACCACAATCCTCACTTAAATTTGAATTGTTTAATAAACCAGCACTGGGTGTCCTGCAGCTCAAAGTACTCTATAAATGATAATATTGATAGCAAGAGCTAGAAGTCCATCAGCACTGCCATCTCCATTTCCCACCGGGAGTGAAGGGTATAAATCCAGGTGCAAACATATCTAGTTGCATCATTACTGCCAAACAATAATCTCAAAGGAATAATTATTCTTGGCACTTTAGGCCTTTTTCACAGAGTCACCAAACTGGGACTAAGATGCCCCAATAAAAGCTGTAAAGGCATCCTTAGCTCATGTGGGTCCATTTCTTCTTTGCTATATTGACCAAAAGGAAAATCCAAGGTATTTTATGCCAAGGTCCTCAACAGTACAGCAGCTTCAAGGCTTCTCTTGAAATAGGTGCTGAAGGGAGGTACAGAAGAAAAATATAAGACAAGGTTCCTATCCCTGAGTAGTTTCCACAGTCAATCGTAGGGGTGAGATCTTAATTAGGTGAGGTCAAAGTCACAGTTCAGCTGTCACTCACTTTGTTTCAGCACACCTATTCTAACAAAGACTGAACATTTTGTTGCTGGGAAAACAGCAAGCCAAAGCACTAAGTGGGCATGTTCATGAGCCCTAAGGGGCAGCTGCTTTGTTCCTTCTCCAGAGAAGGCAAATAAATCACCTGCCTGATGAAATACCATACTGTGAACCCCCAGGAGCCACACATTACCCAAATGAGATTTGTGGAAAAAAAAAATCCAAAGTACTTTCCAGCCCCCGTGATCTTTTCCATCTCTTCCTCTGCATTGTCCCCAAAATGTTGATGTTACAAAGCTGCCATTTTCCAGGTAAAGTGCTAGGATTACACTCTACATCCCACCAGGTTTAATTTTGATGCACCTTCTAAACACCTAGAAGTGCTTTTAGATCTCAAATCATTTTTCTCTGGTTACTCCCCTGTCCGTGCAGACTCTTCCAGGCCCAGCTATGATATTGCTGACACATCACAATCACCCTCCTAGCAGGCCAGGCTGCAGCTCTGAGCTGGGTGGGGGAAGCCAGGAAGCTGGGGAGGGGACAACACCACACATCTCCCCTCTGACCACTGGATGTCCCTGTAACTCCATCAAAATATTGCAGAGCATTTATTTGCCAGAAACTCTGAAAACAAATAAATAAGGACTGGTTCTCATAAAGGCCAACGAGTTTGGAGAGAATGTCAAAAAAATAAAATAAAAAGAGTGCAGGGCTCTCCCTCTTTGACCAAAAAAAACCCGCCCATCCCAACGACTGAAAATGATGAAAATAAAAGCAGGGATTTGTATATCATGTCCAACCAGTGATGCTTTCACCCAAGCAGAGGCAGAAGCTCTGTGGTCTAGATAGCATTTGGCTCCCTGCCTCAAGAGAGACTCAATTAGGAAAGCAGCGTTTGCTGATGCAACCCTACAATTCCTAGATTACTAGCGCACCTTCAAAAAATAATGTTTCAGCCCTACAGGTCTCATTTTCCATATCTGTAATTCATTTATTTACATTAATATCTGTCTCCCCCATCTAGGCTGTAAGCTTGTTGAGAGCAGGGAATGTGTCTATCAACTCTGTTGTATTGTACTCTGCCAATAGCTTAGTACAGTGCTCTCTACACAGTTAGTGTTTAATAAATACCACTGATTGATTGAAAAGCTCATTTAAAAGCTGTGGTTCTCAAGAATAGCCACAAAGGCTTCAAGCAAGACCCAACAAAGTAATCAAATAATCAAAAGAATAAATGTTCTCATCTGACTAGATAGCTTCAACTTAAAATCAACGGTCATTATCATTAGTCTATAATAATACATTTGAATCAGTGCAACCATAAATTAATCTTATGGTGGCCACAATTACAGCACAGCAAATATTCCTTTCAAATGTCTCAAAATATCCTCCGCTTAGTCATTTGGGGTTTTTTTGTTCATGCTACACTTAAAAGGGGCTTATTTAGAAAATGTAAAATGCCTGCTGTGTTAATGTGGAACTGTCAGTGGGTTATTAAATCTAGATTGAGATAGCCAGAGAGGGTGTTTAATTTAAGGACTTCTACTGTCTTTCAGGTAAGCAAGCTTTTGGATGTCGAATCCAGTTCAAAGACTGGGCGTTTGTTCCTGAACTTTATAATCATGAGAGCCAAAAGTTCAAGATGATGTCCAAAAATCTCACTGAAAATGTAAGTTGTCATGTATTCATGACAGATCACTGGATTGGATAGATCATTTCTTTCATTTTCTTATGTTTGGGGCCATCCTGGGGAAAAGATTATGGGATATGGGGCTGTTGGTCAAATACTTTAAAGAGTGAAGCTCCTTGTTGATATAGTAGTTCCACCCTGAAACTGCTCCTTTCCACATTTCGCCCCTCAGAATAAGCCCCGGGAGCCAGTAGTTCCATGGCCAGTTTAATCCAACAGAAATGGCTTTATCACTCACTGAAGGGGGATGGATCTTCTAGGCCCCAGGGTCTAGGGCAATTGGCCCTCCTAGGGACCACCTAGCCTAGGTTCATAGAGCACATTAATCTCTAGCTAAACTATATCTATCTCATTGTGTAGTGGATAGAACATGGCCCTGGAAGTCAGAATGTCATGGGTTCTAATCTTGGCTCCCCACCACTTGTCTTCTGTGTGACCTTGGGCAAGTCACCTAACTTCTCTGTGCCTCAGTTACCATATCCGTAAAATGGAGATTGAGACTGTGAGCCCCACGTGGGAGGGGGACTGTGTCCAAGGCGATTTGCTTGTATCCACCCCAGTGCTTAGTACAGTGCCTGGCACACAGTAAGAGCTTAACAAATATCATAATTATTATTATTATAAAAACTCTAGACTGCAAGCTCAGTGTGGGCAGAGGGCATCCCTACCAATTCTGTTGTATTGTACTCTCCTGAGCACTTAGTACATGATCTGCACACAGTAAGCGCACTGAGCTCCCCTTCTCCCTCTACTCCCTCTACCACCCCCCCTTCACCTCTCTGCAGCTAAACCCTCTTTTCCCCCTTTCCCTCTGCTCCTCCCCCTCTCCCTTCCCATCCCCTCAGCACTGTACTCGTCCGCTCAACTGTATATATTTTCATTACCCTATTTATTTTGTTAATGAAATGTACATCGCCTCGATTCTATTTAGTTGCCATTGTTTTTATGAGATGTTCTTCCCCTTGACTCTATTTACTGCCATTGTTCTTGTCTGTCCGTCTGCTCCGATTAGACTGTAAGCCCGTCAAATGGCAGGGACTGTCTCTATCTGTTGTCGCCTTGTTCATTCCAAGAGCTTAGTACAGTGCTCTGCACATAGTAAGTGCTCAATAAATACTATTGAATGAATGAATTAATAAATACCAATGTTGATGTTGAAAACTCTTGAGATTTATATACCTGATAAAAATGGAATAGTAGAAATGAAATAAAATGGAGCAATTATGCCAAATAAATTTACAACCCACTGGAAGATTTCTGGCTTGGTCCAATCCCTCTGAACCCACCTCCTACATGCCCAACAGGAACTGGATAGCATCAATATCATAATAAAGAGTCCAGATACACATCTCTCACAGAAAGGCTAAGATTAGTTCAGTAGTTATTTTTTTCATTCAAAACATGTTTAGTGACAGGAATAAAGCTACCCCAGTGACCCTGAAACTCGGGAAAACCTACAAAGCTTATTAAGCTCTAAAAGTAGGGTCAGCTTTCAACTATCTGATTTCTCTGAAGTGGGAAATAATTGCCCCTTCACAGCCCCACCTGCATAGTTGGCAGATACCAAGTACCCAGACATATGCGACAGGCACACAGTGTAATGAAATGAAGTCATAGCGAAGTCTACCAGGATCTGCCTGAACCTAGAACATTTTCAGGATCCCTGGCCCTGATCTCTCAACACTCGGGACCACTTTGTTCCCCTCCCAAGCTCTTGTTCACACAGTTGCTGCTGCCAAACCACAGGACTCTGCAGCTGAACCTGAGGTGGAGGGTGGCTGGACCCTCTCAAAGTCTCAACGACTGCTGTCTCAGTGATGGTGCATCCTGATAGTGCTTACCATCTGAAACTAGCCCTGGCTACAGGACTGAGAAAAAAAAACAGTCATCATATGGGAGAACCAAGGACCATCTCAAATATGTTCAATATGATCTCTCTCAGGCACTACTCTCGAAAATAATTTTCACAAACAGGGTTGTACATTTCCTAGTTTGTCTTTGATGGGTCCAAGCCTTAGCTTAGATCTCTTAGTTTGGTTACCATGCTGTTTTTAGACAAAACACTTTGTCTCAGCAGATAGAAGTGTACATGACTTGGAAGTGCATTGCATTAAAAAGGAATATAATAAAAATCTCTCCATTTATTTGAGCAGATGAGTGCAAAGAAAGGAGATTTTCCTGAGTGTTCAGACTTCTTGTAATCAATTTTTATGATTATTTTTTGTTCTCCAGGTGGTTAAAGAAATGCGCACCAGATTACAAGATGATAGTTTTGATATTATAATGGTTGGATTCCAACCTGGAAGTGTTGTTGCCTATTTTATATCTCTACTCAATGGTCAAAGGTACATCGAAGCAAAGGATCTTCAAGGAAAGTTAAGCCAAATTGTAAAGGCCAACCTCGACACGGAGATTGAAGTGATAGTTGAATGTGAGTATATCATCATGTAATGTCCTAATGAGGTTGCCACTCTTTTCGCCAGACTCTACCCCTAGTCCTTCAAAATTATACAGTGACAATTCTAAACTGAGCTTGTCAGAAATATGTTCTTATTCTCCAAAGCATAAAATATTTCTCTTGTAGTTCTACAAGGGTAAACAGGAAATCCTATCTTCTGGAAGACATACACATTGCCATTAATACTGACATATTTCAATGCTAACAGAGATCATCCCTTCAAATCTTACAGCTCAAAGGAGGCTTAAGAATATTCAAGAAGCAATGTGGTCTAGTGGATGGAGACTGGTCCCGAATGTCAGAGGGCCTGAGTTCCAATCCTGGCTCTGCCATTTGCCTGCTGTGTGATCTTGGGCAAGTCACTTGACTTCAGGGACCTCAGTTTCCTCATCTGTAAAATGGGGATTAAATACTTGTTCTCCCCTCGGCTTAGTCTGTGAACCCCATGTGCAACAGGGACGGTGTCCAAACTGACTATCTTATACCTATCCCAGGACTTAGTACAGGCCTTGGTGCATAATTAGCATTTAATAAATACCATAGTTATTATTAAATATTTTTGATTCAACTTCTACCTTGATGCAAAAATGCATTATGCTTCACAAACATTACATAATGGATACTGGTGAACATTAAAGACAAAGTTTAAGGCATCAGTTGCTACCATTACAATTCAATGTTTTGTAATTTAAATTGGCAACTTGAAAACATTTCTAATATACTTCTGTTCACTTACAGCAATGACTCTTACCACTCTGATGCTGAGTACTGAAGATGAACCTACATTGAAAACAGCGGTTATTTTCACTGGTGCTCTTCTTGGAACTGCACTGCTACTCACATTATTGATCGTATTAGTGAGTGTGCGTAGGAGAGGAGAAAGATGTTCAATGTCAACCACAGCAAACAAGGGTGGCAATGTAGTATACCAGAACCTATAAAAAAGGAGTCTGAAAAAAACACTTTTAAATAGGTTATTTTTTTCATTAAATCAGACAAAATGATAGAATAAACATAAATGGAATGCACATATTGCTAATTCTGCACATGGAAATTTCCTACCCAATGAAGTAAAACTTTTCAGTACCCCAGAACCTGCTCTCTGTCTTTATTCCATAGACTTTACAATTTTGTCTCATATGCTCAACTATCCAGATTTCTTCCATCTTTGACCCAGTTTTGATAGTGATTGATGCAATGTTACAGGATTTTTTTGCATTATATATTGCCATAAATAATGGCTATGGAATTTGTTAATGTAAATAAAATGAAGCATGATTCTAGTGACTGGATCTTGGGAAGTGGAGTCAGAGCCAGGAATAGAATTTTGGTCTCTTATCAAGAATGATTCTGTGACTTGGTCGAGTCACTTCACCTCTTGGGGCCTTAGCTTCACCGTCTGCACAATGGGAAGAATAAACCTTACTTCAAAGGGAGGTGGCAAAGCTGGGATTGCAACAGAACAAGGGAGTTCTTAGAGGTCAAAGTTTTAAATGATCATTTGTCACATTTCTATAATCCATTTTCTGCCATGTTTATTCATTTCAAAAACTGAGTATTCTGTGAATTTCCCTGTCCTTCTTTGTGATTAGCCATTTTCCACAACTTTATGCACAGTGAATTGTTTTTGCAGAAACATTCTGAGAAGAGATTTCAAAATATATTTTCTCTCTCTTTTGCTCTTCAAAGCCCTTCTCAAGTCACATTTCCACCAGAAGCCATCTCCCCAATTTCTCCTTTCCCTTGGTTTTATTCTATCTACTATCATCTCATCACTTCTGGGACTACCACATATGTACCCACAACCCTCTGTAGCACTTTTGTAGACACCCTACTACTTAAAGCACTCAGTCCCCTATCTATCCACTTTCCTTCTTCCTCTTGTCTGTAAATTGTTTTAATATCTGCCTTCCTTGCATAATGGTGAGCTCTCTCTAGACTGTTTCATCCTTGTGGGAAGAGAACACATCTACTAACTCTGTTGTACTGTACTCTTCCAAGTGCTTAGTACTGTGCTTGGCACACCGTAAGCACTCAATAAATTCTATTGATTGATCAATTAAGGAGAGAGAAATGGATCAGAAAAGGTGAAGATTTAGGGAGAGATAAAGGGGCTAAGAAAGAATCCATCAATCAACCAATCAATTGTATTTATGAAACACTGTGTGCTGAGTACTGCACTAAATGCTTGGGAGAGAGTACACTACAAAAGAGTTGGCAGATGCATTCCCTGCCCACAAGGGAAACAATGTGGCCTGGTGAAAACAGCATGGGCATGGGAGTCAGAGGACCTGCTCTCTAATCCCAGCACTGCCACTTGCCTTCTATGTGCCTTTGGGCAAGTCATGAAACTTCTTTTTGCCTTAATTTCCTCATCTGTAAAATGGGGATTCAATACTTATTCTCCCTCCTACTTAGACCATAAAGCCTCATGTGGGTCGGGCACTGTATCTAACCTGATTACCTTGTTTCTGTCTCAGTATTTAGTACAATGTTTGGCACATAGCAAATACATATATCACAATTATTATTAAAAGAGAAATAAGGGGCTTAAGAAGAAAGAAATATAGAAGGGAGACAGATTACAATTCCTAATTAGGGGGCAAAAAGAGGCTTGGGTGATAAAATAATCTGATAACCAGAAAGAGGCAAGAAGGGTTTCCGTGGGATTGGATGAAACAAGACATTAACTGGGAAAGTGAAGGCCTGATTCGGTTGTCTGAAAACAAACCAGTAACCAGGATTGAATAACAAATGTTCTAAAAATAAAGTCACTGAAATCAAATCATCTGATTGTCCAAGGTTCTTAGGGAAAGAAAAAAAAATGGTAAAATTATAGACTGATTTGGATTTATGGATTTAAGAAATTCAGTTTTAGACTATTCCATTTCAGTTATTTTGATTACATAATTTGACATCAGGCCAAGCTGGAAATAAAGCTTTAGTTTCAGATTCCTCCAGCGCCTTCAGTTAAATGAGCTGGAGTTGTATCGATTCATCGTGCTGTCTTAGAGCTTGATGGGAGGCTGAAGCAGCAGAAGGGATTCTTGGAAATTGGTTTGCTTGATTATAGGCAACTGAATTTTCAATTATTTGAATTTGGTGCAAATTTTGACATTTTGTTACATCTCTTCATGGCTGATGAGCTGTGCAACTTCTCTCAGTCCCACCAGAGCCCCTGCAGTCTGACAGTTTGGTTTATTTTTATTGAATCATTAAACTGAATTACCCTATAACTCTCTCACTTTTGATCCTAATAAATAATAATAATTGCAGCATTTGATAAGTGCTTACTATGTGTCAAGCACTGTAATAAACACTGGGGTAGATGCAAGTTAATCAGGCTGGATACTGTCCCTGTCCCACATGAGGCTCACACTCTAAGTAAGAAGAAGAGCAGGTACTGAATCTCCATTTTGCAGGTAAGGGAACTGAGGCAAAGAGAAGTTAAGGGACTTGCCCAAGTTGGCACAGCAGGGAAGTGGTGGAGATGAAATCAGACCCCAGATCTTCTGACCCCCACACCAATGTTCTTTCCACTAGACCATGCTGCTTCTAAATCAGAGTCAAATTGGATTTAAAATATTCATAAAATGGTTTCATATTAAAACCCATTAAAATAAATAAAACGATAATTCCAGAATAAAAGAAATCCTAATCTACCCAAAGTGGCTCAAATTAATTCAATTTTTAGGTTTTTAAATGCCTTTGAGAGTTATTTCCCCTGACCAGTCTACTTCCTGGGGTATACAGCAATAAAGGAAAAACTAAATTCAATCAGTGGTATTTACTGAGCACTTCCTGTGTGCAGTGCTGTGCACTAAGCACTTGGGAAAGTACAACACAGTAGTTGGTAGACAGGTTTCCTGATCACAAGGAGCTTACAGTCTAGGGGGGAATTCTATCTATTTCTTTTATTGTTTTCCTTGAGGTTCCTTTGGGAGAACCTCAAAGCTCTTGTAGCAGCCCAACCCTTCCACCAGAGCTAGCCAATGTTTTTTCAAGATCAGTCTGTCCTGTCTTTACAGTTAGATGCCATCTTATTTTGACTGCTTTTATGGAGTCTATTCTGGGTGAAGGAAAGAAACCTGACTTTCAGAAGTTCTGAAGGAAGAGATACATTTTTCTACCAAACCCTTCCCAAAATAGTGAACTGCTCACCCCAAAGAAGTAATGAATGATTGAAAAGAAACAATTCAGTAAATCACACCCTCCGGAACACAAAATGGCTTGAGAAGGGTTAATTTGCCTCCAGTATTAGAAAACAGTTAATCCCCTCCAAAATCATCCATTCCTCTGCATTAGGAGACTCCCTTACTTCTGAGCAACTTCAAACGCTGTCTGGACAGTATCTAATTTCATTATTCCTCTCAGGAGTCCTGTTGGATAGAGAGAAGGCTGATTTTATTATCCTTACTATGATTATTACCCTTGAATGGAACTGCAAGCTATACTTTCGTTGAATGAATCAAATTGTCCGTACTTGTTTAGCAAGTATCCTTGCCGCATTCAAACAATAATTATAGGAATAGAATTTCTCATTTCCAAGTAAAATTATGAACAGAACTCCATAAGAAAACACTCCAAATGATTTGTTCATGATATTCTCTAGTGGGAAGGTCTAAAATGAAAATACCATCTCTCCCCTGCCCCTTGTTGAAAATAGTTATTGGATGAAAAGATCCCATCTGTACTGCAAAAAGTGGTCGATCCCAGTACTACTACATAAAGTGCATATTAAGATGTGCATATGGTCTTTTTATTATGATGTTGTTAAGTGATTACTATTTGGGAAGTACTGTACTAAGTACTGGGGTAGATGTGAGTTTAGGAGGTTGGACACAGCCCTTGTCCCACCTGAGGCCCACAGTCTAAGTAGGAGGGAGAACAGGTATTTAGTCACTATTTTACAGATGAGGAAACTGAGGCAAAGAAAAGTTAAGGGCTTTGGCCAAGGCCACACAGCAAGCAATTGGCAGAGGCAACATTAGAACCATGTCTCCCAGGACCATGCTCTTCGCTCTCCATCCAAACTGCTACCACGTTAATCCAATCACTTATCCTAACCCGCCTTGATTACTATATCAGCCTCCTTGCTGACCTTCCAGCCTCCTGTCCATCTCCACTCCAGTCCATACTTCACTCTGCTGCCCAGATCATTTTTCTATAAAAATGTTCAGGCCTTGTTTCCCCATGCCTCAGTAACCTCCAGTGGTTGCCTATCCACTTCTGAATCAAGCAGAAACACCTCACCCTTGGCTTTAAAGCACTCAATCACCTTGCCCCCTCCTACCTCACCTCACTACCACCCAGCCCACACACCACTCCTCTAATGCTAACCTTCTCACTGTACCTCAATCTTGTCTATCTTACCACCACTGACCCCTTGCCACATCCTGCCTCTCTGGTCTAGGACACCCTCCCTCCTCATATCCAACAGGCAATTACTCTCCTTTCTTCAAAGTCTTATTGAAGGCATATCTCCTACAAGAGATCTTCCCTGACTAAGCTCTCCTTCCTCTTCTCCCACTCCTTTCTGCATCACCCTGATTTTCTTCCTTATTCATCCCCCGAGCCTCACAGCACTTATATACCTATCTGTAATGTATTTATATTAATATTAATGTAATTAATGAATATATTAATGTAAATCCAGCCCCTCTAGACTATAAGCTCACTGTGGGTAGGGACTGTGTCTGTTATATTGTATTCTCCCAAGAGCTTAGTACAGTGCTCTGCCTACAGTAAATGCTCAATAAATATGATTGACTGACTGACTTTCCACCAAGCCACGCTGCTTCTCAAGAAAGTAGAAAAAACCCCTCATTCAAGCAATGGTTTCCTAGGATTCACTGGAGTCACTGCTGGGCCATTCATTGCTGCAGCTGCTGAGGTTAGTGGGCTATTGAGGAGGGAAAAGATTGGATGGGTACAGGGGACTTGTTGGGGGCAGGGGGATCATGTCTACCAAGCCATATTGTGCTCTCCCAAGTGCTGAGTGCTCTGCATGCAGTAAGCACTCAATAAGCCCCACTGGTACACTGATTGATTAAAAATTGTTTTACGCTAGAAAGAAATGTGCACTCAATAATGTGATCAGATGCTTAATGTCTGGTCTAATGATATCAGGGTAGAGGGAGGGCAGGCAGAGTGAAGGAATTTCCAACTCAGTCTTCCTAGAAAACAAGGTGCTTTAGAGACATTTAATCAACTAAACACTATTAGCTTTGAAGAGGGCAAGACTGAGATACAATGGCGAGGAAGAGGGCAATGAGAGAGAAACCAGGAAGATGACTTTTGCCATCTCCACATTTCCTAGGGTTGATGCCACAACTGTGAGTCACAGACCCACTCCCTGTTATGAGAAAGCAGCCTCTGAGGCAGTGCCTCATCTATCACCCATCATTCAGTATTTATTGAGTGCTTACTCTATGCACAGCACTGTATTAAATGCCTGGAAGAGTACAATTAGCAGCATTGGTAGACACGTTCCCTACCCACAGTGAACTTACAGTCTCAAGGGGGAGTTACAGTCTAGAAGGGGTATCTCAATCTACGCTCAACTCATTCCCCTTTTCAAGAGAACACTGAATCTATTGTCATTACTATCTGGAGGAAAGGAAATATTGGTATTTACTGGATGCTTACTGTGTGCCTGAACATAGAGTCAGAATGTTCTATCCTCTAGACTATAAGCTCCTCCAGACTGTAAACTTGTCCACTAGACTGTAAGCTCCACTGTGGGCAGGCAATGTGGCTATCAACTCTGTTGCACTGTATTTTCCCAAACACTTAGTTCAGTGCTCTACACAGAGTAAACACTTAATAACTACCGCAGATGATGGGAAAAGTAGGGAAGACAGACTGGAGGGGTGAGAAGTGGAAGGTAAGGAATCCAGTAGGAAGTCGGTCCTACATCTGGAAAGGAAAAACAAGCATAGAGTAGGATAAGGAAAGGACCCTAGATTATGAACCCCTTCCTAGATTTTGAGGCCTGCTAAGGGACAGGTATTGTGTCTAATTCCCAACTATGTATTATCTCCCAGGACTTAGCACAGTGCGCAGCACACAGTAAGTGCTTAATCAATATTATTACTACTGAGAGTGAAACAGTAGGGCCCCTCTAGACTGTAAGCTCATTGTGGTCAAGGAATATAATAATAATAATAATTAGGGTATTTGTTAAATGCTTACTATGTGCCAAGCACTGTTCTAAGTGCTGGGGTAGATACAAGGTAATTAGGTCATCCCACATGGGTCTCACAGTCATAATCCCCATTTTACAGATGAGATTACTGAGGCACAAAGAAGTTAAGTGGCTTGTCCAGAGTCACACAGCTGATAAGTGGCAGAGTTGGGATTAGAACCCACGACCTGTGACTCCCAAGCCCGTGCTCTTTCCCTTAAGCCAAGCTGCTTAGAAACATAAATCACAGGGTAATCAAGGGAAGAGAAGCAGCTTGGTTTAGCGGAAAGAGCCCGGGCTTGGGAGTCAAAAGTCATGGGTTCTAAATCTGACTCCGCCACTTGTCAGCTGTGTGACTTTGGGCAAGCCACTTTGTTCTCCCTACCTCAGTTACCTCAGCTGTAAAATGGGGATTATGACTCTGAGCCTCATGTGGCACAACCTAATTAACTTGTATCTACCCCAGCGTTTAGAACAGTGCTTGGCACATAGTAAGCACTTAAACACCATCATTATTATTATTATGGATGAGAATAGGCTGAAAAGATTAAGATTTGTCAGTTTGGAGAGATGAAGGCTAGAGGCTGGACTGATTAAGACTAAAAAAAAAAACCCATAAAAGATGTGGATGGAGCAAAAATAGAACTGTACCTCACCCAGTTGGACAGGATGAAGGGAAACCCACAGAAACTTGAAAGCTATAGGTTCACTTAACAAGTGATAAACATAAGGAATCTTTTACCACAGTAAAGTTGCAAAGACAGAAAATGCTTGCATGATATAGAAGCAGTACTACCCATTGGAAAGAGCACGGGCCTGCGAGTCAGAGGACCTCAGTTAAAATCTCCATTCCACCTCTTCTCACCTGATGTAGGACCTTGGGCAAGTCATTTAACTTCTCTGGGTCTCAGGTTCCTCATCTTTAAAACGGAGATTAAATATATGTTCTCCCTTCCCCATAGACAGAGAATTCCATGTAGGACAGGGACTGTGTCCAGTCTCTACACACTGCATGTACTCCAGCACTTAGCAAAGAGTTTGGCACATAGTAAGTGCTTAATTACCACACTTATTGACAAATAAGATTGGTAACTAAAGGAAAAATCTAAAGATTTAAAAAGATTCCTAACCATAAGGTTAGATTTCAAAGAGGGCAAAGACTGTTCCTCCAAATGTTCTCTGTTGCCGAAGTCATAGAGAGTATATTGGATTAGATTGTTCTGCCTTTGGAATGACAAGTCTTGCGTTTCAGTATATCTAGAGTTTGATAAAACATCATAATTGTTCTGTATATCCCATTATATTGTTCATTAGTTTTTAAATTTATCCCACAGCCAGATTATTTTCAGGCACTAAGCTGAGGATCTGTCCTAATTAGCACACCAGGCTAGTCTATCAAGTTACCCAATAAAATGTGTTGGGAAATAACATTTAAATTGCATTACTTAAGGTAAAAGAAAACTTGTTCAACAGATTCAAACCCAGTGATGTGAATGGCCATCAGCTGAAAGAGGGGGCACCTTTTTTGTGCTAAACACTATCATCAATCAATTGTATGTCTTGAGCACTGTGTGCAGAGCACTGCACTAAGTGCTTGGGAGAGTACAATAAAATTGGTAAACATGATCCTTGCCCTCAAGAAGCTTACTGTATTAAGCACTAGGGTGGATCCCAGATAATTAAGTCAGACACAGTCCCTACCCCATGTTGTGAGGGAGGAGCAGTAGTTAATCTCCATTTTACTGATGAGGAAACTGAGGCATAGAGAAGTTAAGCAACTCACCCAAGATCACACAGCAGGCAAATGGAAGACCCAGCATTAGAACCCAAGTCTTTTAACTTACAGGCACTTGCTCTTTCCACTAAGTCTTGATAGAGACTGGCCCAGATCTCAGGGTCCCTCACTTCCATCAGAAAATTCCCCAGGTCTGACTGAAGCAGCTCTCAAAAGATCCTTGGTTTGAGGACTCCAGGGAAATGGATTAATCCTTGGACTCCCAGAACACTGTAGTTTCTGTTTTGTGAACCTGGAGCTTCTGAAGCATTTCTTGTCTGAAAAGTGTGGCCCAATCCCAAACTCTTCCAAGCTCTCAGGATAATGGTGACTTAAAACTGATCCAACCAACTCTTCTAGGGTGTCCACTGCCAACGAGGACAGACCGACTCAGGTGAGCTCAGAGCCTGACTGGTAGCCCCTTGCATGAGCCAGGATATTCCAACAGGTTCCAGAGCCCCAGGGGGTGGGAGTGAAGGGTGGCTCAGCACAAAACCAGACCTTGCCAAACTTGAATGGGCTCGAACTGTGAGCCTGTTATTGGGCAGGGATTGTCTCTCTCTGTTGCCGAATTGTACATTCTAAGCACTTAGTACAGTGCTCTGCACATAGTAAGCACTCAATAAATACTATTGAATGAATAACTCCCCCTTTGATTCATGGGACATCCAACAAGGGCTAGATGATTTTCTGCTACCCATGGAGCAGCTTCTAAATAAAATCCTATGCAAGTTTGTGGATTTTGCCCAGAAGGGTCTAAAAAGAACACTACCCAATCCATTTACCTATTAAGTTTGTAAAATGTGTGTTAATAAAATTAAAGTAAAATTTTGCAGGCTGGAATTAGGGAGTTTCAGAAGTACAAAAATTAGATTTCTATAGGAGGGAGGTAGAAAGGAAGGAATAGAGAGAAAGAAAGAGAGAGAGAAATAAAGAAAGGAAAAAAGAAAGAAAGGAAGAAAGAGGTAGCCCGCATAGACTTGTGACTGGAAAATTCCACAGTGGAGCTATCACCCATCTCAATGTTCCACGGAACAATTTGGGGTTGTAGGTCTCAGTGACATCTGTGTCCAGCTGCCCGATGCTCTTTGCATAAATTACTTTCTACCTCTGTAAAAAGTAAGGAGTGTCACTATGACTCTAACTGTATAATCTGACAGCGAAGGTTCAGATTTATTGAACTCTAACACACTGTGCAAAAAAAAAAATCAAGCAAGTTATTTATTCCAGATAAAATAAATGGTGTCAGTTGCCCTAGTTCCTCAGAGAGAAATAAATCCTCAGAAGGCTCTGCATAGGGCTGAAAGGCCTTCCTGAAAGCTTTTATTATGCGTGAAAGTCGAAAACAGCAACAGTAATAATAACAACATGTATTCATGTAAAAACCTTTCATCTACTGGGCCATAAGGCTTTTACAACTGCTTTCTCATTTACTGTCACAGATATGGGCCTTTGGAACTTGTAAATATTTTTCTTGGTGACATATATGAAGGATTCTTAGAAAGTATGCTAAATTGCATTAATGACAAAAATCAATTTTTTCTGACCACATTAAAGGTCTGTGGACAATTCTCCTTTCAGTCTTGTTCTTTTCATTTTTACACATCATATCATAATTCTCACCCTCAACTCTCCCACCTCCACACTTTGCTGTCTGAAACGCATCCCTACTCTCAGTTTCACCAAATCTGGTTCTTCCTCTCATTTAAAGCCTTACTAAAATGTCATCCTCTCCCTGAGGTTCCCTTGATCAATCCCCCATCTTCCTTGTCCTGTCAGTCAACTCAGCACTCATTATTGAGAAGAAGGAAAGCATAGTGGATAGAGCACAGGCCTGGGAGTCAGAAGGTCATGGGTTCTAATCTCAGCTCTACTACTTGTCTGCTATGTGACCTTGGGCAAGGCACTTCACTTCTCTGGGCCTCAGTTACCTCATCTGTAAAATGGGGATTGAGATGATGAGCCCCATGTGGGGCAACCTGATTAAATTGTATCTACCTCAGTACTTAGAATAGTGCCTGGCACATATTAGGTGCTTATCAAGTACAATTATTGTAATTCTTATTATCTGTTTTTTTACTCACTGATCTCTAAACTTACACCTAGCCTCTCATTCAGTTTTGAAAATACTACTCATTAGTCCAAACAGGTAGGTGGTTCTATAATTTTGCTGAGTGACTGATTGGATGCTTAAAACCAATGCTTAAGAATATATGCTTGGAACAGTGAAGATCTTTCCAGAAGGAAAACTGTATCCAGTACATCTTGGGAAAAGAAATAACACTGTGAATTCTCCTTAGCAGCAAACACAGATTTCTCCTCATCTACTCTAGTTGAGGTTTTACATGGTGGAATAATGACTTTTTTTGAGTTACAGGATTATAAAAATACAGTTAGCAAATGAAGGCCACCCCCATCCTTCCCACAGGCAAACAAAAAGCATCAGAAACCCTAATGGTCAATCTTTTGTTTTGCATTTCTGAATGAGTCAGAACCACACAGCACCCAACTCCCTGCCAGGAAGCTCTAGATGACTGTTATAAAAATTCAACTATTATACTCCTGCTTTAGTTCAGTCCTTAATCTTGGAACCTGAGAAGACAGTGGTGGAAAATTCCCAAGTCACTCTTCTCATCTCTAAGGAATAAAGTAAAACTTCCAGTTTCAACATCTCTAAACTGTAAGCCTTTTGAGACCAAGGAACTTGTCTACTAACTCTGTTGTATTACCGGATCAAGTGCTTAGTACAGTCATCAATCAGTCACTTTTATTGAGTACTTACTATATGTACAGCATTGAACTAAGCCTTTAAGAGAGTACAATGCAACAAAATTAGCAGACATATTCCCTGCCCATAACAAGCTTACAGTCTAGAAAGGGAGACAGATAACATGAATAAATAATTTAAAATATGTAATTAAAAATTATACGTAAGTGCTATAGGATTGGTGGTGGGGCAAATATCAAATGCTCAAAGGTTACAGATTGAAGTGCATAGATAATGCAGAGGGAGAGCGGGCTGGGGAAAAGAGTACTTAATCTGGAAAGGCCTATTGGAGGAGATGTGACCTTAGTAATGTTTCAAAGGTGGAGAGAGTGGTGGTCTGACATATATGGAGGTGGAGAGAGTTCCAGGCTAGAGGGAGGATGTGGGAAAGGGGTCGGCAGTGTGATAGATGAGATTGGGGCACAGTGAGTAACCTGGTGCTAGAGGATGGCAATGTGCAGGCTGGGCTATAGTAGGAGATTAGTGAGGTAAGGTAGGATGGGACAAGTTGATTGAGTACTTTAAAGCCAGTAATAAGGAGTTTCTGCTTGAGGTGGAGGTGGATGGGCAGCCACTGGAGTTTCTTGAGTGGGGAGACAAGAACTGAATGTTTTTGTTGATAAATGATTCATGTAGCAGAGTGAAATATGGGATTGGAATGGGGGGAAACCGGAGGCCAGGAGGTCAGCAAGGCGCAGATGCAGTAGTAAAGGTGGGAGAGAATGCGGTTTGGATCAGCATGGTAACAGTTAGATGCAGAGGAAAGGGCAGAGGGTGCCCAGACATCTGATCCAAGGTGGTTTGACTTGAGAAGACAAGTTTGAAATTCCAGGCTCTACAACAAGCCTAAATCCCTTGAGATGTATGTCCTTGAAATGACACAAGTGAACAGAGTCAGAGCAAGACAACATTTTAGATGTCCATTATCTACCATAAATTTTATTCTGATATCTGATTCCTCTAGGTAGGAAACGTGAAATGTGCTGGTTCTGCATCTTTAAAAGGCATGAACCTCTGATACAATGGCATCTGGGGATTTTTCCATTCAGCAACTTTACTCAATTTGAAACACGACACCTGAAATTTCAGCGTGCTGAGCTTTAGAGAGAGCCTGAATTGTGGTATCACACAGTTCTGCTAATCCTGGGGTTGACCAATATTTTCCATGACATTTCCATGGTACCAATTGCCTGGTAGGGCTCCTTAAATTTCCTTCCTGTGAGTTGTGCAAAATAGCCCAAATAATTGCTTTTTTAAGTTATTCTGCCCCAGAACATTCAAGCCGAGCATTTCCTTCTGGGAATGATGCCTCTCCTTCAGAGGAAAGTCTGTCTCTTTATTACTTTACACTTGGGGTGCTGATTTTGGTCAAATTAGGGGTATTCTGCTTCCTTAGAACTTCTCCTTCCTCTAAAGTAAAGATTTATGTTTCTAAAAGTAAAGATGAAGGAAAGCAGCAAGGTGAAATGAAGGAAGGGAAACAGATGGTAATAGACTGTTTTTGTATATTTGTTCTCAGCACCCTCATTTTAATGATGACTGATAACTCCTCTGCCTTTTGGGAAGATGACTATGCAACTCTTTTTTACAAATAAATACAGAAGGGAGAGGAAATGCTAACTACTACTTCCCCACCCTATAGCATCAAGAACTGCCAGAGACGTGAAGTGGGCTCTGTCATGATTTCATGAATAAACAGCTTTTGCCCCTCCTCTTGCTGTGGCTTCCTAAGGGATCTGTTTAGGAAGCTTACATTTAGCAAAACTCTGCAGGTTCAGCATTAATCCCCCAGCTGTGCTAATGACCCAAAAGACAGCACTCAAATTTCCCCTGAGAGTCAGGCCTGCCACAGAGGAAAAAAGATACATTGTCCATTTAAAATACAACAAAAACCACTGGAGGAACATAGGGGAGGTTCCAAATCTTGGTTGCTGAAGACAATCAAAACCCCAGACATCTTAGGCAAGCAATCACTCTGAATGCACACTTCACTTGAAAATGATCATCTATTCAATCATCATTTCCCAAATCCCATTCCCTAGTGAATAGCTTGCACATAAAAGGGAACAAAATCTTCTAGGGTAAAAATATGTCTCTTCTCTACACACTGCTCTTATTTAGGAGTGTGTGAGCAGCTCCATTCCCCTCTCGGGATCACACCTGGAGATTTTCCAGTACTCTACCAGTCACAGCTACAGGAGGGAGAGTCAAGCAAACATACCCATTCCATTCCTAGCTTTGGGCAGTGGCTATCAAGTGGAAGACAATCTACTACAAGTCAAAAATCACCTGTGCTGGGTAGAAGTGGCATGGGAGAGAGTCGAGGGTGGAGACTCAATTTTACTGCGTGGAAGAAGGCAATGGTAAACCCTTCTGTATTTTTACAAAGACAACTCTATGGATACACTACCAGAATGACTGCAAGTGGAGAGTGAGGTGTTCTGGGAGAGATGGATCCACTGAGTCACTATGGATCGACCTGAAACTTCAGGAGCGAGAACCAGAATGGAGGAGTTGATTATAATGCTAGTGACTTCCCTAGTGCCTCCACTCACAAACTCTCATCCTTCCCACTGGGTCATGGGGAGCAACGGATGACTAGGAGGGCAAGGGTGTAGCAGACTTCCAAGTGTCCACGTTAGCTACCTACAGGCAGAACCACAACCAGAACTAGAAGTCAGGCTGCCCAGATTCCCAACAGCAGTGCTATGCTACAAACATACACACACACACACACACGCACACACACGCACACACACAGAGTCATACATGCTCACAAACACTTTGCACAATTATCATAACTTCTACATTCAGATGATTGTGTTCCAGAAGAACATACACATTCACATGATGATGAATTTGTTTTCAGAATAAGCCACCACACACTGGTGAATAGCCTGAAGAAAGAGGTTAAGTATCACACTACCTCTAGCCTACCCAACATACTGCCAAGGAGCTCCATCAGTGACTCAGAGTTGAATGCTGCTGTTGAAGCCTGCTAGGCAGAACTTTGCCCAGTAATGTAAAAATAGATGAAGAAAGAGGCGACGGTTCAAAGATAGAGCCAGAACATTAGAAAAAGATATTTCCTTTGGAAGAGTAGCACAATATATGATGCTAACAGGACATCAACATTCAGATGAAATGGTAGGTCTCTACAGCAATACATTTGCACTAACCATAGTTAGGGCATTCAACAGACATTGAGTACAATTCCAAATGCATCACCTATGTGCCACACTTATTAATAGCAAGATGCATCAAAAGCAATAAATTCCTGGAATGCAGTCAATCCCCTAAAATCAAAGTAATGCTCCTTACATCACTTCTGCACTGAACAGAATGTTTCAGCACAATTTTCAAGGGCAAGAGAATGGATTTTAAAAAATGGGATACCCAAAACAGTTATTGTGTGGGGAGTCAAAGTAGGGCAACTAAACAGGGAATACAGAAGAAATGTTTGAAAGGCACAATGAAGCAAAACCTCAAATCATGTGGCAGAACCACTAACCTGTGAAGGGTTAACAGTAGAAGACAGCACAAGTCTCTTGGGCAGTGAATAGACATAGAGAGAACTGGGATCATTTTATTTATTTTTGTTCTCAGAGCAAAAACAGGAGAAAAAATGTTTTATTTTATAAGTCCAACTGTAGAATGAATAATTATCTTCTACTCCTGAAGTTTACATTTCCCATATTTACTCATTCTCCATACCTGTCTTCACTGCTACAAGCCTCTTAACATTTGAACCTTTGTTCACGTGCTAAATTGGACCATAAAGCAACCTATTTTTTCAGCTATGCCCATATTTTTGCGAAGACGTGATAAGAACAGCCACTGAAATGCACCTTTGCAATAAATGTGTGATCCACATTGAATAGAGGCATAAATACGTAATTTAACTGGAAGACAATGCAAGGTTTGTGTCAGCAAGTGGACCATTCTACTTGATTTCAAGAGCTGAAAAAAAAGTGTCCTGAGATGTTCCTGCCCTCCAAAGTCAGAGGAAGGGAGGGGAGAATAGAGGTAGTGGAGAAAGAGCCTGGGGAGGGTGAATGTGGCAACCATCCTAGCCTATGCACGACTGAAAAGTGGCCACTTGGAACATCCCCAGACCTCCGAGGAGCACCTGGCTGCCTCTGTCCTACTGTGGCCTCCACCTCAAGGTTGTATTTACTCAAAAGTACACATGCAGAACACCAACCTCCAAACTAAGTACAAATTCATTCAATAGTATTTATTGAGTGCTTACTATGTGCAGAGCACTGTACTAAGTGCTGGGAATGTACAAATCCGTAACAGAGACAGTCCCTGCCCTTCGATGGGTTTACAGTCTAATCAGGGGAGACAGACAAGAACAATAGCAATAAATAGAATCAAGATGCGCATAGGCACTACTGTTGTCTTCCTTCTCATTTGCCTACTTGCTCTATCCTCTGCATCACCTATGTACTTGCATCTGTACTCTTTGAGCACTTTTTCATTCATTCAATCATATTTATTGAGCACTTACTGCATGCAGAGCATTGTACTAAGCACTTTGGAAAGTGCAATACAGCAATAGAGACAATCCCTGCCCACAGTGAGCTCACAGTCTTAAGTCTGCAGACATCAATATAAACAGATATCAATATAAATAAGTAAAAACTATAGATATATACATGAGTGCTATGGGTGGGGAGAGGGGGAAAGAGCAAAGGGAGCAAGTCAGGATGATGCAGAAGGGAGTGGGAGATGAGGAAAAGTGAGGCTTAGTCTGGGAAGGCCTCTTGGAGGAGATGTGCCTTCAATAAGGCTTTGAAAGGGGGAGAGTAATTGTTTGGTGAATTTGAGGACGGAGAGCATTCCAGGTCAGAGGAAGTATGTGGTCCAGTGGTCGGTGGCAAGACAGGCGAGATCGAGGCAGAGGGAGAAAGTTAGCACCAAAGGAGCAAAGTGTGCAGGCTGGGTTGTAGAAGGAGAGAAGCAAGGTGAGGTAGGAAGGGGAGAGGTGATGGAGTGCTTTAAAGCCAATGGTGAGGAATTTTTGTTTGATATGGAGGTGGCTAGGCAACCACTGGAGATTTTTGAGGAGGGTGGTGACATGTACTGAACACTTCTGTAGAAAGATGATCAGTGCAGTGGAGTACAGTACAGAGTGAACCGGGGAGAGGCAGGAGGTTGGCAGGTCAGAAAGGAGGCTGATGCAGTAATCTAGGCTGGATAGGGTGAGTGACTGTATTACTGTGATAGCAGTTTGGATGGAGAGGAAAGGGTGGATTTTAGCGATGTTGTGAGGGGGAGACTGACAGGATTTGGTGATGGATTGGATATGTGGGTTGAATGAGAGAGCGGAGTCAAAGATAATGCCAAGGTTACAGGCTTGTGCGACAGGAAGGATGGTGGTGCACATGATATTCACCCACCCTCAGCCCCACAGCACTTTCTGTACATATCCATAATTAATTTTAATGTCTGTCTCCCTCGCTATATTGTAAGCTTATTGTGGGCAGGGAACCTGTCTCACCAACTCTGTTGTATTATACTCTCCTAAGCTCTTAGAAACAGCTTGGCTTAGTAGATAGAAAACAGGCCTTGGAGTCAAAAGATCATGGGTTCTAATCCAGGCTCTGCAACTTGTCTGCTGGGTGACCTTGGGCAAGTCACTTCACTTCTCTGTGCCTTAGTTAACTCCTCTGTAAAATGTGGATTGAGACTGTGAGTCTCATGAGGGACAGGAACTGTATCCAGTCCTATTTACTTGTATAATAATATTAATTAATAATTGTGGTATTTGTTAAGTGCTGTGTGCCAGGCAGTGTACTAAGTGCTGGGGAGGATTCAAGCAAATCAGATTTGACAAAGTCCCTGTTCCGCATGGGACTCACAGTCTCAATCTCCATTTTACAGATGAGGTAACTGAGGTACAGAGAAGTGTAGTTACTTGCCCAAGGCCACACAGCAGACAAGTGATGGACCCAGGATTAGAACCTGTGAACTGCTGACTCCTGAGACCATGCTCTATCTACTTAGTAGAGTGCTCTGCACATAGTAAGCGCTAAATAAGTGTGATTGAATGAATGAATCAAAGGACTCAGGCTCAGAGAAGGCCCTTGAGCAATCTGTTCTTATCAGCAGCGTCTCCAAGGCTGCTGGTTCTGGGGTGTTTTCTCTTCTTTGAGTTCCCCGAAGAGATGAAGGTCCCTGCCAGACATACCCCTGAGCGGGGTCAGTTCCCTGAAGCAGGTGCTATGGGACTCCTCTTGTCCCCATAAAGGCCAGTGAGTTGAAATTCTCTGGGTCTTGGGCGTCCTGGGTAAATCTCCAGGAAGAATGAACAGGCTGCCAGGAGAATGTGTAGCTGAGATGCATAATCAGTCAGTGGTATTCATTGAACACTTACTGCGTACAGAGCATTGTACTCAGAGCTTGGGAGTGTACGTTACCATACAGTTGATAGACACGGTTCCCTCCCCACAATGAGCTTTCTAACAGCCCAACCGGGTGGTAGCATTGCTGCCTACCACCCTCAGCATCCCCACATTTGTCTCCAAACTGCATTTTACTAGTAGGGGCACAGGGAATAGAATGGACACATCACTTTGCAGTTTGTTTGGATGGGGAAGGAAGAGGCTTCTCTCCCTCTCCTTCCCCACTTAATTCAGCTGAAAACAGGAGAGATCCAACTCTTTGACTTTAAGCTGTCATCTAAGGTGCTCAACATCTTTATTGGTAGCTTTATTCTTTAAAGTTTGTTTAGGGTTTTTCAAAGATTAGCAGTATTTACCAATCTCAAACTGAGAGTCTTAGTTACACACCAAAGCAAGACAATTGTGTGTCCGATGTGGCTTCTTCCCTCTCATGCTGTTGTCATTCTTCCCCTATCACCACCCACTTAATTCCACTTCAAACTCCCAACCACTTGTCCCTACTACAGCAAGAATAAAACCAGGGCAGCAAAAATATGGGAGTAGACAGGACCTACAGATCTCCTCTATACACATTGTTGCTAATGTTTGCCCATGGCAGTTCTTGCAATATTCTGCAATTAGTGCAATTCCTGCAATTAGTGGCCAGCATGGCATAGTGGAGAGAGCACAGGCTTGGGAGTCAGAAGGTCATGGGTTCTAATCCCTCCTCTGCTCTTGTCTGTTGTGTGACCTTGGGCAAGTCACTTGACTTCTCTGTATCAGTTACCTCATCTGTAAAATGGGGATTGAGACTGTGAGCCCCATGTGGGAGAGGGACTGCATCCAACCCGATTTGCTTGTATTCACCCCAGCACTTAGAACAGTGCCTGACACATAGTAAGCACTTAATGCCATAATTATTAGTATTATTATTTTCTGTTTTCCTTCTATGTATTATGAATCACCTCAAATTACATTACATACCAAGTCCTCACTTCTCCTTCTGAAGCTAGTATCTGCCACTTATTGGGGAGAGTTATACTTACCTCTGTGTGTCATTCCCATCAAATTGAAGCATGCTTTGTTCCAAATTTGACTCCACAGGCAACATCTAGACAACACTGCAATGGGATTGGCCAAGGACAAAAATCACTCCTGGCCCTGTATGGCAGACGCACCTCTCCTATTTGATAACACAACTGCATTTGATAAGTGCACAAAAACTCTGATGTCCTTCCAGACAAAAAATATTATTGAAAGGATCAGAAGCAAATATTTATTGGCTCTTCTAGGGGCTACATCCAAATGATTTATATAATTGAGGCCTAAAATAATTTTAGTAACCCAGATCTAAGCTAAGCACACTTAGATCTGAAATAATGGATTAATGAGGCTAAAAGAACCCCCTTAGGTTTTCATTAATACAGTAATTTTGTGCAGAATCACAGCATTTCCCATCCTGGAACAGCTACAGAACCTCACATTTGTTTTTCCTAGACCCATTTTTCTTCAAAAAAGATTCAGTCCATGTTTCCCCACTCCTCAAGAATCTCCAGTAGTTGCCCATCAATCTCCACTATCAAACAGAAATTCCTTACTTTCAGCTTTAAAACACTCAATCACCTTTGCTGCCTCCTACCTCACCTGGCTACTCTACTACTAAATCCCAGCCTGCACACTTCACTCCTCTAATGCAAATCTTCTCTCTGTACCTCCATTTCATTTATCTCACTCTGGACCTCTCGCCCACATCCTGTCTTTGGCCTGGAATGCCCTCCCTCTGCATATCTGACAAACAATTACTCTCCCACCTTCAAAGCCTTATTGAAGGCATATCTACTCCATGAGACTTTCCTTGAGCCCTCATTTTCCCACTCCCTTCTACATTGCCCTGATTTGCTCCCTGTATTCGCCCCCACCCGCAATCCCACAGGACTTATGTACATGTCTGTAATTAATTTATATTAAGGTCTGTCACCCCCTCTAGCCTGCAAGGTGATTGTGGACAGGGGATGTAACTGTTATACTGTAACATTGCACTATCCTGAGTACTTAGTACAGTTCTCTGCATTCAGTAAGAGCTCAATAAATATAACTGATTAATTGACTGACTGCCTAGGAGAGAGGGGGCTGTGGCACACTGCTCTTATTTTCAGTTTCAAACCAAAATAACAAAGGCAGGCAGGCCTACTGAAAACACTAGAGGACTCTGAGTCAGGACACCTGGTTATCATCTCAGTTCTGACACTAGACAGCTCTGGTGCACTGACAAGTCATTTGATCTCTCTGAATCTCAGTTTCCTCATTAATAAACTGGGGATAAGATACCTATTCTCTTCACTGCTTAGATTGTGAGACCCATGGGGCACAGTGACTGTGCCTGATTTAATTATCTTGCATCTGTGTTTGGTATAGAATAAATGCTTAACAAATACCCTCAAGTAGAGGGAAGAGAAGCAGGAGGGTCTGGTGGAGAGAGCATGGGCCTAGTGGTCAGAAGGACCTGGGTTCTTATCCCTGCTCCACCACTCGTCTAATGTGTGACACTGGGCAAGTCAATTCACCTCTTTGGATCTCAATGACCTCAGCTGTAAAATGAGGATTAAGACTAAGCCCCATGTGGGACATGGACTGTTTCCAACCTGATTAGCTTGTATCTACCCCAGCTCTTAGTACAGTATCTGACACATAGTGAACACTTAACAGATGCCATAAAAAAGTGCATTCTCTAAGGGATGATTCTCTAAAAGATCTCACTTCCCATTTATACCAACTATGACATCATTTGGCAGAACATAGATCCAATTAAATCAGCACCTTTTTAAAAAAGCTGTATTCACTGGGTATTTTATTTCATATTCAGAAGCTGGTCAACAGCAGCCAGCCATGCTTTAAAATCAGCCAAAATTGTGAGTCACCTAAGATTAGTAAGCTCTTTTTTCCAGGAGAGTTAAATTCTCCTGTACTGGAGTAGGGGGAGGGAGGGAGAGAGAGAGAGGAGAGCACAAACATGTGTGTATACACACACACACACACACACACCCCTTCTCTTCCCCCCTTCCCAAACCCCTTCTCCTCATAACTGAGGAGCAGCAAGGCCTAGGGAAAAGAGCATGGGCCTGGGAGTCAGAGGACCTAGGTTCTAATCCTGACTCTGTCATTTGTCTTCTGTGTGACCTTGGACTAGTCACTTCACTCCTCAGTTGCCTCACCTGTCAAATGAGAATTAAATCCTACTCTCTCCTCTTGGACCGTGAGCCCTGGGACAGGGATTGTGGCCAACCTGATGAACTTGTATCTAGAACAGTGCCTAGAAGAGTTTTAGAAATATAGTAAGTGCTTAAATGCCAATTAAAAAAATTCATTGCTACAGAATATCACATAATCTTTTCCCTACTTGTTGGTTCACTGGGCCAGCATGATGAGCTGTCAGCCATCCTGTACATTGTTTTGCAAGAAAACTTCCTCCAGGACTATCAGTTGATATTATTTTTTGAATACCTATTTTGTGCAAAGCACTGTACTAAAGTGTTTTTGTGCATACATTAGATTGGATGATATAAAGGCAGCAGAGAGATCGAGAAGGATGATGAGAGAGTTGCATCAGTTAGAGTCAGAAAGAAAGTCATACATGATCTTGAAGAGGGTGGTTTTAAGGGAGTAAAGGGGTCCAAAAGTGGATTGAAGGGATTCAAGGTTTGGAGAAGAGGAAATGGAGACAGTGGACACTGTAAAACAACCTACTCAAATAATTTGGCTAGGAAAGGGAGGAGGGAGATGGGATGAAAGCTGGATGGTGCAGTGGGGTCTGGAGGAGGAGGGTTTTTTGAACAAAGGGGAGATATAGGTATGCTATTCTCCCAAGTGCTTATTACAGTGCTCTGCACACAGTAAGCACTCAATAAATATGACTGAATGAATGAATGTATGAAGGTGGCAGAGAAGGAGCCATAAGAGAACAAGCAGTTAAAAAGACTGTGGTCAGAGAGGAAAGAGTGAGAGTAAGTGTCTTTCAAAGGTGAGAAGGGATGGGGTCAGATGCAAAAGTGGAGGGGGCATATTTTGCAAGCAGGCAGGAGATCTCTTGGGAGATGTCTGAGAAAATGAGAGTGGTGTGTCAGAGGGGGCTGGAGAAGTGAGGTATTGTACCTGATGGTTTCAATTATCAACAAAATAGTTGGGAAAGCTCTCAGGGAAGGGGAAAGGGGAAGGCCAGGGCACTGAGGGTGCAGAAGAAAGTCAAAGGTGTGGAAGAGTTGGTTGGGGGAATGAACATGGGAGTTGATGGTGGAGGAGGAGTGTTACAGTGCAGAAAAGAGGTTAGAACTTTAACAGTCACACCCATAACATTGCTTTCAGGCAAAACAAAAAGTTAAGGCTAGCAAAATTAACCTACAGTCATTCATTTCATTCCAAAGACAGCAAATCTGGGCCACCCCCTCCAAACATCCATCTTTAGTCCCCCTCTCTTTAGTAATGCATTCTTAAATAAATTTTCTTGGTAAAATGAAGCTTACGTCACAAAAGAATATTAAGGTATTATTTGGTCTACTGTCCTGACTTCAGGCAGGACCATGGGTAGCAACTCCATCCAGCTTCACATCCAACTGAAGATCAGTTTCACCACCTTCAAAACTTTATCCAAGAGCCTTCCCTAAGCCCTCATTTTCTCTTCTCTCACTCTCTTCTGCCTCACCCTTGTCCTTGGGATTTGTACCCTTTATTCACCCCACCCTCAACCCGACAGCACTTGTGTACATATCTGTAATTTATGTATTCATGTCTATCTCCCCCTCTAGACTGAAAGCTCCTTGTGGGTGGGGATTGTGTTTAACTCTGGTTTATTGAACTTTCCAAGTGCTTAGTGAAATGATCTGCACACAGGAAGCACTCAACAAATATGATCAATTGATCAATCAATCAAATAACAAGATGAGATCATCATCAGTAAGGTCCTATGCTGAGCCGGATGTGGAAGAATACCCACAAGCATCCACAAGCAGCTGTTGCTCGGCAAACAGAATAGGGACACCTGCAGGCATAGAGAGCAGAACAAGCATTTCAATTGCTATAGTCGAGTGCAGTCTCAAACGACAGGCTAGAATAGCAGATGGTTGAAATACACACTGAACAGCCAGGTAGCTGACATTTTTCAGGCAGAGGCTGAGAGAAGATATGTGGCCAGAGCAAGTACTGAAATTGCTTTTCTCCAAACCCTTCAAGCCCAGGAAGGCATTCAGACTTGAAATGGTAGGTTCACGATGAGCAACGACAACAAAAAATAAAACCGGAATATTGGACTAGTGGACCATTAGTTTGACCCATTAACGACATTTTCTATGTTCTTAAAATCTGGACACCAAGAGGCAGATCAGAAAGAGCGACAGGCACTTGAAATTACAAATGAACAGTACCATCTTTTCATGCACAAAATGTGGATTGGATTGTTGGTTGTTCAAAGGTCTTGGCAGTTGCGGACACACCCACTTCCATAGCTAGGATCACACTGTCTGATGCATCATCTTCCAAATAATAAACATAATAAATGATATTTTCTGAGGACTATGTGCCAGGCACTGTACTAAATTCTGCGTTAGATATAAGCAAGTCAGGTTGGACACAGTCCCTTTACCACATGGGACTCACAATCTTAATCCCCATTTTATAAATGAGGTCACTGAGGCCCAGAGAAGTGAAGTGATTTGCTGACGGTCACACAGCAGACAAGAGGTAGAGCCAGGATTAGAACCTAGGTCCTTCTGATTCCCAGCCTTTGCAATAATAATAATAATAACAATAATAATTGTGGTATTTCTTAAGTGCTTACTATTGCTAAGGGCTGGGGTAGATTCAAGCAAATTGGGTTTAACACAATCCCTTCCCACTTGGGGCTCACAGTTTCATTACCCATTTTGTAGATGAGGTAACTGAGGCCCAGAGAAGAGAAGTGACTTACCCAAGGCCACATAGCAGACAAGTGGTGGAGCTAGGATTAGAACCCATGACCTTTTGACTCCCAAGCTGGTGTTCCATCCACTATGCCATGTAAGGCAGAGCCTTGTCTCACCCGCCCCACCCCCACCCCCACAAATACAGAGAAAGATTTGGTCACCTACGCAAACAATTTTAAAACTGGTTCTTGTTCTATTACCACATCCAGTTTCTCACATGAGACATGAGTCCTTCTTTGCCCAAGCATAGCTACTGAAAATAGTTTTAAATCTTACCTCTCTATAGCAATGTGTTACTACATAAACATATTGACTTAGCTCAGTCACTAATAGTTGAGGGGCTGAATGCTGCACAGAAGCTCTTGAACAGTGAATTTTCGAGCCAACATGTGTTTTAACGTAATTTACATCTTTGTTAGCAAGGCTTAAAGGCTTCTTTTTGTCTAATTGGCCAATCCATTTGCTGATTATGACAACAGCTGTTGTTCAAAAGATTATCCAATGATTTCCAATCCTTTGTAAAGGTCTTTCAAATGACTGAACACAGACACAGCACTGGACTCATAATACTGATGATGATGATGATGATTTCATTTAGAAGAGCTAATTCAAAGAGAAAGTTCATCCTACAATATGGTTCTTAAATGACAATTTAAAAGGTCCTCATTGACTGTTTAAAAGTTGTGAAGTGGGTGTTAATGTTTCTTTAAAATCTTTAAATAATGTTACTGACAAAATCATGTAAAGTCTGGGCAAGTTGCCTGCCCATTTACAGATTTGTGTTTCTTTTTTAGTATTTCAAAGAACACCTTTGAAACGATTGCTGATCAGCTTGTCATTAGCAGTTTAGCATTTTTGTCTAAATTAGAAACTGAAAATTCCCAACAAATTGTCTAGCAAGTCACCAAGAGTATATTGAGGTAGGATATGGGGAAAAGTTAAAAAATGAGAAGAAACTTGCATTGTTGAAATTCCATTTTGTTCGACTGTGGCAATTTAGCATGGCTTAGAGGAAAGAGCATGGGTTTGGGAGTCAGAGGACATGGGCTCTAATCCTGGATCAACCACTTGTCTGCTATGTGACCTTGGGCAAGCCACTCAACTTCCCTGTATCTCAGTTACCTCATCTGTACAGTGGGGATTAAAACTGTAAACCCTATATGGGACAACCTGATTACCTAGTACAGTACATAGCACAAAGTAAGCACTTAAATACTGTAATCATCATCATCATCAACTTCAAAATCTTTTCAGTTTCTGTCTAGCCCTGCCCTAGTATTACTCCACATTCAATCTTAAGTCTCTTAATTGCCAGGTGGAAGAGGATTTTGACCCCTCTCAGGGTCACACCTGGAGAGTTTCCAGTACTTTACCAGTCTCAACTACATGAGTGAGAGTCAAGCAGAGGCATATCCATTCCATTCCTAGCTTGGCCAGTGGCTAGCAAGTGGAAGGCAAACTACTATATACTCACCTGTGCTGGGTATTAGCAGCATAGGAGAGAGTCGAGGGTGGAGACTCAAGTTTACTGTGTGGAAAGAGGAAATGGTAAACCACTTCTGTATGTTTACGAAGAAAACTCTATGGATACATTACCAGAACGATTGCAGATGGAGCACTCTGTGAGAAATGTGTCCAACGCATGACTATGGGTCAGAGACAACTGACAGCAAGACAAGACAAACAGATTTTCAATAAAAGTGCTACCCCGTTATTTTCATGATCCTAGTTATCACCCATGAAGTTCTAAGGGAGGTCTGTGGAGGAGTGTCTGGGTAAAAACTGAGAGGGAGGAGAAGATGGACAGGTCACTGATCCAAATGGAAAAGTTTGGCTCTTTGCTGCCCCAGTCAATCAATGGTATTTATTGAGCATCAGCAGTGTGACTCAGTGGCAAGAGCCCGGGCTTGGGAGTCAGAGGTCATGGGTTCGAATCCCTGCTCTGCCACTTGTCAGCTGTGTGGCTGTGGGCAAGTCACTTCACTTCTCTGTGCCTCAGTTACCTCATCTGTAAAATGGGGATTAACTGTGAGCCTCACGTGGGACAACCTGATGACCCTGCATCTCCCCCAGCACTTAGAACAGTGCTCTGCACATAGTAAGCACTTAACAAATACCAACCTTATTATTACTGTACTGAGCACCCAGGAAAGTACAATGCACTAGAGTTGGCAGACACAGTACCTGTCCACAAGTATTTTACAATCTGGATTGGAAAACAGACATTAAAATTAACTAAATATATTTGCATAAATGCTGTGGGGCTGAGGGTGGGGTACACATTCATGTGCAGAGGTGATACAGCAGGAAGAGGGAGTAGGGAAAACAAGTGTGGCCTGTGGAAAGAACATGAGCCTGGGAGTCAGAGGATTTGGATTCTAATCCCAGCTCCACCACCTGTCTGCTGTGACCTTGGGCAAGTCACTTCATTTCTCTGGGACTCATTTACCTCATCTGTAAAATGAGGATTAAGACTGTGAGCCCCATGTGGAACAGGGAGTCTGTCCAACCTGATTATCTTGTATCTACCTCGGTGCTTAGCACAGTGCTAGGCACATAGTAAGTAGTGCTTAACAAACACTGCTGAAAAAAGGAGGGTGGGGGCACTCAGGGAAGGCCTCTTAGAGGAGATGTGATTTTAATAAGGCTTTGAAGGTGGGGAGAATGGTGGTCTGTCATAATTAAAGGGGGAGAAAGTTCCTCACCAAAAGGAGAACATGGGCAAGGGGTCAGTGGTGAGATAGATGATATTCCTATTTTTCCCCCAAGATAAATGACTGGGCCAAGACTTAATCCCTGTCTCTAAACTCATTTAGTAGACTTCTAGCCCCTGTTGCCAAACAAGAATTTGAAGACTCCTCTGCAGTTACCCAAAGTGTAATTTGTGCCAGGAGATGGTCAACAAAACCCTAAGACTTAGGTTAGGGTTTCAACTAGTTCCAATTATCTCTTCCAGATAGCTGGCCTGGATTTTCCAATGGCCTATACTAACCAAAGTTTAACCAGGTATAACTATTAATATTGCTGATTTTCATTTTTACCAATGTCATTTATTCTCATAAGCCCTAACAGTACTGAATGCAAACTCTCCTTTGATAATTAGATTCCTGAAATCCAGTTATGACTAAGCAATAGTTCTATAAAAGAATCTATTTTCTGTCCTTTTAAGTCTACTGTGTAATGCTGCAATCCTCCTAAACATCCATAGAAACCATTCATTCTTCTTTAAAAGCAAATGGAAAGACCCAATATCTTTTTAAAATGAAGAAAAATTAAATAACATACCAGAGGGGACTCAGAGAATATGAAATGCAGCAATATACGCTGTTGATGTAATTTAATTAACTAAAAAAACTGTCTCACAGCATCTTTCTTGAAAATAACAAAAATCCTATAGGTGGTGAAATAACCACCTCAAGTGAAAACAGAATGACTCTTGTATTCTCATCCTTTCAATGCCAAAGTATTTGCAGATCTTGGGATGACAACCAACAATTTCCGGAAAACTTTATGCCATAAATATCTTTCCTTGCTCACCTAACTTCTGAGAGCCCTGCTCTGAGAGATGTTCCTCAGACAGGGGAATTTCCAAATAAACTGAGTAATTATTCAAACAATGACAGAGCTGGTTAAAAATGAATAATGTCACTGGGGATGTTTACTGCATCTCTTTTGATGTATGGTCCTCTTTGGAACTCTGGAATGAAAACTGGAGTGAAAGTAAGAAAATCAAAAGGGAAAAATTCTGCATTAGCTAGACCTCTTCATGAGGTATAGCATCAGCTAAATCTCAACCTGTTGATAAAAAAAAGTCTCAAGACTTCACATTCAGCTTTGGCAGATTTTGGGTTCAAAATAACATTTGAAATGCACCACTCTCTTAAGTCATTTAGCCGTAACATTTTAGTGGCTGACAAAGTACAAAAATAATGGCATTCACTGTGACTGGAGTCCTCTAGACTGTAAGCCCATCTCTAGCCTGAAAGCTTGCTGTGGGCAGGGAATGTGTCTATTATATTGTACTCTCCCAAGCACTTAGTACAGTTCTCTGGACACCATAAGCATTCAATAAACATGACTGACTAAAATGGGGCATAAAGGTGTCTGCTGTTGCAGAGCTGAAGGAACTCTGCCTGACCTTTTCTCCAACACTACTGCAGTGAAGCAGGATTTGCCATAAGTCAGATTTTCTTTAACCTCTTCTATACTGCCAGGCTCTTGACGAAACCAAGAGGGATCTCCAAGTTGGAATCAGAATGCACTTCTGATTGACTGGGCAGAATTTCAGTAGATAGTGGGAGGCCACTGCAGTAGATAGGTCAGTCTGGCATTCAGCAGTCATGACAGAGGGTATTGAGAGAAGGTGAAGTATACCATCACTGCCTCTTTTCCAGGACTTGGAGCAAGAGAAACCCCTCATTCCCAGTCCCAAAGCCCCAAAAGGATATGTGGTCTTTGCCTGAAACATCCCTCCAAGGTCCAGTAGGCAGCCTTGGAGGTTCTCTGAGGACTGACAGAGACCCAGATGTGGAGCCAAGGGACCAGTTTAAAGCAGAGCAGGGCTGCAGCTCCAGACCTTTCCAGGCTCCTGCTTCACTGAGGTGGATACAAAAATAGAGACAAAGACAGGTAGGTGCTGGGCTGTTTTGGATTAAGAATGAGCAATGATTATTGCTAAGTCGCAATCATTAAACCCCAAATTTCTTCAATTGGACTTAAAATTAAACCAGAAACCGAAAGGAGTAGTGATGTATACATCCTAGCTAGAAACTTTAAAAATCAGTAAATTCACTTAGGGTATGTACAATTCCACCTGGGGATCTAAACTACCATTACAAATGCAGGTTAGCTTAATTAAGTAGATCTTTTTTTGGAGGTTGCAGATGAGGTACTGTTGAATAATCTGCAGGTCTGGATCAGATTCAGGGGCAAAACTCTATTCCCCGGCAGGCTTCTATTCTTAAGGTCTCCTCCTCCTCGAGTATTCAGTGATCCTCTTAGTCCTTTGGGAGGATAAATTTCATTTTTTTCAGGAGCGATGAAGGATTCATCATGCTGATGTTCATTATTGATTTTCTGTCTTTACTGGGATGGTGGCAATATTAATATTTCTTAGGCCTGATAGCAGAGAATTACTTTGAGCAATGAAAGCAAAATTCTCTGTGTGCAAATTTTTTTAAATGAAAATTACCCTTGGCAATTATTTTCACTTATGTAGGTTTTGTTCTTCCAAGTGCAGCTACTTACTTTGGTCAGAGACCCTACAGACATCACATAAACATAATGACACTCTGAAGGCCTATCAAATATGAAATGCCAGATGGCTCATAAACTCCCATATGCCAAACTCCTGTGAGCAAAGATAGGTCTCGGTTTAATATACCCCAAAGTATAAAAGACTTGGCTCTGTTAATGGAATAGGGAAAGTAAATTCCAAAGTGAAAGACAGTATTCAGAGATCAGCTCTACTATCCTGTTTAAGACCATATCTTTCTAATAAATACCAAAGGTCATGGCTCCATCCAAAATGGATAAGAGAAAACTAAACTAAATGATAAGAGGAAACTGAACTTCTTTACCAGTATCCTTATTAATCAGTTATTTGAAATATTTCTCTCTCAAACCATTTTCCTGCCTTGAAACCTGAAAATGCAGCATCATACCCCAAATTGCATATTCTTAGAGGTCAGGGATCATGTCTTCCTACTGAACTGCACTCTTCCAAGCAGTAAGTATAGTGTTCCGCAAAGGGTAAGTGCTCAGTGAATACCATTTAGCCACTAATTAAGAGGGAGCAGATGGAAGCTAGACAAGCAGTGTGGTGTAGTGGATAGAGGAAGAGCCACCACTTTTCTGTGAGATCTTGGGCAAGTCACTTAACTTCTCTGTTCCTCAGTTACCTCATCTGTAAAAAAAGGATTAAGACTGTGAGCTCAGTATGGAACATGGACTGTGTCCCACCTGATTAGTGTGTATCTACCCTAGTGCTTAGTACAGTGCCGGGCACATAAGAAACACTTAACAGATACCACTAAAAAATAATTTTTTTAAAAAAAGGTTTGTTTCCACCAATCCAGAGAATGGAGACTGTGGCCAAATTCCCAAGAGTCTTCTTAAAAAACAATCATTTTTACAGTGCATGCTCCTTGTGAAGGGATGTTTCCCTTTCAATCAATCAATTGCACTTATGGACTGCTTACTCTGTGCAGAGCACTGTACTAAGCTCTTGGGAGAGTATGGTATATCTAACAGGTTGGTAGACACGTTCCCTGACCATGACAAGCTTACTTTTTGGTTTTGTTCATCCCGGGTACTTATGTAGAGTGCACTGGAGCAATAGATGCTCACTAAATGCTATTACTATTGCTACTAAGGGGTAGTGAACATATGTGGACACAGAATATAAATCACGAGGACATGTATCATTATAAGACATTGTCATATGAAGTTTACAAGGTGCTAACAAACAACTGATGGTGCAAATGCTGCTTAACCTTTAAGTAGAGGCATTTTAAAATGTTGGTCTCCAGCCCATATGCAAGTTTCAGGCCATGTAATCATTTATCCACCAGGATCTGGCAGGATTTTGTCAGCTGGCATGCTCTAACAAACCAGTTTCATTCTCAACAAGATGAACATTTCTTCCAAAATGTCATTTAAACTCATCATATTTGTTCTCCCCATGGATTCTAATTCTAAGGCCTCCCCTTCCATATAATTATCCTTTTAAGAGCCTAATTTGTTCTAGTGGTGCCAATCTCCAATTCTCTTAACCACTGCTTCAGAAGAAGAACTGAAAGAATTGATACCTCTAATGTGGTGAGAAAACAAATACCTAGATAAAGAATCTGAGTGAAAAGCCAGGAAAGAGTACAGAGTAAAATACAATAGCCCGGTTTAATAGGAACGAGGGAGGCCATTTTAAAATTCACATATGCCTCCTACTTTCTCTTTCAGGAAAAAAGACCTTGTTACCAGCCTCTCCTCCTCTGAATTGTTGCACTTATGGGGTGTTCTCTTTAGGAACATTATAGAAAAAGAATTGCAGTGCTACAGTATTTTCTGGGGGCAAAACAGGTTTTTGAGTCTGACATATATATATATATATTCCTTTTTTAAAAAATGGTATTTATTAAGTGCTTACTATATGCCAGGCACTGTCAAGTGCTGGGGTAAATATAAATAATCTGTTGGATCCAATCCCTGTCCCACATGGGGCTGACAGTCTCAATCCCCATTTTACAGATGAAGTAAGTGAGGCACAGAAAAGAAGTGACTTGACCAAGGTCACACAGCAGAAAAGTGAAATACCCAATTATTAGAGATAACAGGTATTTCTTAGAACACCACTACCATCATGAACATTGAGATCTTTATGTCTGGGGACTGTCTGCACAGTACCCTAAACTTCAAGAAATTAAGGGAAGATTTACAAAGAATATCTTGAAAAGAATGGTCCCAGTGGGATTCCAACACACCCAATGGAGGGAAGTGAATGACATTTCAAAGTCAGAAGCTAGGAAAAGGATCAGAAAAATTAGCCCAACAGAAATAAAAAGCTGTATGTACGATCCTTCTGTTCATGATTCTCAGGGAACTAAAAGAAGGGTCAGAGCTATGATAGAGAAAGAAGGAAAAGGGAGAAAGGAAGGAAGAGTTGGGGGGAAAAGGGAGGGCAAGAGAGGAAGGAGAAGGTGAGGGCAAGAGGGTAGGTATTCCTCTTCTCCCCAGCTACATATGCCACTCACAATTCCCTAGCCCCACCATTTCTGGCCAGGAGGTGGCTGCTACCAAGCCAGCTGGTGGTGGTGGGCGGTAGCAGTGGTAACCATGGCCGTTCAATTGTGCCATCCTTCTGGGCTGTTGAAAAGAGTTTTCACTGTGACCAGGTGGCATTTTTCCCCAGAGAAGGTGAAGCTCAGCTGTAGTAATGATGGCTGAGGCGGAAGTGAATCCTCCTGTAACTGCTGCTGAATAAGAGGAAAAGGAATGTTCCTTCTGCTTGTCTTCATCAGTGGAAGACATATCCGTCAGAGAGTTGCTGCTACAAGCTCTCATAATATCCCGACTGGATTATTGCATCATGCTTCCCTTCCTACCTCTCCTCCCTTCTCTCTTTCTACCACCCACCCCGCACGCTCCGCTCCTCTGCCGCCCACCTCCTCACCGTCCCTCGGTCTCACCTATCCCGCCGTCGACCCCTGGACCACGTCCTCCCGCGGTCCTGAAACGCCCTCCCTCCTCACCTCCGCCAAACTGATTCTCTTTCCCTCTTCAAAACCCTACTTAAAACTCACCTCCTCCAAGAGGCCTTCCCAGACTGAGCTCCTCTTCTCCCTCTACTCCCTCTGCCACCCCCCCTTTACCTCTCCGCAGCTAAACCCTCTTTTTCCCCTTTTCCCTCTGCTCCTCCACCTCTCCCTTCCCATCCCCTCAGCACTGTACTTGTCCGCTCAACTGTATATATTTTCATTACCCTATTTATTTTGTTAATGAATTGTACATCGCCTTGATTCTATTTAGTTGCCATTGTTTTAACGAGATGTTCTTCCCCTTGACTCTATTTATTGCCATTGTTCTTGTCTGTCCATCTCCCCCGATTAGACTGTAAGCCCGTCAAACGGCAGGGACTGTCTCTATCTGTTGCCTACTTGTTCATCCCAAGCGCTTAGTACAGTGCTCTGCACATAGTAAGCGCTCAATAAATACTATTGAATGAATGAATGATCTCCCATCCTCCTGTCCTTCCCTGCTCCAGTCTATTCTTCATTCCGCTACCCGGATTATCTTTCTACAGAAACGCTCTGGGCATGTCACTCTCCTCCTCAAAAACCTCTAGTGGTTGCTTATCAACCTTCGCATGAAACAAAAACTCCTCACTCTTGGCTTCAAAGCTCTCCATCACCTGGCCCCCTCCTACCTTACCTCCCTTCTCACCTCTACAGCTCACCTCGTACAGTCCACCCCTCTGCCGCTAACCTCCTCACGGTGCCTCGTTCTCACCTGTCCCACTGTCAAACCCTGGCCCACATCCTACCACTGACCTGGAATACCCTCCCTCCTCACATCCACCAAACTAACTCTCTTCCCCTCTTCAAAGGCCTACTGAGAGCTCACCTCCTCCAGGAGACCTTCCCAGACTGACCTCTCCCTTTCCCTCTGCCCCCCCCTCCCCTCCCTATTCCCCCTACTCCCTCCCTCTGCTCTTTCCCCTTCCCCTCTCCACAGCACTGTGCATAATTGTATATATTACTCTTTCATTAATGATATGTATATATCTATGATTCTATTTATCTTGATGATATTTATGCCAGACTACCTGTTTTGTTTTGTTGTCTGTCTCCCCCATTTAGACTGTGAGCCTGTTGTTGGGTAGGGATTGTCTCTATCTGTTGCCAAATTGTACATTCCCAGTGCTTAGTATAGTGCTCTGCACACAGTAAGCACTCAATAAATAAGGAATAAATGGAAACAGCAGCCACTGTTGTTGCCATCCCCATCTTCATCACCACAGTAATTGAGGGGTTCTATCCTGTCGCCCTAGACTTCAGAGGAACCCTATAGAGATCCACCTTAGGTTTTTTCAGTGGGCAGGGAACATGTGTTCCAGCTGTTGTACTGTAATAATGTTGGTATTTGTTAAGTGCTTACTATGTGCAGAGCACTGTTCTAAGCGCTGTGGTAGATACGGTACTCACCCAAGTGCTTAGTATAGGGCTCAGCACATGGTAAATGCTCAATAAATAACAACATTGGTTGATTGGGAATGGAGGACTTTGGCTCACCCTGCTTAATGCAGGGTATCTGATCATCTTAAATTTGTTAGTGTAATCACCTTACAAAGGGACTTTAGTTTACAGTCCAATAAAGGTCCACCAATCATTCAGTCACATTCATTGAACACTTACTGTGTGCAGAGCACTGTACAAAGTACCTGGGCTAGTACAATAGAACAAGCAGCCCACAGCAAGCTTACGGGCTAGAGGGGGAGACAGATATTAACATAAATTTAAAAATTACAGATATGTACATAAATGCTTGTGGGATGGGGATGGAGGGGGCAGTGAATTAAAAAGCAAATCAGGGTAACACAGAAGAGAGTGGAAGAAAAAGAAATGAGGCCTTAGTAAGGCCTCATGCAGGAGATTTGCCTTCAATAAGGCTTTAGAGGTGGGACAGTAATTGTCTGTCAGATATGAAGAGAGAGGGCATTCCAGGCCAGAGGTAGGATGTGGGTGAGAGATGGTAGTTGAAGCCATGGGAGTGAATGAGTTCTTCAAGGGAGTGGGTGTAGATGGAGAATAGAAGGGGACCCAGAATTGCAGCTTGCCAAAGTGAAATCTAGCCTCTTTAAAGGTCCAATAAAACACAAAACACTCCATGACTTTTTTTTTGAGGCTTTCTCAATAAAAGAGTTCCTTGTTAAGCCATGCTAAGCCAGAAAAACAGATGCACTCATAATGCTGTTCCAAGTCAGCTTTGAGATTCTCTTTTAGTCTCTTTATGCATGCTTCACTTTGATAAAAAGAATACGTATTATCCTCCATGTAAATTCTATCACTAACCAGCCTATGGTTATAATTTCATTCAACAGAATTTTGCATTTTTTTCTTTTCACTCTGAAAAAGCTGAGGTAAAGTCAATACAGATTGCATAAACTATGCATGTTTTAAAGAACATTTTTCTCCAGTCTTGCTTAATAATAACAGAAAAGTGAAGGAAAGATTATACTGTAGTTCTTTTGCTTTCTCTTTTGAATAAAGCAGAAGGCTTCACTGAAGTGCTCATAATTTGGCTGTACATATTCACAGCATTAGTGAGACCAGCAGAGCAGCAAGCAGAAGCTCTCACCTGCATGCAGAAACAGCAAATGTTTTCTATTGCTCTGACTACATTTTTTCCACCTTCAATCTGATCTGAGAAGAGAGTCTACAAAGGAAAAATTGCTGCTCAGCTCTTCCAAAATTAAAATACGGAACTACTATTTTGTCATTAAGCATTCAATGAATAGATTTTCAGCAGCATGGCTGGACTGAAAAATGAAGGTAAAAAGAAATCAGCAGATTACGACTACAGTATAGATCTTTCATGCATTTCTGATGGAGTGGAAGGCAATGATAAAAAGTAGTGACAACCCAAAACAAAAATTTTCAGATATAATGGCATTCATCTATGTTCTAACCCAGACTTATGAAATGTTGCAGGCATATCATATGTTAATAATTAATCATTAATGACATTACTATATTAATTATGGTATATCATATATACATTTGGATGAGTTTATAAATGTACATAGCTTGTTGTGGGCAGGGAATGTGTCTTTTTATTGTACTCTTTCAAGTGCTTAGTACACTGCTTTGCACACTTACTGCTCAATAAATACAACTGAATAAATATGTGTACATATGTACATATCTGAACAGTGCTTGACACAGTAAGCATTTAACAAATACTATGATCATCATCAAATTCTCCTGCACTCATGTTTTGCTGCATGGGAAAAGAAATGCCCATTACCTTATTTTTTAAAGCATTAACTCCTCCTTGCTACATGGGACTAACAGTCATTGCTGATGATATAAAATAGCACTATATGGATACCATATAGATGATAATGAGAAGCCATAGGCATCAGAATGGTTCAAAGCACTTCAACCTAAGATGAATGTATTAGATGGGTTTCACATTTTTATTAGACTCAGAAGCTGTTGCTTTAGGAGTCTGAAATTGGTGTTGAACTATAACTAGAAATAACAAAAATAGAGACCATTCTGTATTGCTCTGAGGGAAAATGGGTATATAGATAAGGGTCATGGTCCATTTGCTGGCTCCAGGGAGGCCCCAGTAATCATGGTTGGACCAGATTTCCAAAAATAGTGCCCACATAATTAATCAGTATTACAACTAGAAATTATACCAATGGAGGGATTAAAAAAAAGATTCTAGAATGATATTGAATCGTCAGAGTTTAAAGATGTAAATTCAAGGCTTGGTTGCCTAATTACAAAAGCCATTCACCATGGGCTAGGTTTCAAGGACACCTTAAAGTTTTTGCTTGGTCTAGGGGATGGAAAAGATTTTAGATTAAAATAACTTTAGCTCACCCTAACCTCCTGTTTCCCAAGAATGTAGCTTTCCTACTATTGGTAGGGAAGGTAAATTCCTCCCAAAATGTCCTAGTGGCTTCTGGCATGGCTTAGTGGATAAAGCACGGGCCTGGGAGTCAGAAGGTCATAGGTTTTAATCCCAGCTCTGCCATTTGTCTGCTGTGTGACCTTGGACAAGTCACTTTACTTCTCTCTGTCTCAGTTACCTCATCTGTAGAATGGGGATTCAGATGTGGACAGGGTCTGTGTCCAAACTGATTTGCTTGCATCTACCCCAATGCTTAGTACAGTGCCTGGCACATAGTAAATGCTTAACAATACCACAATAATTATTATTGTCATTCTGGGAGGTGTAGGCAAAAACTTCCTCTTTTAACTCTGTGTTGTATGATTTACTTTTTCTTTCCTTCTCTGCAATTCTATTTCTAGCCTTTTAGCAGGTCTGTTCGAAATTTCTTGTCATGTGCTCACCAAATTAGAAGGACAAAAAACACTTTCTACATTAAATGATTTTTTCCTTATTCAATCAATCAATTGTATTTATTGAGCACTTACTGTGTGCAGAGCACTATACTAAGTGCTTGGGAGAATACAATATAACAGAGTTGGTAGACACATTCCCTCCCCACAACAAGCCTACAGAGTAATATTAGGATGATTAAGTTCGTTTCGGAAAATAAGATCCTCGGTGCATGTCCTTTCTTTTTCTGAAGGTGACCATACAGCTTTGATTTCATTCCATGGATTTGTGTCAGCTCCAAAGCACAAAGAGAGTGGTTATGGATATGGACATACATAAGCCCATTTTGGGTCCTTTCACATCATTAGAAGACAGCATCCATGGAACAGTAGAGCTGAGGCAGTACTGATGAGGCAGAGAAATGTCCAGAGAAAGCCAGACTAAGTGAGGCTGGGAGAGGAGAAGCAGGAAGACAAAGGAGAAAAATAGATATGGGAAATTTGATTCTGCCAATCTCACCCTGGGCATCTTGATGAAGCGGGGGATGACCCGACCCTCTGGCTATTCCTCCTTTAAACTCCCCTTGGTTGCTCTCTTCTGCTACTCCTCTGGGGAAATTAGACAGATAGCGATTATACAGAATCTCTTCATCCATACACAGCAGTTTTTGCTAGTTACCCATATCCTTGATGTGCTTTTTTTTTAAAAAAAAAATGGTATTTGCTAAGCACTCACTATGTGCCAGACACTGTTCTAAGTACTGGGGAAGATACAAGGTAATTAGGCTGGACACAGTCCCTGCCCCATGTGTAGCTCACAGACTTATTCCCCATTTTTATGGAGGAGGTAACTGAGGCACAGAGAAGTTAAATGACTTGCCCAACGTCACGCAGCAAAACAAGTGGCAGTGCTGGGATTAGAACCTATGACCTTCTGACTCTGCACTAGGTGACACTGCTTCTCACTAGGCCACACTATTTCTTGTGCTTTGTAGTAAGAGATTAACAGGCATGTCAAATAGGGAAGAGCAGAGAAGTACATGAACCCCTTATCGCAATGCTCATAGACCTTTCAAAAATCCATGACACCAGCTGGGCAACTGTTAAGCTGCTTGAAGTTTTATCAAGATCCTAAAACTAGAATTAGTGGGGCCTTGCCTGATCCATTCCTCATCATCATTAAGTAAAAGGGGTCTGTGCAACAGGTTTGATCATGTTCAGCCAATTCTAAGCAGACATGCCCATGAATCAAACAAAAAATTTGGAATTTGATGTCAGCTAAGATTCTGGCCCACTGTGAAACACTTTAAAACTCAATTGGCTGGAAGTAGATTACTCATATTGGAGTTCCTATACTCTTTCGACTATGAAGTGCACATGCGAGCATGCACACACACATGCACACTGGCACCAAGATGATTATGAAGCAATTTTCAAAATCAGGAATGCACTCTGACTTTCAGTTAGCCTGAGCCTGGCAAATCCTACATACAGTGAAGTTTTTTTATATTGACTATCCAGATTTTTAGTTAATGAATTATTCTACTTCTGCAGCACCACCCAGAAATGCTAAGAAATAAAGAACAGAATGAAATGTGCAAAAATAGGGGTAAAAAACTCACTTTGTAAGGCCTCTGTTGTCAATAAGGTAACATGATTCAGACCAGACTGAAGAATTATAGAGTAACTGTAGTATACAACCTAGTTTGTGACAGGCACCCTTATTTAGCATCTTTAGCTTCCTCTTCCAAAACAGTTCCACTAATGTCAACTATGTGCCCCAGATAACATCAGTGGCAAGACAGAATCATAAACACTGAGGTCCTAGAATGCATTCAGCCCACTAGCATCAAAGTGATGCTTGTCACATTATACCCTTGCTAGGCATTATGTATGAGCAGAATGAATAGTGAGAGCAGGATACTCAAACAGCTGCTGTATGGTGAGCTAAAACAATAATAATCATAAGAATAATTGTGGTATTTGTTAAGCGCTTACTATGTGCCAGGAACTGTACTAAGCAACGGGGTGGAAACAAGGAAATCAGTTGGGCATAATCCCTGTCTCACATGGGGCTCACAGTCTCAATCCTCATTTTACAGATGAGGTAACTGAGGCACAGAGAAGTGAAGCGATTTACCCAAGGTCACAGAGCAGACAAGTGGCAGAGCCAGAATTAGAACCCGTCACCTTCTGACTTCCAGGCCTGTACTCTATTACACCATGCTGCTTCTCTGAGTTGTAAACGGGGTGAGAAACACTTTAAACATCCGCTAGAGCAAATCCCCAAATATGAAATAGTTGTGCACAGTTGGGAGACAACAGCATATCACAGTGCTTGGCACACAGTAAACACTTAACAAATACCATAAAAAAGCATCACCCTGTCAGACCGCAATTTGAAATGCTATGACTGTCCTATTAAGGTGACTCCTGAAAGATTGCCACACTAAAAGAGGGTAACAGAATTAAGAATTCCCCCCGCTACTATAATTTGCTTATAATAGATTGCAGATTTCAAGGGCAGGGGTGTCTGCATACTCTACTGTACTTTCCTAAGTGCTTAGTACAATGCTCGGCACACTCAGCATATACCATTGACTGACTGTCCAAGAAGGGGCAATCTTCTTATATTCAAATGTTAGAGGGATTTTCAATATTAGTGATCATGCATAAACAAAATGATGGAAATCTCACAGCATCACACAGGAACCCAAAGGACAGCTACATAAATGCCTGTATATAAATACAAATATACAGAGCTGTATATGCCAATGGCTTAGACTTTTGTAGCCAGTAGTAGCTCTTTGGAAGCTTCATATTTTCAGTGAGTTTCTCAGGTGGCTGGACTGATTTCTGGACAGTTTCTGGTTAAATCGCTGTCTTGTTACTGAGGTCTACAGGTTATTATTGTCTGTGTTCATTTTCTGATTGAAATGAGGATGTTGCATATCAATAATGAGCCTACTGTTTTGATGTTCACAACCAGAGTGTGGTATGAACCATGTAGTTCAGTCTTGCCTGAAGGATCACCTGGCTGGAGTTGAGATTTATGCAGTGAAAAGGATTTTTTCTCCCTCAATATAATGCAGTATCATGATTAAGAACATGTTGTTTCGTGTCTATGAGACTAGGTTAAAAGCAGTTTCAAGGATTTCAATGTGACACTAAAATGTACAGAGTACTCAATAAATACTACTGACTGATTGAAACTTTTAAACAATTCATAGCCACAAAACCCTTGGGGCTTACTCTGAGGGACAGCAGAACTGGGAAAATGAGCCAAAATCTCTACAGGATGCAGCATTATAAAATGAAGGGTAATGCCAAACAGAGTTTGTTATCAGAATGTTCATTGTGACATGAATATTCAATGCCTATCACATAAAAAGAAAATGTGCTAGTCTGGTGCCTTGAGAGGAAATTCAGTGTTTGCTGTAATGATAATAATAATAATATTTTTTAAGCACTTTCTAGGTGCCAAGCATTGTATTAAGCCTCGAGGTAAATACAAGATAATCCAATTGGACATACTTCCTGTCCCACACAGGGCTCACAGTTTAGACTGTAAGCTCGCTATGGGCAGCAGATATGTTTGTAATATTGTACTCTCTCAAGTACTTAGTACAGTGCTCTGCAAATGGTAAGTACTCAGTAAGTACAACAAATATAATACCATATGTGGAGCGCTGTTATAAGCACTTCAGTTTAATACAGCGGGAGAGGGAGAATATATATTTTACTCCCATTTTACAGATGAGGAAATAGACATGAACCAGTTAAGTGACATGTGTAGGGTCACACGGCAAATAAGTAGCAGATTTAGGACTAGAACCTGGGTCTAGTCCCAGTCTTGTACTCTTCCTAATAGGCCATGTTGCCTCATTGCTCTAAGAATTTCCCTTGAAAAAAGTATTTAAAATATTTATATAGATAGGAACAAGAAACTAAAATGTTTCTTTTTTTCATTTTCTTCTTAGATCCTTCCTCTATCTCTTCCTTCATCTCCTTTTTCATGTTCATCCTTTTCTTAAGTCTTGTGTATTTTCACTCTTCCTTGGTGGCCTCTCCAATCCTCTCTTGATATGAGAATTTTCTAGTTCTTCAGACTGGAGCTACTCCTCCTGATGTAGGTTTTGAGTTTTATTTGATTCTCTTCCTTCTCTTTCAACTTCCTCAGCAATTTCCTTTGTCTCCCTCCCTTGCATCACTTGAGGAAGCAGCATAGCCTACTGGAAAGAGCATGGGCATGGGAGTCAGAGGACCTGGGTTGTAATCCCGCATCTGTCACTTCTCTGCTGTGTGACCTAGAGCAAATCACTTAATTGCTCTGTGCCTCAGTTTTTTTATCTGTAAAACTAGAGTTAAGACTGAGAGTCCCAAATGGGGCATGACCTGTGACTAACCTGATTATCTTGTGTCTACCTCAGCGTTCAGTACATTGTCTGGCACATAGAAAGCATTTAACAAATACCAATAAAAAGAAATTGACTTTTTCTTCTCATTCCCTCTTCTGCTCCATTACATTTTAATCTCTCCTCCTTGCTTTCCCAAGACACTTGTGTCCTCCTTTCTGCCCCAATTCCTTGCCTAATGTTTGCCTCACCTCTCCCTTCCTCCCCCAGTCCCCAACTCTATCCACTTGCAAGTTTCTCAGGAACACCCACCTGCAAGCTGATGCCACTTCAGCACCAGTGGGCTCTCTCGGGCTCTGCTTCAATTAGCCAGGCTCCCAGCTCGGCCTGGAGCATATGGCTCAAACAGAAGCCAGGTTAGGGAGGCACCTGCATTCATCTTACTTTTTACAACCTTTCAATGCAGGTGTCAGTGTTCAAAGTAAAGCTTTCTTCATTCTCTCTATTTGATTTTCATTTGCTATAGAGCAACAGGAGGTCTCCAAGGAGCCCAGATTAGAATGCAAATTTTAAAATGGTAAAAAAAATAGGAAAGAAAAAGTAGTTGAAAAAAAAATCAAAGATCAATCTCTAGTTCACCCCTGAATGGATCTGGCCCAAATACTGCTTCTTGTGCTCTCCCACTTAACCCTCCCAAAAAAGTCCATTTAGAGAAAGGATGTGAAATGGGGTCTATGACGGGAGCTGCCCTTGTAGGTCTGAAGGTGGCACTACTGGTACCAAGATTCTGCTGTGAGCGTGGTGGATAAGACTGATGAGGAACCAGAAATTCCTCCCACATTATCTGCTTGCAAAGATTGCTCAATGTTATGCTGGCACATTTGCTGCCCTGTTCCTCACACTGTTTTGTTTTTTGTCTCTTTCATGATGTCATGATTTTCTGGAAGTGAAGCACTTTGATACTCACCACAGCACTTATGCTCATATCGTTATACTCTACTATTTCCACCAGCTGTAATTTATTTTAATGTCAGTTTCCCACTGAAGACTGTAAGCTCCTTGTGGGCAGGGTTGTCTCTACCAGAGACAGGAGCCTGGGAGGTCAGCAAGGAGGTTCATTCAGAAATCAAGGAGGGAGAGGATAAGTGATTGTATTAAGGTGGTAGCAGTTTAGATGGAGAGGAAAGGGAAGATTTTAATGATATTGTGAAGGTGGAACTGACAGGATTTAGTGAGCCTTAGTGATACTAGGTTGACTGGTCTTCTGCTGTTATATATCTATCAACCATTTACTGTGGACAGAGCACTGTACTAAGCTCTTAGGACAGTAGAATATAAGAGTTGGTAGACCTATTCCCTGCCCACTACAAGCTTAGAGTCTACAGGGGGAGACAGACATTAAAATGAATTGCAGGTAGCAGAAACAGTAAATGGATATGAACACAGGTGTCATGGTTTCATATGTCCACAGATATACCAAATCATTTGAAACCTAGGTTTTCATGAAAGTTCCTGGGGCATAACCAGGCCCACGTCTCAGAGAACTACAAAGTTGGCCTGGCGAGAGTGCTTATGTGACCTTAAGCACGTCACATCACTTCTCTGAGCCTCAGTTATAATAATGTTGGTATTTGTTAAGTGCTTACTATGTGCCGAGCACTGTTCTAAGAGCTGGGGTAGACACAGGGTAATCAGGTTGTCCTACGTAGGGCTCACAGTCTTAATCCCCATTTTACAGATGAGGGAACTGAGGCACCAAGAAGTGAAGTGACTTGCCCAAAGTCACATAGCTGACAAGTGGCAGAGCCAGGATTCGAACCCATGACCTCTGACTCCAAAGCCCGTGCTCTTTCCACTGAGCCACGCTGTAGTTATCTCATCTGTAAAATGGGGATTAAGACTATGAGTCCCATGAGGGACATGGACTGTGTCTAACCTGATTACCTCATATCTACCCCATTGCTTAGTACAGTACCTGGCAGTACCTGGCACATATCCGTAGTGATTATTGCTGCTAATATCAAGGAGTTTACAATCCATCTGGGGAAAGAATAAAATGAAAACCTATCCATTTCATAAAGACTAGGTTATACTTTCCCATGGATGACTTAGGTGCAAAAGGTGCATTAGTAGACACAATTCTTGCCCACAAGGAACTTGCTTTCTAGTTTTTGATAGTTTAGAGTTCTTTTAATAATAGAGATTTTTCCTATTTCCCAGTCATTATTATTTCAGAAATTTCATTCACGTGGTCCCTAGAAGGCAGGTAGGAGTTAGGAGATCTAGATGAGAAGCTTTTATCTATCCACTGCGGTGGGCGTTCTTTGAAAGTCATCACAGTTCCCTGCTAAAGAGAACCCTGAAGAGAGTGATGATATAAAATGCAGATCTCCAGACCTACTATTATTTAAGCAACCCAATATCTGAGTATTTTAGTTTCACAGAGGATACCAATCATGGAGCCTGAAAGAGCAGGGTTATACTAGGCTAATCACTCTCTTCTGTCTACCTGAAGTTACCATTTGACTCTGCTCTATGGCAAGCAAAAGGAAGTTGTCCATTGGCATGTGGGAAAATAATCTCTCAATAACCCCATTCGATTGTCTTGGCTTGAACTTGGAGTGAGATTTTCATTAGCATTTGTGACAAATATCCAAATAACCTCACCAATAACCACTTATAACCCAAATGATGGCAACAAATCAATCTAGATTACTAGAAGGAGAGATTAATTACCTTCTGAGTGACTTACATTAATAGTATTGTTTACCTTAGCAAAAACACAGTCAATAAAGTTTGCCTTTCTCCAGTAGAGAGGCTTTGTTTAGATGTACAATGTAAAAAGCCTGTGATCAAAATCCTTTGAATGTCTATTAAGGATCTCAAAGCATTTTATAGATATAATCTATGAGAAGCAGCATAGCCAAATGGATAGATCATGGGCCTGAGAGTCAGAAGAACCTGAGCTCTAATCCCAGATCCACCGCTTGTCTGCTTATGTGACTTTAGGCATGTCACATCACTTCTCTGTGCCTCAGTTATCTCATCTGTAAAATGGGGATTAAGACTATGAGTCCCATGAGGGACATGGACTGTGTCTAACCTGATTACCTCATATCTACCCCATTGCTTAGTACAGTACCTGGCACATAGGTAGCATGCTTAACAAATGCCATAAAAAAACCCCAGTGAATCCTTACAATTGACCTCACAAAGAAAATAATCTCACCGACTTCATTTACTGATGGGTACAGTGAGTCATAAAAGGGCATGACTGACATGGAGTAAGGCAGTGAATCAATAAAAGTATAGGTGATAATAATAATGTTGGTATTTGTAAAGCGCTTACTATGTGCCGAGCACTGTTCTAAGCGCTGGGGTAGACGTAGGGGAATCAGGTTGTCCCACGTGGGGCTCACAGTCTTAATCCTCATTTTACAGATGAGGGAACTGAGGCACCGAGAAGTTAAGTGACTTGCCCACAGTCACACAGCCGACAAGTGGCAGAGCTGGGATTCGAACTCATGAGCCCTGACTCCAAAGCCCATGCTCTTTCCACTGAGCCACGAGGTGATAACTAAGCCTAAGATTTCTGGCCAATCCAAACATTAAGCCTAATTTTCAATTATTAGATCCACAAGTTGGTAACAGCTCATGGAGACCCACAGTTTTATAGATTCTGTTCATCCAAATTCTGTGCTGGCCCTTCCAGTTCAGCTTTAAAAAAAATGTAGAATCACAGTAGGGTATCATACCCTACTTAGGCCTGTCAGTTTTTGAATTTTAATACAGAAAATATTTCAAAGACAATGCTGCTGATGAGATGTGTTCTGTGTGTGCGGCCGCTGTCGGCTGCGTGACCTTGTGCAAGTCACTTCACTTCTTGGTGCCTCAGTCATCTGTAAAATGGGGATTAAGACAGAGATGGACTGTGTCCAATCTGATTTGTTTGCAACAATAATAATAATAACAATAATGGTATTTAAGTGCTTACTATGTGCCAACCACTGTATTAAGTGCTGATCACTGTACTAAGCTCTGGTATCAACCCCGGTACTTAGTACAGGGCCTGGCACATAGTAAGCGCTTAATAAATACCATTAAAATAAGAAATTATACTCAATCAAAAAATCACTCATTTATTGAGCATTTACTGTGTGCAGAGTACTGTACTAAGTGCTTAGAGTGTACAATATCACAATTCAACACAGTAAGCACTCAATAAATACAACTGAATATAAAAGAAACATTCCCTGCACATAACAAGGATATATGAGTGTCATATTGGGAGTCTCTTGCAAACTGGGTGCAGGAAAACACAGCAATGTGCCTGTTCTGGCCCCTTGCCATTTGGGTGAGCATCACTCATCATCCCAGTGGTAAAGAGGGGGGAGGCCAGCAGGACTAGTGCTTGAGTGGTTTCTACAGTACTTAGTGGTAGTGTTTGCACTGATCCACACATTCAGTCTTACTCAGAGGTGACAACTCTTGGCCAGAAGTATGGGTGCACTCTGATCACTCACTAGCTCTGGGATGCAGACAGCAAGGAAATACCACTGCACCCTCACCCATTTCATCAGCCAACTGAATAGGCTACTCAATGAGGCTTAGTAAGAGTCAGGGAGCGTCTCTTCCATTTTCTTGCAGAAACTCGAGAAACACAATAACAACAGAACAACACACCATGGTCCTTCACACAAGTAGAGAGACCACAGCTAGAAAGTGGCAGGAGCAGCATGGGGAAGTAGCATGACCTAGTGGAAAGAGCACAGGCCTCAAAGTCAGAGGACCAGGGTTCTAATTCTGACTGCCACTTGCCTGCTGTGTGATCTTGGGTAAGTCACTTCACTTCTCTGGACCTCAGTTACCTCCACTGTAAAATAGGGATTCAAATTATCCCTCCTACTTGCTCTGTGAGCCCCATGTGGAACCTGATTACCTTGTATCTACCCCAGTGCTTGGCATATAAGTGCTTAACAAATACCACAGTTATAATAAGGAGCATCAAAGCAGGGTTCAGGCAGTAAAGGGTGGTTATATTAGGAGGAAGTGCAGCATTGCCAGACAGCTACTTTAACCTCTGGACAGATGTGAATGGGCTGTTTCTAGCAATGATCTAATGGCAAAACCACCCGCTGGCAACCAGTGCTGAGGTGAGGGCAAACTCTTCAAAAACAAAATGTATCCATTACCTGATTTGTGAACCATCTTTCATCAGGCTTTATTCCATCCATCCATCTGCCCATCAATCAATGGTATTTACTGAGCGCCTACTGGGGGCAGAGAACGGTATACTACGCTCTTGGGAGAGTTTCATATAACAAAGATGGTCGACACATTGCAGTCCTTACAGTACCATCTGATGTTGGAATAGCTGCTCCACACTTGGCCAGAATGGCTCTGGTTAAATAAATTCCTTAAACTTGATGTAGAGTCTGGAAGGTTTCTATAAGTTATATCAAGACCTTTCTATTGGTCTTCTCCAGCATTCTACCTGCCTCTAGAATCCTACTCAGACATCTTAAAAATGGAAACGCAGTGCCAATTACATAATCTCTGATCAGAGTACAAAACTATCACTCCCTGTTGGCTCCTCTAGGCTGAAATACAACTGTTCTTTTCTCCAAGGAACTTTCTCAACAGATCTCAGTACCTCAAAAATGCCAAGCCATCTGACTCTTCCCCACTGCAAATTAAATAACATTTTCACTAAATGAATATGTTTTACAAAAGCAAAGTCTAAGGCACTCAGGAGAGAATTTTAGCTGCATAACAAGATGAAAATCTAAAGGAGGAAAGCTGATTAAATCATACAATCATCCACTCCTCCTGGGGCAGACTCACCCAAACCTTGAGTTTAGGGCTCAAACTTTGGTCACCTGAGCACAATTTCTCAGTAGGAAGTTGTAATGCCTGCAAGTGTCCAGCATGGAAAGGTCCTTTGGATTAATAGGATTAAAGACTATTTGGATGTTTACCTTTCTTTGAGGTGGGCCTTGGTTCCTAGATCATGAGTCCACTCAGTTCTGCCATAATGCATTATTTCACTATGCACTGTGATAAGAACTCGATGGCAAAATTAAGGAACTTTCTGACTACTGCATGCATCAGACTGGATTCAGGGCAATGGAATGTTGGAAGAAAGAGTTGTCTGTAAGGGGGTAGTGTCAAATCTGATGTATTTACTACATCATGAGCATTTGTTAAAGAATCAATCTGCAAGAATGCAATCCCTGCCTCATCAGACAGCTGTATATACTGAACCCCATGCCCATCAGCTCTATTCCAAAGTGTGGGGGCTGGAAGGTACCCAGAGGCAGCAACCTGGGGTGGATAGTGGGAAGGATGGCTAGACACCGTAAGTGGGGGCTTTGAGGAGCAAGTCACCTGTGATGCTTCTGCTGTCACAGGAAAGACGGTAACATTGTCCCAAATATGCAGTAGGTAGGATTTGGCTTTTAGAGGTTTTAAAAATATAGAATTTGTGAGTAACTATCAGGTGTTATACCTAGAGTACACTATCTGAAATTGGAGCCATATAGAAATTAGCCATTATAAATTGTACAAACTACTGGTCATTTTCTTTGCAATTATTTTCCCCCTTTTTTTGTATTCAACAAGAGTTCGGACTTTGACTTGAAAAAACATGTAGGACTTCCTTATAAGGCTATCAGGAAGAGAGTTTACCTAGGATGCTTTAGGATCAACCATCAGATCAGTGAAAGAAGACTGGAAGACCAACAAAAACAAAGATGGATGGGGTTGTTCAATATAAATACCAGAAACCTTAAATATCAGATACATCAGAGTTAAAGGAATTTTGACTTCAGTTTAATGCAAGATCCCAAGAGTAAATCCCACTGTGCTTATAACAAAGCAACATTGTATCCTTCCTTATTTTTTCATGTGATTTTCAAAAAATGCAAACTGCCTTCCCACTATTTGAGACTTAGGTAAAAGGTTTTAGAGTATGGAAGAAATCTTAGGAGATACATGAAAAAAGAAGGGCTATTTTTCCCAAATGTTCTGGGCACTGATTGTATTTCAGTATATCGATCAGTGACATTTATTGAGCACTTACTGTGTACAGCACACTATACTAAGCTGTTGTGAAAATACAAGAGAGTTGGCAGTTGTGATCCCTTCCTCCACAGAGTTTACAGTCTACAGTAACAGTTAAGATTTTTTTAAATGCTCACTATGGGATTAGTTATAGTAAAAGACTTTCTAAGATAAATGAATCAGTTCCATTCAGTCTTCTAATCTTTATTTTCAGAGTTAAATTTGAAAAAAATTATTTTTTGTCCTTCAGCAGCTGGTAGAATAGGGAAATTGTTCAGCTGAGGTCAGACCTTTCTACTTTTTCTGAGAAACAATCTTAAAGGGGCAAAACCTTGTCCCTCGTAATCTCCTCTGTACAGAGGATGGAGGCTGTGCTCTGTCTTCCCCACCATCTAATCTCAGTCTGCACAGAAAACTGCTGCTACCTTTTTACTCTTTCATAATTCCTGATCATACCAATTTAGGCAACAACTTTGAGCAGATGGGATAATGGCATGTCAGAGTGAGGGGGAAGGGGTGGGCTTAGCACAAAGTTTTTGTTTGTTTTATAGCATTTATTATTTACTATGTGCCAGGCACTGTACTAAACTCTGGGACAGATACATGACAATCAGGTTGGACACAGTCCCTGTTCTGCATAGGGCTCACAGTCTTAATTGGGGCTCACAGTCACTAGTATCCATTCCATCATCCCCTTCCCACACAGATAAGTTACTTGCCCGAAGTCACACGGCGGGCAGGTGGCGGATCCAGGATTGGAACCCTGGCCCCTAACTCCCAAGCATGTGCTTTTTCAATCAGTCAATTGTATTTATTGAGTGCTCATAAATGCTTGGGAGAGTGAAATATTATAGAGTTGGTACACATTACCTGCCCACAAGAAGCTTAGTCTTGAAGGGAGACATTGATATTAATAAATTACAAATATGTGCATTAGTGCTGTGGGACTGCAATTCTGCTTTTCAAGCTCTTCCTGTAATAAAAAATGTCCTTGCAAATCGATAGCACTCCAAATTAGTGTCCTTGATGTTTAAACAACATTAATTTGCAAATAAGTGTAAAAAAATGTGGTATGCCAGTGTTTATTAATCCCTGGGATCTTCATTAGCCCCTCACATGCCTACCAGAGATGATGTATCTGCTAGGAAAGTAAGAATTTTGATTTAAAATTGAAATTGAATCCAAATATTCCAAAGAGCATGTCTACCAAATCTGTTCTCTTCTACTCTCCCAAACAGTACAATGCTCTGCACCCATTGTGTTGGATAAATACGATTGAGCCCATTGAATACCGGGCTTGGGAGTCAGAGGTCATGAAATTGGATCCCGGCTTTGCCACTTGTGAGCTGTGTGACTGTGGGCAAGTCACTTGACTTCTTTGTGCCTCAGTTCCCTCATCTGTAAAATGGGGATTAAGACTGTAAACCCCACGTAGGACAGCCTGATTACTCTGTATCTACCCCAGCGCTTAGAACAGTGCTTGGCACATAGTAAGTGCTTAACAAATACCAACATTATTATTTTTGTCCCATCTGAGCTATTTCATCCCTCCTATTCCCCATGAATACACTCCCTGACTTCTCACACACCTTTCTTGCAATAATTAGAATGAGAAACTGCGTGGGAAGTCTTGTGGCCTAGTGGAACGAGCCCCTCTCTGAGAGACAGAGAACCCTGGTTCTAATCCCGGCTCTGCCACTTGTCTTCTTTATCACCTTGGGCAAGTCACTTAACTTCTCTGTGACTCAGTTACCTCATCTATAAAATGGGGATTAAGACTGTGAGCCCCATGGACTGTGTCCAAACTGATTATTTTGTATCCACCCCAGTGCTTAGTAGTGTTGGCACATAACAATTAAATGCCAAAAACAACAAAAAAACCCTCCAAGATATACCCAGGGAGGAGAGAATATATGCACATGAGGCAAAGAGGGAATAGCAACTGGTACAATGGGGGAAAGATAATACCGCCACTGCCATAGCCCAAGGTTTGTAATGATAATTATCCTAGGGCTCCCATTCAAAAATGAAATCGTATTAAAGGGACAATTACGGCAGCCATAAGCCACAGTAGCAGAAGGAGTGCATTGGGGTTTTATGTGTATCCAAGAGTGTCCATGTGAAGATTTCTCCCCAGCCAGTTCCAAATTTCTCATCTCCCTCCCAAATCCGAGAGATACAGCTTGGTGATCTTTATTTTCCAATTTCAAAGGCACTGTATTTATAGATTGTTTCACAATACCAATGAAGGAAGGGATGTGGAAAAAAGGACCTTTTAAAAATGAAATGTTCTTATCAAACTTGAAAACCATCTTTGCTGCCTAGTCCCATATCAAAGAAGGAAGAAAAAGATAAGTCTTCTGTATATTCTGTGCTCCAGGAGATTAGTATGAACCAGGAGTTGGCTGCATTTCTGAAGATAAACAAAAATCTGTTGTGAGCAAGCCAGGGATGAAGGCTGAGAAGGTGAAATAAAATATGTGTTGCTTAACCTCTAAATCAACAAAAGTCGGCAAAGGTGCCAAGAGTAAATAATCCAGAAACTGAATCTGAATGGCACTACAGGTTGATTTTGGGGAAACTAAATCCTCTCAGTCTGTGAGTCTAACAGTTGGATGGGAGCACATCAGTGATTTTAATTACAGATAACTTCTGAGAGATGTGTACCTTATGTTTCATACCTTATCACCAATGCTTTGGTAAAGGGCATTTGAACCACAAGACAGACACACGTACAGGCGATTTCATAAACCAGTGAACACACCTTTCTTGTTAATTACCAGTGTCAGTTGCTTCTTGGCAGAAAGCAAGGGAGCTGCTGAGTGACATTCATTAACAAGCCCCTGAATTCTCTTAACATCCCAGGCTGGCAGGAGAACAAAATAATGAGTCACCCTATACAGAATAATTAACCATCAAAGTTCTGAGAGCTACCCACAAATTTGGAAAAAAAAAATCTGTCTTTTTTGATTTCTAGAGTGCTCACCTACCTATCCAGATCCATAACCATGCCAACTCAAGAATTACTGGTCCTTAAATTTGGGGGTTCAAAAGACGTGTTAACTAATCCCTAAAGAATGGGAGCACTCCAACATAGTTGGGCTGCTGGATGGAGACATTTCAGTCATCAGTTACTCATATTCATTGAGTACTTATAGTGTGCAGAGCACTGTATTAAGCACTTGGTGAGTATACTATACTAATAAACAGACACATTCCCTGCCCACAAAGAATTTACAGTCTAGAGGGGGAGACACACATTAATATGACATTTCTCTAACCAATGAACATGCACTGTCTCTGCTAACAAGATAACACCCAGATAAGCCTAACTTTAATCCTTACTGACATGAATTTGCACAGACAAGCCAGGTCTCACTGAGAAATAGGAAGTGGGATTTTCTTAAGAAGGTTCAGCAACAACCTCTTCCCCACAAAAAAGCTTCTGGTTTATCCTTGTGCAGCATCCCAGCCTGACCATATATTTGATCCCAGAGTTGGTTTCAGTTACTAAATCAGGGTTCAGGCTTTTCTGAGTGCTGAAAACTGAAGCAAATAGGCACTTTCTTCATAGAGTGGGGCATGGACAAATAGAAATCTTCCATTCATTAGAACATGAAATGAAATTTAATGGTAATGTCAGCCAGAAGCCTATTAGAGAGGAAAAAAACAGTTAAAAGGTGATGACAATGGTATTTAAGTGCTTACTATGTGCCAAGCACTGTTCTAAGTGCTAGAGTAGATACAAAGTAATCTGGTTGTCCCATTTGGGGCTCATATTCTTAATCTCCATTTTACAGATGAGGTAATTGAGGCACAGCAATGTTAAGTGGCTTGCCCAACGTAACAGAGCAGACAAGTGGTGGAATGGTGATTAGAACCCATACCTTCTGACTCCCACGCCCAGAAGCTTTCAGATAGGATGGAGAGCTGCTGCTGCCATTCCCAGACATCTGGGAACTATACCTGCTTATTACAGATCATTTGGTGTAAGCCAGGTTTGGATAGATTTTGTAATAAAGTGCATGAAAACATAGGAAATTACATTTTCAGAAACTCTCTTCAATCAGCTAGGAGAAAGGCCCTCTCAATTCATCAGCCCTACCATTGAGTAAGAGAGAAAGGAGAGCACCCCAATTCTGGTTGTGTAACATGTCTTCAGGCCACTGCACCAACTCTCTATTTATGGTGCAGATTTAGGAAAATTTAGTAGGTTCGGCAAAATGTTTTTACCTGACTCATCTTTGGAACCTTTCTCCAAGCAAGTTCAAGCATTCATTCAATTATATTTATTGAGCACTTACTGTGTGCAAAGTATTAAGTGCTTGGGAGAGTACACTATAACAATAAACAGATATATTCCCTGACCACAAGGAGCAGACAGTCTAGAGGGGGAGACAGGCATTAATATGAATAAATAAATATTTGGCATCTCTGAAATGTTATTCTCCTTTGTCAACCTTATGATTGTTCCTTCCCTGAGGGTTCAAATGCAGAAAGAATCCTCTGTTGTTTGAATTGTGACTGCAACTCTTTTGGGACCAGCTTTTCCAACTACATAAACACCACAAAGGGCATTGGGAAACCTCTTAATCTGTTTGTGAAGTACATTTCTAAACTGGCTGGGCCAAGTTTTGCCTTCAGAAATTTACCCTCGCTCAAAGTGTGTCTAGAGAGAAGAAGGTGGTTTAGTTCTAATCCTGAAATGGGATTTCCTGAGAGAAATGCAATCTTGGGTCAATGCAGGAGCTTTAGCTCCAACTACTCCCCCAGAAGCAGTGTGGCCTAGTTGAAAGGGCATGGACCTGGGAGTCAGAGGACCTGGGTTCTAATCCCAGCTCTGCCACTTGCCTGCTGTGTGATGATGGGCAAGTCACTTAATTTCTCTGTGCCTCAGTTCCTTCACTGGCAAAATGGGGATTTAATATTCATTCATTCAATAGTATTTATTGAGCACTTACTATGTGCAGAGCACTGTACTAAGCGCTTGGAATGTACAAATCGGCAACAGATAGAGACAGTCCCTGCCCATTGACGGGTTTACAGTCTAACTGGGGGAGACAGACAGACAAAAACGATATCAATAAATAGAATCAAGGGGATGAACATCTCATTAAAACAATAGCAATAAATAGAATCAAGGTGACGTACATTTCATTAACAAAATAAATAGGGTAATGAAAATATATACAATTGAGCGAACAAGCACAGTGCTGAGGGGAGGGGAAGGGAGAGGGGGAGGAGCAGAGGGAAAGGGGGGAAAAGAGGGCTTAGCTGAGGGGAGGTGAAGGGGGGGTAGAAGGGGAGCAGAGGGAAAAGGGGAAGCTCAGTTTGGGAAGACCTCTTGGATGAGGTGAGCTCTAAGTAGGGTTTTGAAGAGGGGAAGAGAATTAGTTTGGCGGAGGTGAGGAGGGAGGGCATTCCAGGACAGCGGGAGGACGTGGCCCAGGGTTCGACAGCAGGATAGGCGAGAACGGGGGACAGTGAGGAGGTGGGTGGCAGAAGAGCAGAGCGTGTGGGGTGGGCAGTAGAAAGACAGAAGGGAGGAGAGGTAGGAGGGGGCAAGGTGATGGAGAGCCTTGAAGCCTAGAGTGAGAAGTTTTTGTTTCGTGCGGAGGTTTATAGGCAACCACTGGAGGTTTATAAGAAGGGGAGTGACATGCCCAGAACGTTTCTGCAGAAAGATGAGCCGGGCAGCGGAATGAAGAATAGACTGGAGCAGGGAGAGACGGGAGGAAGGGAGATCAGAGAAAAGGCTGACACAATAATCCAGTCGGGATATTATTAGAGCCTGTACCAGTAAGATAGCCATTTGGGTGGAGAGGAAAGGGTGGATCTTGGTGATATTATAAAGGTGAGGCCGGCAGGTTTTGGTGACGAATTGGATGTGTGGGGTGAATGAGAGAGCCGAGTCAAAGATGACACCGAGGTTGCGGGCTTGAGAGAAGGAAAGGATGGTCGTGACATCCACTGTGATAGGGAAGTCAGGAAGAGGATAGGGCTTGGGAGGGAAGATGAGGAGCTCAGTTTTGGCCATGTTGAGTTTTAGGTGGCGGGCAGACATCCAGGTAGAGACGTCTTAGAGGCAGGAGGAGATACAAGCCTGAAGGGAGGGGGAGAGGACAGAGGCAGAGATGTAGATCTGTGTGTCATCTGCATAGGGATGATAGTTGAAGCTGTGACAGCGAATGAGTTTTTAATACCTGTTCTCCCTCCTATTTAGAGTGGGATCCCACGTGGTACCTGATTATCTTGTCTACCCCAGTGCTTAGTACAATGGTTGGCTCATAGTAAGAACTTAACAAATATACACCCAAGTATTATTACTCCTACTCATTGCCAACAGGTTCCCAATAGACATACGTACTCACTTGGATACTTCAGGTCTCTATTCTATGATTCTATTTATCTTGATTGCCTTGATGCCTGACTACTTGTTTTCTTTTGTTTTGTTGTCTGTCTCTCCATTTTAGACTGTGATCCCGTTGCTGGCCAGGGATTGCCTCTGTTGCCGAATTGTACATTCCAAGCACTTAATACAGTGTTCTGCACACAGGAAGCGCTCAATAAATATGATTGAATGAATGAATGAATATTTTTAGGTTACAGTGAAGAGGTATGTAAGGAAGAACTTGCAGTTCAAATAAAGGAGAGCAGAATTTGGACTTTGGAAGATGTCATCAAGTCAACTGATTAAGAGAAAGAGTTTAAGCTCCTGAAATTCTTACTCCAAGTGCCAAGTCAGCAACTGCTTTTTCTTACCATCAAATTGGATTCCTATGGGTTAAGTTTTTTCTACTTAGATGAAAACTGCGTACAATTTGCAGAGTTGCAATGGCCATTAATAGAAACCATATTATAGATTTCAACTTGTTTAGTGATCAGAGAGGGGTTGAAGCTGAAAGTCCTAATTAACTCTCTCAGCTTTTCCATGGAAAACAAGAAGAATTTTTCCATCTGCCCTGATCATGGCACAAATGGCACTGCCCAGGAAAGAAGGCAGTGATTATTTAGTTCCCATAAGGCTAGTGTGACTTCCCCAGTGTCTTACGAAAAGTGAACATATGGCCCTGCAGAGAAAAATGAGCAAAAATCATTTTCAAGATTCATGTGTTCACTAAGAATATAAATCAAAGAAAATTCTATCATGTTAGTTCTGATATAAAAATCAAACTTTTTAAAATTCAGATTTTGATGTGATGATTTACAAGATTTACAAATTCCACGTTTGATAGATTAGTTACACTATCTATACAAATTATGCAAAATTTTAAAAATGTCTTTTGGCTGAAATCCTAAAACAAAAGCATATTAAAAAATCATCCAAATTGCAATTTAAAATTCTTTACAAGCAGCTAAAAATCTTCCTCCTGTAAATGTGTCACACTGAAGTTCCATTATGAAGCATGTTAAAAACAGCTTTACAGCAACGAGCGCAGAGTTAATCTAGAAAAATTGGGCCACCAAATGAGTTTAAGATAATGCTTGTATTTTTCCTATCAAAATTTCCAGATTAAATTTCCACAGTTCTCAAAAATTCAAAGCAGAAATATTAGCATGAATGCCAGTTTTTAAACACTCATTAACATGAAATCAATCAAAAAATGTGAAAGAGAAGTTGAAAATAGAAATCTCTAAATGGAGTCTGCTACTGCTGGAGTATAATTAAATAATAGAACAATGAAATGATCATATTCATATCAAAGGTAAAGATGCAAAATTTACCATTAAAATGCTATATTCAAACCCTATATAGCAGTAAATTTATTGAAGAAATTCTTCTTATGATGCATTTAACTACAAAAGGAAGCAAAAAGCTCCATTTCTATTCTCCTTCCAGACATAAGGAATAGATTTTTGTATAATTTTGAAGGGATACATGTCTTATCCTGCAAGCTTTCCCAAGTTTACCAGATAAGCTCTGAGTTTACCAAAAAAGGGAAGAGAATTACAAAAGTAAGGGAAGTGCAGGTGATCCAGAACGGAGACTTGAGGGACACCCACAGTTAGCGCGGGGAGAAGCAGAAGGGGAGCCAGCAAAAAAGACTGAGACGGGGCAGCCAGAAAGGTAGAAGAAAAACTGGGGAAGAACTGAATTGATAAAACAAAGGTTAGATAATGTTTCCCAGAGAAAAGAGTGATTCACAGTGTCAAAGGCACTAGAGGTAAAGAAGGATTAGGACAGAGTAGATTCCACTGCATATGGCAAGGAGGAGGTCAGTGGTGGCCTTGGAGAATGTGATTTTAGTGAGGTAAAAGGTTCAGAAACCAGATTGTAGTGGGGCAAGAAGAGCATTAGAGGAAGGGATTTACAACCTGGTTGTGGAGTTTGGACAAGAATGGAAACAGGAAGCTCTTCCCCTTTGGACTGCTGCTCTTTGTGGACAGGGAAGGTGTCTACCAATTCTGGTGTACTGTACTCTCCCAAGCATTTAGTACTTGCTAAATAAATACCACTCATTAAATGGAGATAGGGTGAGTGTTGGATGTGGCAGCTGGATCTCGATGAGTCCTTTTGAGTATAGAGGAGATTGGAAAATGTTTGAAGGCAGAAGGAAAGAAGCCATTGCAGAGTGACTGAAGATTGTGGTTAGAGACGGAAGATGGGTGGGAAAAAAATGTTTTTAAAAAGTGAAATGGGGTGGAGGTGGATGCTCTCATGTAGAAGGGGTAGACTTTGGCAATGGGTGAGAATTATCAGTAAAGGATGAGAGACTGGATGTAGAGATGAAAAGCAATTAGGGAGATGAATAGTTACTTTGGGGATAGTTTCCATCAACAAATTGGTGATGTCATCAGGAGCTAGGAAGAGGGCTCAGGAGGAAGTTCAAGATATGGAATAGCTGTAGGAGCCAAGAAGCACAAGAGTTGATGTAGCAGAAGTAATATTGCTGATCAGAAGAGTTGCTCTAAGTGTAAATTTGGAATGACAGAAGTTGGTCTGTGGTCTAGCTTAACAACATCCTAGCCAGCAACTCCACTGCAACCACGACAACGATGCTGGCCAATCCACAGCCCCAGGCAACAGCCCCACTCCCTGCTGTGTGTGCCCAGCTTGCCTACTCATTTTCTGAACACTAACCTATTTTAGCACAGCATGACACACCGTGTTTCTAAGGAGTGGCTTTGATGTGTTGCAAAGATAGAAGATAGCAATGGAACCATTAGAAAGACAAAACTGAGCTCGCATGTACTGACATTAGACTAGACAGCATGTCTGTGCTGCCTGGGTCCAAGCAGAGTAAACATTATGAATGTGCATTATAATAGACAATTAAAGTGTTGTTACTAACTGTTACTATTGTTAATAATTGTAATTGTTATTAATAATGATAATGATAACTGCAGTATTTGTTCCATACTTACTATGTGTCAAGTACTAAGTGCTGGGGTAGATACAAGATAATCAGATCCTGAATAGGACTCACAGTCTAAGTAGGAGGTATTGAATCCCTATTCTGCAGCTGATGGAACTGAGACCCAAAGAGGTAAAGTGTCTTGCCCAAGGCCACCTACAGCAGATAAGTGGCAGAGCTGGAGTAAGAACCCAGGTCCTGTGACTTCCAGGCCCATGATCTTTCCACTAGGTCACACTGCTTTTCTGCTCCATATTTGATTGGTCTGGTCCTGCACAGCATAACTTGCATGCCCTGATTGCATACCTTTACAAGTGATTCTAGAAAACACAGCAAAATGGTTTGGGATCAGCTTCAGAGAGCTTCAGGAACAGGTGGAAAGGGGTGTGGAGATGGAGGGTGCTTCCAGGATTTATTTCAATAACTGAATCTGTTGCTGAGGCCTGCACATGGTGTGGAATAGAAGACCAGGTGGGAGGGAGGAAGGGGGAGCTCACAACTGGAGAGAGAGTCTACAAGTTTGCTGACAATAAACCAACAAATGGAGCCTCCATTTCCAGGAAATTGAGAGTGGGCTGTACTGGGGTGAAGATTAAAACAAAAGTTAAAGAAAATACATGGAAAGTTAAGCCAAAACATATTTTTTCCTGTTTTCCTAATAGAAGCTATCCCCAAACATCTGACACCTTTAAACTTCCAAAGATGATGTTTCATTTGAGTCATTATTAAAGGAGAGAAAAGTGTGAGATTGATACCTGTAATGAAGGAGAAATACTTAGGTTAGTATGATGGAAAATAAGTTGAGCAAATCTCAATTTTTTATGTTATTACTGTCTCAGCAGTCCGTAGCAATTTCTCATTAATCATTCAGATAGCCCTTAGGTTGAAATTTGGTCTTCAGATTCCCCTGTGTTCTAATATGAGCTATTAGCCCATTTTACAGATGAGGCTTCAGCCCAGGTCACAGAGTTTGTCAGGGATGGGGCTGGCACTAAGGTTCAGAGAGTTCAGCTTCAATCATATCCCCAAGTTAATATGAACTCTAGTGTTAGAACAACCAACAATCCACCTAGCCCTCAATGTTACAGAGTAACCTCGTTTTGGAAAGGGAAACAGAATGTGGTTTGAGAATGGTTCTAACAGGAGGTAGGGAGGAGTAATAAATATTAATTTCTGCAGCACAATGCACCTTTCAGCCTTAGGATTCTATAATCCTATTTTGATTATCCATGATTTATAACTAGCCATCACTGTACCTATGGCTTTTCCTTGGAGGAGGAGGAGGAGGAGGAGGCTACATCTTTGTCCCAGAGAAACACTTTGGGCAAAATTTCTCCTTCCACAGAAATGTCCAGAGCCTAATTTGATCTTTTTTCTTTAAAAGAAAAAATACAATTTTACTTGCTGAAAAGGTGAAATTTTGTTAACGTTGACTTATGTCAGAGACAGACAAAGGTTCATTTAAATGCAAGTATGCCGTCTGCTTAGCAAATGAGTCTACTTTTGCTTGTACCTCTCTCCCACAGATAACAGGCAATCTAAAATAATGATAAATGCATACTGCTGTCAGCATTATTTAGTGGGAAGTCAGAAGTCCTAGTAAAAACATTATTTTAAAGTCCTATTCCTTCCTGGGATCCTGAGTTTTGGGTAAGAAGGAGAGGCTCAGCCTTGCTTTTTAACCCATCATTGGATCTCCTGGACAGTGTCCAGATTTTCTGATTTTCAAAGAGTAACAGAGGGTGCCACGTTCTGTGAGTAGTATTGGCAAGAGGTGTTCAAACATGGGTAGGAGGGAATTAGTGAAGGAAGAAATAGCCAATATAATTGGAAAGGGAGCAGAGGCAAAGTTGGGGAGAGAGGGTCAATAACCCAAGCCAGAAGGATAGACGCAGATGACACTTCCTAAATTCACAATGCCTTTTAATTAGCCACAAATGCTTGTGTACCCACTGAGGGACATACAAATACTTACCTGCTAAATGTGACTGATGCAGAATGAGTAGAAGCTGATTGTGTGTTAAATAGCAAAGTTGATTTCAGGTGCTGCCACATTTGGCTCTCTGCATTCCTACAACAGCTGTCCAACGGTAAGTCCTTTAGCAGTACATCTCTCGGGATGGCAGAGGTAAGACATCTGGGGAGCCATCAGGGGTAGTAGTTGTGCTTAGCTCATGCTTTAATTTATTCATCCCTGTTGCATGACCCTGTGCTGGATTCTCTAAGGCCATGTCTGGTCTGTCCCTCTGATCTTCTTGAAGAATAGTGGGATTATAGAAAAAAATATTTCACCCAGTGCAAGCTTGGCACCCCAGGGTCAAAAATAGAACTCAAATGATCCTTCACTCTTCAGCAGCTAGCAGGGGCCAGCCAAAAATAAGTGCCACTAAGGTAATATTGACCCACTTTAAGTACAGTTAGGTCAACGTGATGCTCAGCCTGCATTAAGAGTAAAACTGTTGTGTAGAATGTAAGAATCTAAAATATTTGAGTAGCCAAAATGACATCTCTTGACCCTTAGATTCCCTTTTCAAGAGGAACTAATGCCCTTTCCCCTTTGGAAAAAGATTATATAAACCCTGTGCTATCAGTTGGGTTTTCACTCTTCCTTTGGCAAGCTAGAGTCTGGACATGGATGGATGCTATTTTGTTTTTGTGTTTTCTCTTTTCCTGACTTGAATGCTGACCCCAATAAATCTGTTAGGCAAGCATGAGAACACTGTGCTAGTTTCAGGCACTGAAAGTCATTTATAGCCAGTGCTCACCATTAGGCTTAATGGTTAGGAAAGAAAAGTTAGGGCCAGCCAATCCAAATGGATTATTTGCCTTATTTGTTATTACCAGGCATCACAAACCCCCTTCTAAACAGTCATCAATCAGAAATCTGTTTACTTATTAAAGGTTCAATTTGGCTGGAGCACAGAACGTGTTTAGGACATTAAAATGCCTTTAAATTGCAACACCAGAATTTGTTTCTAGTTTTGCCTGAATTCCTTGGGACCCAGTTTATTTAAGCTAGTAGGGAACAGGGATAAAATGGACAAATTAAATTGAGAGCTAGCAAATTCAAAACCCTTATTTCACCTATGAGTTCCATCCTCCTCCACCAAACTTTTATTAACGTTACCAGTAATTAATGAAATGGAATGATCTGGGTTATCCCTCCTCATCCTCAACCTCTTCTAGAGGGACTAATTTACAGTGGAATGTCAAAAAAAAGCATAAGGTTAAAAAAAAAAAAGGGAAGCTAGAGGCATAAATGTTCCACACTCTGGGAAAAACTCAGCTCCCTGAATAATCCAAAATCAGTTGGCGCTGGTGCAAGGGCAACAGAAAGTCCAGTGCAATACATTATTTTGGGAAGAGAACTGAAAATAAGTTAGAGGGCCAAAATGAGACAGCACATCAATAAACAGAACAGATTTACTGAAATGGTAGTAAACATAACGCTTTATCCTAGACATAGGGAAGCAGCATGGTCTAGTGGATAGAGAACAGGGCTGGGAGTCAGAAGTACCTGAGTTAGAATTCCAGCTTCACCTCTTGCCTACTGTATGGCCTGTGGTAAGTTACTTCACTTTTCTGTGCCTCAGGTACCTCATCTATAAAATGGGGATTAAAACTGTGAGCCCCATGTGGGACAGGAACTTCATCCATCCTGATTAGCTGGTATCTACCTCAGTGCTCAGCACAGGGCTTGATACACAATAAGCGCTTAACAGATACCCGCATCATCACATTCACTTCCAGACACATTTTCATTGCCCCTCTATTGACCACTTGGCATAGCTACCAATTCTATGTTTTACACACTGGGAAAGAAAAAAAACCCCTTACCTTCTCATTACTGCCATCCTCCAAGAATTGCCTCTGGTCTGCAGATTTATTGATCAATGGTATTTACTGAGCATTTACTCTGTATATTAATATATCAATCATATTTATTGAGTGCAGAGAACTGTACTAAGCACTTGGGCCTTTAGTAGACACCATCCCTGTTCTCCTAACCCTCTAGCCATGGGGTTACTACCTAGAAACAAATTCTGCTTTCTTTGCTTCTATCCTGCTCCATCATTCTTAGGTCAACTGAAGCTTCCCAATGGGATCCCTTTAACCAAACCTACTGTGCTTGGGATCACCGTTTCTTCCATCTGATCCAATATCCTCTTCAATCCTACTTTTCCTAGTAGAATTCTTTCAGAGCAGGTGGCCCACCTCATCCTCCTCTAGCCATTTGAAAATAATCCATTTGAGCCCATCTTTGTTTTCCAGGGACCCTGGTGAGAGAATGGCATGTAAGTGTAACTATTTCCCCTTATATTTTACTCTCCCAAAGGCTTGGTACAGTGCTCTGTACACAGTAAGCACTCAAATACAATTGAATGAATGAAATGAGGGCTTTGCTGGAACAACTAGATAATGGCTCAATTAAGCTACTGGATGGCAGCAAAAACTCTAGGCCAAGAACCCCCTGACCAGATGCTGATCAGGAATCAGTGATAATAATAATTATGGTATTTGTTAGTGCTATGTGTCATGAACTGTTCTAGGCACTGGGATAGATACTAGGTTTTCAGTTTGGACACAGTCCCTGTCCCACATGGGGCTTATGTCTACGAAGGAGGGAGTAAGATTTAAACCCCATTTTTACAGATGAGGAAACTGAGGCACTGAGAATTGAAGTGATTTGTCCAAGGTAACGCAGCCAACAAGTGGCAGAGCTGGGATCAGAACCCAGGTCCTCTGACTTCCAGGCCTGTGCTCTTTCCACTAAACCATGCTACTTTTCTAATTATTGCCATCTGCCTTGGGTCTGCAGATTTATCAATCAATAGTATTTAGTAAATAGTAATACAAATCAGCACTGTTATTATTACCATTGTCATTACGATGAAAAAGTGAAGAGTGAAGGAAAGTGCATCACCTTTGGGAGTCTTGGAAAAACATGTGGGGCCTAGTGGATAGACCACTAGCCAGAAGTCAGAAGGACATGGTTTCTAATTCCAGCTCCACCACATGTCTGCTGTGTAACCTTGGGTAAGTCACTTAACTTCTCTGTTCCTCAGTTACCTTATCTGTAAATTGATGATTAAAACTGTGAGCCCAGTGTGGGACATGGTCTGTGTCCAACCTGATTGGCTTGTATCTACCCCGGCACTTAGAGCAGTTCCAAACACATAGTAAGTGCTTAACAAATACTCATCATCATTATCAGGTTCCAGAGCTCATCTAAGTCCAATTTTTAGACTAGGAACATGGCCTCTTGGATGGAGCATGGGCCTGGGAGTCAGAATGACTTGGGTTCTAATACAAGAACAGTGCTTGGCACATTGTAAGCACTTAACAAATACCATAATTATTATTATCCCAGCTCTGCCACTTGACTGCTGTGTAAACTTGGGCATGTCATTTAACTTCTTTCTGCCTCAGTTATCTATAAAATGGGGATTAAGACAGTGAACCCCATATGGGACAGGACTGTGCCCAACTTGATCAGCTTATATCTACCCCAGTGCTTAGAACAACACTCAAAATATAGTAAATATTTAACAAATACCATCATTATTATATAGTGATTGCTACATTATTATTATATAGTGAGTGCTAAAATACCATAAAAAAGGTAACTGTGGTTCTGTATTTCCCTTGAGCATTCTGTCAGCCTTAAAAAGTTTATATGCTAAAGGCAAAGGCAATATAATTTTAAAAGGGTTGACCTCATTTTAAAAGGAGGAGCAGCTATTTTGAGACACTAAATATGCTGAACCCAAAATGAAACACAGGATTTGACTAAGCAGCAGATTCCGGAGCTGTAGGGAAAATGCACAATTCCAAAAAAGTGGGATGCGGATTGGCCTGCAAACAACCTGTTGGAAAAACTCCAACTCCAAAGCCAAGTAGTACATTGAGGCAATTCCCTGGGCTGACTGGTGAAAGTCAAATTTTCGCGTTAATTATTTGGGGTTGTGGGTAGGGAAGGTGTCTGCTAATTCTGTTGTATTGTAGATAATGGTACTTTTTAAGCACTTGTATAAACCAAGCACTGTTCTAAACAATGGGGCAGATACAAGTTGATTGGGTTGGACACATGCTCTGTTCCACATGGGGCTCACACTCTCATCCCTATTTTACAGATGTGGTAACTGAGGCACAGAGAAGTTAAGTTACTTGTCCAAGGTTACACAGCAGACATGTGGTGGAGATGGGACTCCCCCATCTGCTTGGTACAGTGCTCTACACATAGCAAACAATAAATACCATTGATTGATTGATACACTTTGCTGTGCCAGAGCATATGTGGCTGATAGAACTTGCCTATGAATCCCTCTGATAAAATCTTCCTTCACAAATGAGTAACAGGCCTCACTCTAACCATGAAAACAACCACCAAGAATCTGTGTAAAGAAAGAAATGATTAGAGTGATAATGGTTTGGTAGCACTGTACCTTGCACTCACCCCTCCCAGTTTTGTTCCCCCTGTGGCGTGGTGTGAGAAGATAGATTGACTGATTGATTGTTACACAGGAACTGTGTATACATCTTTGTCCAGGAATTATGACTTTTAGAGGAAACACACACCAATAAGAAAAATCCTATTTGCAACACTCAGTCAGTATTTACTGAGCACTTACTGTGGGGAGAGTAATGTCCTAAGTACTCGGAAAAGTACAGTATAACAATAAACAGACACTTTCCCTGCCCACACAAGTTGCAATGAAGCAAAATACAAGATTTGTGAAAAACATTCCCACAGCTGTTAGAGAACACTCTCATGTCTAAACGTTCAGAAATTAGCAATAGCTTCTGAAAAGTTGCTAAAGCTAGAATCATCCAGTTTTTCCCAGTCAGTAAGTCCAATCAATCTGTGGTATTTATTGAGTGCTTACTGTGTGCAGAGTACTGAACAAAGCATTTAGACAGTACAATAGAGTTGGTAATAATAATAATAATAATGTTGGTATTTGTTAAGCGCTTACTACGTGCCGAGCACTGTTCTAAGCGCTGGGGTAGACATAGGGGAATCAGGTTGTCCCATGTGGGGCTCACAGTCTTCATCCCCATTTTACAGATGAGGGAACTGAGGCACAGAGAAGTTAAGTGACTCGCCCACAGTCACACAGCTGACAAGTGGCAGAGGTGGGATTCGAACTCATGAGCCCTGACTCCAAAGCCCGTGCTCTTTCCACTGAGCCATGATACTATCCCTGTCCACAAGGAGCTTAGAGTCCAGAAGAGGAGACAGACATTAAAATATATTACAGATATGGAAAATGGCAGAGTATAAGGATGAGTGCAAAAACACTGTGGGGCTGGGATGAGTATCACAGTGCTTAGGGGGAGAGGCTCAAGTGTATAAACAGAGAGGGAGAATAGGATGGGGAAATGGGAGGTTAATGAGGGAAGGCATCTTGAAGGAAATGTGATTTTAATAAGGCTCTGAAGATAGGGAGAATGATGGTCTATTAGCTATGAAGGAGGAGGGAGTTCCAGGTCTGAGGGAGGATATGGGCAAGGAGTAGCACTTAAATACTGTTTTTAAAAAAGGTAGACTGACAGGATTTGATGACAAACTAAATATGTGGGTTGAGTGAGAGGGAAGTGTCTAGCTTGACTGCCCAGGATTATTGGATAATAAAATAAAGATAATAGAAGAGTTTTCCAAAGATCTTATATTCTGAAGAGAATGATCATGCTATAGGAGTGGTCAGAGCACCTGCTAACATCTTGTCAAATAGCTATTTATTATTTAGCTACAAATTCAGAGTTGAGTGATTCAAGACAGAGAAAAAAAACCTTCACCTTTTGTTCATATTCTCATTCTGGCAGATATTTCTGTTTTGTTAAAACATAATTGCCTCTTAAAATTCTCCAAATTATTACCCACAAATTTTTGATTGAATATTTTCAAAAAATTCAGGCTTTTATTGGTGTCAAGATGAGTGACAAATCATCAAAAAAGTGGAACTTTAAATGACTGATCAATTTCGTATTTCGATATGATACATTACTAAAAAGAAATCAAAATTTTCTTACTGAAAACTCCGGTCCTTAAAACCCTCGGGAGTTCTGGCCATAATGGGCACTGCAGAAGTCTGAGTTAGAAGACTTTTAACTGTGGATAACCACTCTATACAGAGTAAGGACTGTTATGCCCCTACCTCCTGGAAAAATAAGAATAATTGTGATATTTGTTAAGCACTGTATTAAGTGCTGGGGTAGAACAAGATGATCAGTTTCCACATGGGGCTCACAATATAACTAGTAGGGAGAACAGGCATTGAATCCCCATTTTGCAAATGAGGGAACTGAGGCACAGAGAAGTTATGTGACTTGCCCAAGGTCACAAAGCAATTAACGTGGTGGAGCAGGATTTAGAATCCAGGTCCTTTGATTCCCAGGTCCATGCTCTTTCCACTACACCATGCTGCTTCTCCTCTACAGGCACCCCTTCCACTATATCTGTGTTACTGGGCAAGAGCAGACTAACATCTGATGTCAGGAATACCGGTAAGGATCCTGGGGAATGTAAATCACAGAGTTTATATTGGAGTGTTATCCTTGATCCAGATTGATGCCAAGTAGCTGCAAATTTGATATCTGATCCACTTACCCTAGTTCAGCCCAGGTCAATAATGAAGGGGTGGGCTAAAGTAAGCAGGCCTTCTCAAAGGATAAGGCATTGGATACAGAACCTCCCCCTAATTTCCTCACTTCATCTCACCATTGACCCTTAGCCTACATCTTACCTCTCCTCTGGAACTCCCTTCCTCTTCATATGGAACAGACCATCACTCTCCCCAGTTTCAAAGCCTTATTGAAATCACATCTCTTTCAAAATGCCTTCTCTGACTAAGCCCTCATTGTCTCTATTTCCTCTCTCTTCTGCATCCCCCTTGCACTTGGATTTATACCCTATATTCACCCCACCCTCAACCCCATGGCACTTTTTTTACATATCCATAATTTATTTCATTATTATCATTATTATTCACAAATACTATCAATTAATAATGATGATAAGTATTAATAATGATGATGCTAATAATAGCACTTGTGAAGCTTTTACTATGTGCCTGGCACTGTACTAAGTGCTAAAACAGAAGTAAGAGAGTTGGGTTGGACACAGTCCTTGTCCCTATTTTACGGATAAGCTAACTGAGGTACAGAGAAGTGAAGTGAGTTACCCAAGGTCACAAAGCAGATAAGTGGTGGAGCTGGGATTAGAACCCAGATCCTTCTGACTCTCAGGCCCATGGTCTATCCATTAGGCCATGGTGCATCTCAAGAGATGTCAAAATATTTTCTTTAGAATCTTTTTGTAGACAACTGATAATTAAGATCAAACTGCAACATCACTATACAGTAGGAAGCAGTATCAAAGCGTTTCCAGATTGGATGCTTACTTCTCAAGTGCCTCATCTTCATTCTCAAATCTATAATGCTAATGCAGCTGTTCATTGATTATTAGAAACTGCCACATGTTCCTAGAGCATCTCTGACAAACCACCCATTACCCCGCCACCTAAGGACCAGAGAAAGCCATCCCTGAAATCCTGAAGGGAGGAGCAAGATAGGAGCCAGAAAGAGATCTGGATCCAAGGATGGCTGACCAAGTCTTTCCCTGGCTCTCCCATCCTCCTCCCTTGTTATATTGGGTTGATTCTTTCTGAATATGTGTCTCTGCACAGTCTCCCCACTACCACCTCTCCACCTCCCCAACCACAAAACATGCCTTAACTCCTGCCATAGATCCCATGAACTCAACTCCATCTCTCCCATCTAACCCGATCACATATGCCTCCATTTTTTGATGAGGCCTTTCAGCTAGTATTTCTCCTCTTGGCACTGTACTAATATCTTGATTTCCACTCCTGATCTGACAGAATCCTTGATTTTTTACCTTTCAGACAGTGAGTGAAGACATTCAATCCAGTATCTTTTGTGAAGGAACTACTGCTTTTGGCTCTAACAAGGTGTTAACAGTAATGAATTCCTATAGTTTTGTATTTGAGTAACACAAACTCAGAGGCCATTAGAAAATTGACTCTGTTCTTTAAATCCAGCAAATAAATAAGTAAATACCAAATAGCTAGTATACTAATTGATAGGAAATGAAACAGAGTATGGGCAAGACTCCTGAAACCCTAAACGTTGAGCATTTCTCCTCAGAATGCAAAAATCAGTTCACTGAAATCTGTTCCAACAATACACCACTGGAAACATGTACACAAAGTGTGTGTCCAGCCATATATGTGCTAGGATATGCTTGTCGCATATGGGTACATATTCATGCACTTACAGATCAGAAAAATACTCCAAAGAAAATTTATATCTTTTTTTTTTCCCCAAAAATTCAGTAAACAGAACATTTAAATCTTCCAAATTGCTTAACTGCTTAATCACTAAATTTCTCTCATTAAAACAAAAACAGGCAGTATCTCTGGGCCAAATTGACCTACTCTGATGATAGAAAAGCACTTTATGAGAAGGAAAAAATTAGACATCTTATTTTGCCTCCTTCTCACCTAATTCCTATATCCCAGTACTATTTCTGCAAAGATCCCTGCAATATGACAGTCTTTTCATTCAGTAGGGGAAAATATTTTTATAGGGGTGACTCACCAATACAGGTTCAGTTTGATCATTTAAGACCCTTTCTTTCCCATTTTTAAAGCCAAAAGAGGTAAGAAACCACATATTATATTACCAAAATACTCTGAATTATTTCATCAATTATATCAGCATTTCAACCCCAATAATCCTTGACACCTTTCTTCAAGAACTAATCATTCTGAGAGCAAGCCAAACCTCTCTGACAATAACCAAACTCAACCAGGGACAGGTTAGAAAGAAATGACAGTGGAGGAAAAAAGCACAAAGCTAAGGAAGAGCCAAGTAAATGCATACTTCCTGAAAGGTAGAAAGCTTGAAAGGAACATTACAATCTCCCTTGAGATTAGGCTCTATTGTCCCCGGCTATTCCTGGGGGAGCAGAAATGAATTCTGCCCCGTCTCCCCTCCACCTTTATTTTCTTGATTTTTTTTTCTTAATTCATACAGGTTACACAGAGATGAAAATCTCAAACCTGTGATTATTATGGAAGGAACATTTATCTAATGCACACATGCACCAGGTACTGTTTAAAATTCAAGTATCTTGCTTTAGACTCTTGCCTCCACAAATCATGGGACATAAACCAGGGGTGTTTCATTCATGATGGAAATTTTTTTTTTAGTTTTTATTTTTAACTTCATTTTTTTTCTTTTTCAGCTCTGTATTTTGCATATCTTGTGGGATGGAGAGGGAGTGTAGGTGGGTGAAGTGGATCGGGGGTTGTTAATCCATCTTTAATCAATATGCTCACCATAACCTAGCTCCTTATGGGGCACTCAGTAAGCACCAAGATAGGGAGGGTTACTCTGGCTCATTCTCATGATGAACAGTAACAATAAACTAAACCATGAGTCTTGCCTGAGAAACCTTTGTGGGAGAGATTGGGTATTGCTTTAATAGAAGTGGGAATGTGTCTGATTTGATATCCTGATTTTAATATTCCCATCTATTCCCATCTATTAGGATGTTAATCCAGAGACACCAAGAAAAAAGTACTCCACCCCAGTATACCAGCATACTAAACCATCCACGAGACTGTAAACTCGTAATGGGCAGGGAACATATCTGCTAATTCTGTTGTATTGTACTTTACCAAGCATGAAGTATAGTGCTATGCACATAGAAATCACTCAGTAAATGGACTGACTGATACCAGAGTTAGTCCTGCTCCCTAGATGAGGCTGGTACACCTTGAGTCCTGCTCATGGATGAGTAGAAAGAGCACTGCTCTGAGAATCAGGGTACCTAGATTCAATCATTTGCATTTATTGAGCACTTAAAAGCCAAAAGAGCCAATAATAATAATAATGTAGGTATTTGTTAAGTGCTTACTATGTGCAGAGCACTGTTCTAAGCACTGGGGGAGATACAGGGTAATCAGGTTGTCCCACATGAGGCTCACAGTCTTCATCCCCATTTGACAGATGAGGCAACTGAGGTACAGAGAAATTAAGTCAATTGCCCACAGTCACACAGCTGCCAAGTGGCACAGTGGGATTCGAACCCATGACCTCTGACTCCGAAGCCCGTGCTCTTTCCACTCACTGAGCTATGCTGCTTCTCTAATAGAGCAATAGAGCAAGGCTCTATACAAAGTGCTTGGGAGAGTACAATATTATAGAGTTGGTAGTCACATTCCCTGCCCACACTGAGCTTAGAGTCTAGAGAGATTAGACTCCAGGATATGCCTACTGAAGCTATGCCATCAGTGGTGAAGGTTTTTGCCTGAAGAACCACTTTGGGCATTCCCAAAAGGAATCCTGAAAAATAGATGGCTATCGTGGGCAAAATCTCCAGCAGCCAACTATTAGTCCATGGTTCTCCAGCATCAGAACTATGCTGCAGGCTTCCTGGCTATAAAATGGGCCCTGTATTTCAAAAGAAAATCCTCAAAAAAAACTTTATATGCAACTCATAACGTGTTACACCTCTACCTGCTTACTCTTTCATTGCTCTGCATGTCCTATAACAGCACTATGCAGGGATGGGAGAGTGCAAGTGGTGCTGTGCAAACACTAGTACTAACAATTTATTTGCATCATTACTTGCAGCTATTCTCTGTCATTTTCATTGCAATTCTATATCACCAGACAAGTGGCAAAAGATGTGCATATGAGGCATGATAGACTCTGGGTACAGTCCCCTTAGAAAGTGGAAGAGACTGAAGGAATTAGCAATGCTTTGCATATTTCCAGCAAGGAGCTTTTAATTTACCAAGAGTGTGAATTCCTGCTCCATTGTCCCTTGGGGGATTGTGGTAAGCATGATACTAATTTACTCAGGAGATCATGTCAGGCTTGAGCAGTAAATAGCTAGGGTAAGTCACTGAATTCCATGGAGCCCTGATGAAACCCTTAAATAAGACTGATGTAACCACTGTCATTGTTTCCCTAAGGTAAGAAAGTAGTCAGTGCTTTATAGTAGCATCTGAAGGAGGTGGAGAGCAAGATTTGGGTGGAGTGTCTCAGGAAGGTTGGGTGATGGAGGGACAGAAAGGGCTGGATTTTGAGATGCCACTTTTTAGCGGTAGTTCTACAAATGGGCTGTCAGGCTCATGAGGCTCTCTATGGTTAAAAAAATTATCAATAGCAAAATTAAAGAATTATGTTCAACAATGAACATAGTGGCAACAACACACACAATAAACCACTTCTCATCAAACAATAATAATTGTGGTATTTGTTAAACCTTTTCTATATGCCAAGCACTGTACTAAGTGCTGGAGGAAGATACAAGGTAAGTGGGTTGGTCACAGTCCCTGTTGCCCAATTCCTGTCCCATTTTACAGATGAGGTGACTGAGGCCCAGAGAAGTGAAGTGACTTATCCAAGATCACAAAGTGGTCAAGTGGAAGAGCTGGGATTAGAACCCAGTTCCTTCTGACTCCCAGGCCTGTGCTCTATCCACTAGGCCTTGCTACTTCTCTTGGAGGACATGGACAAGCCTCTCCACATCCTGCCTTTTTGTGGCATTTGTTCACTGCCTCTGCACAGGCCATTAGCTATATTGGTAGCATGTAGTACAAACAATTGAACGGGACTGTCGAGTTTTATAATAGACTACAGAATTAGGGCTTTTGCTTATACCCCCAGAAGGCAGCCCCCTTTGACATTGTCTATAACTTGTTTAAACAAACTCCAAAGGATCTCCAACAGTGTTTTCAGAGAGATGTGTGGTCTCACTAAAGCTATCAGTCAAGCAGTACATTAGGGCTTCAAATCAAGGGATCTCTAAAAACCAATTTCTCAGACAAACGAATTCAATTGTGAGTCACAAAGCACTGCAAGGAGATTTGACTTTTTTATACTTATTTTTAAATGTTTCATCTCTTGCACTGATAGCAAAAGGCCTCTCCTCCCACTCAGGGCCGCTTTCTCCTAAGACTCACATTCATCATCAGTTACACAAGATTTTTCATAACATTCCTTTCTTTTGAAAGTGGATTTCTTTATCTTAGATTTAAACAATATCTTCTTGTCCTTGGTATATGTCTGGTTCTAGAAATCTATTTCTCATAATAACTAAAGCATGAGCCCTTCCGTCCATCATTTCTGTTCCCTGATTTAGACGATTGTTATTTGCATTGTATGTCTGGATTGAGATGACTGAAAATTGATGCTTGGAAAAAATGTGAGATCACGAAATGCAGGTTAAGTGTTCCTCTTTGGAAGTGGAAGCTGTTTCACAAAGCCCGTTTTCAACAAATCCTTATCATACATCATTTCCATTCTTTTGCCTATTTCGGACAATGAAATTCAAAGAGAAAATGTTCAACTCAAACTTCTTTAGCCCCAGGCTATATTACAAAAATAGATAACTGGAGAAGAGATGTACCTACCACAACAACAACAAAAATCCTTTCTTGGAATAGCACCATTATGCCTGAGGGATTTCAGGTTGGTGGCAGAGGAATTGCAGAATGATCACAAAGAAATATGTTTTTTCATCGTGTTCTCAGTGCTGAGGCTGACGTGTACCTCTGGGGGGGGGGGGCGGTCCTATAACTAGGGAAATTTTTCCTACTCCCCAGCCTAGTCCTTGATTGACATGTAGGAAGCCAAATTCATCCTGCTACTAACCTATACCCAGAATAGAGAGGTTGCCAGATTCAAACTGCTGTACAGAGACCTGGCTGGTTTCTTTAGGTGGCAAATATCAAGACTATGGAAGGTCTTCAGCAAGGGAAGGTTCAGGATCTTGAGAAGTCATTAAAACACTGGGTGACAGCCTGCTGATTGCAAATCAGTCAATCGTATTTATTGAGTGCTTACTGTGTGCCAAGCAGGTACTAAGTGTTTGGAGAGTACAATATAATAGAGCTGGTAGACACTTCCCCCGCCCACAATGAGTTTACAGTCCAGGGGGTGAGACAGACATTAATATAAATACATTACCGGTATATACAATAGTGCTGTGAGCCTGAGGGAGGGATGAAGAAAGAATGCAAATCCAAGTGCAAGGGTGATGCAGAAGGGAATGGGAGAAGAGGAAAAGAGGGTTAAGTCAGGGAAGACCTCTTAGAGGAGATGGGATTTTAATAAGGTTTCAAAGGTGGAGAGAATGATTGTCCGCTGGATAGGAAGAGGAAGCGCTTTCCAGGACAGAGGACATGGGCAAGAGGATGGCAGAACTCACCAGCTTGGTAGGGCCAGTGATCAGCCCACTGGCAGTACCAGCAACTTTGTTCTCAACCTCAGAATATGGGACAAGACACTACACAAGACCATGTGGAGTCTGGCTGGGTCTCATATATTCTTGTGGAAGGAGGTTGAACTTTAGATTCCTTTTCCATCAAGATCATCCACAAGAAGCACATTTGATGTGAATGGTAGTTGGAAATAATTCCAGTTTGCCCTGTGACTTTCAGCTCCTCACACTTCCTGATTTATACTCCACAGGAGATCTGGATGAGAAAATGTACTCTGCACATAGCAGGTGGCCAGTAAATACTATGAATACTACTGAATGAAGTCCTGAAGATTGTTGGGTGTGAACAATTAGTCTATGGGGTTCACAGAATTCCAATCAAGAAGAATCATTTGAGGGCTCTACTCAAATTCTGGAGACATTTCTAGCTAGAAGTTAGAAATTTACTCATCCACAATTCCTATGTTTCTAGGCAAATCCATTTACCTCCTTGTGCAGAACTAAACCATGTGTGCAGAAGGGCACATGTATCCCCCAGTATCCTGCCAGCTTATAAACTCCTCGAGAGCAGGAATCAGGTCTACTAACTCTATTGTGTTTCTTCAAGTGCTTAATACAGTGCTCAGCACACACAGCCTAGTGGATAGGGCCTCCAAGTCAGAAGGATCCCAGCTTCACCACTTGTCTGCTGTGTGACCTTGGGCAAGTCACTTGGTGATCTGTAAATTGGGGATTAAGACTGTAAGCCCCATGGGCGACAAAGATTGTGTCCAACCTGATTAGTTTGTATCTACTCCACGCTTAGAATAGTGCTAGACCCATTCATTCAATTCATTCGTTCAGTCATATTTATTGAACACTTACTATGTGCACAGCACTGTACTAAGCATTTGGGAGAGTGTAACACAAGAATAAACAGATACATTCCCTGCCCACAACCAGATTACAGTCTAGAATGGGGGAGAAAGACATCAATAAAATTAATAAATTTCAGATATGTACTTAACTGCTGGGGGGCTGGGAGAGGAGAAGAGCAAAGGGAGCAAGTCAGGGTAACACAGAAGGCAGTGGGAGATAAGAAAAGGTGGGGCTTAGTCTGGGAAGGCCTCTTGGAAGAGATTTGCCTTCAATAAGGCTTTGAAGAAGGGGAGAGTAATTGTCTGGTGTATTGAGGAATAAGGGAAGGGTGTTTCAAGGCCAGAAGCAGGACATGGGTTAAGGGTTGTTGGGGAGAGAGATAGAGGTACAGTGAGAAGGGTAGCACTAGAGGAGCAAAAGCATGCGGCTGGTTGTACAATGAGAGAATTGAGGTGAGGTAGGAGGGGGCAACGTGGTGGACTGCTTTAAAGCCAAGCGTGAGGAGTGACTGTTTGATGTGGAAGTGGATGGGTAAGGTGGATGGGCAACGGAGTGTTTTGAGAAGCAGGGTGACATGTCCTGAATGTTTTGTAGAAAAAAGAATTAATGACACAGGAATCATGAACTAACTCCAAGATTATGGACTTTTGAGACAAAAGGATGATGGTGCTGTCTACAGTGATGGGAAAATCACAGGGAGGACAGGGCTTGGGTGAGAAGATAAGGAGCTCTGTTTTGGACAAGTTAAGTTTGAGGTCATGGGAAGACATCCAAGTAGAGATGTCTTGAAGGCAGGAGGGAATGTGAGACTGGAGAGAAGGAGAGACACATAGTAAGCACTTAACAAATACCATCATTATTATTATTATTAGCACACAGTAGGCACTCAGTAAATACTATTAATTATTGATCATCTCATGTTGCTAAAGTTGCTGATGAAAGCTGCTACTCTAAAGATTTCTATGGCCCTGCATCCTTCTCTCCACAATACATGAAAAAGGGCCACTTGGTGATGAATGACCCAATGGGAAGTTTTCAGCAGGCTCCACAATATCATCAACTCACTGCATTCCCTGCCCTAACACCTTTGGTTTTTTTTTTTTGTTTTGTCTCTGGAATGCTTTGGCAGCTATCTATAATTGGTTAAAGACTAAGTGTTGTAACTGTGGATATGTACTACTGAGGTTAACAGAAACACCTCACTATTTCTTTGCAGGAATAATCTTCCTGCTCTAAACCAACAATAACTAAAGACAGCAGAAAGAATTACTAGAAGAAAATTTGGTGAGAGATGCTGCAGAAGTGAACAAGAATTCCAGCAAGAATTCTCTCAAGCTATGGTTAAAAGAATAACACACAAAGCCTCTCTTCTTTCATTAGTTGGAGGAACTAATGAAATATTAAACATTTATGAAGACAGATGACCATAATGAATATGGGAACCAGCTTTAATTAAAAACTAAAAAGTATGTGTACTCAGTTTATGTATTAGCACCAGTAGATGTCTGGAAATTGAAAAATGCTAATGGAAAAATGTATAATACACACATTAGAATTGATTATTTTGCACCACTCAGAGAACAGGGCTGGAGGCTAGACATTGCAATAGTTTTAACAACAGATTTGTCAAAGCCCAATCCAATTCAGTGTAGTCTAAAATGTAACAATAAATCCCACACACCAAAAATCTTGTCAATAAATAATTCTTTAATAGGCTAGAATGACTTTCAGCAATTTATTAAAATCCAATTTTATGCTATTTTGAAATGATGATAAAAAGACATGATGGAGCTTCTGTGGAATCAATCAATCAGTGGTATTTATTGAGTTCTAACTGTGTGCAGAGCACTATAGTAAGATCTTGGGAGATTACCAGGAGTAAAAAGAAACATTAGGGGACTCTGTGACTTAGATATTTAAGTAAAAGAAACAAATAGCTGGGGGAATCTTCAAATACCTGAAATTGACACCATAAACAATAAGTGAAAAACAGGATACTATGAAATAATAATCCAAGGTAATGAATGTGAACAAAACTCAGCAGGTTATTCACATATCAATAAAAAATAAATCTTCAGAAAAATAATTGCAGTAAGATGTCCAGGAATTAGAGACAAATAAGGAAATCAAACATATAAAGAAACCCTGAATATCAATGAGTCTTCTAAACTGTAGTAAAATTAGGCAGAAATACTAAAATCCTGAGTCTTTCCTGAATTGGGATGGCACTTCAATATTTTAAAATAACTAAGCAACATGTCTGAATGGCTCTATTGGGAATCTTAGTAACAATTTCAAAAATAATCAGATAGAATTAATTGTGTCCCCTACCTTGAATTTCCTGATGAGGATGACTGAATAGATGTTAATTAATTAAAAATCACACATTGTTCCAGCTAGAAAATAGCCAGTATTATGCCATATGGTAAAGAGCCCATAAATTTGACAGTACTCACTATTTCTCCTCCAACCATAGCAATACTCATCTACTTGGGATTCAGGAAGATCGATAGAAAGAAGCAAGTTGCATTCACAATAGGCCAGGAACTAGAGGTAGAATGAACAAAGCATCCAAAAGAGTGACTCGAAATGCTCTTATCTCTGTATACAGAAAAAGCTGTTGACATAGAATATTGCAAATATCAATTATTTGAAATTTCAAAAGAATTATTTTCCCTTATAATTAGTCTAGGAGACAAACCCCATACCGACAACTAACAGCCACTACAATTCATTTACTTTATCATTACACTGGACACATATCAAGGGAGTTCTCTTTTTCTCTTTTACTGTTTGGAGTCTCTACAAAAATTCCTGCAGTCAGTAGAAGGGAAATAGAAAGTTCCAGGTAATTAAAGTAGGGGCATTATTCTGATCTCTTTTTGTTCCGATAATATTTTGCTAAATGCATCCATTCTAAATAAAAAGCAATTCCAGAAATTTCAAAGGGGCAGCAGTAACCAACACTTCCCAGAATTGGTCCAAGAAGGTCCAGGCTGGTCTGAGCTGGGCAGAGTCAGCCATCATAAATCTGCCCCTTTGAGAGGAATATCATCAAAATGTGCAAGTTCTCTCTGGCTGAGTAAAGCACAACAGCAGATTGGTGATTTCAACATTTTTTTACTACCCATTGGACTAGAGGGGGTGGGGAGAGAAAGGGAAACAGACTGGTGAACTCTTTTTTTGTGATTGGTACATTTTTTATGAGCTTGAAAACTGACCAAATATTTTTATGGAAAATAAATGTCAATATTAGTGGAATATCAAGATTGAAAAGTAAGGAAACTTTTTTTGCTTTTTTGAAGATCAGATGCTACTACCCTTCTGTGGTTTAGTTTCTCAGTTTTACTTAATAATGGTATTTATTAAGTGCTTACTATGGGCCAAGCACTGTTCTAAGTGCTGGGGGAGATACAAGGTAATCAGGCTATCCCACGTGGGGCTCTCAGTCTTAATGCCCATTTTACAGATGAGGTAACTGAGGCACAAGAAGTTAAGTGACTTGCCCAAAGTCACACAGCTGACAAATGGCAGATCCTGGATTAGAACCCACGACCTCTGACTCCCAAGTCTGTACTCTTTCCACTAAGCCATGTGAAAACCCAGTCAACTTAGAATTAGGAAAAACTCAAATGGTTTGAAATCTTAGGAAAATATTTTGGGATAAATTATAAATTCACATGTAAGTAACAGATCCATTCCATAGCAACTACCTGATTTCCTAGTATGAAATGTGGATAACAAAATAATGGACTTAAGAAAAAAGACAACTTGTGTTATTTTAGTTAAAATTATCCTTCTCTACAACACATTTTGCATATCTTCGATGGCCTAGTGGAAAAAACAGTGGCCTGGGAGTCAGAGGACCTGGGTGCTAATCCTAGCTCTGCCAATTGCCTGTTTGACCTTCAGCAAGTCACTTAACTTCCCTGTGCCTCAGTTACCTTTATCTGTAAAATGGGCATTAAGACTCTGAGCCCCACGTCAAATGAACTTTGTAAAATGAACTTACAGTTTAGAGGGGAAGACAGACATTAATATTACTACTACTACCCATGCCTCTCCTCTGTTACTTCCTCACATCTCTCCAGCATCTACACCTGCTCACTCACAGTCAACCCATTTTTATTCTGTCCCTCCTTCCTTCACTCCCCTCTCTGCGTACATGCTCTGCTCATTCTTCTCCCTGAGAGTTTCAACTGTGTCATTTTCTGAATTATGAACAATTTCCATATGGCAAAAAATTTACCATCTTTGGTCACCTAAGGGGCCCAGGAATTAATATGAAAAGGAGGATTAAGAATGACAGGAGATTGCTAGTGGAATCTGGGGCTTAGTGAAGATGAGGCGCCTTCTCTATAATTCCCTGTTTTTGTATAAACACAAATTGCCTCCAAACCCTATAATACTAAAATATCAATAATGGCCTAGGGACAAGAAGCCTTCATAGAAATAAGTCATGCACATCACCCTTTCCAAGGAGCTTTGGACCTTTAATTCTCATTTCTTAAAAGCCTTCCTTTACTCCTTCCTAAGGCAATGGCACAGCATTTCTACTTCTAATTTGAGACTCTTAGCATGTCTTTCCAAGCAGAATATTCAGTCCAAGTCTCTTCCCATTGGCTCTAGTTGGTGTATGCAATACTTGGTAATTTCCTCCACCACTATGCTTATCATGTTCTCCTAAGCAATACTCAGACAGAGCAGGAGTAGAGATTGTAAGTTTGTTGTGGGCAGGGAATGTGTCTGTTTATTGTTATTTGTACCCTCCCACGTGCTTACTACAGTGATTTGCACATAGTAAGTGCTCAGTAAATATGACTGAAATCACACATTTACAAGATCCTTCCCCCATCAGCCTTGCTTCATCTGCCCCCCTCAACCAAATGAGATCACGAATTTAAGCAAATCAATTGCAATATGACAGGTAAGGATATAGACTGAGACAGTTGCCTACCTTCTATTAAAGTAACTTCATCCACAAACTAGTTCAGGCCCTGAAAAAAGTGCCATCCACGTCATAACATGACCTAGGATAGACCTTACAGAAACATTTGACACCATCAGTAGAGCTAGACTCTGGAAATTTGATTGCCCTGAAAAATTCATTACATTTCTGACTATTTCATGATGGGATAAGCTGAACATGTAAGAAATGGGGGTGTACTGCCTGATCCCATTACCAATGAGGTAAAGCAGGGATACTGAGTGAGCCTGGTCAATTTAGTTTATGCAGCCTTGCTGCAGGCTTTACAACAAAAGATCTGGATTTGAAATATTATACTATGCTTCCACTCGTCAAAAAAACTTTTCCAATTCAAAAGACTCTGAATGTCAGCCAAGTCCCAGAGACCCACAGACTCATCATTCACTAATTGCTGTTCCACAAATGATTGCGAATCTAGGGGCACACACAAAAGAAGACTGAAAATGATTGTAACTGCTTTACAGATGAAGATGAGTATAAATAAACTTGGTATTTATCAACATGTATCAAACACACAACCAAAATTCTAGATTTGGCAACGACAGAGCTAAATGCTGTCACAGAATTCTGATACTCAGCAGCAAACTGACCAATGGTGCAATGATAAATGAAAAAGTAGTAAGGCGAATCAAGAAGGCAGGTCATTCTTGAGAGACTACCAAACTATCAACATGGTACTAGGCTTCAGAGCAGTATAAAAGGCTTCAGAGCTGTAAAGACGTAAACACATTTCTTGACTGTGAGGTCAGACACTAGCACCATGTCGGACTCCTTGAACTGTTCCATTAAGTGTCATTTATGAGCTAATCTCAACACCAAATGGCAAGACAAGAACACAAACAACAAAGTCATTCTTCTGCATTGGAGTTATCACCTCATAACAGCTGCACTGGGTGGAATTTATGAAGAGTATTCTCCCTAGCACTTAGTAGGCTCTGCACATAGTAAGCACTCAATAAATACCATTAATTGATTGAATGGAAACCCATTTGTAGGAAGCCCAAACAGCTGCTGATTTATGAGTTGGAACTGGAATACTGAAACCAAGGAGCCAGAAGAAACAATAAATCACAGTCTCAGACATGCAGCTCTGCTGAAATATCAGAGTCAGTTGTTGCAGATAGATCACAAAGGGACACTGCAATCAAGAAAGGAACAGCTCTTTCTGGAGCAGAAGCTCCATTAGGATCCTGAATCAAGGTGCAAAGTGAAAAGAGCACCAGGTGCTGAAAACAATAAATGTGACAGCACAACAAAGAACAACATTGGAATGCTCACATTTGGTTGGGACTGTAGATCCCTCATTGGCTTTTTCAGCCTCACACCCATAATGAATTTCACAATCGGTCACATCTTTAAACTCAAAAGGCACCTTTCTGCAAAGAGCAATGATGGAATCTCGAGATAGCGGTCCCTATGGCCAGACAAGATCACTCAGGCTCAGGAGTGTGCTAATGGAGACATGCCTCACAACAGCCAGCTTGAAATTAAACTGTGCAGTACAAAAAATGCTCTTTTTGAAAGAAATGGGCAGGTATAAATCTAACCAAATCCAACTGCCTATGACAGAACACAGTGTTGATTTATCCTTAAAAACTGAGAACAAAGTTAGAATCATTTAATTCAAGTTTAAACCAAAAAGTACCATTGCCCCTATTTTGCAGCTTCAAAAGTTGAAATAAAAGAGACCTTGTATTATCAAGGTCTCCATGTGAACCAGTGGAGGAGTTAAAACTAAAATTCTAGGCTCTTGCCCTTTAATCTAAGGGAAGCCTCGAGCTAACACCTAGCAGTTACAGTAGTAATAAGAGTAAAAATACTTAATGAGCACTTACTGTGTGCAGAGCAGTGTTACTAAAGCTTTGGGAGACAATACATAGGTGTGATTAAGATTGTCCCTGTCCTGAGAGGGGACTCACATCTAAGAGACCACTTAACCTCCCATATCTTGGATCTATAAAGCTTGAGACAAGTTTCATCCGTTATAACTTGTAAAATCCTCAAACACTCTTCTGGATTTCATCAAATTCAAGAAAAAGGTAATTTTTTACATTCCACAGTTCTTTTCCCTAAATCTACTGTATTCTGCAAGCCTATATCTCAAATGCAACAACTTGGCCAGCATAAAGGCACAATTTTCGCTTCAACAGCATGTCTCCATGGCTTGAAGTTATCACTGTCAAGGACTCTTAAATTAGCATTAAAGATAAGGCATTCTGGGAGGCCATTACAAAGCATGAAATCCAATCAGAGAATAGAAATGAATGATTTTCAGAAACTTGATTGTGCTGCTGCTAATGGTGTTGATCACTGGTTGTCTGACAGTCATTTGTATACTGGGGGACTAAGGGTTCCCAGACCATATTCTCATGAGTTTGGCACAAAGCAAACACCTTGAGAGTTGGGGGAGGGGGAGGCTCTCATGTCGAGAGACTGGAAGAAAGCTAGTCTGGAAATTTTTAACCTCCTCATTCTTGCCAAATAAAATAGGATTTTACCAGTGTTTGTCCTTCGGAGAACTTGGGAAATGGGTATGTACTACTAGATTGTAAGCTCAATTTGGCAGAGAATGTGTCCTACCAACTCTATTTTACTGCCCTCTCCTAAGCACTTAATACAGTGTTCTAGCAAGGGAGGGAAGCTACAAGGGAATCAGCGTGGGTTAGTGTAAAGAGCATGGGATTGGGAGTCAGAGGTCATGGGTTCTAATCCCATCTCCACCACTTGTCAGCTGTGTGACTTTGGGCAAGTCACTTAACTTCTCTGTGCCTCAGTTCCCTCATCTGTAAAATGGGGATGAAGACTGTGAGCCTCATGGGGGACATCCTGATGACCTTGCATCTTCCCAGCGCTTAGAACAGCGTTTGGCACATAAGTAGTAATGTTGGTATTTGTTAAGCGCTTACTATGTGCAGAGCACTGTTCTAAATGCTGAGGGAGATTCAGGGCCATCAGGTTGTCCTACGTGAGGCTCACAGTTTTAATCCCCATTTTACAGATGAGGGAACTGAGGCACAAAGAAGTTAAGTGACTTGCCCACAGTCACACAGCTGACAAATACCAAAATTATTATTATTATTATTACAAACAGTAAGCACTTGAATGCCATTGATTGATTCTTGCCAGGCAAAGTCCATGCTCTTTTCTATGCCTTTCCAACTCTTCCATTAGTGGGGAAGAAAGTAATGGGCTAGCATATAAAGTGGCATAGGTTCCATGGAATAAGGTGTCCTTTTGCTGCTCCTCCTGCAGCCATATTCATTCATCCAATCATATTTATTGAGCACTTACTGTGTGTAGAGCCCCACTTGGGAGAGTACAGTGTAACAGACACATCCCCTAACCACAAAAGAGCTTACAGTCTAGACTTAGTATTACCACTAAAATCCAGGCTGATCTCCAACAGCCACAAGACCTGGGAAATTTCCATATCTGAGAAAGGTCTACCTTGCGAAGGGTATTTTGAGACTACAGCCACCCAACTTGTCTGTCCAGGAATGTTGGATCTCAACTAAAGAAACATATGATCAAACTTTACATTTTTTTTTCTCCCCAACTGAAAAAGCAGAGATTAAAGAAAGCAGGGAGGACCTGGGTCTCTTGCCACCACAAGAATCCAGAAGGTACTGACACTGGCTAGATTCCTCTACCTTCCTCTCCTGCAGACAGCCACTTTATGGAAGGCAAGAGATGAGCACAATACTTAAGAGAGATGGAGGAGAAAGGATAGGATAAGAGGAAAAGAATAGTGGAAAAAGAGGAAGAAGAAGGAGAGAATGGGATGGGAAGTGGGTCAGGGGAAGGGGGGTAAGAAGAAGAAAAAGCAGAAAACAGCATACGAGAAGTGACTGTGAGTCCCATGTGGGACAGAGACTGTCCCCAAATGAATTAATTGGTATCTATCCCAGGCCTTAGAATAGTGTTTGACACATAGTAAGATTTTAACAAACACCATTAAAAAAACAACAAAATTAACATGGGGGTAGAGTAAGGGAGAAATAAAACAGAGATAGATGCAGGGCACGTGCAATATAACGGAAACTAGGATAAGAAAAAGACCAGAACACAGGCAAGAAGGAAGAGAGGAAGAGAAATAGTGTAGCCTAGTGGAAAGAGAACAAGCCTGGGAGTCAGAGGACCTGGGTTCCAATCCCGGTTCTTCTACTTGTTGGCTGTGTAATCTTGGGCAACTCACATCATCTGTAAAATGGGGATTAAGACTGTAAATCCACCGTGGGACAAGGACTGCGTGCAACCTGATTAAATTGATTCTACCCCTATGCACATAATAAGCACTTAAATACCATATAAAGTATGTGAGAGAGAGGGGAGAGAGAAGAGAGGAGAGGAAAGAGATGGGAGGAGACCAGACGGGTGAGACAAGAAGGGGAGATGAGGGAGGGGGAGATGAGGGGGAGGAGGGGAACGGGGTGGGGGCGAGGGGAGGGGAACAGAAAAGGAGGAGGGGAGGCGGCCAAGGGGAAAGGAAGGGCGGGGATGGGAGAAAAAGTGGGGGAAAAGAGGGTAGGAGGAAGTGGGGTGGGGAGAGAGGAGAGAGTGAGAGAAAGGAAGGGAGAGAAAGAAAGGGAGAGATTTGGGAGGTAAATACAAAGAAAGCAGGGAACAAAGATGAGGGAAATAAGAGAATCAAGAGGTGGGCTTTTCTGAATTTTAGAATAACTCATTTATCCTCAGCGTGTAATCATTCTATCCTTGTCTGGAAGTCAGTCACTGGAGCCTCATTCAGTGAATCTGCCTTCCCGAGCCCTTCCATAAACATCAAGCTTCTGGTTGTCATTTAAAGCATTAAAAATGAGCATCCATGAGTTATACTTATCAAATAAAATCCCTCTTACATTCTCCAGAAACAGGGTCCTCTTGACCTCTGAAATGAGTCACTGAGGGTGCTGCCAACAGTGTGCCCGAGAGCTCTGCTCTCAGTTCTAAGAACAACCATTTTGCATGAAAAGAGAACAGCAGCTTTCAGGGACAGCTAAGATCACAAAGTGCACTCCTAGGCAGTACTGAAATGGAACAGCATCGAAGAGGGACTCAGCTCCCACCCCTTAGCTTCCTGGTGAAATGGGGACCAGAGCAGGAGAGGCAAGGACAGGGACAGAGGAATCGTGAATGTTCTTGTCTCATCATGAAAGACCTACGTCGGTTACCTTTATCGGTTTCCTCTTTGAAATAATTCTTGAAACCTGGCTTTTGAATCTGTGCTGCTCCTAATCGGGTCGAAATTTCTCTGTACTGCATTCCTAATTTTAACAGACATACTAAAGGCTGACCTGGAGGGAGGACTGCTTAGATCAGCTAGAAGAAGTGAGGCAAGGAAGGGACTGAATGAATGGTAAATTTAGCAAGTGCACAAGAGGTACCATTGCAAGTGATTTTGCAAGTGATGGTTCCTTTTAATAAGCTTAAACAGGCTACCCTGTCTGAGAAGTGGCATATTGATAGACAGTTCTTATTTCTGCAACTATTATAGAGGCTTGTAGTAGATGAAAAAGAATGACTCTGTCATGAAACATCAATGACACGTAGCATAACAATTCCCTGCTAATACAACAAGTCAGCCCAACTTCTTCGATTGCTAAACAGAAAGCCATGAAGACGTGCTCTGTGTTCAAAGGAAACCTGGCCCCGAATAACTATTAACAGAGCAGGGATGTGGGAACTAAATTTTTGTCTTTAACTTTGTCAAAAAACAGTGACAATCAAAAGGCAGGGTTCAAAGGCAGATATTCGGGCAATCAAGAGAGTTCAAATTGTACAATTGCTTTGAAGATTCAACAACTTCTACTGACTGAAATATCAGCATTCTTCACTGATTAAGGAGGGTCCCAGCTCCCTGGTGGTAAGGGTAACATTTTCCTTGCTCATTAACTCTCTTCTCCATTATTCTTATTGTCCTTTTTGCAGAATCATTAATGTCCAAGGAGCCAGAAGGCGATCAGTCTCCAAGAGTGATACCGATCATGAATGTTAAATGCAGAACAATTGCACTGGTTCATCTTAATGGAAATTTGCTTGAATGATCATGAAAATTAAATGACATGGTAATTTTTCAGGAATGATATCTCTGCAGAAATGGGATTCCCCAGGAAAATGGCATCGACAATTTTCTATATGATCTCCCACCAAAATTCCTTTGTGATAATCACTACCAATCAATTGTATTTATTGAGCACTTACTGTGTGCAGAGCACTGTACTAAGCTCTTGGAAAAGTACAATATAATAGAGTTGGAAGACACGTTCCCTGTACACAATGAGTTTACAGTCTAGCATAAGAAGCCATTCTTATTTTGCCAGAAAGAAGAGCCTTAAAAAAACCCAGGGGGGTTTGCTGGTCAAGGGCTACGAAACAGATTGAACATCTTCTCAGAGAATCCCCCTTCTGGGCCAACATCCAGTATTAAATGTTCAATTTGGTGTTAACATTTCCAAACCACTCCTGCTAAATGATCACTTTTGCTGCTAGTCCCCATATTCATACTTGGTCAGGCAGCAGGTCTAAAATTTTCAATATGAATCTGGGTTACTGTGAAATTCATTTTCCCTGAAGGAAGCCCAGCTTTGCTGACCTTCAAGAAACAGTACCTAGTCAGACCTTAAGCTAAGCAGTTCGAATGAACTATGGCAAAAAGATTGTTTCCGTTTTAAAATAACAACTCTTTGTAGTCCATCTTCAGATGCATTCAAGATACTTGCATGATGGGCTATATGAAATTACTAAGAAAAGACAAGTATTAAAGCAGATCAGTAGTACTGTAATAAAACTCCTATAAAATCATTCCATTTTGAAGTGAAGAAACATTGCAACAAATTATTTGAAACAAATTAACAAACAGTTGAATGACCAATTAGGTGGACTGAGTTTTTAAGCATACCACAATGTAGGAAACATCAAGAGGGGAAAGGGATCTTATGGTGTCTGTTGCAATGCCTTCATTAAATAATGCAAGAGCCCAAGGCAAATGAAAGTGATCTCCGGTAGTTGAAAAAAAATAAAAACCTCTTCCAAGAGGACAATGCTTTCATAAAAATTTAAGTTTAGTAAAGAAACGGCCAAGAAGATTAATGTCTCAGGGGTGCCTCTGCTTACTGGAGCTTAGGTAATGCAGGACTTACTGCATCAAATGAAATACAATGAGCAGCCAACAATTCAAAAGCATATTAAAGTTGTAAATTTTAAAGGTTCACAGGCTTGAACACATAGAAGTTGCAATCATTCTATAATATGAATCATACATAAGATGACAGTAATACTGAAAATGACCCAGCTGGAAATTGGTGCGCCTGCAAGTGGTTCATTTTACAATAATGTGTGGCATTTAACCAACTCCTTTTTATAAAAGAGTTCCAAGTGACTCACAAAGAACATCACATTAGTCATAGTATAGATTTGTGAGGATGGTTTTATTATCTCTATTTTACCTATGAGGAAACTGAGATCCAAGGAGTTTAAACAACTTGTCCAAGACAGCAAAGACAGAATGGAAATGAAAACTACGGATCGCCTGGCTCCCACTCATTATCATCCTCCAAAACTATGATTGAGGACCTGCTGTCTTCATCATGGTGTTCCCTTCATGAAGCTACAATATGTCACTCTTGCTCTCTTGGACTGATTGCTTTAACTTTGTAATTTTAAATTTGTATTTGTGGAATTCCACCCAATCCTCTTCACCCCCTGCAAGATATTTAAATTATTAAAAAATCCAGATTGGAGAAAATCATTTCTATTGAGAGTCTGTAAGGAGACAACTATTTGAGGTTTAATATGTCCCATGGGGTTTATACTCTGAACACTCTAAGATTACTAGATACCTTAGCTGGGCAACAGAGATTGGTGCTTCTTTCTTGGAGGGATAAGCATGGACCCCAGTGTAGAAGGGAATTTGGAACCACACAGATCTGAAAGCCAATTTGGTTCCTCACTACCACCATGATGTCCCCCACCCTGTCTCCCAGCCAAGACTCCTCCAGCTGGTGAAGAATAAAAGTCATCCGTACTTTCAGCCACCATGGCCTGAATACTTGAGGGTTGCCATGGCTACGGGCTTTCCACATCTCCAGGCTGCCCACCAAGTGGCATCGTGCCTGCCCCCTGGAGGAGAGCAGAATGAACAAGGATGAAGACCTACCAAGACTTGGATGACTGTGATGGTTTATACACAAGATGGCTTTGCATGGAGCAGATAGGAGCCTGGGGATTTTTCCGCCCAGCAGTGGGATGCTGTTGTTCTACTTATTGAATTAATATTGAATTTATCCTGTTACTGTTTCCCTATGTATATCTTTCCCTCTCCCTCATCACTCCAGATTGTGGCTAATAATACTTTGCCAAATGGTAAGAAGCTGTGAAGACAAACTCAGCTGAGCCTACCCAACATGCTCCACTTACCAGAGACCACTTTACCCCATTTGGATTCCCTACCCTCTCTTGAAATACAAATCCACACACTCAACTCCACTTTCTCTGAGGGATATAACTGCCTTTTCTATCTGGCTCCCCAGATCTCTGTTAAACTCACAACACCATTCCCCTGTCCTGGATAACTTCCAGAGTACACTTTAGCTCCTAAACTCAAACATCAGACCACTCATTGCCAGAAAAACAAGCACGAGACCTAGTTCAGCCAATTCAAATTCATCCTTACTTGCTATAACTCTACCATTTCTTCCAGTCACCAACACTCCTTCTCTTACTCAGTGCCCATTGCCCTAACATTATTCAACCTTTAGCTTCCTCCTGAAAGTTCCAGTGCCCTACCAGCCCTTTTCTCATACCTGATGGATAGTCTTGCCAACTACTTTACTGACAACACTGAAAGCAGTAGGGGGAGCCTTTCCTGAATTTCCCCCTCCGTGCTCAGTTTACTCAAACCCCTCATATTTCTAGGATTTTACCTTTCCTTTCCATTCAAATGTCTCCCATCCTGAACCAGACACTTATGATATTCTGGTTTGACTACTGTATCAGTCTCCTTTCTGATCTCCCTGCCTCCAATCTCTTCCTTTCTCTAGTTCATACACTACTCTGCTGCCCTAATCATTTTTTCTAAAACCTCACTCTGCGCACTTCTCTCTGCACACATCCCCCCACTCATGAAAAGCCTCCAATCGATAAGAACACAGGCCTGGGAGTCAGAAAGACCTGAGTTCTAATCCCAGCTCTGCTGCTTGTCTGCTGGGTGATGTTGAGCAAGTCACTTAACTTCTCTGTGTCTCAGTCACCTTACTGAAAAATGGGGATTAAGAACTGTGAGTCAAGACTGTGAGTCTCATATGGGACATGGACTGTGTCCAACCTGATTAGCTTGTATTTACTCCAGCTTAGTACAGTGCCTGACATATAGTAAGCACTTGGCAAATGCCATTAAAAAAATGGTTTCCCATTTTTCACCACCTTAAGCAAAAAACTCTACTTAACCACTCTCTTCTCCCACTACTCCCAAACACATTCTTTGTTCCTCTCAAGCTAACCTACTCATTGAAAATTGTTCTCATCTATCTCATTACCAGCTTCTTCCTCTCACCCCTGGAACTCCCTCCCCCTACTTTTTTCATGGTATTTGTTAAGTGCATACTATGTGCCAGGCACTGGACTAAACTCTGGGGTAAATACAAGCATATCAGGTTAAACACAGACTTTGTCCAGCATAGGGCTCACAGTCTTCATCCCCATTTACAGAAGAGGTAAGAGGCACAGCGAAGTTAAGTGTCTGGTCCAAGGTCACACAGCAGACAAGTGGCAGAGCCAGGATTAGAAAGACAACAGCAGCTATCCTCCATTTCTAGAGCCCTCCTTAAATCACATCTCCTCCAGGCCTTCCCTAATTAATTTATATCCCCTACCTCCCACCACAGTAGCAATAATAATAGTAGTAGTAGTAGTACTAATATTCATTAAGTGTTTACTCTGTGCAAAGAATGTAAATTAGATTTGGGCTCTAACCTTCCAGGGGCTCACAGCACATCCATCTGAGCACATAAATTCTCCAACCCCCCAGGACAGTCAGATCCACATCATATAAATTCTTGTAATTTACCATACTGCCTGTGTTCCCTGCTAGACTAAAGGCACCTTGAGGAAATGAATCACATATACTAATGCTGGTGGGCTCTTGCAAGTCCTTAGTACAATGTTTGGCACACAGTAGGTATGCAATAAATTATACGGATTGACTTTTTGATGCCAACGCTCTAGGCTGGGGGGGTGCTCTCTAATATGTTCAAGAAGGAATAGTTTACTCTTTTAAAGAATGACCAAAATAAAAAGCTGGGATGAGACCTCCCAGAAACAGCAGAGAGCAGAGAAGCAGCGTGGCTCAGTGGAAAGAGCACGGGCTTTGGAGTCAGGGCTCATCAGTTCGAATTCCAGCTCTGCCACTTGTCAGCTGTGTGACTGTGGGCAAGTCACTTAACTTCTCTGTGCCTCAGTTCCCTCATCTGTAAAATGGGGATTAAGACTATGAGCCCACGTGGGACAACCTGATTCCCCTGTGTCTACCCCAGCGCTTAGAACAGTGCTCGGCACATAGTAAGCGCTTAATAAATACCAACATTAGAAACAAGTCCTCTAGGCACCAAGCCCGAAAGATAAAAATGATGCATTTACCCTCTAGCTTTGATTTTTTTTGCCCTCAGTGAACCTGATAACTTGACTGGAAAGATTCTAGATTGTGGCTGTTCAACCTCATTAAGTGGACAAAAGATTTTTTTGTGTGTTTTCTTTTTTTTTTTCAGCAAGGCACTTTTTCAAGGGAACTCTCTTAAATTTACAGAAATTGCTAGAATCCCTCCTAAAAAGATGAAAGGTCATTTTGAAATCTGGGGAATATAACTCTCCTCATAGGTGCAAATTTTAATTTCCACCTTCTTTTGCAACATCAGAAGCCAGACTCTAATCAATTATTTCTCTCTAATAACATTAGAGAGAACATTATGCAGAAATGTTATGCATGGGAAAGTCTAAAATATTTCATTTATGGCATAGCCAGCACACAGTGTTAAATTTACTATGCCAAAGGTATAAATAACTCATCACTTATAAGAAAATATGCTGTCATTACTTTTTTTTCAATTAATTTATTTTAAAGTTATATACACCTTGCTGCTAAACAGCCTCCTCTGGAAAAATTGTCCAAGCAAAAATAACATAGAAATCAGGTTCTTTGAAGTTTGCTATGGTATTCTTTACATACTGGGGAACAGGACTCTCTTATTAAGAAAGTAGTCGAAAACACCAATTGGCATCAATTCAAAATTAAACTTCAACCAGTAGAACTGCAAGTTACAAATAAACTGATTGATATCTTTAATAGTGACTCAATTCTTAAATAAAGCTGCCTTCCAGATGTGACAGTAATGCCACTGATACCAGACTTTTTTTTTTTTAATCAGGGTGTACAAGTGTGACTGTTAAAAACCAAAATGTGAATGAAAATCCCTTCCATCTGAGAGACACTGAGGCTCGCAAGCAGGAGTTGTGATGGCTACCCTCAAGAGAGGCAGAGAGAAGGGCCGGTACACCCTCAATGAGGTGATGACATGGGAGTACACCATCAACATCCATCGAGTGGGCTTCAAGAAATGCTCATCGTGAGTAGCAGTGTAGCCTAGTGGAAAGAGCAGGGGCCTAGTCAAAAGGACCTACGTTCTAATCCCAGGCTCTGCCACTTGTCTGATATGTGACCTTGAGCAAGTCACTTTGCTTCTCTGTGTCTCAGTTACCTCATCTGTAAAATGGGAATTAAGACAGAGCCCATGTGGGAGTGTGCATCTACTCCAGCGCTTTGTACAGGGCTAGGAACATAGTAAACACTTAAAATACCATTTAAAAAAAAAAAACCCTTCAAGGAGATATGTAAATTTGCTATGAAAGAGATGAGAAGTCCCAATGTACACATTAACACCAGGCTAAACAAAGCTGTCTGGGCCAAAGGAATAAGGAACATCCCCTACAACATGTGGGTTTGTCTGTCAGGAAAGCAAAATGAAGATGAAGACTCAGCCAACAAGTTGTATACACAGGTACATAAGTGACGACTGTGGTCATTTATGTACCAGTCTCCACCTTCAAAAACCCAGCTCTTCCACTTGTCTGCTGTGTGACTTTGGACAAGTCACTTTGCTTCTTTGTATCTCAGTTATTTCATCTGAAAAATGGGTATTAAAACTGTGAGTTTCATGTGGTTTATCTACTCCAGCCCTTTAGTGCAAGGCCTGGCACAAAGTAAGGGCTTCACAAGTACCCTTACAAGTATTGAGAAGCAGAGTGGCTCAGTGGAAAGAGCCCGGGCTGGGGAGTCAGAGGTCATGGGTTCGAATTCCGGCTCTGCCACTTGTCAGCTGTGTGACTGTGGGCAAGTCACTTAACTTCTCTGTGCCTCAGTTACCTCATCTGTAAAATGGGGATTAACTGTGAGCCTCACGTGGGACAACCTGATCCTGTATCTACCCCAGCGCTTAGAACAGTGCTCTGCACATAGTAAGCGCTTAACAAATACCAACATTATTATTATTATTATTAAGTATTAAAAAAAACAAAAAACCTGCAGACAATCATTTTGGATGAAAACTGACCAAAGGTTTTCTTTTTCCCTAATAAAGTTCTAAAAAGGCCTCAGACTGCTATTTACACATTACTGGTCAGGACGGGGAATGTGATCACTGCCTCTTGTCATGTTGAATTAATGTTATGACTAGCTATCTTGGGGCTGTGGATCTAGAAGGGACGCCCTCTAGACTGTAAACTCGTGAGTAGGGAACATATCTGCCAACTCTGTTGTATTGTACTCTCCCAAGGGCTTAGTACAGTGCCCTGCACATAATAATAGTTCAATAAATACAATTGATTGATTATGTCAAGCAGTGCCTACCTACAAACTGGAGGAAGAGTTTATAGGCTGATGAACTAGGGAGGGTTGGTAGAGGCAATGCCTTCCTCTCACCACTTTTCCTTTGCACTCACTGAAAACTCAGAAGGACCTGGGCTCTAATCCAAGCTCTGCCACTTGTCTGCTGTGTGAACTTGGGCAAATCACTTTACTTCTCTGTGCCCCATGTACATCATTTGTAAAATGGGATTAAGATTGTTAGTCCTATGTGGGACAGGGACTTTATTTGACCTGATTAGCTTGTACCTACCCAAGCTCTTAGAACAGTGCCTGGCACATAGTAAGCATTTAACAAATACCATAAAAAATGAATAATGACAGAAATCCAACCCTCCTAAAAACATTCCCAGTAGTTTGCTGCTATCTGCACCCATTTTGAGTCACCAATAGCCAGAGCTGAAGCAGAGGGTACCCAGGCTAATGGAGACCGCTGAAAGTCCTCCCTTCACCACAAGTTTAACATGCTCAAGACATAACTCCTTATCTTCCCACCCAAATCCTGTCCTCTCCCTGACCTTCCCATCACTGTAGACAGCAATACCATCGTTCCTATCTCACAAGCCCATAACCTTGGTGCTATCCTTGATTCCTCTCTCTCATTCAACCCATGTATTCAATCCAGTGAGTCTGACCTCCACAGCATTGCTAAAAATCAGCGCTTTCACCTCCAAACTACTACTTTGTTAATACAGCATAGAGCAGCAGGGCATAGTGGATAGAGCATGGGCTTGGGAGTAAGAAGGTTATGGGTTCTAAATTCTGGCTCTGCCACTTGCCTGCTGTGTGGGCTTGGCCAAGGCCCTTCACTTCTCTGTACCTCAGTTACCTTATCCATAAAGCAAGGATAAAGAATATGAGCCCTGTGTGTGACATGGACTGTGTCCAGATGGATTTGCTTGTTTCCACCCCAGTGCTTAGTACAGTGCCTGGCACATAGTAAGCACTTAAATACCATAATTATTAATACAATTACCCTATCCTTCCTGGATTTCTGCATCAGCTTCCTTGTTGACCTCCAGCCTCCTGTCTCTCCCCACTCCAGTCCATACTTCATGCTGCTGCCCAGATCATTTTTCTACAGAAACATTCAGGATGTGCTCCTCCTGCTCCTCGAAACACTCCAGTGGTTGCTAGGAAAACAGTGTGGCTCAGTGGAAAGAGACCGGGCTTGGAAGTCAGAGGTCATGGGTTTGAATCCCGACTCTGCCACTTGTCAGCTGTGTGACTGTGAGCTAGTCACTTCACTTCTCTGTGCCTCAGTTCCTTCATCTGTAAAATGGGGATGAAGACTGTGAGCCTCACGTGGGACAATCTGATTACCCTGTATCTACCCCGGTGCTTAGAACAGTGCTCTGCACATAGTAAGCGTTTAACAAATACCAACATTATTATCTAACTCTGAATCAAACAAAAACTCCTCAGCACTCCATTACCTCAGCTGTTCCTAGCTCTCCTCACTACTCTCCTTCTATAACCCAGCTCACACACTTCACTCCTTTAATGCTACCCTTCTCACTATGCTTTGATCTTACCTGTCTCACCACCAATCCCTAGTCCACATCCTGCCTCTGACCTAGAACACCCTCCCTCCTCAAAGCCAATAGACAACCACTCTGCCCCTCTTCAAAGCTCTATTCAAGGCACATCTCCTCCAAGAGGCCTTCCCAGACTAAGTCCCTCTTCTCCTCTTCTCCCATTCCCTTTTGCGTTACCCTGACTCGCTCCCTGGATTCTCCACTCCTCCCAGCCCCCACAACCTTTATGCACATGTCTAACTTTTTTTTTGTACTGATGTCTGTTTCCACCAGTCTAGACTGTAAGTGCATGGTGGAAGGGGGATGTATCTGTTTAATGTTATATTATACTCCCCCCAAGCACTTAGTACAGTGCTCTGCACACAGTAAGCATTCAATAAATATAACTGAATGAATAAACCCCCGACAATGTGACCCTCACCTGCACAAGCTTCCACCAACAGCCACCATAAAACATGGTTGAATAGACCTTGCTGCCTTGGTGCCAGAATTCCCTTCTTCCCTCCATCTCCTCTCCTTCCCATGACTCTTGTCCTGGGGACTGGGTACACGGGAATTGTCATCCCCCATGAAAACAGTCCATCAGGCTCAAGAAGGCTCTGGTGATGCAGCTTTGGTAAGTCAGGAAAGGAGGAGAAGCATCTTGGGCAAGCAGGATAAGAAGTAGCATGATCTAGTGGAAAGGGTTTGGACCTGAAAGCCCAAGGGCCCAGGCTCTAATTCCAGTTCTGCCACACTTGCCTAATGTGAGACTTTGGAAAAATCACAACATATCTGAGTCTCAATTTCCTCATCCTAATGGGGATAAATGCTTATTTCCCTCTCCATTAGACTGTGAACCCCATGTGGAACATAAGGAAAGCAGCACTGCCTAGTGGATAAAGCACAGGCCTAGGAATCAGAAGGACCTGGGTTCTAATCTCAGCTCCTTTGGCAAGTCACTCCACTTCTCTATGCCTCAGTTACCTCATCTGTAACATGGGGATTAAGACCATGAACCCCATGTGGGACAACCCGATAACGGTGTATCATCCAGCACTTAGAACAGTGCTTAACACATAGCACTTAACAAATACCATCATCACCATTATGGGGGACATAGACTGTGTCCAAACTTACTGTCTTGTATCTATCCAAGCCGACAGTGAATGCACATAACAATTGTTACTCTCACCACCCCCCTCGTTCTTTTCTTCTCTCTTCCCCCCCCCATCTTCACCTCTCCTGTCCTCTCTTCCCCTTCTCCTTCCTCTCTTTCCCCCACCTTCACCTGTCCCCTCCTACCTTTTTCCTTCCCTCAAAATCCGTGGCTGTGAAGGAACAGACCAGGATGAAGCCTCTGAAGAAAGCCACTGCCCTGGAACTGAAATGCAAATAGCAACCCCGTAAAGCTAAGATCTAATAGCTGTTAGCTTCCTCAGTGAACGGCAGAGTGTGACTGTTAATAGGGGCATCGCCTGGATCACTCACGTAAATGATCAGCTCCGGCTGGGCTGGGAGCCTGCTGCAGACGAAAAACCAGCTCTAATCAATTAAGTTCAGGAGGGTCATCACTCACCCGGTGACATATGGCGTCACAGTCCAGGCCCTTCGCAAATCCCATAGGCCCAGTTTAAATAAGGGTGCCAACATAACTTTACCCATGACCTGGGCCTTTGGGTCTAACCCTAAATACCAATCAATCAATCTATCAATCAATCAGTTGCATAGAGAAGCAGCGTGGTTTAGCGGAAAGAGCACGGGCTTGGAAGTCAGAGGTCATGGGTTCTAATCCTCACTCCTCCACTTGTCATTCATTCATTCAATCGTATTTGTTGAGCGCTTACTGTGTGCAGAGCACTGTACTAAGCGCTTGGAATGTACAATTCGGCAAGAGAGACAATCCCTGACCAACAACGGGCTCACAGTCTAAAAGGGGGAGCCAGACAGCAAAACAAAACAAGTAGTCAGGCATCAATACCATCAAGATAAATAGAATCATAGATATATACATATCATTAATAAAATAGAGTAATAAATAATATATACAAATATACACAAGTGCTGTGGGGAGCAGAAAGGGGTAGAGCAGAGGGAGGGTGTAGGGGGAATGGAGAGGGGAGGAGGGGCAGGGGGAAAGGGAGGGCTCAGTGTGGGAAGGCCTCCTGGAGGAGGTGAGCTCACAGTAGGGCTTTAAAGAGGGGAAGATAGTGGTCAGCTGTGTGACTTTGGGCAAGTCACGTAACCTCTCTGTGCCTCAGTTACCTCATCTGTAAAATGGGGAGTAAGACTGTGAGCCCCACGTTGGACAACCTGATTACTTTGTATCTACCCCAGTGCTTAGAACAGTGCTTGGCACATAGTAAGTGCTTAATAAATACCATCATCATTATTCTTTATTGAGAGCATACTGTGTGCAGAGTGCTGTACTAAGTGCTTATGGAGAGTAAAATAAAACAGAGTTGGTAGATACATTCCCAGCACACACTGAGTGTTCAATGGTATTTTGGTGCTTACCCTGTGCAGAGCACTATACTAAGCCCTTGGGAAACTATAATATAACAGAGGTGCTAGACACACTCCCTGCCCACAATGAATGATCAACAATGAATGGTATTTGAGTTCTTACTGTATATACAGTACTGTGCTAAATGATTGAGAGAGTATCCCAGAGTCAGTAACCACATTCCCTGCCCACAACTAGTTTACAGTCTAATCTAGGGAGGGGGTGGGGAAATCTCCAAGTAAATCCTGAAGGTTTCTGTATTAATAATAATGGTATTTATTAAGTGCTTACTATGTGCCAAGCACTGTCTTAAACAATGGGGCAGAATCTAGGTATTCAAGTTGTTCCACGTAGGGTTCACAGTCTTAATACCCATTTTACAGATGAGGTAATTGAGGCACAGGGAAGTGAAGTGACTTGCCTAGAGCTACACAGCTGACAAGTAGCAAAGCGGGGATTAGAACCCATGACTTTGGCTCTCAAACCCGTGTTCTTCCCACTAAGCCACACCCAGCCCACCCCACAAAGCCAACGACTCATGTTCCATCCAGGAAAAGGTTTTCATCCCGACTGAGGTGGGACAAACCTGGCAATGATTTAATCTGCAGCTGTGCATAAACTGGAATTTGAAAATTACTGAAGGTGGGAGAGAGATGTCTAGTTCTGAATTAGAAAGGAACCATCCCTGAAGATCTATTAAAATGTTCACACTCACACTTGTGTATGTTTGGCACTATTGTTATCATTAGCAGCTGACAGACATTTTAGAAACCCATCTCAAAAGGATTCACCTCAGATGACTTGGAAAGAAAGATTCATTTCATGATGAACTTTGAATCTGCACAACTGAGCTGCTTCACATTTCTCATAAACAACCAAGGGTAAAGTATAGCAATAGCTCCCAGTTGGATGGTATAGCTACTATTGATAATAAGAAGAAGAATTGTGTTATTTGTTAAGCACAATAGTGCCAAGCACTATTCTAAGCATGGGGGTAGATACAAGATAATCAGTTTGGACACAGTCCCTGTCCCAAATGGGGCTCACAGTCTTAATCTCAATTTTACCAACCAGGTTACTAAGGCATAGAGATATGAAATGATTTGCCCAAGGTCACACAGCACACATGTGGTGTAGTTGGAATTAGAACCCACATCCTCTGACTTCCAGGTTCGTGCTCTTTCCACTAGGCCATGCTGCTTCAGTGTGATTAGTGGTTATTGGACTCAACTAGTGATTAGTTGAGGGTAAAATGAACAAGATGTGTTGCTATTTCTGCTATGAGAAAATTTTGTCTGTCACAAATAGACAACTGCTTGGTCATTTCAAGAGGACACTAAATTATCCAATAGGAGATGGATTGTTTCAAAGGTTACATTGATTTAATCTGGTGATTTGGTGAGAATTATTAAGAGAACCACCAGGGTAATCTAAACCCTCTTTTTCCCCTTTTCCCTCTGCTCCTCCACCTCTCCCTTCCCATCCCCACAGCACTGTACTCGTCCGCTCAACTGTATATATTTTCGTTACCTTATTTATTTTGTTAATCAATTGTACATCGCCTTGATTCTATTTAGTTGCCATTGTTTTTACGAGATGTTCTTCCCCTTGACTCTATTCATTGCCACTGTTCTTGTCTGTCTGTCTCCCCCGATTAGACTGTAAGCCCGTCAAACGGCAGGGACTGTCTCTATCTATTGCTGACTTGTTCATCCCAAGCGCTTAGTACAGTGCTCTGCACATAGTAAGCGCTCAATAAATACTATTGAATGAATGAATTGAATGAATAAAAAGAAAGTTGTTGATATGACACTGCTGACTAATTATGGGACAACCATTAATGAGTATATGTGACATCTTCACTCAAGGGAAATGACTTTCAGTGACAAGGTATGGCTCACTACAGGTTTCATGCCATTTGCAGTTGACTAAAATAGGTAGTGGGAATCCAAGGAGAGGAGCATAGCAAGGAATGACTGGATCTTTGACCCATAAATACCTGGAGCCTGATAGATAAAATATAGAACATTCTAGTAATATTTCATGCTTTCAGGTGGTTTTATAATTCTGAATTAGCCACTCTGATTAACCTATAAATGAGAAAATTTTGTACACATCACATTTCTCAAAAGATTTCAATGGTTGCTCATTCCCTTCCAAACCAAGCAAAAACTTCTGGCCACTTGTTTTAAGGCCCTCAGTCATCTCTTTCCCTCCAGGTTATCCATTCTCTGCTCCCATTACCCCCAGCTTTGTTTCTTTCAAGTTAATATACTAATTGTACCTTTGTTCTAGTGTCACCAATCACCAATCTCTTATATCCTGCCTCCTCCATGCTACTGCCTTTCTCTTCAAGACCAATAAACTACTGCATTCCCCATCTATTTATCTGTTTACCTAGAAATTTCCCATCTCTTCAAATTTCAGCCTTTCCAGACCTCACAGGAGGTAGGTCTCCACTATAAAGCAGAGAATTAAGGCTTTTTCCACAAAAGAAATCTGCATTTATCATCATCAATGGTATTTATTTATGCATTTGTTCAAATTGCCTGAGTCCCGCAACATTAGGATGTTGAAGACATACGATAATATTCTTCCTCAATTATCCAGGTAATGGATTCAATTTTCCCTTTTCCTACATCATCTAGGTACTCATGTTGATTTTCTGCTTTGTTTTACCAGTGAGGACCTGAACCGAATAGGTATTATTTTGAAAATATATCTCTGCCGTATCCCAGGAGCTGCTACTAGATTCCTTTCTCTTACTCCGTCTCACAGTCTGCCACATCACATCCCCCTGGTGACAAGGCAGCCTATTCAACTGAAATTGCCCTGAGAATCATAAATAAGGACTTTGGACCTAACTGTTTGGTGTTCTGATTACTTCTGGACAAGGGTTTAACCCCCGACTTAAAGGAGAAACAAAATACTTGCTCTCCCCTTTATTTGGATGCTGAGAGAGATCATGGGAAAAACTGTTGCAATTTTGCAGAAAGGGACCAAGGAAATCCAAGGTAACATTAAAATCTGATTAATTCAGACCCCAATAATTTGAAATTGTGGTAATTTGCCCCTCCTGCTTCCTCCCTAGTCTTTCTAGAGTTGCCCTGGAAGGGAAAATTTGATCTAAGGAAGTGCTTGATACCCAGTAAATAAAGCTTCAGTGAACTGTAAGAGATGTACAGAGGTAGGAGATAGGGAGAAAAAGGAAAAAAAGACATGCCCAGAATCTCTAAGTATACTAGTCTGATGATTCACACCAGTGCAGCACATAAAAGTACCTTTGAAAAAAAATCCATAATTCACATTTAGAATTGCCCATCCAATTCAGATTTAACTAATTAATAAAATTGCAAATTACTTGCCAGCCAGGTAGAAATCACCCTTTATAGATCTGATTGAACTTCAAATTTCCATTTTAGTAAATTTGCGAAAGTAGTACTCAATCCATCAGTTGCTTTTATGAAGCACTTACTGTGGGCAGAGCACTGAGCTAAGCACCTGGGAGAGTACAGAATGACAGAGTTGGTAGAAACACTTCCTGCCCACATGGAGTTTGCAGTCTAGAGAAGACAGACATTAAAATGAATTATGGATAGGTACGTAAGTGCTGTGGGGCTGAGAGTGGGGTGAATTAAAAGGTACAAATCAAAGTGCAAGAGCAACAGAACGGGTAGAGAAAATGAGGGCTTAGTTGGGGAAGACCTCTTCGTGGAGATGTGATTTTAATAAGGTTTTGAAAGTGGGGAAAGTGATAGCCTGTTGGATATGAAGGGGAGGGAGTCACAGAACCTGGGTGAGGGGTTAGCAGCATGATATATGGGATGGAGGTTCAGCGAGTAGGTTGGCATTAGAGTGAAATGAATGTGCTAAATTGTAGTAAGGAATCAGATAGGAAGGAGCAAGGTGATTGAGTGCTTCAAAACTACTGGAAAGCAGCTTCTGTTTGATATGGAAGTGGATGGACCACCACTGGAGGTTCCTGAGGAGTTGGCAAACATGGACTGAAAGGTATTTTTAGAAAATTTATCTTGGCAGCAGAGTGAAATGTGGACTGAAGTGGACAGAGACAGGAGGCAGAGAGGTCAGCAAGGAGGCTGAGGCAGTAGTCAAGCTGGGATAGGATAAGTGCTTGGATCAACGTAAGAGTGGTTAGATGGAGAGGAAAGGGTGGATTTTAGCAGTGTTGTGAACCAATGAGAATTGGTGACAGATTGACTATTTGGGTTGAATGAGAGAGATAAGTCGAGGACAGTGCCAAGGTTATGGGCTTTTGAGACAGGGAGGATGGGGTGCTGTCTATAGTGATGGGAAATAATAAAAATAATAATTATGGTACTTAAGCGCTTATGATATGCCAACCACTGTGCTAAGTGCTGGGGTAGATAGAGGGTAATCAGGTTGTCCCACATGGGGCTCACACTTTTAATCTCCATTTTACAGATGAGGTAACTCAGACACAGAGAAGTTAAGTGACTTGCCCAATGTGGGTCACACAGAAGACAAGTGGTGGAGGCGAGATTAGAACCCACATCCTCTTACTCCCAAACCTGTGCTCTTTCCTTGTCCCACATGGGGCTCACACTTTTAATCTCCATTTTACAGATGAGGTAACTCAGGCACAGAGAAGTTAAGTGACTTGCCCAATGTCACACAGAAGACAAGTGGTGGAGGCGGGATTAGAACACACATCCTCTTACTCCCAAACCTGTGCTCTTTCCACTAAGCCACACTGATTTGGGTGGAAAGATGAGGAGTTTTGTTTTGGATATGTTAAGTTGGATATCCCGCTGACACCTAAGTAGAGATGTCCTGAAGGCAGGAAGAAAGACAAGATGGCAGGAAAGTAGAAAGATCAGGTCTGGATATGGAGATTTGGGAATCATCTTCATAGAAGTAGTAGTTGAAGCCATGGAATTGAATGAGTTCTCCAAGGGACTGGGTGTAGATGGAGAAGAGAAGGGGACCCAAAACTGAGCCTTGAGGGACCCCTACAGTTAGGGGGTGGGAGGCAGAGGAGAAGTCCGCAAATGAGGCTGAGAATAAGCAGCCAAAGAGATTGGATAACCAGGAGATGACAGTGTCAGTGAAGCCAAGTTTAGATAATGTTTCCAGAAAAAAGGGGTGGTCCACAGTGTTGAAGGAAAGCTGACAGATGAGGAGGATTGAGTTGGAGTAGAGGTCACTGGATTTGTCAAGAAGGAAATGATTGGTAACTTGAGATCTGTTGTTGTCTTTCCTAGCCTGTCCTTCTTTTGTTCATGTGAGTGGGGAGGGGTTTTACCAGGCTTGGAGGTTCCCCCTCTGTCCTGCCTACTGGAACTGGCAAGTGACCAGGGAGGAACTCTCTGCCCCTGTATTCTGTTGCAGCCCTTACAGCCACTGAGAGGAGGAGGGGACTGGGCAGAAGATCTAAGGCTGGTTTTGAAGGGTTGGGGAACTCTGCCACCCAACATTCTGCTCCGTCTGTACTTGTTCTCTGGCTTGGGTGGAGAAAGGAATTTACAGGATATGAGGGTGTTCCACTTTTTGCTGAGGTAGCAGGAAATAAAAGGTGGTGGTGGGTTGGGGTCCTTGAAAGTGGCGCAGAGAGGATGCAACATATATAGGGTTGGGGTGTACAATCTGTTCATTGCTCAACAGGAAAGGGGTTGAATACCTAATGACTGAGGGTCCTGGGGAGTGGAATTCACTCCTCTGATGCGCAACCCACTCATATTGTATTATTGCTTCTCTATTCCAAAGATTTTTCTTAGGGAAGTGATGGCCTTTACAGCATTAATAACACTGTGATACTGGATTTTATCAGGGGTCATTCATCCCTCACAAGTTTGGAAGCTCAGGGTAATGACTATCTTCCTTGACATCCATGTGAATGATTTGGGATGAATTTTCTAACATCCCTAACTTTCCTCTTTAGTACCATATTAAGAATTCACCCATGACTTCATCCCACCCAAATATCAACCTGTTGATATTTTCTTCCTGCATAACTTCCTGTGTTAATACATTAAGAATGTTTACTATCCACTGGGTGTAAGCAGCATTGCCTAATGGAAAGAGCATGGGCCTGGGAGTCAGAGGACCTGAGTTCTGACTTCTCTGTGCCTCAGTTACCTCATCTGTAAAATGGGGATTAAAACTGTAAGCCTTACATGGGACATGGAATGTGTCCAATCTGATTATCCTGTATTTACCCCAGCACTTAGTACAGTGCCTGGTACATAGTAAACAAATACTGTTTAAAAATTTTCTTGTTTTGTTTTAAAACTCATTTTCAAGGCTCAGTGAGTGCCACCTAGTCCTGATATCATGATATTTGTTGAGCAATAATTCTGTGTTCACTATGTCTAGAACTTTCATAATCTTTAAAGTTCAGTCCTATCCCCTCTGTCTTTCTCTTTCCAGACTGAGACACGCAGATCACCTAAACTGGGAGATTTGGGCAGTCAGTTCCTGCAGTTGTTTATTGAAACGATTTTATCACTGAGTTTCATTCAGTGCTCTATGAGCAAGGAGCTTTGCAGGTGACATTTCTTCTTCTTCACTTGAACCATTACCTCCTTGGGACCTGATCAATCCAGTGGAGTCCCCAGAGCTTTGAATGGCCCTTATTTAGCTACAACTGCTGTTCTGACAGCTCTCAAAGCCTTAGAGCTTTAGGATTGCTTGCTGATGAGACTGGCTTCATTATCAGTGACATACTCCATTTAAATAAGGGCATCTTTGCCTCATAAAACCCCATATTTTCACTAGCAGTGTTTATGGAGAAAGAAAAGTCAACAGACTTGGACAACTGTGCTTACTGGGCCTATAGTAAAGAAGAAAAATTCCTCTTCTGAACCTGAAACAGTGATTTAGAGCCTGAATAATGGGCAGAGTAGCCAACTTAACAACCCAAATTGATACTCTCGCAGTCTTGTGAAAGCACCGAAGGCAACTCAAAAACACTAAATGACTCTGAATCTTTGTGAGGAAAGGGAAGGTTTCCGTGCCGACTCCAAACACCTAGGGCAGTGTCGCTCCTCTCTAGATCCTTCACTGTGTCAGCAGGATCTCAGGGTTGGTGCAGTCAAAAGCAGCTTGACTCTGAACAGTGTCTCCTCTGCGCAACATATGGAAACGGCAGTTAAAAGACAGCCTGTGGGTTAGGGATCACACTACACTAGGTAGAGAAAGGATCACACTACACTAGGTAGAGAATAGATGGCAGTCCATAGTGTGTTGCTTCCGTGGTCTAACTGTGTCATATAATCTAAGTCTCAATCCTTTTACTTCGATCAGTGCTATTTACTGAGGGCTTACTCTGGGCAGAGCACTGTACTTGGGAGATTATAATACAGTATTTTTTTTATGGTATTTGTTAAGCACTTATTATGTGCCAGGCATGGTACTAAGCACTGGGGTAGATACAAGATCGTCAGGTTTGACTCAGTCCCTGTCCTGCATGGGGCTCATAGTATTAATCCCCATTTTAAAAATGACATAACTGAAATACAGAGAAGTTAAGTGATTTGCCCAAGGTCACACAAAAGACAAGTGGCAGAGCCAGGATTAGTACCCAGATCTTTCTGAATCCCAGGCCAGTGCTCTATCCACTAGGCCACACTGCTTTACTAGAGTTGGTAGGCACATTCCCTGCCCACAAGGAGCTTACATTTCAAAGCCAAAACGTAAAAGAGGATCTGGTAGGTAAGAGTTGCTGGAAGGAAAAAAATCAGGACAGTTTTTATTTTCCTGACTTGATCCCAAACTTCCAGTAGTACTGCAAATAGTTCAGCCCTGTCCTCCCCTTTTTGCTATTCTTATTCTTGTTATATCATTACTACTCCTGGTGCTTTGTGAGTAGCTCTGTATTAAGCTCCGGGAAAAGATGTTAAATATAATAATAATGGTGGTATTTGTTAAGCATTTATTATGTGCAAAACACTGTTCTAAGCGCTGGGGGGATACAAAGTGATCAGGTTGTCCCACGAGGGGCTCACAGTCTTCATCCCCATTTTACAGATGAGGTCACTGAGGCCCAAAGAAGTTAAGTGACTTGCCCAAAGTCACACAGCTGACAAGTGGCGGAGCCAGGATTAGAACCTATGATCTCTGACTCCCCAACCCATGCTCTTTCCACTGAGCCACACTGCTTCTCTGCCACACTGCTTCTCTCTCTATAATATATATTATATATATATATATATAATCATCTCTGGCCCACAGGGAATTCATTATCTAAATAATAATGATTAATTTGTTAAGTGCTTACAATGTACCAAGCACTGTTCTAGGTGCTGGAACACTGTTCTAAGGAGGAGCAGCATGGCCTAGCAGATAGAGCACTGGCCTGGGAGTAAGAAGGACCGGGTTCTAATCCTGGCTTCATCACTTGTCCGCTGTGAGACTTTGGACAAGTCACTTCACTTCTCTATGCCTCAGTTACTTCATCTGTAAAATGGGAATTAAAACTTGAGCCCCATGTGGGACATGGACTGTGTGCAACCTGATTAGTTTTTATCTACCCCAGGGCTTAGTACAGTGCCTGGTGCTTAGTAAGCACTTAACAAATACCATTATTTAAAGGGTGGGGGGGTCTGTCAAGCTACAGTAGGCAGGCCCTGCCATCCCTGCTCTTGGCTACCCTGGAGCTTTGCTCATGAACCATTCTGCACCAGTATGGTGAAAAAGACATAACCAGAGGCACAGACCCCCCTTCCTCCTCACCCAAATTGAAAAGTTGGGAAGGTTGTGGTGGATGCTGTGACTGAGGGACTCAGAGCCACAAGGAGCCTGGAGCTCTGCTCCTCTAGCCACCATCCCCTGTTGTTCTTTTTTATTTTTTTGTATTCATCATTGTCTATGTCATGTAGCTTTTGTGTTTTGTTGTTTTAGCTCTTCTTATGTGACTGTTACCAGTCCCCTCTCCTGTCATCCTAGATTGTGAGCCCCCTGGGGACAGGGACCGAGACTAATTCTCTTGTGTGTGTTTTTTTCCTCAATGCTTTGCTTACAATAGGAACTTAATAAATACTGTTACTATCAATGCTCCTGGGGGGAGGATAGACATACTGTAGAGAAATAAGTGCAGTACAAAAAATCCCACCAGAGAAGCAGGAGCAGTATGTTACGACTGGAGGGAATAGTCTGCAGACTCATTTCCACTTCCTTTCTTTGTCTAGATTGTAAACTTGTCCTTTAGACTGTAAGCTCATTATGGGCAGGGAACATGTCCACTAATTCTGCTGCATTGTCTAGCCCAAGCCCTTAGTACAGTATTATGCACATAGTAGTGCACAATAAATACCATTGATTGATCTATTGATTGATTGCTCTGGTAAGAGCCATTTTTTGTCTTCACAATCACGAGCAGCTCCAAGATTTAACAGGCATAGGGGTAGCTTTAGCCAGCCCTGCTCCTGTGGGGTGGTTCTTCTCTCTAGTCATATCAGGAGAAAGAAGAGGGGAGGTACTGTGGTCTCAAGTCCCTCACCAACTATTGCACCGATGAAAATTTATGTTGTCATACTCAACTCTTCCTATGCATCCACAGGTATGCAGCCATTTTCTTCTGACACAACGCTCTGTATCCAAACAAACTTATGTTAGACAAATGTTCCTGAATTTCCTATCAATATGCTAACTGAAACGTGTCATAAATAGATGTTACAATAGAACAAAGTGGTCCCTTTTCTAAAAAAACACAAGTAGTTGCTCATCTGCCCCCCATATCAGGTAATGGCTCTTTATCTTTGGTTTTAAGTCTCTCCACCTTGTTTGATTGGCTAACTTCGCCTCCTGCTCCCCTAATCCCATTCTTCATTCTTTCCAAGCCCACCTCCAGGTTGTATGCCACTTTCATCTCACCCACCTCAGGCCCCTTGCTCATATGGTCCCCAGAGGCCTGAAGCTCCCTCTCTTCTCCTAGTCAATCTTCTCCCTCCCATAATTACAAACTATCCACCGTTTCTTTCCTCAGATCCCTTTTAAAATCTCACCTCCTTCAAGAACCCTTCCTCAACTATTAGTTACTCCATTCTATCCAGCTGACAGCCTCCTCCTGCAGTTAGATAGATTTATTTATGGCCCACCCAAGCACTTGTCCCTATTTGCATTTTGATATTTTTTCATTAATCTCCGCCATTAGAATGTAGACTCTTTATGGGCAGGGGACATATCTTGTGCTTCTATTGTATCTCCCAAGTGCTAAGTATGGTACATTGACAATACTGTACTCCCTCTCTAGACTGTAAGTACTCTGAGGACAGGGAACATGTCCATCAACTCTGATATACTGTACTCTCCCAAGCACTTAGTTCAGTGCTCAATAAATACCACTGATTGATTGTGCTCTATACATACTGTTAAATTTGTAGAACACTTTTAAATTTCCTCAGTGCTTTCACATCCATGATCTCATTTTAACTTCATAACATCCCTGTGAGATAGATAAGGAAGCTGAGGCACAGAGATGTTAGTTTTCCCAAAGACTCACAGCAGGCCAGGGGCAGAGCTGGGACTAGAACCCAAAAACCCAGGCCCAGGCTCTATCTACTTGGCTGTGTATAAGTCAATGGTCCTATGAAGGAGTATTGGGGAAAAAAAGTAGGGGGAAAGCAGTTAATTAATGAAACATATTTATTGAGCTCATAGTGCAGAGCAGTGTACTAAGCACTTGGGAAGGGAGAAGGTACAATAAAATAGAGTTGGTAGACACAGTACCTGCTCTCAAGGAGCTTATAATTTAATAGGGGAGATGGTAAATTACTAGAGGAAAGCAGCCAAGTATAAGGATATGTACATAAGTGCTCTAGAATTGGGGTAAATATCAAAGGATTTAAGGGGTACAGACCCAAGTGCATAGGACTAAGGAAGGACTAATAGGGTAAGGAAATGAAAGATGAATCAGGGATGACTTCTTGGAGGAGATTTGATTTTAGCAGGGCTTTGATGATGAGAAGAGCAATGGCCTATCCGATATGAAATGGGAGGAAGCTGCAGGTAGGAGTAAAGGGTTGGCAGTGAGAGAGACGAGATTGAGGTACAGTAAGTAGGTTTGTGTAACCATCGAAGGGCGGTGTGTTTTAATCCTGGGTGGGAGGGGACATGATGTGATTGGATGCAAATTCTTTACTTGGGACTGGTAAAGTCTTTCAATTGATTTTAGCACTCCATTATGAGATCTTTCTGAAAAAAATTGCTAGTTCCCAGCTTTGACAAATCAATCAATCAATCAATGGTATAGATTTAGCACTTACTTTGTGCAGAGCACTATACTAAGTGCTTGGGAGAGTTCAGTACTGCAGAGTTGGTAGACATGTTCCCTGCCCACACTTAGCTTACAGGCTAGAGTGTGAAACATACATTAATATCAATAAATAATTTATAGATGCATACTTAAGTTCATTCATTCATTCAATCGTATTTATTGAGCACTTATTGTTTGCAGAGTACTGGACTAAGCACTTGGAATGTACAGTTCGGCAACAGATAGAGACAATCCCTGCCCAACAATGTCTTAAAGGGGGAGACAGAGAGCAAAACAAAACAAGTAGTCAGGCATCAATACCATCAAGATAAATACAATCATAGATATATACACATCATTAATAAAATAAATAGAGTAATAAATAATATATACAAGAGGAGGCTGATGCAGTAATCTTGGTGAGAAATGATGTGTGTTTGGATCAGTGTGGTATTAGTCTGGATAGAGAGGAAAGGGATGATTCTAGAGACGCTGACAAGGTAAAACCAACAGGGCTTGGTGACACTGAATATGTGGGTTGAATGAGAAAGATGAGCCTAGAACAATGCCAAGGTCACAGGCTTGTGAGATAGAGAGGATAGTTGTATTGACTACAGTGATAGGAAAGACATGGGGAAGACAGCATTTGGGTGGGAAGATAAGGAGATCTGTTTTGAACACGTTTAGTATGAGGTGTCAGAGAGACACCTGAGAAATATAGAGATGTAGAGAGATGTAGAGTTGTCCTGATTGCAGGAGGAAACTCTAGATTCTGAGCTCACTGTGGACAGGGAATGTCACTCTTCGTTGTTGTATTGTATTTTCCCAAGAGCTTAGTATAGTGCTCTGCACCCAGTAAGTGCTCAATAAATATGATCTGCACAAAGTAAGTGCTCAGTAAATACGATTGAATGAATAAATGAGAAAATGCAAGACTACAGAGGAGAGAGATCAGCGCTGGAGATACAGATTTGAAAATCATCTATGTAGAGATGAAGTTGAAGCCATGGGAACAAAGAGTTCTCCAAGGCAGTGGGTGTAGATGAAGAATAGAAGGAGATCCACTGAGCCTTTAGAGTACCCCTCTGTCAGAGGGGGTGAGGCAGAGGAGAAGCTTGCCAAAGAGACTGAGAAGAAGTGTTCAGAGAGATAGGAGGAGAACCAAGAACAAAGATATGCACTTCTCATAGCTGTAATTTTTCCCTGATGTGATTACAATGGTTTAATGCACATCTCATATTTCAAGGGACCATTTTAAGGAAGGCAGGTTACTCTCTGAATTAGAAAGGAGAGTGAAAATCTAGTGGACTAGGTCTAGACCTACTTGCCTCTAATCTTAAGCAAGTTTCTGTGCCATCATGCCCAAGTGCCGATCAGAATGCTGTGGGAATAGCTAGTACCTAAATGAAATGAAGGTTTATACTAGATGAAAGCCACAGGATCTGACACAATGTTCTGTCCTTCCTGCTTTTCCTTTCTTCCTCTGCCCAGCTACTTTAGTCAGAATAGCACAGGAACCATATGCGGGGCCTTTTAGCTTAGTCATTCATTGAACTGACTGTCAAACACTCCGGTTCACACACACAAAGCATTCATATCAATTATCTCTCCATCTGTTACACAATTAATTTTTGTTGTTTTTGAGCCATTTTCCTTATTCAAAATATGAGTCTTTAAGTTTCCTGAAAATGACGTTCTAACCAGCAGCCAGCAATGCTGGAACTGAGGAGAAACATGGATGGCAGTAGCAACAGCATATATGCTGGAGAGAAAAAAAAACAGAAGGGCAATTTATCCACCTTGGGAGGGATAAAAAAATGAAGTTTTTCAAAAGCTAAACCTGAAAGCCTGCTCTCTGAGTAAGCATCTTTAGTATTCTATAAGATAATGAAACTCTCCCACAATGAGCACTCTTCTGATTTTGGTCATACGGATAATGGAGGCTTCTGGACCCAGGGTTGGAGATGGCTCTAGACAGTAAAGCTCTTCCAGGGTAGGAACTATGACTCGTACTTTTGTTGAATGTTTCCAAGAGTCTAATACAGTGCTTTGCACACAAAATTTCCATCATCCTCAACATGGGGATGGTGGGAAATTTTGTATCCCATTTTCCATCTGGGTCCCCTGGATTGGCAAGAAGTGCTAATAATGACAGGGACCTACTCAACCCAAGAGAATGAAACAATGTGCTAGCCCAAGACCAAGTATATTTATAGTCAGTGTATAAAGGCAAACCATTTGTATTACTGCTGAAAATCCTGCAGGAAGCCCGCTTGAAGAAAGTGCCCTTCTAGAGCAGTTTATTTTCTCCCTTTGAATTCTCCACTTCAGTCCCCCAGCTGTTTCTGCTGTATAAAGTGTCTTCTTGAACACAACCCTTTCGGGGTGAAACACATGGTTCCTTGGGGACCAGAGGCACTCTGCTTGAACTGCACTCAGTTCTCCCATAACATGAGTTTTCACTGCAGCCAGTTACTACTGCATCATCTCCTTTTGCTGATCTCCATGTCTTTTCTTTCCCCTCTTCAGTTCTTATTTCACTCTGCTACTTGGATCTTTTTTTTAAAAAATGATGTTTTGCATACTTCCCCTCACGTCTCAAGAACCTCCAGTGTTTCAACATTCATCCCTGCAAAACTTTCTGACCATTGTTTTTAGGCCTTCAATCAGCTCTCTCCCCCTTCTTATCCCCTCTTCTCTCACAAACTTCAGCTGAGATTCTTTGTTCCTCTCAGGCTTAACTACTCTGTATGCCTTGTTGCTGTCTCTCCCACCACCAACCCCTTGCTCAAGTCCTTACCTCCCTCTTTATTTCTGATACAACATAGCTGTACCCATCTCCATAGCGCTTCTGAAATCACATCTCCTCCGGGCAACCTTCCATGGTTAATTGCTAATCTCTCCACCCTATACTCCCAAAATGGGAGTTGTGGCATTTTCATGCCTTCTAAGTACTCACAACCTCCCCCTTACCACTTAATATCATATATACTCATTACTTGACTCCTCTCTGTCATTCAACCCACATAGTCAATCCATCACTAAATCCTGTCAGTCCCACCTTCAAAACAGAGTTAAAATCTGCCCTTTCCTCTCTATCCAAACTGCTACCACATTAATACAGTCACTCATTTTATCCCACCTGGATTACTGCATCAGCCTCCTTGCTGACCTCCCAGCCTCCTGACTCTCCCTACTCCAGTCCACACTTCACTCTACTACCCAGATCATTTTTCTACAAAAATTTTCAGGACGTGTCACCCTACTCCTCAAAAAACTCTGGTGGTTGCTCATCCACCTCCACAGAAAACAAAAACTCCTCACCATTGGCTTTAAATCACTCCACCACCTTGCCCTCTTCTACCTCACCACACTACTCTTCCTCTACAACCCAGCCAGTACATTTCACTCCTCTAGTGCTAACCGTCTTGCTGTGCCTCAATCTCACTGCCGACTCCTGGTCCATGTCCTGCTTCTGGCCTGGAACGCCCTCTATCCTCAAATCCGACAGACAATTACTATCTTACTTTTCAAAGCCTTATTGAAGGCACATCTTCTCCAAGAGGCCTTCCTAGATTAAGCCCCCTGCCTTCTTCCACTCCTTCATGTGTTGCCCTGATTGTTCCCTTTGCCCTTCTCCCCTCCCAGCCCCACAGCACTTGTGCACATATCTGTAATTTATTTGTTTGTATTGATGTCTGTCTCCCCGCTCTAGACTGTAAAATCATTGTGGGAGGGAATGTGCTTGTTGTATTGTACTCTTCCAAGTGTACACTGCCCTGCACGTCGGAAGCGCTCAATAATTACTTTATCTATCTGTAACTTACCTCAGATTCTGTTTCCTGCACTCCATTATAAACTTCTTGAAGACATCAATCATCTCTACTGATTCTGTTGTACTCTCCCAAATTCTTAGTGTTAGTGCTCTGCACCCAGTAGGAACTAAGTTAATGATTTTGATTGATTGATTGATTCATTCATTCAATAGTATTTACTGAGAGCTTACTCTGTGCAGAGCACTTTACTAAGTGCTTGGAATGTACTATTCGGCAACAGATAGAGACAATCCCTATCCAATGACGGGCTCACAGTCTAAACGGGGGAGACAGACAGCAAAGCAAAATAGAGCAAAACAAAATAAGACAACATCATCAAGATAAATAGACTCAAGGAGATATACACCTCAGTAACAAAATAAATAAGGTAATAAATAATATATACAAATGAGGGGAGGGGAAGGGGGAAGAGCAGAGGGTGGGGAAGAGCGGAGGGGAGGGGGAGCAGAGGGAAAGGGGGGCCTCAGTCTGGGAAGGTCTCCTGGAGGAGTTGAGCTCTCAGTAAGGCTTTGAAGAGGGGAAGAGAGTTAATTTGGCGGATGTGAGGAGGGAGGGCATTCCAGGACAGTGGTAGGACGTGGGCCAGGGGTTGACGGTGGGACAGGCGTGAACGGAGGACCGTGAGGAGGTGAGTAGCAGAGGAGCAGAGTGTATGGGGTGAGCAGTAGAAAGAGAGAAGGGAGGTGAGGTAGAAGGGGGCAAGGTGATGGAGAGCTTTGAAGCCAAGACTGAGGAGTTTTTGTTTCATGTGAAGGTTGATAGGCAATCACTGGAGGTTTTTGAGGAGGGGAGTGACAAGCCCAGAGCATTTCTGTAGCAAGATGATCTGGGCAGTGGAATGAAGAATAGACTGGAGTGGGGAGAGACAGGAAGAAGGGCAATCAGAGAGGAGGCTGACACAATAATCCAGTCGGGATATTATGAGAGCTTGCACCAGCATGATAGCAGTTTGGATGGAGAGGAAAGAGTGGATCTTGGTGATATTGTGGAGGTGAGACCGGCAGGCGTTGGTGACGGATTGGATGTGCGGGGTGAATGAGAGAGCTGAGTCAAGGATGACACCAAGGTTGCAGGCCTGTGAGATAGGAAGGATGGTAGTGCTGTCCACAGTGCCAGGGAAGTCAGGGAGAGGACAGGGTTTGGGAGGGAAGATAAGGAGCTCAGTTTTAGACGTGTTGAGTTTTAGGTGGTGGGTGGCCATCCAGGTGGAGACACCCTGGAGGCAGGAGGAGATATGAGCCTGGAGGGAGGGGGAGAGAACCGGGGAGGAGATGTAGATGTGGGTGACATATGTGTAGAGATGATAGTTGAAGCCATGGGAGCAAAGGAGTTCAACAAGGGAGTGAGTACAGATGGGGAGCAGAAGAGGGCCAAGAACTGACCCTTGAGGAACCCCTACAGTTAGTGGATGGGAGGGGGAGGGGGAGCCTGCAAAGGAGACCGAGAATGAACGGCCAGAAAGATAAGAGGAGAACCAGGAGAGGATGGAGTCCTTGAAGCCAAGATGAGATAAAGTGTGGAGGAGAAGGGGATGGGCGAGATCCAGAGATCCAGGGCTGCGGGTTAGTGGAACAAGAGTAGCAGAGGGAAAGGGGAGCAAGCGAGTTGAGTTGAGAGGGTGGAGTTGAGAGCAGTAACCTGATCATTGAGAGTGGGAAGAGAGGAGAAGGAGGCAAGTTGGGGTGTGATGCTTTGGGAGAGATGGATGGCGTCAAGAGAGTGGAGGTCTCTGTGGGGGAGTAATACAGATTTGCTGGGGAGGGAGTGTGAGAGAGGAGGCAAGTGAGAAGGTTATGGTCAGAGAGAGGGATTTCAGAGTTGGTGAGGGTGGAGATAGTGCAGCGGTGAGAGATGATATCAAGGGTGTGACCAAATTGGTGAGTGGGTGAGGTGTGGTGGAGCAGGAGGTTGGCAGTCAAGGAGTGATAGCAGGCAGGCGACAGAGAGGTCACCGGGTACATCCATGTGGATGTTGAAGTCTTCGAGGATCCGAGTGGGCAGGGAGTTAAGTGAACAAAGAAGTTAAGTGATTTGCCCAATGTCACACGGCAGACAAGTGGCAGTCCTCTGACTCTCAGCCTCATGCTCTTTCCACTAGGCAACACTGCTTCTCTGGTTCAATACTAGACCATTAATTAATGATAGTATAGCACTGGGAAATGCAAAAATGGATTAATAATAGGTGTTCAAAGGGAGGATAAAATGAAGGAAGACAAATACAATAGTAGACCAGGTTCAGGAAGCAGCATAGCCTAATGGAAAGAGCATGGCCCTGGAAGTCAGAAGGAACTGGGTTCTAATCCCATTTTCACCACTTGTGTGCTGTGACCTTGGGCAAACCACTTAACTTCTTTGTGCTTCAGTTACCTCATTTGTAAAATAAGAATTAAGAAGGTGAATGGGATATGGACTGTGTCTAACCTGATTAGTTTGTATCTATTCCAGTGTCAGTGTGAATGTACAGTGCCTGATAAATAGTAAGCACTTAACAAATGCCATAAAAAGAGGTAATTTGCTACATTGTTTTTGGTCTTATGTGGCATCTGAGTTCTTATCTAATAGTGAGTTGGAGCACCTAGTTTTGCTATGTGTTCTGACTAGAATGTGGTTAGGGAATAGTGCCAGCCTACCTGGATTCAGGACACCCTGGTTTCCAAAGGAACCCTTGTGCACAGATGCTGGGATGTCAGAATGAGTGAATAATATGGCATCAGTTTTTGTGAGACTGCAATGCTGACATTTTAGGAGAATGACATGTAACTGTCATTGTGTGATGTGCAGTTTTATGTCCCCACTTTATTTGGATTTTGGACATATTTAAATCTATAAGCAGTTCTCCCTGGTTTGGGGATCTTTCATGTACATTACCTATATTCCCTAACTCTGTGTGATGTATAGCTGTATAGCGCTCCTTTTAAGCATGTATGAAGAGAGAAGCAGTAGTAATAGTATTTATTTAGTGCTTACAGTGTGCAGAGCACTGTTCTAAGAGCTGGGTGAGAATACACAGGTGGAAAGAGAGCCATCCAAAGTCGAGAGTCTAAGTAGGAGGAAAAGCAGGTATTTAATTCTCATTTTACAGATGAGGAAACTAGGACACAGAGAACTTAAGTGACATGCCTAAGGTCATACAGTACACGGGGAGAGGAGTGGTCTAACTGGTGCAGTGACCTGCCGAGGGGAGGTGCAGTCACTCAGTGCTGCCTCTCTTACCTCTCCTCACCCGTCACACTGGAATGGTGTCACATCTGTAATTTATTTATATTAATGTCTGTCTCCCCCTCTAAACTGTAGGCTGGTTGTGGGCAGGAAGCCTGTCTGTTACATTGTTCTTTTGTATTCTTCCAAGGACTTAGCACACAGCGAGTGCTCAGTAAATATGCCTCACTGACAGATTATGGAAGGGTTCATTCATTCATTCAATAGTATTTATTGAGCGCTTACTATGTGCAGAGCACTGTACTAAGCGCTTGGGATGAACAAGTCGGTAACAGATAGAGACAGTCCCTGCCGTTTGACGGGCTTACAGTCTAATCGGGGGAGACGGACAGACAAGAACAATGGCACTAAACAGCGTCAAGAGGAAGAACATCTCGTAAAAACAATGGCAACTAAATAGAATCAAGGCGATGTACAATTCATTAACAAAATAAATAGGGTAACGAAAATATATACAGTTGAGCGGACGGGTACAGTGCTGTGGGGATGGGAAGGGAGAGGTGGAGGAGCAGAGGGAAAAGGGGAAAATGAGGCTTTAGCTGCGGAGAGGTAAAGGGGGGATGGCAGAGGGAGTAGAGGGGGAAGAGGAGCTCAGTCTGGGAACGCCTCTTGGAGGAGGTGATTTTTAAGTAAGGTTTTGAAGAGGGAAAGAGAATCAGTTTGGCGGAGGTGAGGAGGGAGGGCGTTCCAGGACCGCGGGAGGACGTGACCCAGGGGTCGACGGCGGGATAGGCGAGACCGAGGGACGGCGAGGAGGTGGGCGGCAGAGGAGCGGAGCGTGCGGGGTGGGCGGTAGAAAGAGAGAAGGGAGGAGAGGTAGGAAGGGGCAAGGTGATGGAAAGCCTTGAAGCCTAGAGTGAGGAGTTTTTGTTTGGAGCGGAGGTCGATAGGCAACCACTGGAGTTGTTTAAGAAGGGGAGTGACATGCCCAGATCGTTTCGCCAGGAAGATGAGCCGGGCAGCGGAGTGAAGAATAGACCGGAGCGGGGCGAGAGAGGAGGAAGGGAGGTCAGAGAGAAGGCTGACACAGTAGTCTAGCCGGGATATAACGAGAGCCCGTAATAGTAAGGTAGCCGTTTGGGTGGAGAGGAAAGGGCGGATCTTGGCGATATTGTAGAGGTGAAACCGGCAGGTCTTGGTAACGGATAGGATGTGTGGGGTGAACGAGAGGGACGAGTCAAGGATGACACCGAGATTGCGGGCCTGCGGGACGGGAAGGATGGTCGTGCCATCCACGGTGATGGAGAAGTCTGGGAGCGGACCGGGCTTGGGAGGGAAGATGAGGAGCTCAGTCTTGCTCATGTTGAGTTTTAGGTGGCGGGCAGACATCCAGGTGGAGACGTCCCGGAGGCAGGAGGAGATGCGAGCCTGAAGGGAGGGGGAGAGGGCAGGGGCGGAGATGTAGATCTGCGTGTCATCTGCGTAGAGATGGTAGTCAAAGCCGTGAGAGCGAATGAGTTCACCGAGGGAGTGAGTGTAAATGGAGAACAGAAGAGGGCCAAGAACTGACCCTTGAGGAACTCCAACAGTTAAAGGATGGGAGGGGGAGGAGGCTCCAGCGTAGGAGACCGAGAATGATCGGCCAGAGAGGTAAGAGGAGAACCAGGAGAGGACAGAGTCCGTGAAGCCAAGGTGAGATAAGGTACGGAGGAGGAGGGGATGGTCGACAGTGTCAAAGGCAGCAGAGAGGTCAAGGAGGATCAGAATGGAGTAGGAGCCATTGGATTTGGCAAGAAGGAGGTCATGGGTGACCTTAGAGAGAGCAGTCTCGGTAGAGTGGAGGGGACGGAAGCCAGATTGGAGGGGGTCTAGGAGAGAATGGGAGTTAAGGAATTCTAGGCATCGATTGTAGACGACTCGTTCTAAGATTTTGGAAAGGAAGGGTAGTAGGGAGATAGGACGATAACTGGAGGGGGAAGTGGGGTCAAGAGCGGGTTTTTTTAGGATGGGGGAGACGTGGGCGTGTTTGAAGGCAGAGGGGAAGGAGCCCTTGGAGATTGAGTGGTTAAAAATAGAAGTTAAGGAAGGGAGGAGGGCAGGGGCGATGGTTTTAAGAAGGTGAGAGGGAATGGGGTCCGAGGCGCAGGTGGAGGGGGTGGCACTTGCGAGGAGGGAGGAGATCTCCTCTGAGGATACTGCAGGGAAGGATGGAAAGTAGGGGAGGGGGTTGTTGGGGGGGAGGGGAGAGGCGGAGGGGTGACTTTGGGGAGCTCAGACCTGATCGTGTTGATTTTCGTGAGGAAATAGGTGGCCAGATCATTAGGGGTGAGAGATGGGGGAGGGGGAGGAACAGGGGGCCTAAGGAGAGAGTTAAAGGTCCGGAACAATCGGCGGGGGTGACGGGCATGGGTGTCGATGAGGGAGGAGAAGAAGCTTTGCCTGGCGGAGGAGAGGGCAGAGTTAAGGCAGGAAAGGATAAATTTGAAGTGTGTGAGGTCGGCTTGGTGCTTGGACTTTCGCCAGCGGCGCTCAGCAGCTCGAGCATAGGAGCGTAGGAGGGGGACGGAGGAGGTGATCCAGGGCTGTGGGTTAGTGGCGCGAGAGCGGCGGAGGGAAAGGGGGGCGAGAGAGTCGAGATGAGTGGTGAGGGTGGAGTTGAGAGCGGAGACCTGATCGTCGAGAGTGGGAAGAGAGGACAGGGCGGCAAGGTGAGGCGAGATGCTATTGGAAAGACGGATGGGATCGAGAGAGCGGAGGTCTCTGTGGGGCAGTAGCGAAGATTTGCAGGGGGAGGGAGTGTGAGAGATGAGGCAGGTGAGAAGGTTATGGTCCGAGAGAGGGATTTCAGAGTTGGTGAGTGAGGAGATAGTGCAGCGGTAGGAGATGACAAGATCGAGGGTGTGACCGAGTCGGTGAGTGGGCGCGGTATGGTGGAGGAGGAGGTCGGCAGAGTCGAGGAGGGACAGCAGGCGGGCGGCAGAGGAGTCGTCGGGTACATCCGTATGGATGTTGAAGTCTCCAAGGATCAGAGTGGGCAGAGAGAAGGAGAGAAGGAAGGTGAGAAAGGGGTCAAGGTGGTTGAAGAAGTCGGAGGTGGGACCAGGAGGGCGGTAGATGACGGCGACAAGTAACTGGAGTGGGTGGTAGAGGCGAATGATATGGGCTTCGAAGGAGGGGAAGGAGAGGGAGGGGGGAGGAGGGATAGTGCGGAAGCGGCATCGGGGCGAGAGGAGGAAGCCGACGCCTCCTCCCTTACCGGTGAGTCTGGGGGAGTGGGAGAAGGAGAGGCCTCCGCTGGAGAGAGCGGCGGCGGAGACCGTGTCTTCGGGAGAGAGCCACGTTTCTGAAAGGGCGAGGAGGAGGAGAGAGCGGGAGAGGAAAAGGTCATGGATGAAAGGTAGCTTGCCTGTAACAGAGCGGGGGTTCCAGAGGCCACACTTGAAAGTAGCTGTGGGTGCAAGGGGAGGAGGGGGGGAGGGGCGGGGGGAGGGGAGGGTTCATGCAGGTGAGCTCAAGACCTGGGATAGTTGCCCTGTCATCCCTTGTGGAGGGTGGGTGAGCACTAATTCATTCATTCGATTACTCATTCATTCATTCAATCATATTTATTGAGTGCTTACTGTGTGTGGAGACACGACTGAGTGCTTGGGAAAGTACAATATAACAATAAACAGACACATTCCCTGCCCATAACGAGCTCACAGTGTAGAGGGGGAGGCTCACACTTTTAGACCATTGACATACTCTCTCAAGCACTCAGTACAGTGCTCCGCACACATTAAGCACTCAATAAATATGATTGCATGAATGAATGAAATGATTCCCGTGAGAGATGACCTCTGAAAAAATGACACGTTGTAAACCTCAGCACTTGAAATACATTTCATTTATTTCTTTCTAAAGTTTGTACATATACATATATCATATACATATTTTAAATCCTTCACTGGTTTGCATGATTTCTATTACATAAAAACCATTTTGAATGCAATAAATTCTGTCATTGTAAAGCAACATATCCCCAACCTATAAAAACACAGAGGAACAGTTATAGTCATGAACATTTACACAATAGAGAAATGTAATATATTTATCACAGCTTCTATACATATCAGGTGAATCACTGTCTACATACTTTAGGTTTACTTCAACAACAATGAAATATAGGGCAATATTTATGTACAGCAATTTTAATGAAAAATAAAGCAATTGTAAATGTAAACTTAATTTCAAAATATTTTTAAACACTAACAATATCCACATTTATCCTTTTCTAGTTGAAAGAGAACGATCAGAAATGCCTTCATTTTCTAGAAAATGGCCTTTCCAGTACCTGTTTCATGGAGGTATCTCAGATTTCAAGAGGAAGGGCAAGGTACCTATAGTTGAGACTTTGTGACTGTGACGTTTGGCCACTGAAAAAGAGTAAGCTGCTGTTTTGCCTCTAATTACCCACACCATTTGTTGCAGGCATATGGCACTATGCCGGAAATGAGACAGAAATTGGTGGTGGAGAAAATTTTGAAAAGAGAGGGGAACAACCACCCTCTTATTACCAGAAAAATTAATTTCTAAAATTTGACTTTACTATCCCACCTATACTCAATGAAATCATACCTCATTACCGACAGCTAGGGTGAGCTGCAAGTAGGAGAGCCCAATTAGTAGGATGGAAAAGCTTCACAGAAAAAACATACACCGTTTCCACTCTTCGATGAAAGACATTCTTACTCTGCCAAACTGTAGTGTAGTGGGAATAAAGGCAGTAGGCCTAATGGAAAAGAGCATGGGACTAGGAATCAGGAGACCTGGATTTTAGTCCTGGCTCTGCCTCTTGCCTGCTGTGTGACCCTGAGCAATTCACAGCTTCTCTGAGCCTCAATTTCCTCATTTGTAAAATGGAGATCTAAAAAACCTGCTTTTCCTCCCTCCCTCTTAGACTCTGAGCCCTTTGTGCGACAGCGGTTGTGTCTGACCTGATTATCTTGTATCTACCCCAGGGCTTAGCACAGTGCTTGGTACCTATTAAGTGCTTCATAAATACCATTATTATTATGATGATGATGACAATTATTGTCATGATAGTTGGGATATCTGTTGGTAACATTCCTGCTGCTGCAAAACCAGTTTTCTTGAAATGAATTTCTAAACCGTGTGTCAGGAAAGAAGGATCTCAGGCTGGAGGCTTTGCCATCACAACCGTTCTAGAACCTCTTCTCTCAACTGAACAACTCGGCAATCACTTTGGCCCTATCTGACAAACCGATATTGCTCCAGGTAGCCTGTCTATGAAATACAGGCTCCGAGGGGAAAGGAATCTTTTGTGTCTGGTTTCATATTTCAAAAGACTGCTTTCTCCTGCCTGATTCTAACATCAAATTTGATTTTGATGATTCACTATAGTGTCTTTTCACTTCACTTGGCCACCCTCCTTGGGGTTGAGGGGCTTCTCTTCAGTCTCCTTTTCCTTCTCACAACCAGGCTTTCCATCTAAAGACTACCATCACTAGGGAGACCTTCATTCTCTAAGGGTGCAAGGAGTTTTTCCAGCTGGTAGTCTAGTGGGCAGATCCAAATACGGCTGCGTTTGGAGTTGAGAAAAGGCAGGTGGGGAGAGAGTGTCCTGCTCCCCGTGTGGTAACTATGGTTGGCTTGGCTAAATTGAAAGAATGTTTCCTCGGGGATTTCAGAACAGGCAAACCAGAGCTAATAACTGCCAATCTTTCTTTGGGTTCCGGCCATAGAGCCTTCCATTTTGAGACATGGTTAACAAAAACACCAGCAGCATCTCAAAGGATGGTTGGAAAATTAAAGGGGATAAGTGACACTTCAAAATTCTCTCCACTGGCAAACTTTCTGGGCTTTTCTACATTAAAGTGCTTATTTATTGTATACATCTGTTAATAAGAAGGAATGGCTACCCAGGAAGAATGAAATGCCCATTGCTAATATCTTTCTCTGTCTTCGTTGTGAGTGGCACCCCCTAAAGCCATTTTTGTTATTTGTAACACAAATTCTTCCATCTTCAGTTTGAGTGTTTTGCAAAACAGGGTTCCATTCTGAGAGGCCATCATAATTTTTTTCTAGAGACCCAGCCTAACATTTTAAACTTTTTTTAAAGGGACATTCATCACAGTGGCACTGCCTTGCCCTGGAAAAGATTTTCAGAACTTAGGAGCCCTCCTCTGGGTCCCTAGAGAGTGGCGCTAATGTCTTCAGAATATCTCTCTGTCCTGGTACCACATGAAAGGAGACAGACTTGGATGTGAAAATGACCATTACTAAGTAAAAGTGCAACATGCACCCCAATCAAAAACCTGACCCCTGAAATTATTCTAGACTCTGGGGAGCCACCATTTTGTGGGAGCTCATGGGTCCTTGGTTCAGCACGTTTAGAAATGCTGCAGTTCAACACTAAGCCTGATAAAATTGGGTTGCCATACTGAAATTTTTCACAGAATGTGTTTGGGTGCCAGTGAACCTGGGGTGATGATGGGCACAGTTATGGTGAACTTTCTATTCTTTTACAACCTTATAAATATGGCAAATCAATTTTTAGCCTTTCTATTCTCTTACCATCTTATAAATATGGCAGAATGATTTTTAGCCTTCTTGGGGCAGGGGATGGAGAATCATGGCTAGTCAAATTAGGAGGCAAGAAAGTCTATTCCCACTTCAATTTGGCATGTTAACTCATTTCTCAGCTTTAAAAATGCCAATCATCATAATAGCACTTTTATAAAAAACATAAAACAGAGCAAAACAAAACAACTGACCACAGGTTCAGCCAACATAAACAGGGGATATTATTATACACAACCAACAGCTGTGTGGGTTTAAAACATTTACGGCTTCATGAAAAAAGTCTTGTCATTTAAAATGCTTAAGGCTGAAAGCTAAACCTAACTGCTCTACCACTCTTTCTTATTATTGAGAACCAATAATTGAGAATCTTCTCTTGCAGAACAAGTCATCAAGCTAGCCTAAAGCATGTCAAGTATGAATTTAAGACTACGCTAAATCTGCAAAAATAGTTTGTAGTCACATAGTAAATAACAAACAACTCAAACAACGAACCCACAGTGGCTGTTTTTCTACCTGCTAAACATTTCTGCCTTCCCAAACCCACCTCTCAGACACAACTCAGAACCTGGCAGTGTGTTAGAACTGAAAGAAGGTCAGACATCCAAACTGGATACACATGCATGCATGCGCGCGCACACACACACACACGGAAACATACATACACACACCCCCACGGAAACATACATGCACACACACACACAAACACACCCTCCCTATCACAGTTCAAATACAGCAAACGAGCCAGTTAATATAAATTTAGTCTCCGATTATATATCTATTTATGCACTATGAGACAAATAGTAAGTTCTAACACTAAGGCCAGTGGCTCTTCTTTGGGGAAAGGCAGAAGGATAAGAGACCTTAAGTACAAAAATACTAAACAAACATGTAACCTAATCCATAGCCAGTTCCAAGACAATTATCTCATTTCCTAAATGCTAAGTTGTGTGCAGGTGTGAACATAAAGAATGCAGCCTCTTCATTGGGATGGTCAAACTTAATGGTGAAGTACTTGTGAAATTTCTTTAAACCAAAAATTATCCACTAGAGCAATTGAAAGAGATGGCAAAATTATAAAATAGCATTTCAACTCTACAATTCTAAAAAAAATTACCTTTCCCTGGATGAATTACAGAAAAAAGATGAGTTTTAAGAATCTTATTTTGTAATAAACCCAATAAAATTTTCAGCTTGGCCTTTTTCTAATCCTCTACTTCACTGTCAAAAGTGGATGTACTTTTTTTCTTCCTGTACTTTTCAAATAACAAGGGACCTTCCAAGTACCAGATAGGGAATACAGTGATCGTTTGAGATGAGTAGTTAAAAGATTTTTTGCCATTTGAAAGCAGAGTAAATTTTCTAATGTAAAATATCATAAAAACTCCAATTTCATACTACTATTCACTCCCAATAACTCAATTATATTTTGAACTTTTTAAGCATATTTTTTCTGATCACACTAGTTGAGAAAACCAAAAAAATTAGTCTTGCTGATGTGAACACGTACCGTGTATTGAGATACATTCCACACATTGGTACACACATATGAATATATACACATGAATACAGCATTTGCAGATGGCAGAACTTCTCTAACATTTTATATACTGTATTTGTGAATGTTTTTCTCCAAACTTCTGGGTTACTATAGATACGCGAGTTACCATAAATGAGACACAAGGACCCAAGAAACACTATCTACTCTGTATTTATACATCTTGTAATATTTTCTGCCTTGTTTATTAACATTGACTATCAGTCAAGATGGTTCAAGTATACACTGAAATTCTCTCCATGAGAATGGGCCAACTTTTGTGTATAAAAAGAGACAAGCCTCATAGCTCAATGATGAGAAAGTTATTAGGGTTGCTCGAATCCTCGGATAATATGGTCATCAAGGAAAGAGTAACAATTAGAGGGGCCAGTGTGGAGATCTGAACCTGTCTCTCTGTTTCTATTCACAGCACGGCTAAAAAAAGTGGGCCATAAAGCTATATGTTTGGATGTATTGGCATTTGAAACTGGGGATGCAGATGGAGCAAGTGCAATAGGCAATGGGCCAGAAGCAGTTGGGACACAAGGAAGATTTCAAGAAGTCAGTGTCATTCTCATGCCATTTACACCTCATTTCCCCAAAGCATTTCTAACTTTTCAGGATTTACTGTCACTGTGAATTAGTGTTCTTTGGAGAAGAGACCAACATGAGAAAGTCAAAGTTATATTATTACTATTATCATAATTATTAATTTTATTAATAATACTAGTAAACTATTTTGCTTATAATTGTAAGAGCTGATGCCTTCACTTTTTGTGCTTCGTTTTATAGTAGGGGTTTTGCTCACTTGGAAAAAAAATAAAACAATCTAATCTATTTAGAAAACTGCAATGGGGAGTTCTGTGCCTGGGTGAAAAGGAGGTGATCAGTTGGCTAGGAAAGCTGGTAATGTGGTCCCAATAAGCTTCAACTAGTTTCCCTGGAATCCAAGCTAGAGTAGGTCAGAATCTCAGTCCTCACAGTTTGGGCAACTCCAGCTTCTGGGAAATGGAGAAAATCAAGATGGGGATGGAAAAAGAGTGTAAAAGCTGCTTAGCAAATTAAGCCCTAAGAATTATTTCTCTTTTCAGTAATTATGAAGGGAAACTTTTGAAAAGCTTTATCCCTCAGTAGGCAGCTGGAAGAACTCAAAAGAGGAAGAAGGGGAAGTTCTTCTAGTGCTAAACTACAGATGGAGTTGGTATGGTACTTCATGTTTTAAGTGGAGACATCCTTCACTCTGATCTTCTTCTTCTTGGTACTTTCCAAGGGTGGGCAAAGGAAAATTGTGCCTACTCTTCGTGTGCATGTGGGGCAGTAAAGAGGGAATGGTGCTTCACCCCACCCTGCATGCATTAGAGTTGTTTTATGACTCTGAGGCTCCATTTGACTTCAGAAATTTTTCCATCCTCAGGCTGGCCACGGATGACAAAAAGAACACCAGATTGCCCAAAGAGAATGGAGCAGGGTCTCATCTTGTAGAGTCCTCAATTTACCATCTTGGACTGAGATGCTAAAGTTTAAGCAGAAGTGTGAGAATTACAGGGCCTAGGTTAGCTAGTCCTATTTAGTCGGATTCCTCCCATACTTTCAGAGACTGGGAAAGACAGCACTTCTGTTTGCTAGCAGAATCCATCTGCAGCCTACCCACCATAACAAGAGGAGGACACTTTAATTACAACACAGCATAATAAAATACTGTCATGGGGACATCCCACCTGCTTTCCATGTTGTTTGATTCAAACAAATGAAAATGTACACATGTACCACTTCGCTAAATTGGACATTTATAAAGTTAAGTTAGAATATTGGCCTTGTTTCTGTGATCTGAAAAATAAACAGTATACATGTATTCTCTTTAGGGATTACCAACAAAAGTGAAAACACTTTCCTGTAGATGTAAGTCAGTATGTTAAAAGAACCCCTGTGGGAGGAAAAAATACTTGGCCTGTTTTCATTTCTGAACCACTTTCAATATGGGTTATTTTGAACCATATCAATAAAGGAAGATTTGGAGCTGCAGAATCAGACCTGATTTTACCTGAAGTTAACAAATCAAGATTCCTCTTCCCTACACACTAAAATGAAGTGGACTAAAGCCAAGAGCACTGATAGTAGATGGATCTGGAATACTGTACCTCAAATACAGAGCAGAAGAAAAGAAGGAGAAGAATCTTGTACCGTGAAGTAAGCAGCACATAGAGAGGAGGTCTGAATTGACTATCCAATCTCCTTTGTTTGCTTAGAGGTCAAAGGATTATTGGAAAGATGTAATGGGAGGTAAGACTGGTTCAGATTTTTATCAAGCCTGGACCAAAGTCTCATGCTATGTACCTCTATGGGGAACCATAAAATGAGAATCTAACTCTGGTGCAATTCAGAGGGCAACAGGAAGAGATGAGAGAAAGGGCAGTCTTGACCCACCCTCACACAATGGATAAATATGATAACCAGCTATAACTTTGGATCACAAAAGCAATTTCTGTACTCATCCATTTTCAAAATATACAAAGCAGAGTAAGAGAGCAGCCAAAAAGTACAGAAATATGCTGTTCTAATCCATGTGACTAAGATAATCTTTCAGAAGTAAATGGAGATGACATTGATGATTGAAATACTAAAAATAATTTTATATTTGACTGTTAATGTTAGCAAAATGTTTCCAAGACTGCTCTAAATACCAGTATACTGAAACAATGTACCATTAAATGTATGGGTATTATATATTGTACAAAAAAGGCACACATACACACTACATTTACACAGACATACTGTTTGCATACACATATTGAAGCAATAGACTAATAAAAGTACATATACTTTTTTTCAGTTACTGAGGCCCATATAAAGTCTAGCCCGTGTACCTGTCTCTTTTCAGCTTACTATTTATGGAATAAATGTGTGCCCAGAAAACAAGCAGACTACAAATAGACACTTCTAAAAATTCTGTCAGTGCCTATGGTGGCCCAGTTTTGTGCATGGGCCAGCATCACCTTGAGAGCTACGCTACTTCAGCCCAAGGTTTGAAATCTTGAACCGAATTGGACCGTGGCCAATCTGCACCTTAAAGATTAAAGTGATTTCAGTTGTGTGAAATGAAGGGATAGATACAACTCAAAGAGTAGAGATTTTCTCCCCTCTGGTCTAATAAGTCAAGCTGTGTGATTTTTTGAATTGGTATAGGAGGTAAATCTTAAATGTTAGGTAACTGCAATTAAAATGTTTTCATAAACCTCAAAATGTTTTTTGAACTATTCCTATGCCAGTTTCCCTAATTTTCTGGAACCAGGTTGCACACCATTTAATTCTTTGGTCAAAGTACCTTCAAATGTTTTAAAAAAAATCAACTAAAAAAAAAACTTCAGAAAATAATTCAGAGTGACTTAACTATTTCCAAGGTATTTCTATTTATGGAGCCTAGAATTAGACAAGCAGGTTCTTTCTTAATGTGAAAAGGAGTCAGTGCTAATTCTCACTGGATCCTCCCTATCAGCCTCTTCTTCTCTTGTTCTGCATAGGCTCTTCAGGCCTACAGCTCTCCTAAATTGTACAGAGGGGTCCATGCAAACGAAGAGAGAGAGAATGAGGCAGGAAGATAGAAATCACTCTGGATATAGGAAGAAGAATGTGCTTCAATTAATGTTCTAAAGATAACTTCAGCTTTACTTCACTGACTCCACAGAAAGTAAAAAACCTGAATACTGATAAAGAAGAGGAGAAATAGGAACAGTATTGAGCTAAGTGATGCATCTAGCTGTTCCCTACAAAACACTGAAATACAAATGAGCTTAAATAAGTTTCCATGGGCAACAGTTCAGCAGCTCTTGATCTAAACTTGGGTATAAAGGTAGTTTTACAACATTACTTGGATGGGTGCTGGAAATTTAGTGAAAATTACTCACCACTATGCAGATTACAAAGTGCACTGAAAAAGAACAGATTCCCAGTAGAGAGACATGTAGATGGACGGAGAACAAGTCCAGTAAACAAGTATCTCCACTTCGGCTATAGGAGTTTATGCTATTTAGGATGACATTAATTATTCCTTATAGATGAAACAAATGTTTGCCAACTTATCTCCCAAACAGCCAGTTATCACCATCACTTTTCATTGGAAAATCAAGCTCATTTTTCCCCTTAAATTATTACAATCTTCACAGATAAAAATTACTCCCCCTTTCCTTTCTCCTCTTATCCTCAATGAAATGACGGCCCCAATAAGGCTAGTTCTCTCAATCCAACAATCTTTGCAATCTTCACCTTCACCTGTATTTTCTATTTCCCTGTTACTGGCAGGGTCCAGAACTCTACAATAAGTGCTAAGGTGTTTGCATTGGTACGTCGCTTTGGGAAATCTCTATTCCCAGGGTCAGAACTTTGCCGAACCTCCACCAGTGGTCAGTTCCACTTCTGTGACTGTGCAATAATTCATTAACAAAGACTTACATAACTCGAGCTAGAATTCACTAAAGCTACAAAGCTCATCCAGCTAATTCTTCCACAAGGAATTACATTAAAAAGTGTAACAGCTGACTTGAAAAGTATGTAAGACAAAAGCAGTGTGCAATGAAAGAGAACAACAGGGAAAGGGATGTGTAGCTTAGTTTGAAATTACACTCCCTCCCCCTCTCTAAAGGTGCTTTCATTGTTAAACAGCAAATTAAGAAAGCAAAGAAAATGAGGAGCAACGATAATCTTGACAATCTGAATACAAATAAACAAAATATACAATAGAAAAATTACTAACGCACCATTCAGTCACAGACTCATTTTGTTGTTTTTTTATGAACCACAGATTATCAGAAAGATCTTGAAAAATAATATTTTGCGGCATGACCAGTGCTCCTGCTATCAAATGACTTCTAAGTAACCTTCTGCTTAATGCTCGGTGTCTCTGGCCTGTAGTCCTTCCTCTCTGAGACGTTACGTTTGACCTTGGCACAAAGTGGAGATGACTCCTGGTTCAAGGAGGGGCTCGAATGGGATTTCTTCAGCCCTGTTCCATCATTCTCCCCACTACTCAGGAGCAGCTTGCCTCCCTCTTTCAGAAGTTTGACATACATTTCATAACGGGTTTTCTGGAAGAAAGAGATAGATAAAAGTATGCATGTATTAGTCCGCTACATGTATGTAACACAAGTCTATGCATCAACAGCATGTTAATAACTGGGGAATTCAGAATGGGTAGTGAAGACCCAATTCCTTTGGTGTTATTTTCAGATATAACCTGAACGTTTTCTTTTTAAAGAGAAAAGCAACAAAATGGTATGAGACAAACATTGAAATTAGGATCATTATGATGGCTTGAGGGGAAGGAAAAGAAGGAAAGACACACAGTTCTGCTAAACTTTGAGTACATATTTAATCCAAGATTTTATAACCCAGCAGAGTAGAAGAACAATGATCAGTGTGGAGGATCACATATTGGACTCTGTATGGGATACTCATGTAAGCCAAATCTATCCAAGAAGACCCATTCTCCAGACAAGCTATGGGAACCCCCAAACTCTTCACTATCTGCTTTAAGGCACTCAATCTGCTCTCCCCCTCCTGCCTTACCTCCTTGATCTCTGACAACAACCCAGTCTGCACACTTCACTCCTCTAACACCAACCTACTCTCTGTACCATGGTCTTGTCCACCCCTTCACCAACCTCTTGCCCAGATCCTCCCTCTGGCCTGGAACTCCCCCCACCGATTCATATCAGACAGACTACCATTCTCCCCATCCAAAATCCATCCAAAAATCACATCTCCTCTAAGAGGCCTTCCCTTACTAACCCCTTATTCGCCCTCCCCTCTGTATTGCCTATGTTCCTGAGTGTGTATCCTTATACACTCTGATATCCCAACCCCACAACACTTATGAATATAGGCTTTATAGTCTGCCACTTCTCCTATCTGTAATTTATTTTGAAGACTGTCTCCTCCTCTAGACTGTAAACTTTCTGTAGGCAGGGAATGTGTCTATCAACTCTAATATTGTATTCTCCCAAGAGTTTATTTCAGTACTCTGCACACAGTAAGCGCTCAATAAATATGAATGATAAAATAGATAAAATTCAAAAGGAGAGGTGAATCTGGGTCACACTTTAAAGGTCTCAAGATCTAGGTCTAGAACTGATCCTTACTTCCCTACATCCTTCCTCCAAATGGCAGGTAGACCTCCCTTTGGACTTCTCTTTAGAGAATCAATCATGGGATCAATCCAAAGAGGGCTATAATGGGGAGTTTAAAGTTAAATTGGCCTTTTTGTGAAATATGTAATCCAGGTCAGGTAAACTATCTTTTCTTTCTTTCACAGTCTTGTTCAGTTAACTTTGCTTATTCTCCTTTACAACTTTAGTTATCTACTCAACCCAAATAAACAACTGGAAGACTATTGAGAGGCTCATGCCTTGGGTAAGAAGAGGGAAAGAAGAGAAACCCTGAAGCAGGGTTAATGCCTGGGCAACAGCAGCTGTTGGGTGTCCCCCCACCCCCGGATAAATCTGACAAATTGGAGGTAAAAGGCATGATAATGCTGTGTTTTTTAGGCAGTGTAAAGTGGCAAAGTTGCACTTACCGCTCAATGTACCATCAAGTAAAACTCGGGCAGTTGGGCTTTAGAGAAAGCATCTATTTTCCTTCCAATTGTTTCTTTGGGTTAGCAGATTCATTCTATTCAACTGTATTTATTGAGCCCTTACTGTGTGCACAACACTATTTTACATACTTGGAAGAGTACAATACAACCATAAACAGACACATTCCCTGCCCACAATGAGCTTACTATCTAGAAGGATTTGAATCACTGTTTAATACTTAAATGAATATTAATATTTCTGAGTGACAAATTCTTGAAAGCAAACAGTGCTACCAAAGTAGATCTTTTTTACATTGTGCTTCCATTGTATTTCCCAAGCCCTTAATATAGCAGGTGCCCAATAAATACTATCACTACATTTTATTAATCAAAACATAATTGAGAGTTATACAGAATACGAAAATGTAACCACCACATTATAGATGAGCTGGGTGTATTTACTTGTGGGATGACTTTCAAAGTCCAGCACTTAAAAACATAGCTCAAAACCAAGAACAGTCCTAGCTTTATCATGATCCTATCTAAAGGTAAATATATTGTTCAAGGAAAGAACATTTTAAAAACTCTTCTAATGACCTAGAAATGTAAGAATGACCAGACTCTGCTGCCAATATTCGGAGAATTTGGCCAGTCCAACTGGTTAATAAAAGAGTAATCAAATTATTAGGATGCAATCAATAATGTGCCTCTGAGCCACAAACAACACTCTTTGCAAGAGAAATCAATGGCACTATTAAAATTCAATAAAGTTGAATTTCTTCTGACAGAAATAGGGTATGACCCCAAACAGTTTCTAAAGAGCAAATGAATACATCTGAAGGCTCACTTTTCCAGGTTATTTAGTCATATTCATTTTTTAGATGATATTTGTTAAGCCCTTACTAAGTGCCAGGCACTGTATTAAGCACTGGGGCAGATACAAAATAATTGGGTTGGATACAGTCCCTGTCTCACACTGGGCTCACAGTTTTAATCCTCACTTTATAGTTGAGGTAACTGTGGCACAAAGAAGTGAAGTGATTTGCCCAAGGTCACATAGGAGACAAGTGATGAAGATGACATTAGAACCCAGTTCGTTTTGACTCCCAGGCCCGTGCTCTATCCACCAGGCCATGCTGCTTCTGTAAATTCATTATATATAGGGGTTAAAAATATACTTAAAATGGGATAAAAGAGGAGAAAGAAATTCTTTGAGGAAACTGTTTGTACTGAGAAAAAGAAGAAAAAGCCACCTGAAAAATGCATGTAGAAAAGCTGCTTCACTATTATCCCTTTTGATCTACAATTTGAGCTCAAAAATCTGTAGAGGCAAATACTCATTGTGTAAATCAGTAAATAGGAGCTCAAATACTCAAATCTCAGTGTGTCAATCAGTAAATAGGAGCCAGAGACACACCAGCCAGAGAATGCATTAATTTTCTGATAAAAGTAAAACAAATATGAGGACAGCTGAAAAAAGGACCAAAAGCAAGGAGTAATTCTCTTTGCTCCCATAATGAACTGAGCAAGGAAAAGCACAATCTGTCTGTTGACTACCTGTATGCTTTGAATATCACAATAAATTTGCAGGATTAAAAATGGTAAACAGCAGTAACAATAGCTGAGAAACTCTGTCCTTCATCATTTTATACACGGTGGCTAAAGCTTTTCAGGTTTTGCATTAAATTCCGCACCAGCTCTTTAAAAAAAGGTATGAGGTGAACAATCTATTTTAATTTCCTCCGATCAATGCACTGTGCGCTATTTTGGCTTGGTAGTGCTATCTATTGGGTTGAAGGACCGGCAGATGAGTCACTCTCAAAGAAATGTGTCCTGATAGATACTTCAAACATTGGGGACAACTAATAAAAGAGAAAAACCAAATAACTCACAACTCCCACCATCCTCCTAATTTCCTGGACATTTTAAATTCCTCTGGGTGTCAGAAAGCACCTTTTCCCTTCCTTTCAGACACCTATATCTGTAATTCATATTAATGACTGTCTCCCTTTCTAGACTGTAAGTTCATTGTCCGGCAGGGAATGGGTCTGTTGTTATACAGTTACATGGTACTCTTCCAAGCACTTAAACAGTGCTCTGAACACAGTAAGCACTCAATAAATACAACTGACTGACTGACTATATCTTTGTCCTCACTTTCCCTTTCCCAGCTCTCTTTCAACTTCCCTCTTTTCTTCCGTGCACCTCAGCCTTCAACTGAAGCGAACTAAAATCACTTGCAGTTCTCCCCTGGCACTAGTTCAGGCCAGGCTGGATTCAGAGGTGGGGCAAGCTCTCCCTCTGCATCTCCCTCCCATTTAGGGGGTCCAAGGGCCAGATGCTTCAGCAGTTGGGGTACTGGTGACTAGAATTTTTTTTTTGGAGCTCAGGTGGGCCATGAGATGGAGGCAGAACAGGGCCTGAAAAAGTGAAAAAGAGGCAGAAAGACAGAGGTAGAGATGGAAAATGAAAAGAAAGAGATGGAAGAAGTGAAGGAGATAGAAAGGGCTGGGTGAATCAGACCAAGCATTTTCAATAATAATAATAATAATAGCGGTATTTGTTAAGCATTTTACCATGTGCCAGGGACTCCACAAAGTGCTGGGGTGGATACAAGCAAATTAGGTTGAACACAGTCCCTGTCCCACATGGGGTTCAGAGTGTCAATCCCCATTTTACAGATGACAGAACTGAGGCCTAGAGAAGTAAAGTGACTTGCCCAAGGTCACACAGCAGACAAGCAGCAGAGCTTGGATTAGAGCCCATGACATTCTGACTCCCAGGCCTGCAATCTATCCTTTATGCTGTCAAGAGACACCAGAAGTACCATATTTGTTTGAGGCTGGGTGTCACAGCCTGAACTGTAAGCCAAACCTACCTCAAGGCCAGCTGCTTTCACCCCCTACAGGAAGTCTAAAAGCTCTATAATTCTATTTCCACTTCTCCCAAGGAGGTAGCCACTAACTGCATGGCATCCAAGTGTGTTTGATCCATTAAAATCTTAAAATGGAGGAGTGCAATGAGTGAACACCTTCCATACTACTGTAACTTTAGTGATGTAAATCAATTCCATATTTTGCTTTCTATGATCTGGAAAATAAAATGAGGATTGGAGATATCTATATTGCATACAAGATTCCCAAATCTTTAATATGGGGTAGCCTGGAGACCTAAATCTGATTCCAAGGGAGGCCTCAGATGTCTCTTCCTCAAAAAAAAAAAAACTGATCCAAGGTGATGATTGAGAAAGGGTGATTTATACTTGATGTCAATTTTTACTTTTCTTGAATTTTCTATTTTGTAATAGCCAGAAACTCCCTGATTCTTTTCATATTTAGCTGAAAAATTATGTGAAGGAATAAAACAGCAGGGCCAATATCTCCCTTTTGATAATATTCTGAAGGCTCGTTGACAGTGTCAGCCCCAGCAAAGGAAAATGTTTTCTCTTTTTTACAATTGGGAGTGACTCTTGATATTGTCTGTCATTGAGACACCCGGGCATCTGCTCTGGGACTCTGGCCACGAGAGGTGCTTCAAGAGAAAAGATGCATATTGAGTTTCTCTTTGGCCTAGCTTCTGCAGGCACAAAAGGTCATTATAGTTAATTTGATCCAGAGGAACAGTGGCAGAGGCAGGGAGCCAGGAGAGTCAAGTTCAGCATTGTAACGATGAGGGCTGTCAGAGCAGTGAAAAAGAAAACTCCTCTATTTCTTTCCACCTTGCCAACACCACCTGGGGAACCTGGAAGGAGGAAGGGAGGGGAGGAGAGGAGAGAGAACAAGGAAGATGGGAAGGAAAAGGGGCAAGCCACAACCAGCTGGTGCAAATGGCTCTACCTTCCTTTTCTATATTTTCTTCTCTTTAGACTCCAGACAAGATTCCAGAACTGCAGCAGGGGAAGCAACGGGGTCTAACAGAGAGAGGACGGGTCTGGAAGTTAGAGAGATCTGGGTTCTAATTCTGGTTCCACTACCTGTCTGCTGTGTGACCTTGGGCAAGTCACTTTACTTCTCCATGCCTTAGTTACCTCATCTGTAAAATGGGGATTGAGACAGTGAACCTTTGTGGGACAGGTACTATGTCCAACCCAATTATCTTGTATCTACCTTAGTACTTAATACAGTGGCTAGTACATAAGAAGCACTTATCAAATACCACACTAATGATAATTATTATTACCTTCATCATCATTATTATTATTAATTGTAGAGTAAAGAACATTCTATGTCCTCTATCTTCCCTACAACACATTCAAAACAGAAATAGTCTTTATCCCACTTGGGGTTCAGGGTCTAAGGGAAAGGAAGAACAGGCATTTAATCCAAACTTTACAGGTTATGGAACTGAGGCACAGAGAAAACAAGTGACTTTCCTAAGGTCAAAAAGCACGCAAGTGGTGGAGCTGGAATTAGCATCTAGGTCCTTCTGTCTCCCAGGCCTGTGCTCTTTCTACTAGACTCGCTCTTCACCATTCATCCAATCGTATTTATTAAGCACTTACTAGATGCAGAACACAGTACGAAACATCGTAAATATGCCATTTTAGTTAAGAAAAAGGGCTAGGAAACATAAGAAGGCTGCCATCATGCACAAGCCAACCTGGCATCTTTTCACATCAAAAATATCCAGACTTATGAATGTAGTAAGTCATATGACTATTTCCCTTAAATTCATTTAAAGGTTCACTTTTTCCAATAGGTTTCCTGGATGGCATAATATTCCTTAAAGGCACAGAAAATGACAATTCCTTTCCTTCATATTGTCACTTACTTCTGCTTTAAGTGAATTACTACTTTCCTTTTTCCTGTGTTGTTTCTATATTTAGATAGCTGATACAGAAGATACAGCAAAGCTGACCAGCCTTGCATTCATGAATTAGAAATGGGGTGACAAAGCAGAGGCTTTGAGAAGACTGTGAAACTATGAAGAAGAAACATAAACAGTGCCAAACACGAGGTATTAAATCCATCCATTCCATAAAGGGCACTATTTTCTTAAAGAGGATTTGCATACATAGATCAATCATTCAACCAATCAACGGTACTTATTGAGTGCTTACTATGTGCGGAGCACTCTATTAAGCCTAGGGAGAGTACAACAGAATTAATAATGTTTGTTAAGCACTTACTATGTGCCAAGCATTATTCTAAGTGCTGGGGTCTTACTATGTGCCAAGCACTGTTCTAAGCACTGCGGTAGACACAAGGTAAACAGGTTGTGTCACATGGGGCTCACAGACTTAATCCCCATTTTACAGATGAGGTAACTGAAGCACAGAAAAGTTAAGTGACTTGCCCAAAGTCACAAAGCTGACAAGTGGTGGAGCCGAGATTAGAATTCATGACTTCTGACTTTCAAGCCCGTGCTCTTTCCACTAAGCCACATTTGACAGACACGTCCCCTGACCATAATGAGCTTACAGCCTAGAGGGGAAGACAAACAATATGAATAAATAATTGATAACATATAAAGATATGCACATAAGTGTTGTGGGGTTTGGCAAATATCTAATGTCCACAGGTCTAGATCAAGTGCATAGATGATGCAGAAGGGAGAGCGAGCCAGAGAAAAGAGGGCTTAATGAGGGAAATCCTCTTGGAGGAGATGTGACTTTAATGATGGTTTGAAGGTGGATAGAGTGATGGTCTGGCATATGTGGAAGGGGAGGGAGTTCCATGTTAGGGGGAGAATGTAGGGGAGGGGTAGGCAGTGCGATAGATGAGATCAGGGCAGAATGAGTAAGGTGATGCTAGAGAAGCAGTGTGTGCAGGTTGGGGTGTAGTAGAAGATCAGTGAAGTGATATGATGGGGAGGGATGAATGAGTGCTTTAAAGCCAATGGTAAGGCATTTCTGTTTGATGAAGAGGTGGATGGGTAGCCATTGGACGTTCTTGACGAGTGGTGTGACATGGACTGAAAGTTTTTAATAAATGATTCATGCAGAGGAATGAAGCATGTACTGAAGTACTCAGGGAGGTACAAGATAAGGGAGCTTTGGATCCCAAAGAAAATACACTTATCTATGAGTTCTCTTTATCTTTGAAAACTATGTGTGCATATATTCACACACACACACACACACACACACATAAGTATATGTATATACACAAAATTATCCATTAATCCTACCCAGAGAATATGATATTTACACTTAGGATACTTATCACATCCTCTGGGAAGGATCAATGAATAATCCTGTAGAGTGTTTAGCGCCTAGGACTTTGCAAGTTTTCAGAGAATTTTCAATGCATGATATTAATAAAAGGCTCTAACATAGACAGAAACATTTTTTATTACCAATGTTAAACCCTGGGGTAGGGTCAGAACTCCAGTGCATTGTTAGAGCCCCTCAAAAGATCAAACTTGGTGGCTGTTTGAGCCACACCTTGATTGAGCCATTGCTACTAAAGATAGGACTTTGATTTTTCAATAAAACAAATGACAATGCAATTTCTAAATGCAGTTATTTTCGAAAGGGATTTTAATGTTGTCCATAAACAAATTCAATTATATTTGACCGCATAAACTACTTCCACAACCCTGCCATCACTTCAGATTTCATTTCATGGAAGACTATTTTCATTTGACCTTTGTTACACCATAAAGGAAGCAGAGGCCTGACTGAAAATGAAATGGCAATAGCAATTCTGCCTTACAATGCCTACTTTTCATATCTGCATTCAGTCCTCTCTAGACTAGAAATCAAAACTTGCATATATTTCTTATTATTTTGCTATTCCATCACAAGTTTACTAAAAGGTCATCTGCAATCCAGGTAGAATAGACTAATAGCAAATATGCAAAACACAACACTTTCAGAGAAGGTTAATACAACTCTGTAGGTCTGTGCACTAACAGAATAGAGGAGTCAAATATTTTACCATGTATTAATATTGTATCACATCTTCAATCAGCATTCTTTGGGGAAAGAGTGGCTGCCAGCCCTTTCCAACTGACTGAGGTTTGACAGGCGCCTATGGCAGCAAGTCATTGTGGACCACATCGTGCTCCACTAAGCTTCCTCCTGGTGTCTCAGGGGCCACTCACACTCTGTTACTCAGTATTATCAAGAAGTGACAGAAACTGAACAAGTGGAATATATTTGAAAGATAATCTTAATATTCTTTATACTTGAGTCTTAATAGGGTGTGAAACTTAAGAAGAGTTTGATCACACACACTCACACAACATTATTGGTTCACATAATTATTTGTCAATAATTGTCCCCTCTTCCATCTCCTGCTTCATGCCCTATAAAGCATACAGACTATAATCAAGATCTTTGTCAATGGCAAGATGCCTTTTTCCTTCCTAAAAGGACTAAACAGGTCCAAACCTGACTGGGGACTAGGTCATAAGAATGCTTGGTAATGTTGGTCCCAGAGATTAAAGCTGGAGGAACTCTGAATAGCTGTTTGGTGGTGACAGGTGCAGGACAGCTCTCTAGGAAATACCTTCCCTCTGCTTATCTTTTTTTTAGCTTACGGTCAGGCTCTTGCTGTTGACTATTGACACACTAAGCACCCAGGGCATGGATTTCACCTCTCTCATTAACAGAGGAAAATAAATTCCCCTTACATTTTTATTAACAAAATAACCCACCTCCTCAAGGGCAGGGGACTGTGTCTTCAATGCCTGTTGTATATTTGCGAGGACATAATACAGGGTTTCTACATTCAGAATAGTGTAGAGTGCTGCAGACAGAATATCAAGCTCTTAAGGAACAGCTAATGAGCAACGGAATAGCAAGTAGTAGATAGCCTTGGACAGTTAACTTGACAATAAATGTGCAGATGTTATATTGATGTTAGTAGTTTCTGGCAACTATTCATAGAGGGATAGTATATGTCACCTCTGGGCAGGATTAGGATGAGAGCTGTAGCTGAACTGGGGTACCCTAAGGGGTAAAGAGCTATGGCTGAACTGGGGTCCCAAAAGGGTTAAAATGTTGGGGGGTGTTGAAGAAAGTCTCAACTCAACTGAAAACGAAAATCCTAAATAACAAAATGAATAGATAGGCAGAGTATGAGACAGAGAAAGAGGCAAGAGAGAAATAGAGAGAGAGAGAGAATGCAATCCCTTCAGCTAAAGGATTCCAACTGCCCAGACACAGACACTTCTAAATCAAACTCTTTAATGCTTAGGAACTATTTTTGCTGAGAACTAAAGTGGCAGTCTCCTGGCTTCTGTTTTATGCCTGCATTTGTGAAGGTGTTAAATACACTCGGATACCCTATGACATAGGGGTTAAATTCTTGACATACCCCATATTAAGGAAAACTAGTGTTCTAGCTTGCATGCCTTGATTGACATGATGCACATTTATATAACCGCTTCTTCTAATATCACAGTGTGCTGTTTTCAAACAGGTGTGGGTTGTCAAAAGAATGTTCCCTATTTCCTTAACAGTGTTCTATTAAACATGTAGAGAAAACATATGCTGTGGATGAAGAGAATGTACGTAGCTCTCTCTAATAACCTTCTCCTCCATTTCCTTGCATAATAATAATAATGACAATAAAAATTGTGGTATTGGTTCAGTGCTTACTTTGTGCCAAGCACTGTATTAAGTGCTGGGGTAGATACAAGATAATCAGGTTTCACACAGTGCTCACAATCTAAATAGGAGGGAGACCAGGTACTGAATCCCCATTTTGGAAGTGAGGGTACTGAGGCATAGAGAAGTGAAGTGACTTGCTCAAGGTCACACAGCAGGTATGTGGATGAGCTGGAATTAGAAACCAGGTCCTCTGACTCCCAAGCCCCTGTTCTTTCCACCAAGCCACACTTCTGCTTAGGGCCTCTCTCCAAGGCACAGTGTCAAAGCTTCTCCATTGAAGGTAGCTTTTTTACTTATTACAACCAAAAGATGAATGTGACAGAGCCACAACTTTGGCCAAGAGGGTCAATCCCTGAATTCCAGATGTGTCTGGGATAAAATTAACCAGCCATTCCCTTAAGGGCTTACAAAGATGTGCAGACTGAGTCTCAAGAAGCAGAAAGTAGATGTAATATACTGGGAGCTCCTGGGAAACACCTATGCCAGGTGCAAAAGCAATTTCTAATCTAAAATGAATGCTACTTAAAACGAACCCATTACCAAGCACTCTTTTGATGTTTATAGTCCTCCATATTTTAGACAAATTTTTATTGTGATTGAATGATGAAATATTTTTCCAGTAAATTATTTGTGCCAACATAAACATTCCATGTCTATATCCATATATATAGAACAAGGCTGAAGTAGCTGGCTTCCTGGTCTTTGATTGGTTAGAGCTACATCTACCTGAGCAGCATCCTTTAAGGGTGAGGTCCCAGTCACAAGAGCATGACGGTTGACTCTCTGACTCCACTGGAAATGCTTCAAGTGAGGAACTCCTGGAAAGGATTATTGCTGGAGCCTCTGTTACTGCCATTTTGTTGCCCCATGTTTCCCCACAGGGACTCTCTGCAGCCATATGATGGGGATTTGCCTTTCCCTCTTTGCCTCTTGCTCTTGTGCTCACTCTGAGCTTTCTTGTTTTCTCTCACCCACTCCCTGAGACTGCCCATCTGCCTGTCTCAGGCTCAGCTCACCCCCTAAATAGAGAGGGTAGGGTTGGAGGAGCTTATAGGGAGGTAGTCAGAGGGGCCCCTTGGTCCATGGGAAGAGGCTGAGAGTTTGCCCTGGTGGTTAGACAGATAGGTGGTGGAAGCCATTTATAACGAAGGTCACAGCTACATTTCTGTGAAGGGTTTATTCACAATAATAATAATTTCTATGGCACTTGTTAAGCACTTACTATGTGCAAGGCACTGTACTAAGTGCTGGGGTGGATACAAGCAAATCGGGTTGGACCACAGTCCCTGTCCCACATGGGGCTCACAGTCTCAATGCCCACTTTGCAGATGAGGTAACTGAGGCACAGAGAAGTGAGGTGACTTCCCCAAGGTCACACAGCAGAGAAGTAGCAGAGCTGGGATTAGAACCCATGACCTTCTGAGTCCCAGGCTCGTACTCTATCCACTATGCCATGCTGCTTCTCAGACAGATTCATTAAATAACTTGGGTTTATAACAAAGTCATAGTACTATCTATACAGTATTATTGATAATGCAGTCACTTTTCCTAATTCTGTCAGATATTAGAGCAAACTAGTTACAGAGGTACTTAGATCAGGCACATCATTTGGTATAGAAAATTACAGAAAGGATCCAAACATCATGGACTACATCTGGAATAGTTCATTCTCCCTCAAAGGTTGTATACTTGCTGCAAAGGAAGATTTTCCTTTATCTAGTTCACCATAGGATTAAAGCTTAATATAATTATGTTGTGTCATAACCATTGAGCTTTAGGATGGAAAGCTCCTGAACAGGAACATCTACTTAATCATGATTATCTGCATGAATGGGGGTTACCAAGACATATTCTAAAATGAACATTTTAACCAATATCATCATCCACTTATCATACTGAACTTTTTAACACTGCTGAGTAGCCAAGACAGACCAAATATATCATCCACTGGACTGTAAGCTCTTTGAGGGTAAGGATCAAGTTTACTAACTCACTGTACTCCCAAGAACTTGGTACAGTGACCTGTACAGAATAGCATTCGATAGACATTATTGATTGATTGACTCCAATGGGAATCCAGACAAATCCATGGAGGTCCATAAAGGTTACTAGAGGGAAAGTTAGAAATGCAGAGGATCAATGTGAGGGAAGGCTCTGACATTGCTCTTCTTTCTCCCAACACTCTATAACTATTACTGGGGACAGAATTCCAGGTTGGGTAAATCACTGAACCCACCTGCCTCTTATGGAAGAGCTAATGAGCAACAAAATAGCAAATAGGAGATATTGAGAGGGGAAAGAAGTCACAGGGCTTGAACAAGTAACAGTTGAATTACAGAGCCCCAAAATATGGTGAAATAATTATCTAACCAGTCTTCATTCATCTCCCAAATAGTTTCTTCAGATTATCATATGGGCTCCCAGGCAAAATGTCTTGTCAGTGAGGATTGCTGGATGCATTTGTCTTGTGTATAGCTGTTGCTAGATTTCTTTTCCTTTCAGCTCAGTAGGCCCTAAACTTTAGTTTAAAATTTTTAGTTTCCTAACTTTTACATCAGGAAATAGAAAATTTAAGATTTATTTCTCGATTTATAATAAGAGTTTAGGACTAGAAATAGTGACCTAAGACCTCAAACTCTTCACTGATTACCACAGCATTAATTAATGTTTTCTTGGAAGAATTTCTGAATTTTCTGAGTTTTCCTGTGTTTTCAGGAAGGTTAATGGTATTTGGATATTCTTGTTTCTAAGGCTCTAATAGGGGGAAAAAATAGACACTAATTTTGATTTTTCTCAGATTTTGTTCAATCAAAATAATCCCTAATCAAATTTCTGTGTGTTTCTAAGATCCAAATATTTGGTGAAATTTGGTCTTGGACAGTGCAGCTCTGGAAAAGTGCAGTTGATAATGGATTGTGAGATGCAAATTCTTTATACTTCCCTAAAAGACTTGAAATAACTAGATTTCCTAACAATAATAATAGTAATGGTGGTATTTAAGTTTCTTCTCCACTAGCAGGTTTCAGTCACACATAAGACAGGCTGCTGCTATTCAAGCCCTCCACCTAATGAGACTTTGCTAACTTCTTGCTGAGCCAGTGTTTGTTCTTGTCAAAGTCTGTAGCCAGAGTAGAACTGTGGGAATTGATGGTGGAGTCTTTATATTTGATTACCCAATTGTCATCACCTCATTTTACTTAGATTTGTTTCATGGGAAAGAAGATTTCCCTGATTCTATAGAGAAGAGACTAGTGACAGCCTACATCTCACACACCCTCTATCAAGGAGGTGAGTTCTGGGTCAATATGAATTCTAGGTTATTAACAAAGGAGGGCTGACTTTCCAAAATCATTTTCATCCATCAGTCATGCTGGATTTTGGTCTCAATTTAAAACACCATTAACTTCCTTAAAAAGACATCTTTAACACTAAACACTCCCTGAATTAATCCACACTGTCAACAATGTGATCATGTAGGGTCTAGAAGGGCCTCTTTATATGAAATAGAATAAATCAGGGCACATTCACATTTTCCGTCAAATTCACATTTTCCTGAGAACCAGCATGTCCTAGTGGAAAGAGCGTGGGCCTGGGAGTTGGAGGACTTGGGTTTTAATCACTGCTCTGCCATTTGTCTTCTGTGTGATTTGTGTAGGTCACAACTTCTCTGTGCCTCAGTTCCTTCATCTGTAAACTGGGGATTAAATACCTGTCTCCCTCCTGCTTACACTGTGAGCCCCATGAGGGACCGAATTATCTTGTATCTACCCCAATGCTTAGTACAGTGCTGGCACAGAGTTAGCGCTTCACAAATATCACAATTATTATGATTCCCTTTTCTGCAGAACTCTTCTTCCCATTCCTCTGCCCACACCTGAATCAAACTGTAGAGAATGATTTCTACTGATTTGTTAGCCAGTGTTTAGAATATTTGTCAGAGATGTTAGTGAATTTGGCCCATTACGAATATAATATGCTCTCTGCAATCTGGTTCCTAAAGTGTGTTATTTTAAACACCCTTAATGTTGTTACAAATAATTCAATGTTACACAAAAAAGAGGGGCTCTCACCATGGCAACCTATCAGAATTTCAGCAGATACCAACCTCCACATCTGACTACGTTCTTAGCCGAATGTAGTTTGATATAGACTACAATGATATAAATAGGTTTGATGAAAGGGTTGATGTAGAATAGTGCTAAAGCCAAGTGCATGTCGTCAGTTTTTATTGGAAACCTGATATGCCTGTAGGCTGGTTCCTCTTGTCATTACACAAGACTTCAAAATGCAAACTGAAACTTCTTCTGTAAGTTCATTACATACTGTCTTGAGGCTCACTGTCAAGAGCTTCAGGTTATTCCACATTAGGAAAGACCAACATGGTTTTCCTGACGGATCACGTTCTAGGGAATGAGTTGCGTCTGCATAGCTGGCTTATGGCAAGTACCCATTCCAGTGTCTCATGGTCATTATTATCACTCATGGACAAAACGATACCCTTTGGAATCTAGCAGAATGGCAAGGTGCTGAAAACAAGGGACTCAAGTGTTGTAAGAGTTAATTAATATGTGTGAAGTTGAAATATAATCTGGGGATGACAGTCCCCACACAAGTGTGAAGTATTAAGACTGCTTCCTGCCAATGTCACCTCCCATTCCCCAAGAAAGAGCCAGCTTGAGAAAAAACAACTATTTAATGGAAAGGGGCATCTCCTGAGTCTTTTAAAAATGCACTGGAATAGCAGAGGACTTCCAGATGTAAGTTGGATGCAAAAGAATGAGAAGGCATTCCTCCCAGATAGCAGGCAAGGGGAAATTCCCTCATGATCATTGCCTCTCAAATGACCCTTCTGATGATCAAAGCAGTGTTCACCAGTAGGGCTCCTAATTCCTCCTACCTATGTCTGACAACTGTGGAAATGATTTACTAATAGTTATTTATGAGATTTATTGTCCTAATAATAGGACACACACATTGAGAACTCTCAACTTGCCATTCCAAACACTTTCAGAGCCAGACTTGTCTGCTGATTTTTTGCGGCAAGAGCCCCATTGGGAGATGGGTCTGTAGTTCTGTGGAAAATTGCAGGAGAAACCTCCACTATGAAAAATTTGCCCCTCAAATCTTAGGGACTCTAGGGCTCTTGCTGCAGCTGCCCCAGTGGGCAGTTCTGTCCACTGATGCAACCCTTTGCATATGGTATTTGTCATCTTCACTACGGATATGAATTTCTCACTTACTATCACTAGTTTTTCAAAACAGGAAGTCTTGGACTTGCAAGGAATCTAGAAGACTCCCCACTGAGGAAAAGAGAGTTTCTATAAAATAGGTCTGCCTAAAAGCCTGGCTCTCCACTCTCAACTAAAGGGCATACAGAAATAATAACCCACGAATTTCAAGAACAATATTTGGCCACTTGTTCATAAAGCAACATTTGAGGCATTCTGTGGTCACTTAAGAGTGCCCCTTTGTGGGATGAAAATTATGCCTAGCCCAAATACCACAGAGACTAAACTGAACTGGCGACCCTAAATTTTGGGCAAGATCCTCAACATTTGAAAGGGCCAGAATATTCCAAAGTCACTTCCCCATTCACAGCTCTATAATGAAGGGGCAAATGTCCCTGAGTCAAATGTTCTCCTTTCCTCCCACATATTCCCCATCTACTCCCTCCCAAGTTTTATGCAAACCAATCTTGATTGCAAAGGAAGAAGAAAATAACTCTAGAAGAGTAGAAAGATGCAGAGTGGTTGGGTGTGCAAGGATTGAAAGCAAAATTTGTTTCCGAAGGAAAATACTATGTTTTTATGGGCGCAACTGTAACCGACTTCCTTTTACTCCAAACAAAATGGAATGGGCCACTGTGAATTTGATTGTAACATTTCAGGAAGTAAGCTGATGGCGTCATCCCATGCTCCCTGGGATTCTCCACCATACAACTGCACCAATCAACCAGTAGTATTTATTAAGTGCTTACTGTGTGCAGAGGGCTATACTAAACCTCTTGGGACAGTACAGTAGATGAGAGTTGGTAGACAAGTTCCCTGCCCACAAAGAGTCTGCAGTCTAGAGGGAGTTGTATTTTCATGTATGCCTGTTGACTCAGGAGTCCATCTAACTTGACACCTATTTCCTGGGAGTGGGGACTTCTGCTCTCTGTTCCTGTCTTCTTCCTACTAGTCTAGCTGCACCTCAGGAACTGCCATGCAGATCCCCAGGACAGGAGTAGAGTAACAAGAAAAGATTGAAATAGCTGCCTAGCTAGCTGTCAGTTGAGTAGATCTGCTGATTTGTGGTTAATGAGGCAGGTTCTGGGGCCAGCATTCTTCCCATAACCCTGACTGGCAAGGAGGGCTAGATGTCCTCTGAGAAGATTCAGGTCCTCTCAAAGAGATGGTTGGTTCTTTGCAGTCCCAGCCAATAGATGTGCTATCTGACAATGAGGAGCAAGATATACTCATAGATGATCTAGGTAGTGGGAAGACTAAGTGCTTCATATAGTGCTCTGCACCCAGTAAGCGCTCAATAAATACCATTGATGATAATGATGAAGATGAAGACATCCACCTTTTAACCAAGTAGGTGCTTTATTCCCTAAAGACACATGCAAAGACATCCCTGAACTAGACTTCACTTTGAAATAAAATAATGAGCAGTATGGGCTCCACAACCCAGGCAAAAAAGAGTCACAAATATAAAATGATTCAATAGCCTAATGAAATATCGGGGAGGACTGATCCCCCTTGCAGTACCCTAGCTAATGTTGGATGACACCAGCCATTTCTTTGTCTTGAAGCCATTCTGTAAAAAGGCACTGCATGGTTCCACATCTTTGACTAGCTTAATGATGTTATGTGTTCTGACTTCTGAGACCAGCACTCATTACATTTATTCCAATTATTTCAAACGTACCTCAAATTCAAGGTAGTGATCTTTCAGTTTGTATTCATCGATTTCCTTGGCTTTAACTTTCTTGTCGGGTGGATAAGAGCGGTGCTCAGTCAGTTCAGTGGAAATTTGTTTCAGTTTGCCTTCATGGGATTTCAGCTGTTCATCCTGCGGAAAAATATTAGGTAGTTGAGTATTCAAAAAAAAAAAATCAGGAAAGGAAACTCAAAAGGGAAAAATAACCTGCCTGAAAACCTGGCATTGAAGAATCATTCAATTTGATGGAAATATGACAATTATAACCGTGGTATTTATTAAGTGCTTGCTCTGGGCTAATCGCTGCTGTAGATTCAAGGGTATGAGATCAGACATGGTCCCTCCCTCACAATTTATCATCTCCATTTTATAGATAAGGGATTTGAAATTTAGAGAGAATAAGAGGTATGTCCAAGGTCACACTACCAAGCCCATTCTAGGAAGTCAGGTCTGCTGACTTCGAATCCCTTGCTCTTCCCATGAGGCAAAGCAGACTCTCTGTGAAGACTTCAATTCATTGAAAGTTGAGCCTGCTTTGCTTCTCCTATTTATCTTCCTTCTCTTGTCCATTCTGCTGTTCATTCATTCATTCAAGAGTATTTATTGAGCACTTACTATGTGCAGAGCACTGTATTAAGCACTTGGAATCTACAATTCAGCAATAGAGGCAATCCCTGCCCAATAATGGGCTCACAGTCTGAACGAGGGAGACAGGCAGCAAAGCAAAACAGAACAAAACAAGTAGTCTGGTGCAGACATCATCAAGATAAATAGAATCATAGATGTATACACATCATTAACAAAATAGAGTAATAATATATACAAATATGCACAGTGCTGTGGGGAGGGAAAGGGGGAAGAGCAGAGGGTGGGGGGGATGGGGAGAGGAGGAACAGAGGGAAAGGGGGGCTCAGTCTGGGAAGGCCTCCTGGAGGAGGTGAGCTCTCAGGTTATTTGACCCCATTTATCACTGGGAAGGGCTCACCATGGTCTAACAGCTATTTAGTCCTGGACAAGGCCTCCTAGACCCTTCAATTTACATGTACAAAATGCAGGAATTAATGTAAGTTAAGTCCTTTGGCTGAGATCAACCAGGAGAACAGAATAGCTTGTTAAACCAGGAGCCCAATTTTTCCAGGTACTAAAGTTATTCCAGCATAGTAATTTAGACAGTGTGTCCTTGAGGCAGACAGCAATCCACTGAATCATCCAGGCTAATGTTCCTTCCAAAGTACCAAATGTGCTCCCAGGGAGTTGCTTAAGGTCTTTGAACACTTGGCTTAAATTTCTCAAGGTTTCTGGTTTATTTCTCAATTCTGTGAGACATGTTGACCTGCCCTCCTTTGTCTTTCCCTGTACCACAGTGTATGGCTACGGGCTTTCCACGTTTCCCATGTCTTCCTGAGACAGGCACTGCTACAATCAGGAAACATTCTTCTTGTTCATTTTGGAGATCTGGGACCACGTCTACCTACTCTGCTATACTACACTCTCCCAAACTCTTAGTGTAGTGCTCAGCACACATTAGGTGCTCAATAAATACCATCCAGTCTTTGGCTATAGTGAAGCATGTTTGTTCCTTCTGACTTCCTCATCAGTCTCTCCATTGGTTTTCCTGCCTCCACTTTCTCCTCTCTTCAGTCTCTCTCTCTTTATTCTGCCAGACCATTTTTTCTATTATGTCATTCTGTCTCTCTTCTTCTCAGAAATTTCCAATGATTACCCATTCCTCTCTGCAACAAGGGGAAATTCCTGAACACTGGCTTTTAGGCACTCAAATGGCTCTCTCCCTCCTACTTATCTACTCTTCTCCAATAACACCCCAGCTCACACTATTAATTACTCTTAAGCTTACCTATTTTCTTTGCTTTTTACCCCCATCACCTACTTCTTTCTCACACCCTTTTCTGCCTGAATTCTACCTCCTGCCTTCAAATTGGAGTCTTCTTCTCAACTTCAAAGTCCTTCTGAAATCATTGCCCATAGAAGGTCTTCTCCAATTAATAATCTCCCCAGGTTTTATCCCACCAAATGACACTTAAGCCCTCCTGAGTCACCTGAGCACCTGTGCTCTCACATCATTCTGCAGGACTCATGTATCTATTTTACATGTCTATTACTAACTTTTGTACTTCCTATTTCTTCTTCCCTCTATCTTTAATTTAATCTCTCTCTCTCTCTCACTAGATTGTAAACTCTCCGAGGACAGAGATCATGTCTACAAACTTCACTGTACACTCCCAAATGCTTAGTAAAGTGCTCTCAGACAGTAAGCACTCACACACTATTGACCGACTGATTTCAGGTATTGTCCACTTTGTCTCCTTAGTTTTTCAGTTACCCCAGCCCCATTAAAATTATAATAATTGTGGTACCTCTTAAGTGCTTACTATATGTTACTATATGCCAAGCACTGTACTTAGCATGGGGGAAGACATAAGATAAGCAGGTTGGATGCATTCTCTAGCCCACGAGAGGCTCATAGTCTAAGTAGGAGGGAGAAAAGGTATTTTATCCCCATTTTACATTTTGAGGGAACTGAAGCAGAGACAAGTTGTGACTTGCCCAAAGGTCATACAGCAGGCCAGTAGTATAGCTGGGATTAGAACCCACATCTTCTTCTTCTTGTTTTTTTAATGATATCTGTTAAGTGCTTACTATGTTACAGGTACTGTAATAAGTCCTGGGGTAGATACAAGCTAATCAAGTTGGACACAGTCCTTGTCCCACATGGGGCTCACAGTATGAAGCTCCACTTTAAAGATGAGGTAACTTAGGCACAGAGAAATTAAGTGGCTTACCCAAGGTCACACAGCAGACAAGTAGCAGAGCCGGTATTAGAACCCAGGGTTTTCTGACTCCTAGGCCTGACCTCTTTCCACCTGGCCACGCAGCAGCCAAATCTCCTACCAGTCTCTTGCCTAGACATGGCTGCTTGAGCAACAGATGAGAATTCACTTGCCTTGAAAACCTCTGTGAACTTTTCTACTCTGTTTCATATGGGTCTCATATATTCTAATTGTCTGAATCCAATCTGGGGCAATTTTACATGTGCAAATGAGACACCTGAATGAATTGTGTATGGGAATTAGATAAGCCAGATGTTCAACAAATTTTTTTTTCAGTTAAGTATGGATATCATGTGATTGTAAATTAGCAAAATTATCATATAGTTTTTGGATGTAATTTTTCTAATCTACACATTGTTTTTTTCAACAAGTGCTAAAGCTTTTTTTGTTGTTTTCTGAGCTCTTCTTGGTTCTTTAAAATCCTTTTCTTCTTTTGTTGCTGAATCGATTACTTATTCAAATGAATAGCAACTTCCCAAAATATGTTAGTCTTGCTTTGTTTTTAGTTTAATGAGCAACTCATTTTAAGAATATTAATAAAGCAATATTTGAGGGCAATAGTGAGCCCTTAATGTATGGCCACCAATTTAAGTTACATATGATTACTTAAATGATGTTGAAAAAAACCATATCTGGTATGTTAAAGAAAAATAGAGGTAAATTATAGTACCGATTTACATTTTTTCTGGCTAATTTATTTTTATACTTTTCTTCTGTAATAACAAATTAATATTCCTTATTGAATAATCCTGTGGCCCAGATAATTGTTGTAATATACTAAGAAATTTCATCCTTATCAAAATGTATACACATTGCATTTTCCACACTTTCTCCCTACATTTAAATATGCATTATACCATTCTCAAAATTTTACACTAATTTTTTTTTAATCAAATGGATTATTTCTTCATCAGAGCTGAAATTGGTCATTCCAAAATTCCAAATTAGTCTTTGGGTTTGTATGTTCTTGTGGATGCAGCTCTTGTTTTTTTGAGGACTCCACCCTTTCTTGTATTCAACCAAGTCAAGACTCTAACACACATGACTTGTTCAAGCTTACTTAATTATCTGGGTGATCTGGTCATTTCTATATGTTCAGTTCTCCCCAAGCCTAGGTTTTCAATAGGTGATTTGGCCAGAATGCAATAAGGGAATGAGGGGATGTTGTTCTGACACCACAAGCTGATATGAGCTTGGTGTGCTGCAATATTTTTTGTGTGCTTTGCTTTGGAGTACAGAGTAGAAATGGCTGGCTGCAGATATTGCTTTCTGTGTCACCTTTGCACTTTGATTTTCACCCTTTATTCACGCCTCAGCCCTGCAACACTAATGAACCTATCCCTTACTTATTTATGCTAATGTTCGTATCTGCCTCTAGATTGTAAACTCACTGAAGGCAGGAAATGTAGTACTGTATTCTCCCAAGTGCTGAGTACAGAGCTCTGCATACACTAAGTGCTCAATAAATAAAATTGATTGATTCACTGCAATGCAATCTATTACAACAGGGGGCATTATGGTGCAACTTTTCCCTACATGTGAGGTTTTGCAAGAGTGCAACCCATATGATTATAGGAGAACTTGGTGTACTGAATTTTTGACAGCATCTGAATTGAAGATGGGTCCAGTGGCTGAATGGTGACAAAGATTAATCAGTCAGTGGTATTCACTGAGCACTTACTATGTGCAGAGCACAGTACTTTGAAAGAATATATTAGAGTAGTTGATATAATCCCTGCCCACAAGGAACTTAGAATTTACTGGGGGAGGCAGACACTGCAAAAAATTACAGATTTTTATATAAGTACTGTGGAAGTGGGTCTCAGTTGAGAAGCCATGTGGTTTAGTGGAAAGAGCACGGGCTTGGGAGTCAGAAGAAATGGATTTTAATTGTGGCTCTGCCACTTGTCTGCTTTGTGACTTTGGGCAAGGCACTTAACAGTCACTTGTTAAAATAATCCTGCTAGACTGCAAGCTCCTTTTGTGCAGGGAACTTTTTTTACTAACTCTATTATATTGTATTCCCCCAAGCACTTAGCACAGTGTTCTGCACATAGTAAGCACCCAATAAATAATGATAATGTTGGTGTTTGTTAAGTGCTTACTATGGGCAGAGCGCTGTTTTAAGTGCTGGGGTAGATACAAGATAATCAGGTTGTCCCATTTGAGGCTCAGAGTCTTAATCCCCATTTTACAGATGAGGGAAATGAGGCACAGAGAAGTTAAGTGACTTGTCCACAGTCACACAGCTGACAAGTGGCAGAGCTGGGATTCAAACCCATGACTCTGACTCCCAAACCCAGGCTCTTTCCACTGAGCCACGCTGCTTCCCCTATTGATTGGTAGAGAGGAGTGTATGACACTTTATAAACAACCGAATCCACGAAATATTGACATATGGAGGATCCTAGGGGGTAAAAGGGGCCTCAGAGAATCCTTTTAGTCCAGTCTTCTGCTTTCAGACATATGAATGATCAAGGCAGTCATGACAGACATTGTTATTCTATTGTAGTTCTGCGGGGTTGGAAATGCCACAATCCCTCTTTGTAGCCCATTCCAGTGTTTTATCACTCTGATAATCATGAAGTCTAGTGAAACATATCCAGCTTTAATTTAAGCCTTTGTTCAGCCTCCTTGTACAGGGGAAGAGATGGTAAAGATGTCTATTAAAACCACTCATATACTTAAGGCAGTTACTAAGTCAGCCCTCAGTCTTTCTTCTACAGTCTAAATAACTTCATAGGCCATATCTTCCAGTCCTTTAATCACTTTCTCTTTGGTGGACCTTATGATTTTCACATTTATTACAGTCCAGAGCTGGACACAACAATAACCGTTTTCTTGTAATGTGAGGGTTCCATTCCTGATGAAATCAGAATAAGATAAACTCATGTAACAGTGCATAAACTTAACTGATTCCACGCACATGCATGCAACTGTTTCGATTAGTAAATACAGTGATTAAATGACCGATTCACAGATCTCTATCAGTTTGTCTTTATCTACTAGGGGCCACAGTCTCTTGAGTCCTTCTCTTTTATCCAAAGTGATTGAATAGTTTTTTTGATTTCTTTATTTCCTTTTACTCTCGGGGTAGTTGCTTCTTTCTAGTAATAACTTTTTAAATTTTGCCCTTTTGCCCTTATATAACCATGCTACCTCATCATACTCTTTGTGCAAATCCCCAAGTTTTGTCTCTATTCCCGGGCTTTTGTAGATTCTGAGCTCCACCAAAATGGCATTCTTATAATTTCTAATTTGTTCCTCAGCCTCCAAGACTGTCTTTTTGGAGAATAGCCTCCTTCCCTACATTCTTTAGCCTCTTTGGTTTTACTTTTTTTCTAGTGGATCTTCCTTCCTATTGAGTTTTTGAGTACTCAAATTTAGCGAAATTCAATTTGTAGTAGAAATGACAATGTGAAGGGAGCCTAAAATATATGCCTCTGACTAAAAGTTCAGGAGATACATGCAGAAAACGCAGAATAAAGTATGATGGTTCATGGACAAAAAGTCAGGAGAGGGCCTGTACAGGTGTACAGAGGCATCTGTACATCTCAGAGAATAAGGAAACGATTAATGAAAAAGAACTTGGGTTTTTGTAATCATAACATACACGAGATAGCATTTTTAAATAGCCATTCAAAGTTAGTAAATTTAAGGAACACCAATGACATATATTTGAAATATAGTTAAATCTTTGCTAAAGTGTCCCATGAAATTTTATATATGAATCAATGAACCAGTGGCATTTATAGAGCCCTGCAATCAATCAATTGCATTTATTAAGTGCTTATTATGTGGACAGCACTTAGGAGAGCAGAGTGCAACAGAGTTGGTAGACACCCTCCCTGCCCAAGAGAAACCTACAGTCTAGATGGGGAGACAGACATTAATATCAAAAATTAAAGATGTGTGCATAAGTCCTGTGGAGATGAGGATGGGATGACTATCAAGTGCTCAAAGGGTATATACATTCAACTGCATTGGTAACATAGAAAGAAGAAATTAAAGAAAAGAGGGTTTAATCAGGGAAGAGCCCTGAGAGATATGATCATAATAAGGCTTTGAAGGTGGGGAAGAGTGGTGGATGGATATATTTGGAGGGGGAGGGAAATTCCAAGCCATGGAGAAGACATGGGAAAGGGATCAGAAGTGAGATAGGTAAGATCAAGGCACAGTGAGCAAGCTGGCACTAAAGCAGTCCAGTATGCGGGCTGGATTGTAGTAGGAAATCAGTGAGGTAAGATACGTGGGGGTGAGCTGATTGAATGCTTTAAAGTGAATTGTAAGGAATTTCTTTTTGATGGAGAAGAGGAAGGCCAACTCCTGGAGGTTCTTAAGGAGTGAGGAGACTTGGATTGAACTTTTTTTAAAAGATGATTCAGGGTAGCACAGTACAGTATGGACTGGAGTGGGAAGAGACAGGAGTTTGGGAGGTCAGTGAAGCAGCAATCACAGTAGTCAAGGTGGGATATAAGTGCTTGGATCACCATAGTAGCCATTTGGATGGAGAGAAAAGGGTGGATTTTAGCAATGATGTGAAGGTAGAACTGACAGGATTTGGTGACAGATCGAATATTTGTGTTGCATGTTGTGTTGTTATATGAGTCGAGAAAAACGCCTAGGTTATGTGGGCTTGTGAGATAGGATAGTAGACCTTAAGCCCATCAATGGGCAGGGATTGTCTCTATCTGTTGCCGAATTGTACATTCCAAGCGCTTAGTACAGTGCTCTGCACATAGTAAGCGCTCAATAAATACTATTGAATGAATAGCATTGTCTACAGTGATGAGAAAGACAGGGGGTAGGCAAGGTTTGGTTGAGAAGATGATAAGGTCTGCTTTGGACATGTTTAGTTTGAGAAGGAGGAAGAACACAGGAATTTAATCCTCATTTTACAGATGAGGAAACTGAGGCACAGAGAAGTCAAGTGACTGGCCCAAGGCCAAACTGCAGACAAGTGGCAGAGCTGTGATTAGAACCCAAATCCTGTTACCCCCTAAGCCCATGCTCTTTCCACTAGTCCATGCTGCTTCCCCTGCTAAGCTAAAGTGCTGAGGGATTTCCCCAAATTCAAAAAACAAATGCTTTTGGAGTCCTGTTCCAGTTAGTCAGTCAATCAACTATATTTATTGGGCACTTACGGGGTTCAGAGCACTGTATTAAGCACTTGAGAGAGTACACTATAATAATAACAGACGAATTCCCTGCCCACACAGGCCTTACCTCTGAGTCATCCAAGGGCAGTTACAGCAGTAGTAGCAAAGGTATTTACTGAGCACCTACCAGATGAAATGCACTGTACGCCATGCCTTAATACCACTGCATTCAACTGACTCACATAGAACTTTTCGGAATTAATCAGTGTCCCACAATGTGGATACTTAACTATTACCTTGAGAAACTGATATGAAATTTTACAAGTTAAACTAGAAATTCCTGCCCCAGGCAGAAGCTAGGGTAGCGATCTAGCCAAATTCACCGTGTTGTTTTTTTCTAGCTCTGCCTCAATCCTATGCTAATATGCAGTACTGCAAATGTTTGGGTTTAAACTTTGTTTTACCTGGAGAAAAGAAAATGTACTTATGAAAAATAATGAGTAAATCCAGTTACCTGGGAGAGTTGTTCAAAAATGAATATTGCAGTTTGAACTAAACTGTTCTGACAATGATCATGTTTAATAATTGAAGTTAATATGTTTTGGATAGCATTCATGAATGCATTAAGGAAAATTCAGAAATAACAGTGCAGCTGAACATTTGTTTTATTTTTGCTTTACGAAGTGTCTCACACAATTTTAAAAAAATCAGGATGCTAATTATTTTCCATTACAGTTTTGCATTTTTATGGAGGGGGACTCTTACTGTGATGCATTATTCTATCATTTTAGACATGTAGCCATCCAACTTAGATGATGATGCTTCTGACGCTGAGATTTTTGTCTGCGTGGGTGGGTTGGGGTGAGAAAACTCATGTGTCTAACCATCCCTGCTGTCGAACCGACTGGATGACTGAAACCATCATGAGCCTTTCCTTTGATATTTTAGAGGTATATTAGTGGAAAATGATAAACATCCTGGGAATGCATGTTACAAAATGGAAAAAAATTCCACATGAACTGAAGGGGTGTGAAACCAGACTGTATATAAAGTTGGGTACTTGTTTACAACGTCTTAATTTAGTAGTACTACCAGCAATGGTAATTATTTAGTGATCACTGAGTGTCATGCCCTGAACTAACCTGGAAAAGCACAAAAGAAAGAAGTGATGAACTTCCCTCCCAAAAGGAGCTTACACTAACGGGGTAGGCAAAAATAAAAATATTTCAAATCTTTCCCCCTCTCTCTGGTGTCCAGCATTCATGATTACTCCTTAAATCACAGTCAAATTCATATTTTATTCTGTACAAATGGAAAGATCTGCTGACATCTCCTCTAGCTCACAAAGTGGAAAACCTGTACAGTCCTCTTAGCATCATCTTTGAAAATTTAACCCCATTTTAAGCTCTCTTAGCTAAAACCCCTTATCTGATTCTACTTCTGTTTGCATTTTCCCTGGCATGTGAACTACAAAGCTTGGAGTGTTTTTCCATGCTGTACCATAGGAAAGAAGATGCATTGATTGCCAGAAAGAATATGCTCTAGGTGAAGAGAGTCCAGATGATTAGGAAAACAAATGAATGAAAAAGGTGGTCACACTGATGAAGCCTGAACCATAAAAGTCCCTATTTCATTAAAAAAGGACAAACAACGCTGATGGCATTAGTAAATGTGTGGGATACAACCTCAGAGGAATTGAATCAGCAGATAGAGCTCAGTAATTGTACTGGTGGTGAAGGGAAGATGGATTTATGTAAAGGACCAGCTTATTTTTTTATCACAAGAGCCCAAACTTTCAGGACTGGATTGAAAATCAAAGGAACAGAATTCTTTATCAATCAATAGCATTTACTTAGTGTTTAGTATATACATGACATTATACTAAGCACTTGGGAGAGTAAAGTACAACAGAGTTAGACATGTGCCTGTCCACAAAGAGCTTACCCTAAAAAAATTTCCTTTGAGGAAGACTCCAGAAACTTCCTTGATAACACATTCCAGTACTTCACAGAACCATAAAGAAACAGTGTGGCTTTGAAAGAGCACAGGCCTGGGAGTAAGTGGACCAGGGTTCTGATCCCAGCCCTGCTATATGTCTGCTGTGTGATCTTGGGCAAGTCACTTAACTCTCCATGCCTCATTTATCTTATCTGTAAAATGGGGGTTATGACTGTGGGCCTCATGTTGGCCTAATGAATAGAGCACAGGCATGGGAATTAGAGGACTTGGGTTCTTATCCTGACTCCACCACTTGAGTGCTGCAAGTCACTTAACTTCTCTGTGCTTCAGTTCCCTCATCTGTAAAATGGGGATTAAGACTGTGAGCCCTATGTGGGACAGGGACTGTGTCCAACTTGATTTGCTTGTATCCACCCCGGCGCCTAGTATAGTGCCTGAAACATAGTAAGTGCTTAACAAATACCACAATTATCATTATTGTTAATTATTAAATGGACTGTGTCCAACCTGATTGGCTTGTATCTACCTTCACGCTTAGTAAAGTGCATGGCACATAGTAAGCACTTAGCAAATACTTTTTAAGGAAAAAAAATTAAAATTTCAGAGAGGAAATTCATCCTAATAGGTAATTTAAATACCACCATTTAAATGTATTCCCTCAATTTCAAGTGAAGCCACCAAGCTCCCAATCATCCCTTCATTAGTTCTTCATTTTTAAAGTGTTGAAAGTTGTCTCCCTGTTCCTAGTTCACACCTTTAGTCTGCTTCTCTAGGCTAAATAAATCCAGTTTCTTCAGATTTTCCTCAGATGGTGAGGAGGAAAAGACTCAAGAGGAATAATAATTATGGTATTTGTTAAGCACTCACTATGTGCCAAACATTATACTAAAAAGAATAACCTTGGAAGCCAACTGATGATATGGAGATGAGAAGATTTGGGGTGTAGGAGGCCATGGTAATGCCATCTGTGATAAAAGGGGAAAGATAAAGGGCAAAAGCCAAGCAGGACAGAATAATATTGGCAGAAGGATTAAAAAAGGTAAGGAAAGTTTTGATAAATAGATCAAAGAAAACAGAATGATTAGAAAAGACTAGTTAAGGTTGAGGCTCTAGAAATTGATGATAACTGTTGGAAATGAGCACACTGAAAAATCCCTCTCTTTCAAGTAAAATGAGCACATATATACAATTAGGCTATTTAGAAGATATTGTTTAAAAAAAAGAAAAACAAACTCTAATGAACAAAATCAGAGTTCTCAAAAATGATGGAAGGTACTTTTGAATTTGATTGCAATTTTGAACAAAAGTGCAATTTCAATAAAGGTATAAAATAGATGACACTGAATTATTAGAGAATTTGGCTGAAAGGAAGTGTGAATTAGTTCAAAAACAGCTAGATTGGATTGTGGAGATAAGACATAAGGAGAGAGGTCATTATATTGGGCCAACTGATAGCTGCTTCCCTCTTTCCATAACTGTTTTCAGTAATTACCATGAAAAGCAAGAAATAGCAAAATATTTCCCCAAAGGCAAAAAATAATACAAAAATGAAGTTGCCTTTTTCAGCAGAGTAGCACAAATCACAATGAAGTTACAGATTCGCAAACACCACAGCAGAGGTTGGAGAATAAAGGACGACTAGAAAGGCAATCTCACTCCCAGCGTTTCAGATGCTCATCTTATGTAATAATATTAATAACAAGAATAATAATTTTTGTATTTGTTAAGTACTTACTATGTGCCTGGCACTGTACTCAACACTGGGGTAGGTACACGATAATTGAGTTGGACACAGTCCCTGTCCCACCTTGGGCTCACTGTCTTAATCTCCATTTTACCGATGAGGTAACTAAGGTACAGAAAAGTGAAGTAACTTGCTCAAGGTCTCAAAGCAAACAAGAGACAGAGGCAAGATTAGAACCCAGGTCCTTCTGACTCCCAGGCCCATGCTCTATCTAGTAGGGTCATGCCACATCTTAAGATCAGAGGCCTCATCATTTAGGTTTTGTAAATCACAGAGCACTTTCCCGAATCTTTTTCAAAAAACACGTGGTGCATTTACGTTGGTTTTTCCTACCCTTTATCTCAATGTCAGTATTTTTAGTTTGGTTGAGTAAGGGGTGTTAGACTCTGCAAACCTATATTGTTTTGTTAGTGCTAACCCACACACCCACTGGATTCTTTCTCTCAGAGAAAAATGATCCAAAGCAATTTCTTCTTACCGACACTGCAATCACATCTTTGGGAGAACTACTTACCTGAGACAATTTTGTGGTAGTGGCAGGAAGAAGAGGGCGGCTGAACTTCTTCTGAGAGCCAATAGCTGCTGGAAATGGTGGCGCAGAAAACACAGCTGCGACACAATTAATTTTGTTTATCCACGCTTGCATTTCCTCTGGGTTCCTGTGAGAGATGGATATAGTTAGTCCTGTTAGGATATTGCTTGATTTGCTTAGTTTCACCTCACTGGCAATTTCCCTGGCAATGAAAAGCAGGTAGCTGAAAAGATTTGGAAAGACTTTCAATCTTCAGCCTTGCTTAAAGGCTCAGTGCAAGTCCAAACCCTGCCCTACTTGCTGGGAAGTGAACTCGGATAGAAGACATCTTCACCTGATCTTGTTTTTAAATGGGGACAGGGCCACATATCAACATATTGCATGAATAAAGGCTAAAATGGGAGAGGGCAGCTAGATCAGACTCACCACTCTGAGCCTGGTGAGAATTGAGGCACTCAGTGTCTTCATAATAACATTAATCCATAACACTATTCCATGCACAATGATACAATGATCCACAATCGATTATTATCACAATAATAATAATAATAGTATTTGTTAAAGCACTTACTATGTGCCAGGCATTGTATTAAGCGCTGGGGTGGATACAAGCAAATTGGGTTGGGCACAATCCCTGTCCCACTTGGGCTCAATATCTATCCCCATTTTAATGATGACTTAACTGAGGCACAGATAAGTGAAGCGAATCATCCAAGGTCACAAAGCAGACAAGTGGCAGAGCCAGGATTAGAACCCAGGCCCATGCTCTATCCACTACACCATGCAAGGCTATTGTTAATTGACAATGAAATTGCCTCTCATCAATGAATTCAAACATAAAACTTTGCTTAACTCCCTCTGACTCTGTCATCATTGATTTGATTTCTTTGGAGTGCCTTTTATAGATAATAACAATGGTATTTATTAAGCACTTATTCTGTTCCAAGAGCTGAAGTAGATACAAGACAGTCAAATCAGATACAGACCATGCCCCATATGGGCTACACAATCTAAGAGAGAAGGAGAACAGGTATCTTAACCTCATTTTAAACATAAAGGAACAGGGAAGGTGTAGAAGTTGACTTGTCCAAGGACACATGGCAATCAATTAATCACTGGCATTTACTGAGCACTGTACTAAGTGCTTGGGAAAGTCCAATACAATAGACTTAGACATGTTCCCTGTTCACAACAAGCTTATAGACTAGAGGGGAAGACAGACATTAATATAAGTAATTTATAGTATATAATTTAAAGATATGTACGCAAATGCTGTGGGGTTGAGGGTAGGGTGATTATCAAATGCCTAAAGGGCACAGATCCAAGTGCATAGATTACATAGAGGGACAGGGAGCTGGAGAGAAGAGGGCTTAATCAGGGAAGGTCTCTTGGAGGAGATGTGACCTTAATAAGGTTTTGAAGTCAAGGAGAGTGGTGGTCCAGCATATATGGAAGGGGACGGAGTTCCAGGCTAGGGGGAGGACATGGAAAAGTGTTGGTGATGAGACAGACAGGATTGGGGCACAGTGAGTAAGCTAGTGCTGGAGGAACAAACTATGTGGGTTGGGCTGCAGTGGGAGATCAGAGAGGAAAGGTTAAGATGGTTGATTGAGTGCTTTAAAGCTGATGGTATGGAGTTTCTGTTTGATGCAGAGGCAGATGGGGAGCCATTGGAAGTTCTTGAGGAATGGAAAGACATGGACTGAGCTTTTTTAGAAAAACAATCAGTGCAGCGAGAGTAAAGTGTGGACTGGAGTAGGGAGAGATAGGAGGCAGGGAAGTCAGCAAGGTGGTAGATGTGGTAGTCAAAGTGGAAGAAGACAAATGCTTGGATCACCATGATAGTTTGGATGCGGAGGAAAGAGTGGATTTTAGTCAGTATTCAGTTATATTTACTGAGCAATTACTGGGCACAGAGCACTGTATAAGCACTTAGGAGATGTTGTGAAGATAGCAATGACAGGTTACGGGTTTTTTAGATAGGGAGCCTATTGGTAGTGTCTGCGGTTATGGGAAAGATGGGAGAGGGCAGAGTTTGGGTGGTAATATAAGGAGTTCTGTTTTGGACATATTTTTAGTGTGATGTGTTGGTGGGATACCCAGGCAGAGCTGTTCTGAAAGCAGAAGGAAATGCAAGATTGCAGGGAAGGAAAGAGATCAGGGATGGAAATGTAAATTGGAGAATCATCTGCCTAGAAATGGTAGTTGAACCTATGGGAGTGAATGAGTTCTCCAAGGTAATGGGTGAAGATGGAGAATAGAAGGGGAATGTAAACTCCCCTCTAGACTGTATGCTCACTATAGGCAGGGAACGTTTCTGCTAATTCTTTTCTATTGTACTCTACCAAGTGCTTAGAACAGGGCTCTGTATATATTAAGTGCTCAATAAATACCACTGATTCACTGATTGACTGATTGACGTAGAACTGAGTCTTGAAGGACCCCCTACTGTAGATGATCCGCCAAGATCCGCCCTTTCCTCTCCACCCAAACGGCTACCTTACTATTACGGGCTCTCGTTATATCCCGGCTAGACTACTGTGTCAGCCTTCTCTCTGACCTCCCTTCCTCCTCTCTCGCCCCGCTCCGGTCTATTCTTCACTCCGCTGCCCGGCTCATCTTCCTGCAGAAACGATCTGGGCATGTCACTCCCCTTCTTAAACAACTCCAGTGGTTGCCTATCGACCTCCGCTCCAAACAAAAACTCCTCACTCTAGGCTTCAAGGCTCTCCATCACCTTGCCCCTTCCTACCTCTCCTCCCTTCTCTCTTTCTACCGCCCACCCCGCACGCTCCGCTCCTCTGCCGCCCACCTCCTCGCCGTCCCTCGGTCACGCCTATCCCGCCGTCGACCCCTGGGTCACGTCCTCCCGCGGTCCTGGAACGCCCTCCCTCCTCACCTCCGCCAAACTGATTCTCTCTCCCTCTTCAAAACCTTACTTAAAAATCACCTCCTCCAAGAGGCCTTCCCAGACTGAGCTCCTCTTCCCCCTCTACTCCCTCTGCCATCCCCCCTTTACCTCTCCGCAGCTAAAGCCTCATTTTCCCCTTTTCCCTCTGCTCCTCCACCTCTCCCTTCCCATCCCCACAGCACTGTACTCGTCCGCTCAACTGTATATATTTTCGTTACCCTATTTATTTTGTTAATGAATTGTACATCGCCTTGATTCTATTTAGTTGCCATTGTTTTTACGAGATGTTCTTCCCCTTGACGCTGTTTATTGCCATTGTTCTTGTCTGTCCGTCTCCCCCGATTAGACTGTAAGCCCGTCAAACGGCAGGGACTGTCTCTATCTGTTGCCGACTTGTTCATCCCAAGCGCTTAGTACAGTGCTCTGCACATATTAAGCGCTCAATAAATACTATTGAATGAATGAATGAATGAATGATGGGAGGCAGAGGAAGAGCCAACAAAAGGAACAGAAAAGAAGTAGTCAGAGATATTAAAGGACAAATAAGAGAAGACAATGTCAGTGAAACCAAGGAGAAGTGGGTGGTCTACAGTGTTGAAGACAGCTGAGAGGTCTAGCAGTATTAGAATAGAGTAGAGGCTGTCAGATGTAGTAAGAAGATAGTTATTGGTTACATTAGAAAAGACTGTTTCCATGGAATAAAGCAGGTGGGAACCAGAGTGGAGGGGATCAAGGAGACAATGGAGGGGAAGAATAGGAGACAGCAGGTATAAACACTTCTCTCAAAAAGTTACGAGAGAAGTGGTAGGAGATGGGGTGATAAATGGAGGGAGCCATGAGCTCAAGAGAGTGTGAATTTCGTTTTTTGTAGGATGGGGATATGTAAACATGTTTGAAAGCAGTGGGGAAGAAGCCTTTGGCAAGTAAATAGTTGAAGATGGCAGTCAAAGAGGGAAAAAGAGAGGGGGTGAGTGTTCTAAAAAGGTATGAGGGGGTGGGCTCAGAAGCACAGGTGGAATGGGTACATTTAGAGAGGAGTTTAGTGACTGTGTTGGGGAAAGAACAATGGCTTCCTATTGACTTCCAGGCCCCAGCTCTATCCACTAGGCCAGGCTACACTAAAATAACTAATACTTTTCATTTTTGCCGACACTGCTACTCAACAGGCTCAACAGTATTTCTCTGGTAGTGAAATCTTGGGGCTGCTTCTTGGCAAAATTCTGAAAAAAGTCATCAAACCTGGCTTCTCCAAATTCCTCATCGACCAACATTCTTCTTCCATCCTCAATGGTTTCCCCTCTCTCTGTTGAAACAAACTGCCTTATTCAAATGAGTCACTAAATCCTCCACTTCTATTAAACACAGGCCTCACACTTGTTACCAATTTTGATGCCAAGAGAACAATCTGTACCCTCTTCAGCTTCACCATCCATAAAGCACTGAAAGACTTTGGTTTAGCTTTTGCTTCTTTTGGGATTCTGCACCACTGTTCTCTACAGTTTTGCAGGCATCCCTCTCTCTCACTCTCTGGCAGACCTTCATTCTGCCAAATTGTGCCATTCAAACAGTTGTCTCAGCATATTCACTACAACATCTTTTCTTCTACAGACTTTTTGTAGACTCTGCCTCTTCTAACGGGTGAAGCAACAGACTCTCAATCTGAAGGACCCCATCGACCATTTCTAATCCCACCATCTGCTCCTGTGGTTTAGGCTTTTTTTATTCTTCTCTACTCACCAGTGTGATGGCCTAAGCTAATGTCAGGGAGTCAGGAGACCTGGGTCTGAATCTCAGCTCTGCTGCTTGCCTGCTGTGAGACCTTGGGCAAGTCCCTTAACTTTTCTGTTCCTCAGTTTCCTCATTTATAAAATGGGTATTAAATATCTGTTCTCTCTCCCCCTTAAGACTGTGAACTCCTCTGAGCCAGGGAAGGGCTGCATTTGATTTGACTGAATTATATCTACCTCAGCGCTTAGCACATAGTAAGTACTCAAGCACCTCCACCATCATCATTATTATGATGATTAGTACCAGTTCTTTGGAGGTTTTCCTCACTCTCCAAAGTTAAGGAATTGCAAGAAAAAAAAGACGACAGAGTAATAACAGCAACCCACCACCCCTATTGCTTTTTCAGATAAGGCTGTTAAAATTCTTCTTGGTGAGAAATGATAAAACACGTTGCTCCCATCTGCATGAATAGAAAAATGAACAGATCAAAACATACTGGGCTTGAAAAAGCAAGACTCTCCAGTCGGCTGTTTTCAGTTTTAACACATTTGGTCTCTTCTCGTAGTCTGTTGCCTTGGATGCCAGAGCATGGTGCACACTAACTGCGTTTTTCAAATCATCTTCAGACAAAGCCTTTTCTGGTTTGTATTCATCCTGGGTTAAGAGAACAAAGATACATTATTTCACTCTTTTCTTGAAAGAGAAAAAAATTTCAAAGATATACAGTTCCCATAGGTTCCATTGATGCCAAAACTAATGTCACTAAAAACACCTTACCCTATAAAAGCTTCCCTGTCTGACAACTATTATGTTAAAAATAACATCATAATGAATCAGGAGATAGACACAAATAGCAATGCAACTTTCTTTAGATCCTTTCTCAGTAAGAAAAAGGGACAAGGTGGTTTGGTTATCATGACGTGAGTAAAAGTCATAAACAAATAAAAAACTCAAATATAAATTAAATTGCACCTCTATTCTATACAGATACATAATATTGAAAAATTATCCTAATTCTGTACTGTCCTACACCAGATATAAGAGCAAATTCACAACGAGAAAGAAATAGAAAATTAGTGAAAATTGTATGCTAGTAGAAGTTTTAATATGTTTAAATCCATGCTGTTATGTCTGCTCTGAAGCTGGGAGTATTTTTGGAGCTTTTGTTGCAACATTTTTTAAACATTATATTCAGTGGTATGGTTTCAAAGAGCTTCAAGAATAATAATCAATGGTATTTGAATGAGTACTTAATATGTGCAGAGCACTTTACTAAGCACTTGTGAGAGTACACTAGGATAGATAACTGATTTGAGTGGCAGACCTCTCTAGAGCTTGGACCTGCCTCTTGCTTCTGCTGTACTCTCCCATGTATTCAGTATAGTACTTTGAACCCAATAGGTACTCAATAAATCCACTGATATCCCTCACTGATTGAATGGGGATAAGTCCATGATCAGTAATCGACTAGAGCATGTATCTATTGTTATATTGTACTCTATCAAGCACTTAATACAGTGCTGTACACATAGTAAGCACTCAATAAATACAATTGAATGAATGAATAGAGCACATTGTGACTATTAGCTCTATTGTGCTCTGCAAACAGTAAGAGCTCAAAAGATACTACAGATTGATCAGAGCAGAGTCTTTGGGAATAGCATGATATGTTCAAGAAAAGGAGAAAGAGGGTGAGCAGGAAAAAGTGAAGGCATGAAAAGGGGAGGATGTTCTCTTGTCTGAAACACCCTTAGATTCCTCAAAACACAATGCCCCCACCCCCCAACCCATTTTTCAAGCCCTCTTAAAAAGGTCCTTCTTCCAGAAAGTACCTCTTGATTCATTTTCGCAACTTCTTGGTAAAGCCATATCATTCACTCACTTCTGATTTTGTGTTTACGTGTCTCCATTTATGTCTATCGTCTCAGTCTCAACTATTGTATCTTCATTAATTGATGTCTACTAACTCCCCCATTATTTTTTAAGGACTTCAAAGGCAGGGATTGTCTCGCACTTTTTTTTTGGTATGCTCTCTAAGAAGAAAGTTTTGTAGGGTGGAAAGGGCTGCCTTCCAATCTTTACAATGTTGGTAAGACTAGGACTAATGACTATTAGGCTGAAGCAGTGAGATACCCAAAGATTGTTCCCTCCAAATATTATTTAGCCTGAAGGTTTATTGTTTTGGTGATTTCTTTATTGTTGTATTTTAACTTGTTTTATTATGGTTTACATTATATTCTTATTGTTTAATATGTCCATCCACCTCCATTTAGACTATGAGCTCCTTGTGTATCGTGGGCCCATTCTTTTGTAATTGATTTTGTGTAAGTACTGTAAATGCCTAATAAATGTTAGTAATAATAAAAATGAGGGTATTAGTTAAGCACTTTCTAGGTGCTGACCACTATACTAGAAGCAGCGAAGCTGAGAAGCAGCATGGCTCAGTGGAAAGAGCATGGGCTTGGGAGCCAGAGGTCATGGGTTCGAATCCCAGCTCTGCCACTTGTCAGCTGTGTGGCTGTGGGCAAGTCACTTAACTTCTCTGTGCCTCAGTTACCTCATCTGTAAAATGGGGATGAAGATTGTGAGCCTCATGTGGGACAACCTGATTACCTTGTATACCCCAGCGCTTAGAACAGTGCTCTGCACATAGTAAGCGCTTAACAAATACCAATATTATTATTACTATGTAAAAATAAGAAAATCAGGAAGGACACAGTTCCTTTCCCACACAAGATTCATAATGTAAAGATGAGGGAGAACAGGTATTGCAGGACGGAGAGAAGTTAAGTGATTTGCCCAAGATCATAAAGCAGGCAACATGTAGAGCTGGAATTAGAATGTAGGTTCTCCCATCTCCCAGGCCTGTGCTCTTTCCACTAGGCAACACTACTTCTACTGTTAATACTGAGAAGGATGAAAGGTAGGAAGAGGAGGAAGATGAAGAAAGGCAGGAAAAAAAAGAAGAAAAAACAACAGGCTACCGAAGATAGCACAACAGATATTCATTTGGGGAACAGTTTTGCACAGTCCAAGGTCTTTGGAAAGTGGTTGTTTAGTAAAATAAATGAGGATCACTTTCCCCACAAAGAGAGCAAAGTTTGCTTGGTCGTAAGTATTTGCATCTCATATTAATGGCCATTTTAAGTACTACCCAGTTCTAGACAAAAACCTACAACAATAACAATAGAGGACTATAACTACAAAGAAGGAAATGATGATAAACTGAGTGATTATTCCCCAGCCTCAAATTGTCCTGACTTCATAAATTTCTTTTCTGGTGTCTTGAGGATCTTTAAAAGTTTACCTTTGTTTCCTGAACCTGGGTTGAAGATGGAATGGAGGGAAGTAAAGACCATTAAATAGACAAAGACCCGAAGACACAAAAGAGACAGAAAAAAATCTACTGGCTAAAAGAATGACACTTTTAGCCTTCACCTTCACCTCTCCGCAGCTTAACCCTCCTTTCCCCCCATTTCCCTCTGCTCCCCCCACCCTTCCCATCCCCTCAGCACTGTACTCGTCCGCTCAACTGTATATATTTTCATTACCCTATTTATTTTGTTAATGAAATGTACATCGCCTCGATTCTATTTAGTTGCCATTGTTTTTACGAGATGTTCTTCCCTTCGACTCTATTTATTACCATTGTTCTTGTCTGTCCGTCTCCCCCGATTAGACTGTAAGCTCGTCAAACGGCAGGGACTGTCTCTATCTGTTGCCGACTTGTTCATTCCAAGCGCTTAGTACAGTGCTCTGCACATAGTAAGTGCTCAATAAATACTATTAAATGAACACTTCACAAAACAGTTATTTGTTTAGTGTTACTAATGTTATTATAATTAGCACTTTGGTTTCTGGCAGGGACTATAGCAACAGGGAACAGACCTGAAACTCCTAAATAATCCCAATAATAATAAAATATCTCTTGACTATTACAGTTATTGCAATAGATAAGCCCAGAGGCTTTAAACAACAGGAACACAGCGTGGCTCAGTGGAAAGAGCACGGGCTTTGGAGTCAGGGCTCATGAGTTCGAATCCCAGCTCTGCCACTTGTCGGCTGTGTGACTGTGGGCAAGTCACTTAACTTCTCTGTGCCTCAGTTCCCTCATCTGTAAAATGGGGATTAAGATTGTGAGCCCCACGTGGGACAACCTGATTCCCCTATGTCTACCCCAGCGCTTAGAACAGTGCTCGGCACATAGTAAGCGCTTAACAAATACCAACATTATTATTATTATTATTAACACTTGAAAAATTGAGAAAAGAGTACTCAAGCACATTAGTTACCTGTTCCTTGTAAAATGATTGGCATTTCAGCTTCCAATGTTTGGATTTCCCCAGTGCACCTTAAGTACGGTATAGCTACCCAGGGGAAAGTTTGGAGAATGCAGGCCTCAACTATAAATGATCACTGGAGCGGCAGTCTCAAAATATACCTGGCTGATACCAGGTTATTTACTCCAAGGGTGACAATAACCTTCTGCACAATCCAGCAGAGAAAATTGAGAAGATAAAAAACCAAGGATTATTATGCTCTATCTACAAAAGTATCCCAAGACAGCATAGACAAGAGACCCAGGTTATAGTCCCAGCTCCACCACCTGCCTGCTGCATTAAATTGGGCAAATGTTTTTTATTAGTAGTAGTAGTATAATTTTCATGTCATTTGCAAAGTGTTTACTATGTGCCAGGCACTGAATTAAATGCTGGAGTAGATACATGTTAATCAGGCAGGCAGTCCATGTCCCACATGGGGCTCACAGTCTTCACCCCCATTTTACAGATGAGATAACTGAGGCACAGAGAAATTAGGGGACTTGCCCAAGGTCACACAGCATACAAGTGGCAGAGCCAGGATTAGAATTTAAGTCCTTCTGATTCCCAGGCTCATGCTCTGTGCCTCAGTTTTCTCATCTGTAAAATGGGGATAGGATGCCTATTCTTTCACCCCAAGGCTGTGAGTCCCATATATGATAACTGCTAGCATTATCATTATTTCTCGTGTACCTGCCAACTGCAGAATGAAGCAATTAAACACAGTCCCCATCCAGATCGTTGTCTACCAACTCTGATGTATCGTACTCTTCCAAGCACTTAGTACAGGGCTCTGCACACAATAAGTGCTCAATATATATGATTGATTGATCAAAGTCCACCAAGAGGAAAATTTGGTCTTTCACTTGTTCATCTGGATTTTCCCTCAAATATGAAGTTGTGGATGGGAAGAGCCACCTTAAGGAATTGGACCCATATGGGATACTGCTCCCACCCCTACTTCCCTGTCCGTTTTATGACTTCAGGACAAGAGTCTTCTTTCTTGTAACACAAGAAAAGATTATTTTATATTCTTTCTAGATCTTGGAACATATTAACAACTTAGAATTCACACAGAATTGCCTGTTTTTTGTTTATGGGTAGGGCATCTAATATTTAAAATTTGCTCTTTAAATTGATGCAAGAGAGAAAATCTAAAAAAAAACAACTTTATTCATCTCCAGAAATTTTACACTTTTTTTACTTTTCAGGTTTGTTCAGTACCTCTAAAATGGTTTTCTTAAATAGTCCAATAAACTAATATTACATTTGAAAAGTTCTTCCCTCTCCCTGCCTTTTAAAATTGTACTCAGAATTTTAAAAGGATAAAGTTCATTACTACAGTGATAATCCATAGTGCTAGTCAAGCCTGATTAAAGTGCCACTCCTTTTTCAAAAAGGCAATAAAGGTAATTACCTTAATAATGTTAATAGGCTGATAATAGCATGTGCTAGTGCTATATATATAATTAAAATAAGTTCTCTTTAGTGTTGCCTTTCTTAAATTATAATAAAGATTCAGTAGAGACCCTAGAAGGAGCACTGATTTGGTCATTCATTATTTTGTCTCTCTCATTTTTTAGTCCAAGCTTCCAATTACCTTGATTACTTTTCTCTACTTCCTTTCTGCCTTCTGTCCAATGAAATTTTTATCTATTTTGAGTTGAACCTCCCCCCCAAAAAACACACAAAGGGAAGCAATGTGTTGCCATGTGACAGAATAATGGCATTATGTTATATCTCAGCTTTCCAGGGATGGTAATGAGGGCATTTATTAAAGCATTTACTATGGGCTGAGCAACAGGAAAACAAGATAATCTGACAGAGTCCCTGTCAAACACAGGGCTCACAGGCTAGGAAGGAGGGTGAGTAGATATTATATAGATGTAGTACTGAAGCACAGAGAAGTTAAGTGACTTTCCAAGATCACACAGCAAGTGAGTGGAAAAACCAAGACTAGAACCCAGGTCTGGCTCCTAGCCTTGAGTTCTTTCCACCAAGTGGTGCTTTAACCCATTACTGCTGCTTGAACATATTCTGTCACAAACATGGCTGCAGCCTGCTCTAGGCTGAGAGTGCTTCAGAGTATTTTTGGGTAGGACATCTAATCTTTAATTTTTGTTTTTTAAATTGAAGCATGAGAAATTTTTTTTAAAAAAAAACCTTTATTCATCTCCAACGATTTTACACTTTTTATACTTTTCAGGGTTTTTTTGTTTTGAGGGTGTCTAGTTTTTCTGTATTTTTTTTGGTATTTTTTACATGGTTACTATGTGCCAGGCACTGTACTGAGCACTGGGATAAATATAATGTTAGACACAGTCCATGTCCCACATGAGGCTCACAGTCTTAATTCTCATTTCACAGATGAAGTAGCTTAGGCACAGTTGCATTTATCTATTTGCCTAAGTGTGTACTTGTGTATTTTTTAATGGTATTTGTTAAGCGCTATGTGCCAAGCACTATACTACGCAATGGAGTAGAAACAAGATGATTAGGTTGGACACAATCCTTGTCCCACATAGTGCTCATAGTCTTAATACACAATTTGCAAATGAGGTAACTAAGACATGGATAAGTTAAGTGACTTGCCCAAGGCCATGCAACAGACAAATGGAAGAGCTGAAATTAGAACCCAGGTCCTTCTGACTCCCAGGCTTGTGCTCTCTCCAATAAGTCACATTGCTTCTCTCGGTGAGTTTCAGTGCGTGAGACCATGTGTGTGCTTCCTCTAGTGTTTGTTGCCATATGAAGTTGAGTGGGCTGAAAATGTCCACCTTCCCCATCTTCAAAGCCCTACAATAATCATACCTCCTCCAATTTTCTTCCCCTGACTTCCCCTCATTCCCCTGTTCTATCCACCCTCCCCTTTACATCGCCAATACTCTTGGATGTGTATCCCTAAGCACTTTAATATTCCAGCTCCAGCACCACAACACTTATGTACATATCCTTATAGTCTGCCATTTCTCCTATCTGAAATTAATTTTAATGACCAACTGCCCCTCTAGACTGTAAGCTCCTTGTGGGCTGAAATCATATCTACCAGTTCTATTGCACTGTACTCCCCCAAGTGCCTCATAACAAGTGCCACACTTAAGTGCTCAATAAAAAACACTGATCGATCAATCAAATGATTGGTTCAAGAAGAGTCTGGAAAATTTCCAAAGAAGATACGTATCTATGGACTTCCAGAGGAAAGTTAAGGGTGATGGTACAGTCCTGACCAATAGGATGGACGTCAAGGAGGGCACCTGTCACCCTGTTAAGCATCCTAATGCTATGAGAGATAGTAGGCCAGACCCATCTGACCTAATTATGGCATTTCTTCAGATTGTAAACTTGTCTCTAGATTGTAAACTTGTCTCTAGATTGCAAATTCATCTCTAGACTGTAAATTCATTGTGAGCAGAGAACGTGTCTACCAACTCAGTTGTACTGTACACCCCAAGAGCTTAGTTCAGTAATTTGTATACAGCAAGTGCTCAGTAAATACCACTGATGATGATTTCTTATTTGAGAGTTTAGCTGAGGTGCCTCTGAGATAAACAGGTGGAACAAAGTCACAGATTGGCCCTCTGATTTGCTTTGGCAGGGTCAAGGTGAGGGCAGGGGGTGCTATGACAGAAATAATCACCTTCCCAGAGAGCCAGTGTACATGTAGTTTTATTTAAGAGTGCTCTAACCCACGTTATGGTTGACTGATTGTACTGATCTGCTTGTTACCATGTGTTTTCAAATCACAGTTTGGCTAGAAAGCTACAAGGCAATTAGGGAAAATTCCTCCAACAATGTGGGCCTGTTGGGGCTTTCTGTGGGTCACATCATAGAAGGAACAGCTTGTGCACCTGTGCATGGCATGGGGACATGTGAGTACCAGAGCATGTGTTTCCCTTAATGGGAGGTTTTGCACGGGAGGCTTTGCACGAATGCAACCCGCTCATTATAGGAAAGTTAACTGTATTCTGGAAGGAAATCTTAAGCATTTGTTTTCTATTGGATAAAAATAGAAACAATAGTTAATAAGGGGGTGACATTACAAGGCTTCTTAGACAGTATCTAAACTGCAGAAAACTTCAATAGCTGGTTGGAGCTGTTTCTAGTGAATGTCTTACCAGTGAACAGCAGTATGCGGTCAGGAACGCAAGTCATACTGGGTATGAATAAACAGAAATCTAAAAATATACAATAACACTCTATACTGAAATGTCATTTATTTTACTTTACCGTATGCTCATTATGCTTATTTTCTTCAAACCAAGCTAGCCTGTAATGTTGTCTAATACCATTTCATGCTATGTGAGCTCAGCATGCTTTTCTGAGACTTCCAATACGATCTCGTTAGCATGACTTTGAGCGTATTTAGATGTTAAATAAGCTTGGTGCACTCAAAGAATGGGGACCTTTGGAATGGAGAAGCCTTTTTACAGCAAAGCAGAGCTTTACTGTCTGAAGGTGGGCAGGGAATGTGTCTACTTATTGTTATATTGCACTCTCCCAAGAGCTTAGTATAGTGCTTTGCACACCATAAGCACTGAATAAATAGGACTGAATGAATGAAAGGAACCTAGTATTTTGTTGCCCTGTGGCTGGTGTCCTCCCTTCCAGACATCTCTACTTGGATGTCACACCAACCTTTCAAATTTAACGTGTCCTCTTCTTCCCACTCAATCCTTGTCCTCCCCATGACTTTCCCATGATTATAAATGACACCAATCTCCCTGTCTCAAGAGTGTGTAACCATGGCATTATCCTCGACTCAGGGCTCTCATTCAACCTGCATATTCAGTCTCTGTCACCAAATCCTGTAGGTTCTACCTTCACAAAATCTCAAGAATCCATCTCTTCCTCTCCACCTAAACTGCTCCCATGCTGATCCAAGCACTTATCTTACCCTACTTTGACCTCCTTCCTGCTCTCCCATCCACTAACTGTAGGGGTTTCTCAAGGGTCAGTTCTTGGCCCTCTTCTGTTCTCCATCTATACTCTCCCTTGGTGAACTCTTTCGCTCCCAAGGCTTCAACTGTCATCTCAATGCAGATGACACCCAAATCTACATCTCCTCCCCTGTTCTCTCCTCCTCCCTTCAGGCTTGTATCTCCTCCTGCCTCTGACACCAGGACGTCTCCACCTGGATGTCTGCCCACCACCTAAAACTCAACATGTCCAAAACTGAGCTCCTTATCTTTCCTCCCAAACCCTGTCCTCTCCCTGACTTGTCTGACTCTGTGGACTGCCCAACCATCCTTCCTATCTCACAAGCCCGCAACATTGGTGTCATCCTTGACTCAGCTCTCTCATTCACCCCACACATCCAATCTGTCACCAACGCCTGCCGGTCTCACCTTTACAATATCATCAAGATCCAGCCTTTCCTCTCCATCCAAAAGGCTATCGTGCTGGTACAAGCTCTCATAATATCCCAGCTGGATTACTGTGTCAGCCTCCTCCCTGATCTCCCTTCCTCCTGTCTCTCCTCACTCCAGTCTATTCTTCATTCTGCTGACCGGATCATCTTCCTACAGAAATGCTCTGGGCATGTCATTCCCCTCCTTAAAAACCTGCAGTGGTTGCCTATCAACCTCCGTACGAAACAAAAACTCCTCACTCTTGGCTTCAAGGATCTCCATCACCTTGTCCCCTCCTACCTCACCTCCCTTCTCTCTTTCTACTGCTCACCCTGTACACTCCGCTCCTCTGCTGCTCACCTCCTCACTGTCCCCCGTTCACGCCTATCCCACCGTCGACCTCTGGCCCACGTCTTACCGCTGTTCTGGAATGCCCTCCCTCCTCACGTCCGCCAAACCAACTCTCTTCCCCTCTTTAAAGCCCTTCTGAGAGCTCACCTCCTCCAAGAGGCCTTCCCAGACTGAGCATCCCCCTTTTCCCTCTGCTCCCCCTCCACCCTCTGCTCCTCCCCCTTTCCCCTTCACCTCCCCTCAGCTGAGCCCCCTTTCTCTCTGCTCCTCCCCCCTTTCCCTCCCCTCAGCACTGTGCTCATTTGTATATATTATTTATTACCCTATTTATTTTGTTAATGAGGTGTACATCCCTTGATTCTATTTATTGTGATAATCTTGTCTTGTTTTTGTTTTGTTCTATTTTGCTCTGCCATCTGCCTCCCCGATCAGACTGTGAGCCCGTCACTGGGCAGGGATTGTCTCTAACTGTTGCCGAATTGTACATTCCAAGCACTTAGTACAGTGCTCTGCACATAGTAAATGCTCAATATGTATTATTGAAGGAATGAATGAATGAATCTTCCTGCTTCCTATGTCTCCCAACTCAAGTCCTTACCTCATTCTGCTTTTTATTTTTTCATTCTGGGAAAAGGGGGAAGTTCAGTCTGGGAAGGCCTCTTGGAGGGGGTGAGCTCACAGAAGGGCTTTAAAGAGGGGAAGAGAGTTGGTTTGGTGGACGTGAGGAGGGAGGGCATTCCAGAACAGCGGTAAGACGTGGGCCAGAGGTCGACGGCGGGATAGGCGTGAACGGGGGACAGTGAGGAGGTGAGAGGCAGAGAAGCAGAGTGTACTGGGTGGGCAGTAGAAAGAGAGAAAGGAGGTGAGGTAGGAGGGGACAAGGTGATGGAGAGCTCTGAAGCCAAGAGTGAGGAGTTTTTGTTTCGTGCAGAGGTTGACAGGCAACCACTGGAGGTTTTTAAGGAGGGGAGTGACATGCCCAGAGTATTTCTGTAGGAAGATGATCTGGGCAGTGGAATGAAGAATAGACTGGAGTGAGGAGAGACAGGCAAAAGGGAGATCAGAGAGAAGGCTGACACAGTAATCCAGCTGGGATATTATGAGAGCGTGTACCAGCATGATAGCTGTTTGGATGGAAAGGAAAGGGCGGGTCTTGGCGATATTGTAAAGGTGAGACCGGCAGGCGTTGGTGACAGATTGGATGTGTGGGGTGAATGAGAGAGCTGGGTCAAGGATGACACCAACGTTGAGGGCTTGTGAGACGGGAAGGATGGTCGGGCAGTCCAAAGTCAGGGAGAGGACAGGGTTTGGGAGGAAAGATAAGGAGATCAGTTTTGGACATGTTGAGTTTTAGGTGGCGGGCAGACATCCAGGTGGAGATGTCCTGGAGACAGAGGCAGGAGGAGATACAAGCCTGAAGGTAGGAGGAGAGAACAGGGGAGGAGATGTAGATCTGGGTGTCATCTGCATTGAGATGATAGTTGAAGCCTTGGGAGCGAATGAGTTCACCAAGGGAGTGAGTATAGATGGACGTCCTGGAGGTAGAGGCAGGAGGAGATACGAGCCTGAAGGAAGGAGGAGAGAACAGGGGAGGAGATTTGGATTTGGGTGTCATCTGCATAGAGATGATAGTTGAAGCCATCTCCACACTCCTCAAAAACCTCCAAAGGTTCCACATCCATTGCTCCATCAAATGGGAACCCTTACCATCAACTTCAAGGCACTCATTCAGCTCTTCCCTTCTGACCTCACCTTGCTTATTTCCTACTACAATCCAACCCACACTCTATGCTCCTCTAATTCCAACATTTTCTGTACTCGATCTCATCTGTCTCGCTACCAACCCCTTGCCCACATCCTCCCTCTGGCCTGAAAATCTCTACCCCTTCCTATCTGACTTTCCCCACATTCCAAGCTCTCCTACATCTCCAATTATTAATGGTATTTATTGAGTGCTGTGTGCAGAGTACTGTACTAACCACTTGAAGAGTGCAATACAACAGAGTTGGCAGACATGTTCCCTACCCACAATGAGCTTACAATGTAAAGGGGGAGACAGATACTAATATGAATAAATGATTTATAATATATAATTTATAGATCTGTACAAAACTGCTTTGGGGCTGAAGATTAGATGAATATCATTTGGTGAGCCCACAATGAGCTGCCTTATTAGTGACTGTTCATGATCTCATGAAGGCACTGATGGGCTCTACCTGAGACAGGTGATTGCTGGCCTATGGAGGCAGAGCATGGAGGGAGATGTGGCTTTCTCTCCCTGTTCTGCTCGATAATGGGCCTGGACCAATCAATGAATGCCACGTAGAGCCACAGCTGCGATGCCTAAGCCAGATAAAAGGCAGTGGTTTTGAATCTCAAGGAGGGATGAGCAGCACAAAAGCAAGCAGGAGGCATAAAGCGAAGCACCTGGAGAAGAAGCATGTAGAGGAGAAGCAAAGAAGCATATTGAAAGCAGTAGTAAAGCAGCACTTGAAAGCAGCAGAAGGCAGCAGCTCTTGGAAGCAGAAAGAAGCAGCACTGGCAGAATGGGCTCCCTTGACCAGCAGACTGGTATTGGACCCTTGGTGGAGTGGAGTGAGTAAGTGTGTGTATGTGTCACTCTCTTACACTTTGATAAAACTAAGTAAAAAAACTTTCCACAGTAACCTTGGTGATCAGAAGTGTGGTTTGACTTTACTATGTGTCACCGAGGCTTCCCGGTCCAGGAAAGTCCTGGTTGGTATGATACAGGGGGTTTGTGACACATCAAATGCCCAAAAGACACACATTCAAGTGCAAAGATGACATTGAAGGGATAGGAAGCCAGGGAAATGAGGGCTTCATCCAGGAAGGCCTCTTGGAGGAGATGTGACTTTAATAAGGCTTTGAAGGTAGGGGGAATGGTAGTCTGGTGTATATGGAATAAGAAGAAGTTCCAGGCAAGGGGAAGGATGTGGGTGGTGGTGAGATAGCCAAGATCAGGGCTCAGTGAATAAGCTGGTGCTAGAGGAGTGAAGTGTGCGGGCTGGACTGTAGTATATCAGAAAGGGAAGATAAGAGGAGGTGAGCTGATCGAGTGCTTAAAAGCCAATGATGAGGAGTTTCTGTTTGATGCAAAGGTGGGTGGGGAACCACTGGAGATTCGTGAGGAATGAGATGTGGACTGAAAATTTCCTTAGAAAAATGATCCATGCAGCAGAGTGAAGTATGGCCTGGAGTGGAGGGAGACAGGAGGCAGGAAGGTCAGCAGTCATCAAGGTGGGATATAAGTGCTTGGATCAGTGTGGTAGCAATTTTGATGGAAAGTACAGGGAAGATTTTAACAATATTGTGAAGATAGAATTGACAAGATTTCATGATGGATTGAATATGTGGGTTGAATGAGAGAGATGAGATGACGCAAGGTTTCAGGATTGTGTGACAGGGAGGGTAGTGGTATGTCTACAGTGATGGGAAAGGTGGGGAGCGCAGGGTTTGGGTGGGAAGATAAAGAGTTCTGTTTTGGACATATTAAGTTTGAGGTGACAGCAGAACATTCAGGTAAAGATGTCCTGAAGGCAGGCGGGAATGTGAGACTGCAGAGAAGCAGAGCAGGCAGGGATGGGTAGATTTGGTAATTATCGACATAAAGATTGCAGTTGAAGGCATGGAAGCAAATGAGTTCTCTGAGGGAGTGGGTGTAGATGGACAATATAAGGTAACCCAGAACTGAGCTGTGAGATTGGGTGGCAAGGAGGAGTCTGCAAAAGAGACTGAGAAGGAGCCATTGGAGAGAAAGGAGAACCAAGAGGAGACAGTGTCAGTGAAGTCAAGTTTAGATAAATTTTCAAGGATAAGAGGGTGGTCTAATAATAATAATAATAATGTTGGTATTTGTTAAGCGCTTACTATGTGCAGAGCACTGTTCTAAGCACTGGGGTAAACACAGGGGAATCAGGTTGTCCCAAGTGGGGCTCACAGTCTTAATCCCCATTTTACAGATGAGGGAACTGAGGCACAGAGAAGTTAAGTGACTTGCCCAGTCACACAGCTGACAAGTGGCAGAGCTGGGATTCAAACTCATGAGCCCTGACTCCAAAGCCCGTGCTCTTTCCACTGCGTCTACAGTGTCAACGGCAGCTGAAAGGTCTAGTAGGATTAGAATAGAGTAGAGGTCATCAAACTTGGTGAGAAGAAGGTTAGAGAGGACTATTTCCTTGGATGTAAAGGGGAGGAAGTCAGATTGGAGGAGATCAAGGAGATTTTTTATGATATTTGTTAAGTACTTATTATGTGCCAGGAACTGTATTAAGTGCTGGGGTAGAGTCAAGGAACTCAGGTTGGACACAGTCCAAGTCCCACATGGGGCTCACAGTCTTAATCTCTATTTCACACAGGAGGTGACTGAGGCATAGAAAGGTGAAGGGACTTGCCCAGGGTCTCACAGAAGACAAGTAGGGGAACTGGAATTAGAAGACAGGTCCTTCTTACTCCCAGGCCAAGAATGAATGAAGGGAAGTTTCCCTATGTTGGAGCAGGGGTTCCACAGGGCGCACTTGGCTGAGGCTGGAAGTGGGCAGTGGTGCCCAGGATGAGGGACATCATGAGGAGTAGGAAGGAGTTGAATATGAGTGAGCTTGTGGGGCCAGTGGGTTGAGGATGAGGGGCAATGCTGGGACAGGATGAACAGGATGTAGCAGGAGAAAAGAGTGAGGGGGTGAGGAGAAAAGAGTGAGCAAGGGGGTGAGAGAAGCAGTATAGTCTAGTGGATAGAGTAGGGGCCTGGGAGCCAGAAGGACCTGAGTTCTCATCCTATCTCTGACATTTGTCTGCTGGGAAAATCATCTTGGGCAAGTCACATCAATTCCCTGTAATTCAGTTATCTCATCTGTAAAATGGGGACTAATACTGTGAGCCCCAGGTGGGATTTGGACTGGGAACAACCTGATTAGCTTGCATCTACCCTAGCACTTAGTAGAGTGCTTGGCACATAGGCAGTGCTTAATACACACAAAAAAAGGGGGGTGGGGGTGGGAAGTAGGATGGGAATAAGCTGACTGGGGAGGGAGATGGGGGGTGCTGGGCATGGGGGCAGGATTGGGGGGAGCAAACGGAGGGGGCTAAAGGAGTTAGGGTGTAAAAGAAAGAAAGTCTGGAGCTGCAGCAGCTGATCTGTGGAGGCTAAGGAGGGTTCCTTTAGTAGGTGGGAACTCAGCAACTCTCAACTGGGGGGCTCTGCAGAGTGAGTAGACAAGTATTGACAAGCCCAAGCCTGCTAATTTAGCAAATCATTTTAGCGGCTGTCCCCAGAGTGAATGGGCGAGCCTTTCAAGTCATGAGTTTTTCATGGGTTAACCCGTTTGTTATCTTCTTGGTGACTCTGTCCTGCTTCTTTGGCAAGCATCCGGGGTCCTGGTATACAAAGGGGTGGAGGTGATGAGGGGACTGACGATTCTTTCTTTGTGCAGGTCCAAGTCCCCAGTGCACAGATGCGGGGAAGCAGGGAGATGAGGGAGGGCTTCGTGACTAACCCTTCATGTCCACTGCCCGCCCTACCCTCCACATCTCCTATACACTCAGATCTGTATCGCATAAGCTTGTGAAATTCACCCCATTCTCAGTCCTTATGTACATACCCTTACACTTTACCATTTCCCCTATCTCATTGTGGGCAGGGAATGTGTCTACCAACTCTGTTATATTATCCTCTCCCAAGAGCTTAGTGCAGTATTCTGCACACAGTAAGCACTCAATAAATACGACTGAGTGATCTGCAATTCATTTTAATGTCTTATTTATATTAATGGCTTTCTCCCCATCTAAACTGTAAGCTCCCTCTGGGTACAGAATGTGTCTACCAACTCTATTGTACTATATTCTCCCAAGTGTTTAGTACAGGTGCTTTGCACACAGAAAGTGCTCAATAACTGACATCGATTAATAGATGGATTGACTGCTCACGTGCTTCATACACAGTAAGCATTTAATAAATCAATGAATCATAAGTAGACATTTTGAGGTGGCAGTGAGATCTCCAAGTGTAGATTTACAGGAGGAAAGAGGAAATGAAGGATTGTAGGTTAGATGAGAACCCTGGGCTGTAATGGTGGACTTGGAAGACTCTTGCATAGGCAATTTGTGTGGGTATGAGAGAAGGGTTGGGGTGGGGCAGTGAGTGGATTGTGTATTCCTACCTCTCTGTATTTTTCTTTACCTGTCTGCACACCTCAATTTATCTTTATTCCTTTCTTGCCTTATCTCTCTCTCACAATCCCAAAGCACTGCTCCTACACCTTGGAAGCACCCTCCCACCCCCCTCACTAAAATGCTGTACTGCTCATATCTCCTCACTGTCTTTTGGTTGTGGATTCCTCTCTGCATCAAGCAGAAACTCCAAATTGTTCATTTAAAGTACTCCGTCAGCTCTCTCCTTCCTACCCTCATCCATTCCCACAGCAGCCGATTGATCTGGGTTCCTCTCAAGTTAACCATCAATCGATCATTCCATTCATTCAATTGTATTTATTGAGTTCTTACTGTGTCCGGAGCACTGTACTACATGTTTGGGAGAGTGCAACACAACAGTAAATAGACATTCCCTGCCCCCAAACAAGCAAGCACTTAATCAGATTTCGCCTTCCTACCCCCAACCATTCCCACTATATTTCAGCTCCCGATCTGAAGCTAACCATTAATCAATCAATCAATGGAATTTATTGAACACTTACTGTATGCAGAGCACTGTACTAAGTGCTTGGGAGAAAATAATACAACAAGAGTTGGTAGGCACATTCTCTTCCCATAATGACCATCTATTCCCTGCCCATAATGACCTTGTGCCATTTTGCTTTGCTTTTGTCTCTCCCAGAGACGACCTCTTTCTCATGCCTTCCCTCCACCTTCACAGTCAACAGACCAGAGTTCTTTCCAATTGTCAATACCCTTCTGAGATCACAACTCCACCTGGGGGTCTTCCCCAAGTAATTTCAAGACTGCTACCTTCCATATTAGCTGAGAACTTAAGTACTCAGAACCATCATCTTATATACTCTACTATGCCTCCTGTGATTTTTTTAAAATCCTTGTCTCTCAAATTAGGCTGGAAGATCCTCAAGGGCAGAGGTCATGACTTCTAACTCTTTTATGGTCTCCCAAGTGCTTAGTACAGTGCTCTGCCCACAGTAGACATTCAATAAATGTTATTGCTGAAGATGAGGATAATCACTAATTTAAGTTACTTTTGTTTCATTTAATAACAACATATTAACAGTCAGAGCAGCATTAACTGAGCATCTGCTAGGGATGGTGCTCTCTGGAAACTACAGAATAAGAAGCCCTGCACTCCTCTAAGAGGGGAGGAAAATATGAAATATTTATAATGAAAATTGTCAAAATAATGAGTGCTACAAGAGTGCTACAGAAGGTGTAAATAAAGTCTTACATTTTAGACAGTTCCTCAGACAATCACAATAGATGCCAAGCAAGCATCTATTTAGAGTTGGCTAAAAGCTCCTTGTGGGCAGAGATCACACCTACTTACTCTTGATTTTTATAGTATTTGTTAAGTGCTTACTATGTGCCAGGCACTGTACTAAGCAATGGGGTAGAAACAAGCTAATCAGTTTGGCCACATTCCATGTCCCACATGGGGCTCCAGGTCTTAATCCCATTTTACAGATGAGGGAACTGAGGCACAGAGAAGTTAAGTGACTTGCTCAAGGTCATACAGCAGACAAGTGGTGGAGACTGGATTAGAACCCAGGTCCTTGTGACTCCCAGGCCTGTGCTCTATCCACTAGGAGTGCTGCTTCACTGAATATTTCTCTCCTAAGCACTTAGTAAGGTGTTCTGCACACAGTAAGAACTCAATAAATACCATCAGTTGATTGCTGGCCCTAGAAATTAAGAAGAAGGTGGGATTTGAATATGGGGAGAGCTGTGGTTTCTTTGAAGTGGAGATGGAGAGAGCGCCAAGCCAGGGGATAAAGTGTTCAAGGGGATGGAGGCAGAAGAGTCTAGAGCAAGGTTCAGCTAGAAGCAAGTTGGGGAAGAGCAGGTGATGGGGAGATAGATGGTGCAGAGCCTTAAAGCTAATTATGAGAAGCTTTTGTTGGAAGTTAAGGGATTCAGGTAGCCAGTGGAGGGTTTGGAGGATAGGAGAGATGTGAGTCAGGCGTTGCTATAAGAAGATAGACAAATTCACAGTGTTTTTTGTTTTTTTTTTAGGAATGTGCACCTTTTTGAAAGAGCAGTCCATGCATGAATATCTTTCCAAATATATGGCCCATCCATAGGAACAGGCTTGATCTGCTTGCTAAAGAATAAAGGAAAAGCAAATGTTTGACATATTTAGACCTCATTAATAAAAAGAAAAATAGATTTGCACAAAATACATGATAGGTAAAGATGTGATACTGAAGCTTAAAGTATTTCAAAGTAGTGAAGTGGTAACAAGAAATAATGCTCTTCATAAAATCCCAGCAGAATCTGCAATTTTCTGTCTATTTCTCAGACTATCACAATAGATGGCAGGCAAGCAGGTTTTCCCTCCTCTCTCTGGTCTAGGAATTTGCCAGTACAAAGTGTTCTCTAACATCTACCTTAAAATCCAGTAACTTAATAAACACAAACTTAAGCTTGTTTAAATTTCTAACTCAGAAATGCCTCAACTCAGGCTACGATACAAGTAATTTCTTGCTCATTTGAATCATTCTCAAATAAAGGAGAAAAGGGGATATGGTTCTGAACTGTTTGTCATAACCAATGCAGAATATTTTTCCTTAGTGTGGCTATTTAAGACATCTTTAAGATATTTAATGAGCTGAAACAATTCTTCTGTTCACCTGAATTTTAACGATGATAGATAAGGCTACTGGATCAAAGAGAGAGTTCCTGCCTAGTATGTAAGAAACTGAAAATCAATATCCTCCTCAGCAGCATAGGTTGGGTGGGAGGATTACAGAACAACTCAGAGAACAGCACTGAACTTTGAATTTTTAAGGTTACTAATAAAAATAGATCTGTGTTAGCAAGACCAGTCCTTCCAGGTCCAAGAAATGGGACGTGTCTTGTTCGCCCACTTGATTGATTGATATCCACTAGTTGCTGTACTTTATTATACCAGGTAATTCACACATATCTTCCTCCTACTTGCCTGTTCCAAAAATTACCTGACAGTTTAACTTCAAGCTCAGCACGACTTACATCTCTGTGGCTACCAGATCTATGACTAGAATACCAATTGGTGTAGGACGGAAAATCACAAAAGCCAACTTTGGATGAAAAAACAAACCAATGGCTTTCCTCCTCGTGCATTTAAAATCTTTCGTTTGCTTTTCATTTGAGCAGAAACTGAGAGGAGGGGGATAGAGAATGGAAGGAAGGAAGGAAGGATGGAAGAACGGGAGGGAAGGAGAAAGGAAGGGAAGTAAGAAGGAAGAAAGGAGGAAATGAGCAAGGAGGAAATAAGGGGGGATCAGGAGAGAGAGGAAAGGAAGGGGAATAGTTGAAGTTTTAGACCAATGACAGAATTTTTCTTAAAATACCTGGCCAAGAGATGACTCACCAATTGTCGATGAATGGACATGAAGCTAATATTCAGGTCATCTTGGGATGAGTCATTACCAGGTCCAAGAGACATTTGATTATTTTACCATCAATCCATACCAACTTCAATTTTGGTCTTTGTGAGATGTCAATATACAGTGGGACCACATGCTAGAACACCATTTAATCAGTCTCCCCAAACCTGAAACTCATCATTCTCCACATTGAACAAGTAGTGACAAGTCTATAAAACAATCAGCTATCAACAGGCAGTCCTTTACCAATCCATGGCTGTGTGGTACTTCTAGAGCATTGGAAAGAACCAGAGCAAATAATTAGTGCTCTCTACTGCCTACAAAGCCCACAATAGCCCACACTGTTGTGCTTGATTATTCCCAGCGCCCAAACCTTTGAACAATCTTTGACTGAAGATAAACGTTTAAATCAGTCCAACTGCCTTTGCTGCCCAATAGTGGAGTGGGGAAAGGAAAAGCGGCTGAAATTCAGAATAGAAATGTGGTGATTCCTCTCGTGGCCGAGCCCTTGCCCACATCATCCCTCTGGCCTGGAAGTCCCCTCCACCTTCTATCTGACTTTCCCCAACTTTAAAGTCCTCCTGAAGTCACATCTCCTCCAAGAGGCGTTCCCGACTAACCCTTCATTTCCCCTCCCACCCTCCCCTTTTCATCCTCTATGCATTCAGATCTGTACCTCTTAATTTTGTGATATTCACCCCCCCCCCAAGTACGTGGCATTTATGTACTTATTAGCCTTACACTTTGCAATTTGAATTTCCCTTCTGCATCGTCTATGCACTTGGACCTTTGACTTTTGGGAATTTGATATCCATCCCACCCTCAACCCCACAGCAATTATCTACATATCTTTAAATTATTTATATTAAAGTTCATCTCCCCCTCTAGACTGCAAGCTTGTTGTGGGCTGAGAATGTGTCCGCCAACTTTGTCGTACTGTACTCACTCAGGCACTTAATACAGTACTCTGCATATAGTAAGTGCTCAATAAATACCATTGATTGATTGATTTCCCCTGTTTGTAATTGATTTTAATGTGTCTTCCCTTCTAAACTGTAAGGTCATTGGTGTACCATCTGTACTCTTCCAAGTGTTTAGTACAGTGCTCTGCACACAGTAAGTGCTAAATAAATGTGACTGATTGACGGCAAGCAGCTGGGGGACAGAGAGTCCACCTTGATAGACCTACAGCATCTCTCCCAGCCACACTGTTAGCTCATTGTGGTTTGCTTCTCTATGGTTTCACATTTTGAAACTGGTGTCAAACTTGCTCTCTTAGGTCCCTCCAAAGCATCACCAGGCTAATAAATCAATGGAATTTATTGAGGGCTTACTGTGTGCAGAGCACTGTACTGAGTGCTCGGGAGAGTACAATATGACAGAGTTGGTAGACATGCTTCCTGCCCTCAACAAACTTACAGTTTAGAGGGAAAGACAGACATTATAAATAAATAATGTATAGATACGTACCTAAATGCTGTGGAGCTGAGGGTGGGGATAAATCACAGCTACTCGGCCAATGAAGTTATTTGTTTAAAGTTTCCCTCCTACCGAGACTGTAAGTCTCATGTGGACCAGGGACATGTCCAACCTGATTAACTTCTATCTACCTCAGGGCTTAGAACAGTGCTTGACACATAGTAAGTGTATAACAAATACCACAGTAACAAATGTAACAGCAATAACAATAGGAATAATAATCTGCTGTCAAGGGAGAAGTGGGTGATTTCCTTGGGAAATTAGTATTTAGGAACATTTTAGGCCTCAGATATGTTTTTAAGGCAACAGTACTGTAAAGTTTTCAATTGCAAGGCAAGCCACCTGATAGAGGTTTTCATGATCAGAAGATAAAAGGACAGGGGATACTGTAAGCAATCAATAAATGCCACTGATTGATTGATATAAAAGGAGCAGGGTACATAGGTATGAGAGCTGGTTGCTGAAGAGTTTATTCCAAACCCCAATATTTCTTCCATAATTGGGCCTGCCTCTTCTCTATCCAATGCCACTTCTCTTATTTAGGCCCTAAAATCATGGCCTAGTGGAATGATCAAGGAACCAGGGACCAGGAGATCCAGGTTCTAGTCCCACCTCTGCCACCTGCCTGGTGTGTGACTTTGGGCAAGTCATTTAACTCTCTTTACCACATCTTCCTCATCTACAGAATGGGGATAAAATATCTTATTCCCTCTTCCACTTAGACCCATGGTAGTAAGGGTCTGTAACTGATCTGCTTACCTCATGCCTACTCCAGAACTTAGCACAGTGCCTGGTACACAGTATGTGCTTAATAAATACAATTATCATTACTAATATTATTAATGAGACTCATCAACAGATTCCTTTTTCATTGTGTTTTTAGGATCCCATTTTGTTAGGACCTGAAAATTTGGCTTGCCTTTGCAGCTGGAACAGTGGGACTTTTCTCAAGCTACTGGCTGTCTCCCTAAATTTACCAACTTTTATTCTAGTCAATATGCTGATTCCACTTCCCTGAAGGGGATCCCAGAACTGCTACGATCTATCAATCAATGGCATTTATTGAGTGCTTACTGTGCACAGAGTACTGTACTAGGAGCTCAGGAGAGTACACTTTAAGAGCTAGTGAGTAAATTGGTGTTTCCTTTCCTTTTTCCTACAGTCCTCTTATCTCCCAGCGGCAACAGCAGCTCCTCCCATTTTGCCCAGAAACACAAGGGCACAAAACACAAGGACTCCTTCCTGCTGAGACCTAATAAAGTTGCCATTACATTTAACAGACCTGGAAAGAACGAATGCAATTCATAACATTTCTAAATCTATTATTGAATTTTATCCTTGCAACAGCCCTGTTTTTGAGCCTTGGATCATCTATTTTCCATACATGGCACTTTATATATTGCATGCATTTATTTGGCTTCTTCATGGCAGGAACCATCTCTCCTCTACATTCTGTAAATATGCCACCCCCTTCAGCCCCCTTCTCCCCCACTGCATTTCCCAATAGATCCTGGCACAGAATCTTGCACCATATGGGTGCTCAATAAATATTCATGGACTTGAACCAGTTAAAGAGTTTCTAATTATTTCTTTTGAAAAGACACATAGGATTATCTTGTTAAAAAGGTCCCCTTCTTCTAGAGTGATTATTTAAAAATGCCTAAACAGCTTGGCCTAGTGGATAGAGTATGGGCCTGGGAATCAGAAGGACTTGGGTTCTAATCCCAGCTCTGCCACTTGTCTGCTGTGTGACCTTTGGCAAGTCTCTTCACTTCCCTTTGACCCAGTTACCTCATCTGTAAAATGGAGATTAAGACTGTGAGCCCCATGTGGGACTGGGACTGTGCCCAACTTGATTAGCTTATTTCTGTCCCAGCTCTTAGAACAGTGCTTGACACATAGTAACTACTTACCAAATACCATTATTATTATTATCTTTTAACAAGGTAAAGTAAAACTGACTAAGGACTAAGAGGTGTCTGGACTGGCAAAAGAAAACATTAAAAGTAAACTCCAGTGATGGCTACTGGGGTGAATGTGCCATGGAAAGCAAAGGATATGATAATGTCAGAGTCTGCCCTGGGGAGCAGTGCACGATATTTTGTGCCAGAAAGAAATCAGTGAAAGGAAGTAAAGGAGATTCAGTAGAACTAAGATGGACATTGGGGACTGGACATTTAGTCTTAGGAAAAGGGGAGGTAACTGAAGAATCTGAAAATAAACAACACCCTGGTACCAATTTTAAGTGTTGACTAATAAATTTATAAAGAAAAATAAGCAGTAATGACTCAGTGGAAAGAGCATGGGCTTGGGAGTCAGAGGTTATGGCTTCGAATCCCAGCTCTGCCATTTGTCAGCTGTGTGACTTTGGGCAAGTCACTTAACTTCTCTGTGGCTCAGTTACCTCATCTGTAAAATGGGGATTAACACTTTGAGCCTCATGTGGAACAACCTGATTACTCTGCATCTACCTCTGCGCTTAGAACAGTGCTCTGCACATAGTAAGTGCTTAACAAATACCAACATTATTATTATTATATTGTTATGGAAAATGCAAGCTGACATTTAGATAAATCAAAGGAACTATCCAGCAAGAAAAGAGTTCTGTTAAATCTCAGTGACTTGGTGAGTTTGGGAGAATAATATGTTCTGGTTAGAAATTGCTTCAAGAGTTCAACAAATCCATCACCTTGACTTCAGGAAAACCTATTCATAAACCATGTGAGGTGAGGTGAATATCATATTTTTAATGATCCCTTTTAGAAAAGAACCATTTCCCTCGATAATTCATTCTAATGTTCTCCCTAGCTAAAATTCTTACAGCTATTTCCTCTTATATTGTTCAGTCAACTTCAAGGCACTCTCCCAAGAGCTTTAGTACAGTGCTCTGCATATAGTAAGTGCTCAACAAATACCATCAATTGATTGATTGTTCAAGGTATATTCAGGTAATGAGATGTCTAGGTCAATGGGGGAAGCAAATTTTATGGATACAGCACCTCAGTAGAGTCTAAATTGCCTATAAACTCTGATCAGACTTCAAAACCACCCCTCTTCACAGTTTCCAAGTGAGATCATCAGCAGAGAGTGGGAGCAAGGCTATAACAAAAGAGGTAAAACCCTTTGCTTAAATCAATTGATGCATGGCCACCTCACTGTTTTACCAACAAGAAAAAGAAGGGACACTTTTGCATTTGATCTGAACAGTGTGTTTATAAACATTTTCTCTAGGAACAGACAAAGCCATGAAAATCTGGATAAAGTCAATCCAGATTGCTTCATAAAAATGGGGATTTAGGTTCCAGTCCCTTTGAGGCCCAGAGGAAGCTGGGTGAGGTGGAGGTGGGAGGCTTTTGAAAGAGGGGAATATTAGGGGGAAGAAGGTATGGAGGACAGTGGATGGCCAACAGCTAGGGAATGAAGGCTATCACTGAGAGCAGGGAAAAAGGCAGCAACCATGGAGAAAGATGGGGGGGAAGGCTGTGATTCCATTAGGGAGGGAAGCGTGTGGGGCTTAGCCTTTGTCAGAGATCTATGGCCTGGGAAGGGAGAGTGTGACTCTCCATCTTGTAGTCTGGGAAGGTGCCCAACTTACTGCGGAAGAATGTTGGGGTCTCCCTTGTGACTGAGGAACCATGCTATGATATACCTCCAAGCTCTCTTAGGTTAACTAAGGGCCTGTAGGAAAATAATGGCACTAACTATGTGCCAAGCACTGTTCTGAGTGCTGGGGTAGATACAAGGTTAATCAGGTTGTCCCACAAGGGGCTCACAGTGTTAATCCCCATTTTACAGATGAGGTAATTGAGGTTCAGAGAAATGAAGTGACTTGCCCAAGGTCACACAGCAGACAAGTGGCAGAGCCAGGTTTAGAACCCATGACCTCTGACTCCCAAACCCATGTTTTTGACACTAGGAGATAGTAGGAAAGCCCTTTCTAGGCTTGCAGGAAATCCATGGAACATTCTGCCTCTCAGAGCTCATGTTCTGCAGTATGATTGTCCTGAATATGTACATTTGTGTCAACTTTCTCTGGGGCAGAGAATCACAGTGATACTCCAAAGCAAGCCAGGGGACCTCAACAAAATTACCCCTTTTCCCTGGTATTTTGGGCAAAAGCTATGCTACAACTGAAGTTACAAATGATTACTCAAATAGCATGGCCTAGTGGAAAGGAACTGGGAGTCAGAGGGCTCCCAGTTCTAGTCCTGGTTCTGCCACTTGCCTGCTGTGTGACCTTGGTCCAGACACTTTACTTATCCATGCCTCGGTTCCTTCACCTGCAAAATAGGGATTCCTACTTAGACTGTGAGCCTCATGTGAGAGCTGATTATCTTGTATCTTCCTCTGTGCTTAGTACAGTGCTTGGCACATAGTAAGCAATTAGTAAATACCACAGTCACTGTCCAATATAAGATAACTGAAAAATCAACAGAAGTCAACTTGAAAGGAACAATTTAACAAAGGAATATTTGCTGAGGAATTATGCACGTTGAACTTTGAATAATATTCTGCCAATAGACACTTACTATGATATATCCCTTATACAAATACCTTCAGTACCAAACAAGGCAAAAATGAAAATATTGTCAAGAAAGAAGCACAGGGTCAGAAAAGAGAAATTTAAAATGATGAAGAAAAGAGCCCTCATGAAACTCAAAGGAAAAATGCCAAGGAACATAGGGCACTTTGAAGGGATGTTAGGAAGATGATTTCTAATAGACCATGAAGAATTAAGGAAATGTAAGAGAGTTGACAATTACATAAGGCTGAAATGGAATATCTTGGTGGAAATGTATAACAAAAATGGAAAGAGCTTGACAAAGAGATTGAGGATGGATGAATTTACATGGTTTTTACAAGTCGATACAATGAAAGGTGAGTCAATTACATCCAGCAAAGAGTGAACCCGGATCCAGCCCTGGAAGTAATATGGGAAGGCATCAAATGTGCCAACTGTAGAGATAACATATGGCCGGAATATCTCAAAGCAGGAGGTATACCTATATTTAAAATGCTGGCACAATGTTCAATCTTCTGAACAAGCAAACTGCAACTGCATGGAAAAGGACAATGAAAATAGTGTTGATGAAGAAAATAAATTTAAAGATCTCTCAAACTGTAGAGCAATAACATCTCACAAATTAAAAAAAAATTCACCAGGGTGAATCTAAATCTCATCTTCCCTAAGTTTTATTATAATCATTCTAAATCTTGATCCTAATCCTCTTCAGCTTTTGGGCTGCATTGCATATGGGGGTCACTTCCTTCCTTCAAAAACATACTCTAATCTTGTTTTTGTGGACACAGGTTGCCCTTTCCTCCTACCTCTCTGGCCAATCCAGCTCAGGGTCTTTGGCCAGCTCAGCCCCTATCTGCAGATGTTCCTCAAAGCTCTGTTCTGGATTGACTCCCGAATCTACCTACCTAGCCCCAGCATCTCCCTTTCTCTACAGTCTTGCATTTCCTCTTTCTCCCAGAACATAGCTTCACTGTGTCCTGATGGAACCTGCAGCTCACAAGGTCCAAAACTGAACTAATCTTCTCTACCAAATCCTCTCCTCCACCTAATTTTCCCAATTAATTCCTTCAATAGTATTTATTGCGCACTTTCTGTGTGCAGAGCACTGTACTAAGTGCTTGGAGAATACAATTCGACAACAGATAGACAATCCCTACCCAACAATGGGCTCACAATCTAGAAATGAAGTGAATCCAACTATCCTCCCCTTCCCTGAAGCCAGGAATCAAGGTACTCTCCTTGACTTCTCCCTCTTGTTCAACCCCATACACAGTTTGTTGCCAAATCCTGTCAGTTTTTCTTCCACCCTATTTCCAGGATCCACGTCTTCACCTCCATCCAAATGAGCATCGTGTTGGTCCAGCCCCATCTTATATGCAGCTAGACAACTGCATCAATCTTCCACAGGTTTCCCTGATTCTATTCTCTCCATTCTTCAGTCCTTCTTTCACTTTGCTGCCCAGATCATTTTTCTAAAATATCATTCCAATTCTCTTTCCAATTTCTCAATTACCTAAAATGATTATTCATTTTTCTTTGCATCAAACAGAAAGAATTGACCATTAGCTTCAAGTCAGCTCTCACCCCCGTAATTACTGATTATCTTCTTCCTCTACACCCCAGCTCACAATCTTTGTTCCTCTCTACCTAACCTCATTGGACTTCAATTTTGTCACTCCAACCACTTAGCTCCTCCTCACGCCATTGCCCCTGCCTGGAACTTCCTCTCCCTTCAATATGATGGACCACAGCATCTCCCCATCTTCTGAAATCCCATATCCTCCAGGAGAACTTCCCCAATTCATTTCTAATTCTCCCTGCTTAGGTTTTCCCTAGTACCTCTCCAGCACTTCTGTGCTACCTAAGCCCCTAAGTACTCATAACCTCCCAGAGCAATTTTGTTCATATTTTACATATTTATTATAAAATCACTAACTTATGAATATATCCGTTTGCTGCTTCTTCCAATCTATATTTTAGTGTTTATCTCTTCTGCTAGATTGTACGCTCTTGAGAGAACATTATGTCTAATAATTATTTTTAATAGAATTTAAGTGCTTACTCTGTGCCAGGCACTGTACTAAGTGCTGGGATTAATTCAAGCTAGTCAGGATGGACACAGTCCATTTCCCACATGGGGCTCACAGTCTTAATCCCCATTTTACAGATGTGGTAACTGAGGGCAGAGAAGTTAAGTGACTTGTCCAAGGTCATTCAGGAGGCAAATGGTGGAGCCAGGATTATTCATTCATTCATTCAATCATATTTACTGAGCACTTACTGTGTAAAAAGTACTGTATTAAGCACTTGGGAAGTACATTTCAGCAACAGAGACAATCTCGGCCCACACCAGGCTCACAGTCTAGAAGCTCACACATCATTAATATAAATAAATAGAATTATAAATATGTACATATATACACACAAGTATATATATATATATATATATATATATATATATATATATATATATATATATAAGTGCTATGGGGGGTGGTGGGGTAGAGCAAAGCAAGTGAGTCGGGCAATGAGGAGGGGAGAAGAAGCAGAGGAAAAGGGGGGCTTAGTCTGGGAAGGCCTCCTGGAGGAGGTGAGCCTTCAGTAGGGCTTTGAAGGTGGGAAGTGTGATTGCTAGGTGGATTTGAAGAGGAAGGGCATTCCAGGCCAGAGGTAGGACGTGGGCCAGTGGTCAACAGTGAGACAGGTGAGAACGAGGCTCAGTGAGGTTAGCATCAGAGGAGTGGAATGTGCGGGCTGGGATGGAGAAGGAGAAAAGGTAGGTGAGGTAAGAAGGGGCAAGGTGATGGAGGGCTTTGAAGACAATAGTGAGGAGTGATAGTGACTAGAACCAAGTATTTCCTACTGCCAAGCCCATGCTGCTTCTCATATTAATTCTCCTGCAAACTCCCAATTGCTTAGTGTAGTGATCTCTGCACAGTAGGTGTTTAATAGATAGTTCTGATGATTGCTCATCAGGAAAGCTCCTGAATGCCAAACAGCCGAAGACATTAGTAATCCACTCAAGATACTCAACAATGGACCACCTCCACTCTCTGCCATCTGTAGTAGTAGTAACGCTACTTATTAAGCCCCTTCCAAGTGCAAAGCACTGTACTAAATGCTTAGGAAAGGGTAGCAGAAACATGAGATACTCCCCTGCCCATATGGAGCTTACAGTCGAATGGGGGAGATAAACAGAAATATTTACAGTGAATTCTGAATAAATTGAAACTTCAGTCAAAATATTCACATACACCCAAAGCCTGAGGATGGGCATAAACAGAAATATAAAGACAAGAGGGAGCTGCTACTGAATAGAAAAAACGTCAAAAATATTTAGTCTTAGTTTGCTGTAAATTTGATAAGAGGACATTCGACTCAATTGAGTACAATACCAAATTCAATGTGTTCAATTAAACTGAAGGTTTGACATACACAGACCTCCAGGATGAGATAATCTGCAGTTACATAATGTAAATCATGACGTTCAACATTCTGTGTTGCATAAACCAATGCAGAGGGGTGTAGCAGAAGTACACAATCTTACTAAAGCTGTTTACACTCATTCTGGAGTCGCTATTCTCCAAACTCAACTGGGAAGAAGGAAGAAATATTGATGGCAAACTACACTTGGAGTGATTTTTCAAAACAATTGCGGTGAATTTACAAATGATGGAGCAGAGTTGAAATGAAAAATGCCAGCAATTCAGAATGGTACATGAGGTTGGACTCCAGATTAACTGTACACTTGCACAGAGAAATGATTACACAATATTACCCAGAAGAATCCAATTAGAAAAATGGTAAAGAAATTGAAGTGAAAAGTTTCATTTACATTTCACAAGAAAATAAACAATATCTCCAACCCCTGCCTCCCAGAGACAATTCCTCCCTACAGGAATTGGGGTGGTGAGTGGAACCAAATCCTTCCCTAGACTGGAGCCCTTCAATCAGTCCTCATGCCCCCAAAAGCCCCCTACTCATATATTCTGTGCCCCACGGACACACTCCAGGCCGCTGAAGAAAGCTTCCTCCAGTGAATGTCTGATCCTTTGGCTCTCTCCCATTAAAATTCACATTTCAGTTCTAGCCCTAGGTCTCCATATCCAATTCCACCTTACACGAATGGAGGTCATACCAGTTCCCTATCCTCTTGGAACCCAGATTTACCTATGTGTCTGCCTCACTAATACTTCCCAGAATGCAGCTTGGGAGCAGCATGGATCTGTTTTATATATTCATTTAATCATATTTATTGAGCGCTTACTGTGTGCAAAGCACTGTACTAAGCACATGGGAGAGTACCATATAACAATAAACTTTAATAAAATAAGATGCCACTGATGTATGGTGGGCTACCTATGAAGGAGAGAGACCTTGTTGACTCCACTATTGTGCCATCAATGACACACAGATTAGAGCTGGTTGTCAATATGTGCTGCATTAGCGAGTGGCTCTAGGCCAAAAAGCAATGGAACAACATATGACCAAATTTCCACTTCAAGAACATATTCCAAACAAAGAAATGACAAAGTAAACAGGTGGTGCTGGCTAGATACAATGGAGAATGAAGCTTGGGGCCAGGCAGCCCACAGGAGGGACACCAGATGGACCTCCCGCCTAGCAGATTGGACCCCATGAAGTGGAAAATGTCCACGTAGAAAGAAGATTGAGAAAGACAGAACTTTTGGTTGAGAAAGGGAGGCAGAGAGTTTTAAAGGATGGGGGGAGGGGGAGGAGGGGGTATTACCCCCCAAGCATTTGTGGAGGAATGAAAAAGTTCTAAAAAAGAATAAAAAGTCTGCGGCTCTGTCTTCAATAGTATAGCTCGCACTGTGGCAGTTCGGTTTTATGAAGGTTTGAAATATTTACTTTGGGCATTTATTTTTGGCAAAACAAATTATTGAGGCTTAAATAACGCCAAAATCGACTTTCACTCATATGGACATCTTGTAAATACACTGACAAGGCAAACAATTTATAGTTGAACTTCCTGGACTAGATTTACTTCAACTATTTGCTATGAAATATTTGTTTAATTGGAAAAACGAAATAATAGCTGTAATTACAGACCTAAAGTGCAAAGAAAACTGGGACTGTATCTTTTAATGTGCCTTGTCATCACCCAACCAAGCACTAAACTGCTTACTTAATATTGCTAGACGATTCATTTAGCTGAAACTCATAACAGCACTATGGAGTTGTTTTAATTGTTTTTTGCCCCAGGGATCTGGGATCCAGAGGTGCTCCCTCCCTCCCCACCATGACCAAAGAGAAGCCCCTCACCCCTACACACACACACACACACACACACACACACACACACACACAGATAATGGAGACAAACTACGGTTACATCACTTAGGATGTTGGGAAAAGTCTTGGTCATGTTTTGAAGTGAATTCAATCAATCATATTTATTGAGCTCTTACCGAGTGCCAGCATTGTACTAAGTGTTTGGAGAGCACAATATAACAGAGTTCATAGACACATTCCCTCCCCAAAAGTAGATCACAATCTAGAGGGTGAGACATATATTAAAGTAAATTATGGATATGTACGTAAGTGCTGTGGAGCTAAGGGTGGGGTGAATAAAAGGTAAAAATCCAACTGCAAGGATAAAGCAAAAGGTATGTGGGTGAGAGGTCAGTGGTGCAATAGATGTAATTGAGGTACAATGAGAGGCTGTCATTAGAGGAGCAAACTATGCAGTTGGGTTATAGAAGGATATCGGTGAGGTAGGGGAGTTGACTGAGTGCTTTAAAGCCAATTGTAAAAGTTTCTGTTTGATGTGGAGGTGGATGGACAACAATTGGAGGTTCTTGAGGAGGGAAGAAACATACACTGAACATTTTGTAAAAAAAAATAATCTGATTAGCAGAGTGAAATATGGGAGTGGAGAGAGACAGGAGGGTGGGTGGTCAGTAAGGAGGCTGATGCCACAATCAAGGTGGAATTGAATAAGTGCATGGATGGTAACAGTTTTGTTGGAGAGGAAAGGGTGGATTTTGGTGATGTTATGAAGGCTGAGCCAACAGGATTTGATGACAGATCCATTATGTGGGTTGAATGAGAGATCCCTTGAGGATAACTACAAAGTTATGGCCTTGTGAAACAGGGAGGGTGGTGGTGCTGTCTACAATGATGGGAAAGTCAGGGGGAGGATAGGGTGGGACTATAAAGACATGTTAGTTTTGAGGTTTTGGTGGGACATCTAAGTAGAGATATCCTGAAGGCAGGAGGAAATGTGAGACTGCAGAAAAGGAGAAAGATCAGGGTTGGAGATATAGATTAGGGAATTATCTAGAGAGATGGAAGTTGAAACCTTGGGTGCGAATGAGTGCTTGGAGGAATGGGGGTAGATGGAGAATGGAAAAGATCCCAAAACTGAGCCCTGAGGGACTCCCACAATTAGTGTATTGGAGTCAGAGGAGGACTGCGAAAATGACTGAGAATGAGCAGCCAGAGAGATCAGAGGACAACCAGGAGAGGACAGTGTCAGTGAAGTCAAGCTTGGATAATGTTTCCAGAAGAAGGGGCTAGTCCACAGTGTCAAAAGCAGCTGAGAGATTGAGGAAGTTTAGGATGGAGTAGAGGCCACTGGATTTAGCAAAAAGATCATTGGTGATTTTTGAGAGGGCAGTTTTGGTGGAGCAAAGGGGCGAAAGGCAGATTGGAGGGGGTCAAATAAAGAATTGGAATAGAGGCAGCATGTGTTTAGTCAACTCAATGATTAAGTGTCCATTTGGCACCTAGCACTTTACAAAGCACTTGAAAAGAGAGAATAGTCTAGAAGCAAAAGACAAATTTGCTGCCTTCTAGTGGCATACCACCTAGGTGCATAAATTTATAGGTAAAAAATCTTATACCCCAACAAACATTTTTCTCTCATCAAGGTTCAGTTCCAGAGTTATTTGGGTGTGGTCACATATAGTGACCACACATAGTCTGGCCCCTTCACTCCACTCAGGTGTCATGCTAACCCTCCCTAGGAATAACCTGTTTGAACAGTTTCCAAAGACTAGAAAGGGAGGGGAGGGTGCCACAGTTCCAAAAGAGAAAAAAAAAAGACTGTCTCTCATACTTACTTCCTGCCTCATCATGCCTCATCATCATGCCACTATCACATGCATGCAAACCAATTTTTCAAACACCACATCATATCTTGTCAGTACAGGCTCATGTTGTCTGAAGAATGTTCTCTGATTCCCTAGCAGTAGTCATTACGACAGAACTTAATGTGTATCTATAGACCAAAACAGTCCATTACTATTTGCCGTGCAACAATCTTTGCGTAATTCAAGAGGCCTTCTCCCATTAAGCCCCCATTTCCCTTATTCCCTCTCCCTTCTTTGGTCTGTAATATCTGATAGATGATCACTCTCCCCACCTTCAAAGCCTTATTAAAAGCACATCTCCTATATGAGGCCTTCTGCAACTAAGCCCTTATTTCTTCTTCGCCCACTTATACATTGTCCTTGCACTTGAATTTGCACCTTTTATCAGCCCTTGCTAGCCTCAGCACCTATGCACATATCGGTAATTTATCAGATAATTTAGCAAATTATCTCCCAATTACCTCCTTTGCAGTTTCACACTTACCTGCACCAAACACTGTGCTGAGCTTTAGGATAAATACAATATCCGATTGGACACAATCTCTGTTCCCTATAGGTTCCCTGAGAAGCAGTGTGGCTCAGTGGAAAGAACACAAATTTGTTAATCAGAGATCTTGAGTTCTAATCCCAGCTCCTCCACTTGCTGTGAGACCTTGGGCAAGCTGCTTAAATTATCTGTGCCTCAGTTACCTCATTTGTAGAATGGGGATTAAGACTGTGAGCTCCACATGGGACAACCTGATTACCAGGTATCTGACCCAGTGCTTAGACTCCTTGACACATAGTAAGTGCTTAAAAATACCATAATTATTATGTCTCACCATCCTAAACTGTAAGGAGAGCATGTAAATTTTCCTTATTTTAAAAGTGAAGATACTGAAGCCTAGAGTGGTTGAGTGACCTTGCCAAAGTGATAAAGCAGGGCAGTGACTGTTGGGTCTAAAGCTCAGACCTTTTGGGTCCCAGTTCCTGTCAGTCAGTCCATCAATGATATTCATTGAGTGCTTACTGTGTGCAGAGTACTGTACTAATTACTTGAGAGATTACAAGGAGCAAACACATCCCTTTCCCACAACGAGTTTACAGTCTGGCCACTAGGTCACGTTGGGATCCTTTGAGCCACTGGGCCAGAAACTGCAATGATACCAGTAAAAACAACAGGGTTGTGTCCTGTGAAAATCTGGAACTTCTTTACAGTAAAGTGCAACTGTTTGAAAACCCTACGGTTTCAGCCAATTTCCCAAGAGCCTAATTGTAATGTATTCTGATAACTGCTGAACCCAAACCAGAAATAAACTGAAAAAATTAATGTATTGATTCAACACCGTATGCTGTAGTTACAGAACCTATTTCAGGGCATCCTAGACCATATACAGCGTGGCTCACTGGAAAGAGCACGGGCTTTGGAGTCAGAGGTCATGGGTTCGAACCCCGGCTCTGCCCCTTGGCAGCTGTGTGACTGTGGGCAAGTCACTTCACTTCTCTGTGCCTCAGTTCCCTCATCTGTAAAATGAGGATTAAGACTGTGAGCCCCACGTGGGACAACCTGATTCCCCTGTGTCTACCCCAGCGCTTAGAACAGTGCTCGGCACATAGTAAGCGCTTAACAAATACCAACATTATATACAGAATTCAGAGATGATACCATTTTCAGGATCAATGGAAAATGTGGACTAGGAAAAAAGAGAAACCTCATGCTTATTTGGCATTGGGAAGTCTTATTGATTAGAAAGACAGAGCAATCATATGCTAGTTCATCTCTAAGCTCACTGGGAAGTCTTATTGATTAGAAAGACAGAGCAATCATATGCTAGTTCATCTCTAAGCTCACAAGCCCTCTGGGAACACCATCTACAAGGGGGTATGCTGAAATAGTCCATTAACACTAAACAGGAAGAGACTGTACAAAATGAGAAATGGAGGAGGAAAGAATGAAAACATATCATTACCAACACAGTCATGTTTGCAGTGGGTCCTCAAATAGCATTTGAAAGACATTAGTTGGAGAACTTGCTTGACAGTTTAAGTACCATTCCTTCCCTCTTAAACCATTCTAATAATTATGTGGAGCAAGTGCCCCCATGTTTATCCCCCAAGTGATCCTGTATGTTTCCTGTTATCTGTAAGGAATCCAGAGTGATTTCATTGACTGTCTGTCAATCAAAAAGAAGTTAGTAACCTTTTACCACTCAGTGCTTACAACATAGTAAAATGCTTAATGAATTATATTACTACTACAACTACTATTACTAAAAGTGTGTAAGAAGCACAAATAAGCTAATTTTGGTCAGGAGCTATTCACAAATAAGAGACAAATAAGAGGAACACTCATTACACCCCCTCTAGACTGGAAAGCTCCTGGTGGGCAGGGAATATTTCTACCAATTCTGTTGTATTGTACTCTCCCACACACTTAGTACTGTTCTGCACATAATAAGCACTCAGTAAATGCCATTGATTGATTATTTCAGTAGCACCTGTCTCCCTTGCACTAGACTACAAACTCCCCACTAGAATGCAAACTCCTTATGGATAAGGATTGTTTACCAACTCTATTGTCTTGTACTTTCTCAAATTCTTGGTATGGTGCTACCACTAATGGATTGTGAAAACTAATGGTTGCCCCCGTAAATCCCTCTACCAGTTCCAATTGTGATCTCAGTTTGAACTCTAAACTGAAAATGAAATGCCTGTCCGCTTCTTTCAAGATCACTGCTGATGCCCCTGAGAAAGAGAACATGATAGCTGAAAGAAAGCATACTGTCTCTGGTAAATTCAGTCATCAAGGACTCTCAATTAAAAATAGTGAATAAACAATAGGAAGCAATTCAATCGATCAATAAATTGCATTTTTTGAACACTCACTGTGTGAAGAGAATTGTACCAAAGGCTTGGGAGAGTACAATATAACAGATTTGGTAAACACATTTCTGGCACACAACAAGCTTACAGTCTAGAGGGGGAGTCAGACATTAACAAAAAATAAATTTGGATATGTACTGAGGAACACTGTAGTGTGAGAAGTAGCAGCTGGCACCTCTGGTGCATCTCATTTTCAACATACACTGCTGAGGCACTTTTCATTCATTTAATCATATTTATTGAGTGTTTGCTGTGTGCAGAGCACTGTATTATGCACTTGAGAGAGTACAATATAACACTAAACATAAACATTCCCTGCCCACAAAGAGCTTACAGTTCAGAAGGAACTTACAGTCTAGAAGGGTATAATGTAGTGATAATACTGTAGGGAAAAATGGAGAAATACCACTACTTGATCAGTCGTATGTATTGAGCGCTTATTGTATGCAGAGCACTGTACTGAGCACTTGGATGAGTACAATATAACAAGGTATAAGAGATGGTAGACACATTCTCTGCCCACAGTAAGCTTACAGCTTATACTAACAAACAACACTCCAGGAACAACATCAATTGCACTGGGAATCTGGCAGCCTAAGAAAGGATCTGCCTCAGTTTCATCTGTCCACAGTAAAGCACAAGAACTTTTTGCTTTCTCAAAATTTCTGAGTTGGGAGCACTCCCAACTATGAAGGTTTTCATTAGAGCCATAAAGACTTCTGTGTTCCTGCCTTAAGAAAAAAAATTCTGTTGTCTAGTGGAAAGACCAAGAGCTTGGGTGTCAGGGACCCCTGGAGTTGTAATCCTGCCTCTGGCACCTGTCTACGATATGACCTTGGGTAAGTCACTTATCTTCCCTGTGCCTCAGATACCTCATCTGTAAAATGGGGATAAAATACTGGTCTCCCACACTCTTAAGTGTGAGCCTTTTGAGAGACAGGGACAGTGTCCAATCTGATTATATTGTACATATAATACTCCAGCACTTAGTATAGTGAATGGCACATAGTAAGCACTTAAATACTATTATTATTATTATTAATATATGGGACTTGGACATGAGTTTTCTTTCTACAGAAAAGCAAAATGGCTTAGTGTAAAGAACCTGGGTGTCAGAGGGCCTGGGTTCTACTACCAGCTCTGCCACTTAGAGAAGCAGCATGGCTTGGGAGTCAGAGGTCATGGGTTCTAATCCCAACTCTTCCCCTTAACAGCTGTGTGACTGAGGGCAAGTCACTTAACTTCTCTGTGCCTCAGTTACTTCATCTGATAAATGAAGATTAAAACTGTGAACTCTATGTGGGACAGGGGATATGTTCAATCTGATTACCTTGTTATCTACCCCATCACTTAATACAGTGCCGGACACAGAGTAACTGCTTAATATCATTTTAAAAATTCTAAAACCTTTTTAAATGGAAGTGGTGACAACACAAGAAGGTGCCCAATAAACTGTTTTAAGGCAGGAGAGCAAAAGTAGGTGGAAACTTTATAAAGAGCTGTCATGCTGCTGCCATCCCCAAAATGCTGTTCATAACACTCCACCTTACTATTCCGACCTCTGATCTTCAGGACAAATATTATTAAGGATCTTAACACCACATTCCTATAGTTATAGAACTTTTTAGATGAAAAAAAACAATTAGAGTATTCAGAGCCAGAGGCTGCATTTAAACTACTACTAAATGACAACTTCAGTGTTCAGCTACAGTAATCTAGAAACTTCATTCATCTATGAAGAGACCAAAAGGAGTGTCAATTGAGGGATTAGGGACTTGACAGGAGGGATTTTTTAGGCTGGTGAATGGTTACTAGAAGATTTTAATGGGCTTGTGTGGTTGGGAAGCCAGCCCGCTAAAGTCTATTGGAAAGAGCAAAGGACCTGGATGCAGGAAAGTGGATTCTAGTTCTGGCTTTCTAAATATTCTGGTCACACTGGGTAAATCCAGTGATCTAATTGTACCCAGTTGCCTCATGTGTGAAATGTCAAGAATTCCTGTCACTGCTCCTTGAAAGGGTTTAAGGTAAAAGGGCACCAATGGCTGAACCCATCCAATCAATCATATTTATTGAACACTTACTTTGTGAAGAGCATTGTACTAAGTGCTTACTCGTACAATATATCAGAGTTGGTAGACAAACTCCCTGCCCACAATAAGCTCACAGTCTAGAGGAGGTGGCAGACATTAATATAAATAAATTATGGATATGCACATACATGCTGTGGGACCGAGGGAGGAGTGAATAAAGGGAGAAAATAACATTGAGGATGCAGAAGGGAGTGGGAAAAGAGGAAATGAGTCAGGGGAGGCCTTCTGGATAAGATGTACCTTCAAAAAGACTTTGAAGGTGGAGAGAGTAATTGTCAGATAGGAAGAGGGATGATGTTCCAGCCCAGAGGCAGGATGTGGGTGAGAGTTTGGCACTGAGATAAATGACATCGAGGTACAGCGAGAAGGCTGGCAATAAAAGGACCAAAGTGTGTGGGCTGGGTTGTAGTAGGAGAGCAGCAAGGTGAGGTAGGAAGGGGCAAGGTGACTGACTGCTTTAAAGCCAATGCTGAAGAGGTTCAGTTTGATGTGGAAGTGGATGGGCAACCACTGGTGGTTCTTGAGGGGTGGGTAAAAATGGACTGAACATTTTTGTAGAGAAATTATCTGGGAAGCAGAGTGAACTCTGGACTGGAGTGAGGGGAGAGAGAAGGCAGGGAGATCAGCAGGCATAGCCTAATCGCAAGAGCATGGGCTTGGGAGTCTGCCACTTGTCTGCTGTGTGACTTTGAGCTGTGTGACTTCAATTCCCAGTGCTTCAGTGACCTCATCTGTAAAATGGGGATTAAGAGTGTGAGCCTCATGTGGGATAGGGACTCTGTCTAACCTGATTACCTTGTAACTACCCCAGTGATTAGAACACTGCTTAGTAAGTGCTTAGCAAACGCCCTTATTATTATTTTTATCATTAATCAAGGTGGGATAGGATAAATGCTTGAATTAATGTGGTAGCACTTTGGATAGAGAGGAAAGGGAAGAATTTAGCGATGTTGTGAGGGTTGAACTGACAGGATTTTATGTTGGTTGAATGCAATAAAAGAGTCAAGGATAACACCAAGGTTATGGCTTGACAGGAAACATGGTGGTGCTGTCCAAAAATTACCCCCACCTTTGGGAAGGCCCATGAGGAAAGATTAGGCAACTTTCCTTGCTCAGTTTTCTGGAGGGAAGTCTGACGTTTTAAAAACGTTCCAATTCAGAGTCAGAGAATAAATACTGCTTCTTTAACCCTGGACATTCAAGACCCTGACAAGTAAAGATGTTCACATATCTTGGAATTGGAAACATGGCCACTTCAGTTATAAGCAAAGGAAATAATACAATAACTCAGAGTCGACTTATAGCCTCTTTAGTGGGTCCATCTGATTTTTCAGACTAAACATTAGGTATCACTTAAATTGCCATGGGTTTCATAGACCTGCATACATTCATCACTCTGCTTCTTCTGTGTTTCTTCCAGCCTCCCTTTTCCCCTCAAATCAATCAATGGTATTCACTGAGTATTTACAATGTGCAGAGCACTGTACTAAGCACTTGGGAAGGTACAACAGAATTAGCAGACACGCTCCCTGCCCATAAGCACTAAGAGAGTAAGGAGGAATACAGATTTAATTCTGAAATTAGTGTGAACTCCTCTTATCTGGCTCAATCCCATCTTCAACAGATACGTTCCAATCATGTTGGCATTTTCATTTATTCAAATTAAACACCAAGCTGACAATTCAGTTTTATTTTGCACTCTCCTACACAGGCATAGCTAGTACTCCCTTAATGTCACAATTTCAACAAAAAAGTTTTATTTTCTGAAATCTTCCATAAATGAAATATGGCACCTCTAGGAGGTGCTGTAAATTTGGATAAGAACTGGGAATAAGAAAAAGCAGCACAACAGTCCAGCCCTTAGCCTCTGGCACTTCTAGTTCCCTTAGAATGAAATGCAAGAAATAAACACATTTTCAGTAGGTGAGAATGCTGTTGGCTAGGGTGGTGTTTTGGGAACAGCTAGGCTCTCCAGAGAAGCTGTTCCTCCTTGCAGGCCTTATTTGTCTGACAGCCTGAAATGATCCATTCAATGCTGGGCCCAACTTCCTGTCAACCCTGAGATTAGACATCAATTCCCTTTGATCCAGCATTTGTGTAAATGCCTTTGACAGCACTGATTACGGCTTTCCCCAGATCAATGCACTTCTTTCCAGCTGCCCCCAGGAACTCCCCGCCCTCCATATACATCAGATCAGCACTCTCTCCATCTTCAAAGCATTATTAAGTTCCTATCTCTTCCCAGGAGGCCTTTCCCAATCAAGCCCTCTTTTGCCCAGACAGTTCTGCACTATGCCCTTGAATTTGTGACCTTTGGATATTTGATATTTACCCCAACTCCACAGCACTTATTTACAGATTTTAAATTAGATATTGTATATTGTTTATATTGGCATCTGTCTCCCTTTCTAGACTGTAAACTCCTTATGGGCAGGGAACCTTTCTTCTAATTCTGTTGTACTGTATGTTTCCAAGAGCTTAGTATAGTGCTTTGCACACATTAAGTGCTCAGTAAATACCGCTGATTGATTGTCCACCATCTTCTAGGGTCTCTATCCAGATCTCTACCATTATATGATTTTCCTTTTCAGCAAGTGAGATAGGAAGAACCTGAGAGGGTAGGAAGTCTGTTGGGTCTGAGGGTTTTAATTTACCTGGGCCTTCTAACTACAGCTGCAGAGCCGAAGTGACCAGTGGGAACCCTGCTACCCTATCAATCAAACTGTTGGAGAAACTTTTAACAGTGCAGTTATCTGTGCAGCCCAAGTGGTCTTGCTTATCCCAACCATATTATGCTGTTTTGCAGAGCAACACTGACATTTTATGTCTAGAAAGAGTTCATTTTTCTCTCCAGGTCCTAGCAAAGATGAGAAAGTTTCCCTCAGACCCCTGTGGAAAGGTAGCTTAATCCTTGTTGGAAGGAAGGTAGCCCTGATGGCAGAAAGTGTTCGATTCTTTTTCTTCTCCCTAGGGGAAAGCTAGCTGCATGCAACTTTACAAAAGTAAAAATCAAAATTAACCTAAGGAGAAGAATCAAAACCTTAATTAAAATCACATCTCTGAGAGGTCTTTCCTAATCCTTTCCACATTGCTTATGTACCCTAGAGATGTACCCAAGCCCCACAGCCCTTTCATATATATCTATAATTTATTTATGTATTTATATTAATGTCTATCTTCCCTTCTGGACTGTCTTCTCCTTGTGGGCTAGGAACATGTCTACCAACTCTTTTGTATTGTATACTCCCAACAACCTCCAGTGGTTGTGCATCCATCTCCGCATCAAACAGAAACTCCTTTAAAATATTCAATCACCTTGTTCCCTCCTACCTTACTTCTCTGATTCACTATTACAACCTAGCTCCGCACAGTTTGTTCCTTTAATGCCAGCCTACTCATTGTGCCTCGAAAGATGAGATAATCTCTGATATAGATGAGATATAGATGAAATAGATGAGATGAGATGATCACGGCCAACCCCTCAGTCGCAACCTGCCTCTAGCCTACCTGGAACTCCCTCCCTATTCATATCTAAGAGATGATCATTCTCCCCACCTTCAAAAGCTCTATTAAAAGCACATCTACATGAGGCCTTCCTAGACTAAGCCCTCATTTTCTCTTCTCCCACTCCCACTCCCTTTTGTGTCACCCTGATTTGCTCCCTTTATTCATCCCTCTCTCAGCCCCACGGCACTTATAAACATATCTGTAATTTATTTATATTAATGTTTGTCTCCCCTTTGTTGTGGACAGTGAATATGTCTACCAAGTCTGTTATATTATACTCTCCCAAGTGCTTAGTACAGTGTTTTGCACACAGAGCGTGCACAACTGATTGATTCATTGATCCCAATGAGTATAGTGCTCTACATATAGTAAGCACTCAATAAGTACAATTAATTGATTGTCTGATTGACCTAGAAGACTCTAGAGGCTCACTTTAGCTCGGTCTTCCAAGTGTTTTTTGCATCATTCTAGAGTTGGTTGGGTAGGAAATTTTCCAAGACAGGTTTTTGTTCTTTGTTGGAATGCCAAGGTTTTGTCTTGTTTGGAATAATGCACACATCATTTCAATTTACTGTATATATAACATTACTACTACTATGATTTCCTGAAAGATTTTCAATCATTACCAAAACTCTTCCAATGAGTATGATTTAAAATAGTCCGTGATTTCAGTGGTGCTTGTTTTAATTCTATAAATCAGGAATTGATCTTCAATTATAATTCCAATGATAGTTCAAAGTAAATGTCTCCAAAAGAAATAGAAATGAAAGAGATGTGAGGTGAAAATGTCTGATGCACGATTGTATTTGGGTGAGCCTGTTGCTTACAAAAAAAAATGGTGAGGATAAAAGAAGCTATCAACTGAGTCTGTTTTCTTTCTACATAAAACTGCCCATATATGGCAGTCAAAATAAAAACACAAAAACAAAACTTTTCAATGGCAACTAATGGCTAAGATATTTTTGTTATGGCTATTAATCAATCAATTGAGGGCTTACTGTGTTCAGAGCACTGTACTAAGCTCTTTTCATGCATTCATTCAATTGTATTTATTGAGCGCTTACTGTGTGCAGAACAGTGTACTAAGCACTTGGGGGAGAGACAAAATAACAATAAACAGACACTTCTCCAGACACTTCTCCTGCCCATAATGAGCTTACAGTCTACAGGGAGATACAGACAACAATATAAATAATTTATGCATACATATAAAAGCACATGGGACTGAGGGTGGTGGATGAATACCAAATGCCGAAAGGTTGAGAATCCAACTGCATAGATGACACAGAAGGAGGAGGGAATTGGGGAACTGAGATAGGGCTTAATCAGGCAAGGCCTCCTGGAGGAGATGTGACCTTAGTCACATCTCAGGGACGGAATATTACCTCTCCTGCTTCCTCTAATTCCACGCATCTCAAGGAGGGTACCAGCAGCCTGACTCCTAGAAAACTGAATATTTCTTGGATCCTCTAAGATGTCAAGTGCTGCAATCAATACTATCTTTCCCCCTTCCCCCACCTCTCTGTAACCCATCCCTAACTCTCCTTAGGAGGTACTCTGACTTAAGCTCCTTTTGGACAGGGAACATGTCTGCCAACTCTGATGTAATGAACTCTCTTAGCGCTTAGTACAATGCAAAGGTTGAGAATCCAACTGCATAGATGACACAGAAGGAGGAGGGAATTGGGGAACTGAGATAGGGCTTAATCAGGCAAGGCCTCCTGGAGGAGATGTGACCTTAGTCACATCTCAGGGACGGAATATTACCTCTCCTGCTTCCTCTAATTCCACGCATCTCAAGGAGGGTACCAGCAGCCTGACTCCTAGAAAACTGAATATTTCTTGGATCCTCTAAGATGTCAAGTGCTGCAATCAATACTATCTTTCCCCCTTCCCCCACCTCTCTGTAACCCATCCCTAACTCTCCTTAGGAGGTACTCTGACTTAAGCTCCTTTTGGACAGGGAACATGTCTGCCAACTCTGATGTAATGAACTCTCTTAGCGCTTAGTACAATGCTACGCACAGAGTAAGCACTTCACAAATACCATTGATTAGAGAATGCATCAACCCTGTAACTTCCGAGAATGCAAAAGTCTAGATAACAAATTTCCAAGCTGCAACAAGGTGAAGAATGGCTCATGCCCAAAAAAATTTTTTAGTTACTTTGACCCAGAAAATTAATCAATCAGATGAAACCTTATTTGCTGAGTTTAAAATGATAGTCAAGGCCCGCACAATGAAAAGAACCTCTCACTTGGAACACATCTTACCTGCACCTGACATCTCTAGCTTTAGTTGCACGGAAACAATGCATAACCATAGAAACTCTCACAAGATTTGCTTAAAGAGAGACTTATTTTTCCCAGTAAAAATAGCCGAGACATTTGCTATAATGCAATTCCTATCCATTTTCCTTTCCAGTGCAAGGAAGCTGAAATTAAATATAATCAAATTATGGAGAATTCTAAGTAAAAGTAACTAAACTCATTAAATCAGACAACATCTAAACAGTTCATTGGCAAGAGAAAATTTAGGAACGTGTTTTTTTAACTTTCACAAGGTGACTTGTACAAAGCATCCTTTTTGCATACTTTGTTTAATTAATGTTACATAGAAAGTTATTGTTTTTACCTTTTGTAAGTAAAGAACTGTTCCCTTCAGCACAGCATAAAAGGTTTTCCACCCTCGCTTCCCCCTTGGAGCTAAAACGAAAACAAAATAAATGGAAGAAAAATTACTTGAATTCAGTTGGCATTTGAACAGCAATACTATTGTTAGTATTTCTGTGTTCACCATAGTGACTAACAATCCAAACTCTACCATTTGTTGCCAGAACGAAAAAACAAACCACATTTTGGTAAATCAACCAATCAATCAATCGTGCTTACTGAGCACATACTGTGTGCAGAGGATTGTACTCAGCGCTTGGGAAAGAAATATATAGTAGAGTTGGTAGACATGATCCCTTCCCACAAGCACTTACAGGTGCAAAAAGACACTAAACTGTACGTAGGGGAACTAGTAACATATAAGGATACATAAGTGTTGCAGTGTCAAGGTATCAAGTGCTTAGATACACAGTCGAGGACATAGTCAACACAGAGGGGAGGGAGGGAAAGGGAAATGAAGACTTAGGGAAGCCCTCTTTGAGAAGATGTGATTTTAGGAGGGTTTGGTAGTTGGGGAGACTGGTGAACTGTCAGATATGAAGTGGGAAGGAGTTACAGGCCAGAGGAAGATAAGGCAAGGGATCTACGGGAAGACAGATGGGATTGAGGAGTAGTTTGGTGTTAGAAGAATAAAGTGCACAGGTTGGGTCGCAGTAGGAAATCAGGAAAGTAAGGTTGGAGTGGGGAGAGCTGATCGAGTGCCTTAAAACCGAGGGTAAGGAGTTTCTGTTTAATGAGGCGATCTATCCATTTGAGGTAAGACCTGATTTTAAAGAATTTTTACTGCAGATAAGAAACCACTGGAAAGGAGAAATAATTCTTCATGTGATTCACACAGATTCAGGAGGAAAGAGTTTAAGTTGCTCTGAGAAGAACAAAGGCAGGAGTTAAGAAAATAATTAAACTAAATATGGTCAAAAAGGGCAAAAAGAATCTCTGCACAAAAAAGGCTCTCTTTGCAGTAATTCTATCCCTAGACCCTTATGGGACTCCTTCAAAACATGCCTGAAGCCATAAGGGCACACCTCCAGGCTAACGACTACTGTTTCCTTCCATACCCAGAACTTGTATGTGCAATTCTGCCTACAATCAAAGTTAATTAAAAGTTTCACACTCTTCCACCTTGGCACGTTTTCAGAATTCAGAGACTCTTCTAAAGAGTAAAAGCATAATTCCTTGATAGAGTTCCAACTTCATTTGTAAAAACCCAAAAGCACAAATGCAGGAATTTTTTATGTATTGGAAATTGAGTCCTTGATAAACTTGCCCAAAAGCTGTATATGTTAATTCAGAAATAGTGGCTGTATTACACCTGTCTCATTTCTGAAGGAGGACTGAAACATTTGGGTGTGACCATTTTGTTTTCCAGGTCCTCAGTAACAATAATAAATGTAGTATTTGTTAAAGGCTCGCTGTACTGCAAAATGCAAAGTACTGTACTAAGCACTAGGGTACATACAAGGAAATCAGGTTGGACACACTCCCTGTGTCCTACACAGGACTCACAGTGTACAGAGAAGGGGGAATAGGTATTTTATCCTCATTTTACAGATGAGGAAAAAGAGGCACAGATAATTTAAATGACTTGCTCACGGTCCCACAGCAGGAATTGGTGGAGATGGGAAAGAACCCAGGTCCCCCGACTCCCAGGTCCAGGCCCTTTCCACTAGGCCACCATGCTTCTCGGATCTTTAGCAAGCATGCAGATATGGATGAGGTGACACTACTCTGTTATCAATGGTATTTTTAGAGCAGTTACTATGTGCAGAGCACTGTACTAAGTGCTTGGGAGAGTACAATACAACAGAGTTTTTTTTTCAAAATAATTTTTTTTCAAAATAATTTTTTTCAAAATAATTTTTTTCAAAATAATTTTTTTTTTCAAAAAATTATTTTAAAAGGCGGACATGTTCCCTGCCTACAACAAGCTTACAGTCCAGAGGAACAAAACTCTCAACAGAAAATAGGCATAAATGAAGTCCTAGCCAATAACAATTTCCTAGCCCATTAAACTTGAGAACTTAAGAATCCCTGTGCCTGGAGACGCATGTGCATGACGAGAACATAGAAGTTCATTCCATACTACACTGTGATGGCCACCTGATAAAATGGAATCAAAATACACACATGTGGTTGACTGTCAGAGGAAACCAAAAACATCACTGTGTTTGTTCCTCCCCTTGCTAAAAGCTATCAACTATATATGTATTGCTTCTGAAACAATGAAAGAAAATGGGCGGGGGGAGGGGGTTGGAGCATTAAATTTACCCACCTCTTGTAAAATAGATAGGAGAAAGAAAGAATGAGTGAAGTGCTCCACTCAAATCAGGGAATGGAGTAAAAACCCTTTTAACAGCTTATGCAGCCTGGGGATGATGGAAGATTTCAATCTTGAATTAATTTAGGAAGCCTCTCAGAAGGGACATGTTTCATGCCGAAACTTAATAACAGATAGGTGGAGTTTAGGCACTAGGTAGAGGATTAGTATTCCTGGTTTAGGTTAGCTAGGGCTTGGAATCTGAATAGTGAACTACAAGTAAAAATCAGCTGGCTAGAACAGTGGACAATGACTGTAGATTAAAAATTTAATTATGGTGATCGTTGAGTGCTGACTGTGTCAAGCACAGTTCTAAGCACTGGGATAAATGCAGGGTTATACAGGCTGGACACAGTCCCCATCCCACATGGGGCTCACAGTCTAGGGGTAAGAGGGAGTACGGCTTAATCCCCATTTTAAAGATGGGGAAACTGAAGCATAGAGAAGTTAAGTGACTTGCTCATGTTTATACACCAGACAAGTGGCAGAAGCTGAATTAGAATCTAGGTCGTCTAACTTTCAGACCCATTCTCTTTCCACTAGGCAATGCTGGTTTTCTAGGTGAAGAGATATAGTTAAGAATGTATTAGTTATATAGTCACTGAAGTTTACAATAGAAAGAGTGTCGGGAATTTTTTAAAAAAGCAAAACAAGCAATTGTTATAATAGCTGAATGAAGATGCTATGTGAGCTCCTCAAATTGTTTTATAAAATTCTAAGTGTAGGAAGTAACCATTCACTGTGAAAGAAATCCCAACCCATAGCATCACAAAATTATATTCTGTCACAAGATCTTACAAAAGTAAAACGTTATGAGGCTCTAAATACTACTTGATGAATCCCTAACGTATATACTGCCTTTTGTATTTCCACTTTCCCACTGTGTTACCTCACTGAATTTAATTAATCCACACAATATCTTTATGAGCTCATAGATTTATCTCATTATCTTCATTTTACAATTAAGAAAATGGTGTCCCAGTCAACAGTATTTACTGAGTACACACCATGTGCAGCAGGAGCACTGAACTTAAGTGAACAGGAGAGTACACTAGAAGTAGTGGCCCAACGACTACCCTCCCAGAATTTAGAATCTAGGGAAGGAGACAGGCAGAAAAATAAATTTCAGATTGGAGGGAAAGGAGATTAGTACCTGAGTTAGTGTTTAAGAAAGAGGGTATGTCAGATATGTACTTCAGTGCTATGGGAAGTTGTGAGTACCTAAGTACTCAGGTGGCACAGAAATGCTGAAGAGGCAGTAGGAGGGAAAATAAAAATGAATTAGGGAAGGATTATTTTTCACTCTTTTTTCTTAATAATAGTAATAATATGATGATGAGGGTTTTTACTAAGCGATTACTATGTGTCAAGCACTGTTCTAAGTGCTGGGGTAGATACAAACTAATCAGATTGGACACAGTCCCTGTTCCATATGAGATTCAATCTTAATCCCCATTTTACAGAGGAGGTAACTGAGGCACAGAGAATTTAGTAACTTTCCCAAGGTCACACGGCACACAACAGGCAGAGCCAGAATTAGAACCCAGGTCCTTCTGACTCCCAGACCCTTGCTCTATCCACTAGGCCATGCTGCTCTAGATGGTACTTGTAAAGCACTACTCAGTGCTAATACCATCTCTGGCCCACAAGGGGCTAACAGTTAATATAGGAGGGACCCCGGGAGAATATACAATTTCCAAAGGGCTTTGAAGATATAGAGAGTTGTGTTCTGTTTGAAAGAATTTGAAAGAAAAGGAAGTACAAAGCAGGAGGTAAGGTGTGAGCAATAGACTGTTTAGGGGAGAGCCCAGAATCAGACATGAGGAGTAGGAGTACATCTATTAGTTGGGAGGAATGGAGAATGTGTGCTGGGGAGCAGTGGGAGAAGAGAGTGGAAAAGTGGGAGGGAGCTAATTGCTTGAGTGCCTTAAAGTCAACCTCTTCCCTCTGAACCAATGGGCTGATGTTTGATCGAATGAGGCAAAGTCCCCACTCCTTCTAACCAGCATGGGGAATGGCATGGCCTAATGGAAACGGCAAACAGCAGGGACTGTCTCTATCTGTTGCCGACTTGTTCATTCCAAGCGCTTAGTACAGTGCTCTGCACATAGTAAGCGCTCAATAAATACTATTGAATGAATGAAAGAGTCTGAGTCTGGGAGTCAGAGAATATGGATTCTAATCCCACTCTCATTTGTCTGCTGTGGGACCCTGGGCAAGTCGCTTCACTTCTCTGTGCTTCAGTTACCTCATTTGAAAAATGGGGATTATGACTGTGAGTCCCATGAGGGAAACTGACTGTGTACAACCTGATTAGCTTGTATCTGCCCCAGGGCTTAGTAACCATGTCTGGCATATAATCAGCACATAAATACCTCATATCCCTTTCCATTAGTGGCTAAGATTGCCCCCACAAGATGCACAGGTTGGAGTGCAAGGAGTCCATGCACTCGAAGGCTGAGAATGACTAACTTCTTTCTCTCCCTGCTCCCCCCACCACAGTGACCCTTTGATCATGCCCTACCTCAATCAAAAGTGTTTCTTGAGTATTTAATGTGTGCACAGCATTGTACTAAGCCCTTGAAATTACAATACCACAGAGTTGGTAGATATGATCCCTGCCCACAAGGAGCTTACAAGTCTAGAGGAGGAGACAGACATTAAAATAGATTAATTATAGAAGAATTAGTTCAGTATAAAAATATTTATACAAGCATTGTGGAGCTGGGGTGAGTATCTCAGTGCTTAAGTATACACAGCCAAGTCTTTACATGCCTGGAACTCCCACCCCCTTTTCATCCTCTTCCCATCTTCAAAAGCATATAAGATCCCATCTCCTTCAGGAAGCCTTCCCTGACTTCTCACGCTCTGTTTTCCTTCCCTACTGCAGCACCTATGCCTTTGCACTCAGGCACTCACCCCACTACCTCAGAGCATTTATGGACAGATCCTCATACTCAGTTGCTTATTTATATTAATTTCTGTCTCCCTCCTCTAGACTGTACATTCATTGTGGAAAAGAAATGTGTTGTCTACTAACTGTACTCCACCAAATGCCTAGTACAGTGCCCTGCATATAGTAAGCATTTAGTAAATACCACGGATTGATTGATTGATTCCCTTTCCTGTCATTTATTTTAATATGTATTGCCTCTTCTGAACTGTAAGATCTTTGAGAGGAGGGATTGTGGGTCATTTATCTTTTATTTTAATGGTATTTTTTAAGCACTTACTATCTTCATCATCACCATCAGTAGCATTTATTGAGCACTTTTGCATGCAGAGCGTTATGTGCCAGGCACTGTACTATATCCTGGGGTAGATACAAGATAATAAGGTTGGACACAGTACAAATTCCACATGGGGTTTATCCTTTATCCCCATTTTAAAGGTGGGGTAACTGAGGCACAGAGAAGTTAAGAGACTTTCTCAAGGTCACACAGCAGACAGGTGGCAGAGCTAGGATTAGAACTCAGATCCTCTGACTCCCAGGCCCATGCTCTACTTATTTTATTGTACTTTTCTAAACATTTAGTGCAGTGCTCTTCACAAAGTAGGCAATCAGTAAGCACCATTAATGGATATTTCTGATTTGGAGGCAGTAACTGAAAGTCTCAGTGACTTACCTGCATTGAACTCAATGAATGAATCAGTCATATTTATTGAGCATTTACTGTGTGCAAGAGCACTGCACTAAGCACTTGGGAGAGTACAATGTAACTGTTGGTAGATACCTTCCTTGCCCACAATGAGCTTACAGTTTGATACTTTTGTGGCAACTTAACCTTTGGGATGCAGCATGGCCTAACAGCAGGGGCTGGGAGTCTGAAGACGTAGGTTCTAATCCCGGCTCAGCCACATGTCTGCTGTGTGACCTTGGACAAGTCACTTAACTTCCCTGGGCCTCACATCTCATCTGCAAAATTGGGATTAAAACTGTGAGCCCCATGTGGGACAGGGATTTTTCCCAACCTGAATACCTTGAAGCAGTGTGGCTTAATGGCAAGAGCAGGGGCTTGGGAGTCAGAGGTCAAGGCTTCTAATCCCGGGTCCATCACTTATCAGCTGTGTGACTTTGGGCAAGTCACTTAACTTCTCTGTGCCTCAGTTACCTCACCTGTAAAATAGGGATGGAAGACTGACTCCCACGTGGGACAACCTGATTATCTTGTACCTACCCCAGCGCTGAGAACAGTGCTTGGCACGTAGTAAGGGCTTAACAAATACCATTATTGTTATTATTATTATTACCTCAATGCTTAGAACAGTGCTTGGCACATAGTAAGTGCTTAACAAATACCACATTTATTATTAATCACCATGCTGATCGGTAATCTGATGGCAAACAATGAAGAACTCAAACCACCCTCATGATCCATTACAAACTAGGAGTCCCTAAAAAGCCATCTTTCAACAAGAAAAGGAATAATCTGAGTCTTTTGAAAAAAGAAAAAAAAAAATGGTGAAAATATATCTCTCACTATATCTCCTCAAATAGATATCTTACTAGAAAAAGTAAGTGAAAGAGGATGATTGCTCCCCAAACTCCAGCCCAATGTGATGCTTTGGGGTCTTAAACTGGAAACATTTTCATCACCTCTTGCTCTGTGTCTTTCTTAAACCCCTGAATGGCCACTTGACTTCAACTAGTCCAGGTGATTTTTATTATAGATAATGGGTGAGACCTAAATGGGGAAGAGAGCCAATATTATTTATCTCTGTTTCTGAAGCATCAGGTATAAATTACTCCTAAGGACAAGATAATATGCTGCAAGGATCAATGGATTTGTTCCAGGGAAAATGGCAATGTCTGTTACTTTTAATCCCCAAATAAGTACTGGCTTCAGGTAGAAGGCAATATTTGTTTGCCCAGTTTTCCATTTAATTTTCTTTTAAGCTGAACCGGCAACAGATTGCTTTTAAAATAATTAATGCTTTTCTAGCACTTTGTTTTTATTGAAACGATCAGATATTTTCGAAGCCAAAATTATGTTCTGCCCTCTTCTGATTGTTCCGCCTCCTCTTCCCTCTGGTTTATCCACTTCATCTCAGATTTTTCCACTGAGTTTTTAATTTTGGTGAAGCAGAGAAGGACCACATCCACCAAAGAAGATGATGCTTATTTTCAACAGTATTTATTGTAGAGTGCCTCGTTCAAGGCAAATGACAGAATATGAAAGTAAAGACATGGTCTTTACAGTTGATGACGGTCTATCTAATGGGATGGCATAATGCTTTATTTTTTTTTTCTGATTACAAATACCCCAAGCCTCTATTAATAACTAATGTAAAGTTGTAATATCTTTCAATTAATATTTTTCTGGAAAACACCTCAGAAATTTTTCCTCAGCAGAAATAGAGCAAGATTCAACCCACTGTAGAATAGTTTATGGAAGAAAAATCTTTTGAGTCATATTCTAAAGACTAGTAATCTGTCAGCATAACCTTTCCTCCCACCATCCTGGTTTAGGATATGAGTTCTCTTTATAATTGAGGATTCTGTCACATAATAGATGTCCCGTGTCATGCTGCACACCTCAGTGACAGTGCTTGGAAATCCTCAAGGATCTTGGAGCCTAGGGATACTGTAATCAATCACCGGTATTTATTGAGCACTTAATGTGCTCAGATCACTATACTAAAAGCTTGGGAGAGTACAACTTAACAGAGTTGGTAGACACATTTGCTGACCACAACGAAGTTAAACTCTAGCAGGAAAATCCTGTAAATTCCCCAAGAGTTCCAGGGAAGTTCTTGGTGAGAACTCTGAAGACCTGAGGTGTATTTAAGTCCCCCAGTGTCCCGAGTGGCTCCAGGAAAGCAGCGTGGCCTAGTGGATAAAACACATGCCTGGGAGTTAGAGGAACTGGGTTTTGACCTCAGCTCCGCCATTTGCCTGCTGTGTGACCTTGGGTAAGTCACTTCACTTCTCTGCCTTAGGTTCCTCAACTGCAAAAAAGAGTTTATAATATCTGCTTTCTCTTCTAGTTAGACTGTGAGCCCCATGTGGTACAGAGACTGTGTCTGAACTGAAAAACTTGCATTTACCCCAGCACTTTGAACAATGCTTGACACACTGTAAGCACTTAACAAATACCATAAAAAGAAGAGAGGCCTGAGGGAGTTGACTCAGTTTTGACCCCTCTCTTGTGTCACTCTCCAAGTGCACCAGAACTCTGAGGTGTCCCAGACTCTATCTCTGCTAAGATCCCTGAACTATGGAGGCCCTCTGGGTACTCTCTGTCTAGCGTGGTTCTTCTCAGGTGGCCCAAACCCTTGGGGAAGCTCTGGGTTAACCTCCAAGCAATACTTTGGGATGCAGGGGTATTTGTGGGATCCCTCAGCCAGGAACAGCAGAAGCAGAACTCTCTTAACAAACTGATATAGTGATAAAATAGCAAGAGATCTGCCCACCTAATCACTACTAATTCATCTCTATCATGAACAGCACAGCACTTAGTACAGTGCCCTGTAGAGTAAGTGCTCAATTAATATAACTGATTTATTGTTCACAATGAACGCTTTTAAAGTCTTTTTTCCTTACTCATACTTGCACCTTTAGTTAAAACATTGAAAAATTCCCCAATGCAGATCCTCTCCCCTCTTTTCAAATCTAAGGTAGGTAGCACTTCAAAGAGATTATTAGTAGTTGTATTAATAATGGTGTAGATTGAGCACCCACTAGGTGTAATGTACCATATTAAGTGCTTAGAAAAGTACAAAAGAAGTAGGAGACATTCCCCAGAGATTAAATTCTAACTGGAGAGAAAGACATGAGATTATTCATAAGGTAATTGGTGTAAACAATTGAATGCACTCTCCCAAGTGCTCCGTACATAGTGCTCAATAAACACCATTAATGATTATAAAGGTACAATATAATAGACATTCATACCCAAAACAGGTGGTCTGTCTCAGTTATGGAGGCATCCCAGAGGTCAAAGCAATGATTAATTTAGTTTAATGCTTTATCTTCAGAGAAGCAACATGGCCTAGCAGATACAGCATGGGCCTGAAGGTCATGAGTTCTAATACCAGCTCCACCACATGTCTGCTGTGTGACTTCACTTCTCTGTGACACAGTTTCCTTAACTATAAAATGCTTTGAGCCCCATGTGGGACAAGGACTGTGTCGATTATCTTGTATTTACCCCAGTGCTTTAGATTAGTGCCTGGCACATAGTAAGTGGTAAAAACCACAATTATTATTATGATTATTATTGATCAATTGCATATAAAGTTGCTTGGAAACAGAGTTTGCTGATTTACTCTTCTTACCAACCATCTTTGACATTAGGGTTATATTTTCTAACATTAATGTTTCCTTCTACTACTCCAACAAGGACATACTGTTCATGAGAACTTGAATCCTTCATGAAATTCTTAATATTTTATACCTGCATAATATCCTTTAGAAACAAAGTCTAAATGATACCACCAGCTGTGTAAAAAAGGTTTTTCTGGAATTCAAGTGGCTTGAGGGAATGTACTGTTTAAGCTGGCAGTATGGTAATCAATTCCTCCATGTAGGATTTCAGTCCTGAAGTCTCATTTCTGAGAGGGGACTCCAGCATCTCCACTACCTCTAATCTTCAAATAATGCCCCCTCCAACCAGTACCATGTGATTGATGAACACCAATTGCATGTTCACACGGTCCACTCTCTTCATGATCTGTGAGACTAGAGGCTTCTCAGTGAATTCTTTCTTGTCCCTTTATTAGCCTTTTTCATCTTTTCCACTTTCCAAGATTAATCTCACCTACAGATGGTAGGAAAGCAGTATTGGCCTAGTGGAATGAGCACAGGCCTGGGAGTCAGAGGACCTGGGTTCCTATTCCTGCCTCAGCCAATTCCCTGCTGTGTGACCTTAGGCAAGTCACATCACTTTTTCATGATTCAGTTTTCTCATCTGTAAAATGGGAATTAAATCCTATTCATTCAATAGTATTTATTGAGAGCTTACTATGTGCACAGCACGGTACTAAGCGCTTGGACTATACAATTTGGCAGCAGATAGAGACAAACCCTGCTCAGTGACGGGCTTACAATCTCCCTCCTACTTACACTGCAAGCCTCATGTGGGACAGAGACGGTGTCCAGCGCTTAGAACAGTGGTTGGTACAATGTAAGTGTTTAACAAATACCATCATCATCAACTTCTTTATCCTATATCTCCACTAGTGTTTGGCACTAGTAGATAAACTCAGTCCTGGGAGTCAGAAGGCCCGTGGGTTCTAATCCCAACTCTGCCACTTATCTGCTGTGTGACCTTAGGCAAGTCACTTAATTCTCTGTGCCTCAGTTCCCTCATCTGTAAAATGGGGATTAAGACTGTAAACCACTTGTGGGACAGGGACTATGTGCAACCTGATTACCTTATATCTACCCCAGTGATTAGAACAGTGCCTGGCACACAGTAAGCACTTAACAAATACTACAATTATCATCATTATTATAATAATAAGCATTTGACAAGTACCATTAAAAAAAAGGATAGTGTGGATTTCAGGAGGCTATTTCCCTTTTCCTAATTCCGTGGCTAATGTCACTGGATGATCTTGAACTAGCCATTTAGACTCTGTTCCCCAATTTTTTTTTACTTCTATAAAATAGGAAATGTAACATCTTGACATTCATCAAGAAGATCTATGTTCACTCCTGCCCCTGGTGTAAAGAGATAAACTAGAGATGGGGCTCTTTGTCCTTTGTATCTTAAAGGGGAACACATCTAAAAAATACTTACAAAGCTTGGGTATAGATTATAAAAATTATGAGTTTACTCACAAATGAAAACATCAATTGTCATGGCAGGCTGGGAACTGCAGATTGCATCCCCCCAACTCACACCAACAGCTACTACTGAGGGCAGCCACAAGAAGCAATGAAAAGGCTATACACCAGGAATGGAGAAAAAAAGAAAGAAAAACAACAACAACAGAAAAAAAACCAATGACTAGCCACATTTTCTGCAAAGACGAAGTCTAAGGAAGCAATAACTACAAAAACCATTCAGAATGTAAAATATTTCTACAAAACTAGAAAGGCTGAAATGGGTTGGTCAGGAAGGTAAACAGACAATAGACAAAACACAGTGTAAATATCCACAAGCTGAGATTGGAAGAGGAGCGAGGAAAAAATATAACAATTCGGTAGTAAAGATTCTGAAAAAGGATGCATTAGTGAGGTAGATCAAGAAAATCCCCTAAACTTTTATTATATAAAACAGCAAGTCTAGATGATATGAGACACAGAGTATTTAAGGAATGAATAAAAAGGACTCCTACATGATTTTTGTGGTTCTTTAGAAAAGCATGACAACCGGAAAGTAGTAAGAAAATTGACTTCACACTTGCAGTAATCTTACAAGAAAAAGGATGCTGAATCTGGAAATAGTCTTTGATTATTTTTCATACAGACCTTATATGAAAAGAGGGCATCTGTAAACTATTTGAGACACGAATATAGGCAGATTTGATTAAAATGACCTGAATTCTGCCATTACATCATACAATATATTTTCAATAATTAATGAAGGATGCAGATCTGTTATAAATTATTTCAACCTTTGAAAATACTAACACTCTTTAAGGCTTCTGGCAAAATTAATTTCAACTGACTTAGAAGGGCAGACTTTAAAAAATCATAAAGAGATGTCACTAATCCAAGTCACAATGGAAATAATAATTATGGAATGTATTAAGTGCTACAATGGATGGAACTATGGACTATAGACTTTAGGCTCCTTTTTAAAAAAAAATGTTAAGCATTTACCATGTGCCAGACACTATTAATAATAATAATAATAGTGGTATTTGTTAAGCACTAACTATGTGCCAAGCACTGTTCTAAGCACTGGGGTGGATACAAGGTTATCAGGTTGTCCCACATGGGGCTCACATCTTAATCTCCATTTTACAGATGAGGTAACTGAGGCACTTGGAAGGTAAGTGACTTGCCCAAGGTCACACAGCAGACAAGGGGCAATGGCCAGGTTAGAACCCAGGTTCTTCTGACTCTCAGGCTTGTGCTCTATCCACAAGGCCCTGCTGTTCCTTGTGGGCAGCGATTCAGTCTATCAATTCTGTTGCATCTTACTTTCCCAAACACTTAATACAGTGCTCCACACACAGTAAATGCTCACTAAATACCATTAATTGATTGACTGATGTTAAAATAAACAGATTGGAACCTAGTCCCTGTCTCATCCTATGTTCACAGACTAAGGGCAGGGGGGAAAGGCCAGGGGGTGGAGGGGGTGGGGGTCGAGAGGATGTATCATTCCCATTTTGTAGATGAGAAAATTGAGGCACAGAGAGGTTAACTGACTAGAGCAAGGTCACACAGAAGGGCAGTAGTAGAGCTGGAACTACAGCCCATTAGAAACCTAGCTCTTTGTGTCAGGGAATGCATCTCTTGCTTTTGTTTTATTTTCCCAAGCACTGAATGCAGCACATTTCACCCTGTTAATGCTCAATAACTGGAAGCAGCATGGCTTAGTGGAAAGAGCACTTTCCTGGGAGTCAGAGAACTGGGGTGCTAATCCCAGCTCCACCAGATACCAGCACTGTGACCTTGAACAAATCAATTAACTTCTCCATGTCTCAGTTTTCTCATGTGCAAAATGAAAATTTAAAACCTCTTCTCCCTCCTACTTAGACTGTGAGTCCCATAAGGGACCTGATTATTTTTTTCCCACCCCAGTGCTTAGTACAGTGACTGACACATAGTATGCACTTAATACCACAATTATTACTACTACTACTATAAATTAATGGTATTTACTGAGTGCAGAGCACTGTAATAAATACTAAGGAGAGTACAATTAACAGAGTTGGTAGACATGTTTCCTGGCCACGAGGAGTTTAGAGTGTAAAGGGAATATAGAATCTAGGGCTTGAATATAGAATCTCCTAGAATCTAGGTCTCAGAACCATATTAACCCAGATACAAGAAATCAAATTAGGTGGTATATGAAATGAAAGATAAAGTTATTGATGAATATCAGAAACAATACCCACAACAAAGCTTGATGACTGTGTAGTATCTTTATTGAGGAAGTGTTGGATAATCCACTTAGCATGGCAATGTGGACAGAGCACGGGCTTGGGAGTCAGAAGACGTGGGTTCTAATTCTGCCTCCACCACTTGTCTGCTGTGTGACCTTGGGCTAGTCACTTAACTTCCAAGTGCCTGAGTTACCTCATCTGTAAAATGGGATTAAAGGTGTGAGCCCCATATGGGACAACCTGATTACCCCACCCCAGCACTTAGAACAGTTCTTGGCACATAATAAGCACTTAGCATAGTTATTATTATTATTATGAAATGTAAATAGTGCAAACTTTCAGTCCCTAGACAAATGCAGTAATCCCTGAGAGCATTTTCCTGTCTTTTCCACGTCTTTTTATTTTTGAAACTACAATGATTCTTCCATTCCATATATTTCCTCCTCAATTTTACATTCATGTGGCTTCCTAAAATTAGCCATGCGGAGAAGTGAACACGACGTGATACCAGTGACCACCTACACAGAAAACAGCCTCCACCAGAAAGGCAGCAGACAATTAAAAAAGAAACTCTTCCAAGAACACATTGAAGAATCTTAGTCAAGTGGCTTACTGTCTAGGTCAAAAATGCAAAGATGAGTAGGACATATCTTCTTTCTAAGCCTTTATGAAACTTCCTCTTTGGAAGCCCACATCAAACCAGGAGCAAAAGTTGAGATGCCAGCCATGTAACTGGAAAAAGGAGAATTCCTGCTAAAGGAATAATGTTTTTTTAAAATCCTTTCTTGGCAATCTTTTGACTCTTGTTCAAGATAGGTGCCTGAATGCCTGCTCATTGCATCTGTAGAGTGACCCAAAATGGGGCTTCATCAGTTTCACAAGCACCATCATTCTAAGCATCATTCCTGTCAGGAAACACCATCATTCCATTGTCACTGGGTTGCCTTTGTAGCAGAAGTCAGTGATGGCATTCATTTCTGGGTCACCGAAGGAAGTCTTTTATATGTGTAGGTTTTGCTGAATAAGCCCTGATAAATGGCCTCAATTATTGCTAGCTAACAGCCAATATCTAATGGTTTGTGATTCTGAAAGCACTACATTTGTGCTAGAGTAAAGCTTACATGTCCTGATATTACAGTCCCCCATACTAAAAAAAAATCACAAATTGGAAAAAGAAAAATTCTAGTTTTAAAATAATTGGCTTGACTTTGACTATTTTGAGGAGGAAAAAAACACTTTATTTCTCTAGCATGAGACAACTGCTTTGTGGCAAAGCACCATAACAGTGTTCTGCACATAATAAGCTCTTGAAAAATACCATTAATGATGATAATTATGTCAGCATTACCAATGTAATGCAATTAGCTATGAATTGTGTTGGCACATTATTATAAACTCTTATTTTCAATGTTTCCTGACACAGAATATTATCCATAGTCTCAAACATGACGTGAAGGCCTAAATTCTCAAAACTTTCTATACAAATGAATGACACTTTGGACACCCTTATGTACTTAGTGCTTCCTCTATGTCCATTCTTAGTTAAAACAGATCAACTCAGTTCTTCCACGTATGCTTTCACCACTCAGCTAGAAATATTAGGGAACTAGGAAATGCTTCTGTGACAACGTGAGCCTGTTTGAATATGGCTCACTGGTTGCGGAGGAAATAATTTGTGCACATGCATGTGGCATCAGAACGAGTGAGTTTTCCGGTGTTCATTTTCCTTAACTCACGGTGTTTCACGAAAGTGCTCTTGGAGAGAGCTGTCTCGAGGAAGTGAAGGAAACAAAAGTCAGATTGTAGAGTGTCAAGAAAGTACTTGGAGGAGAGGAAGTCATGGCAGCAGGCATAAACAACACTTTTGTGGAGTTTGGAGGTAAGGAGGAGGGGAGATTGGCTGATAGCTCTATGGAGCAACAAGGTCAACAGAAAGATTTTTTAGGATAAAGGAGAGTCAGGAAAGGGAAAGTGGTGGGTGTAAGTGTTTTAGAAGGTGTAAAGGGATAGAGAAATGGGTTCCTCAATATAATGATGTACAATTACACTCACATTTTGAGGATCAAATTATAGATGAATCCTAGGGAATGCCTACATTTAATCAATCAACCATATTTATTGAGTGCTTACCGTGTGTAGAGAACTGTACTAATTGTATGGGAGAGTAAAATATAGTAATAAACAGACACATTCCCTGCCCACAGTGATCTCAGTCTAGAGGGGGAACTGATGTTAATATAAATAAATAAATTACAGATATATACATAAGTGCTATGGTGCTGGGAAGGGGGATAAATAAAGGGAGCAAGTCAGGGAGACATGAAAGGGAATGAAAGAAAAGGAAAAGAGAAGGCCTCTTACAGGACATGAACCTTCAATAAGACTTTGAAGGGGGGTAGAGTAATTGTCAGATATGAAGAGGGAGAGGCAGGATGTACGAGAGAGGTTGGCAGTGAGATAGACAAGATCGAGGTACGGTGAGTAGGTTGACATTAGAGAAGAGAAGTGTGCAGGCTGATTTAAGAAGCTTTCTCTGGATCACACTACACCCTGCAGTTATCAGCCCATATTCCTCCTACCTTTCTGGTACAAATTCCTCAGATTGGATACATACATTTGCTGCCTTCTTTTTTGACCTTCTAAAATTCAGTTCTACCCCCTTCCACTGAGACTGCCGTCTCCAAAATCACCAATGACCTCCATCTTACGTATCAGTTGACTTGACCAAATACTACAGCTCTACATACAGTAAGAACTCTAAAAATACCATTGGTTGATATTAAGGCCATATTAACTGAGCCTGGGGTTGATCTGGGGTTCACTGTCTAGTGAGCCTTCCTCTCACGTGGCCTTTGATGATGTCATTACAGCACCACCAGCCAGAATGATGGGAGAGATGTGACGAGCTGTTGGTGGCCTTGGCCTAATCTTGTGAGAAAGAAGGGACTGGGGATTCCAATTCAGACCCAGATTTTAAATGCATGTCTTCTTCCTGTGTTGGCTACCAAAAATGTAATTCCACATTTCAGAGAAAAACCAGTTATATTCAGCTAGTAAGTATGTAAAAATTTCAAGACAGATGTTTTTTATCTGCTATACTGGATTCCACAGATGTCTCAGTCCTCATTTCAAAAGTGCTTGCTGAGGTTAAGGATAAACAGTTTTTTTCCCCCTCCAGTAGCCCAGTAGACATTAAGTGTTCCAGATTTAACTTCACAAAGTTTTCCTTTAATGTCAGATTTAATGGGTCTGGTAAACACTGCTATTTTGTAAGAGATATGACCTTTTCCTTTAATCATGATTTCTCCCTCAGTGGTAGAGGACTTGGCATAAGCAAATCTGAAAAAAAAAACTAAGTTCTTTGGCTGTTTTTATACACAATCATAGCAGTAATTCTGATTTGATTTCTCTCTATTAATTATAAATTTTAAAGGAGAATCAAGTTCTTGAGGTGAATCAGTGCAGGGCTAGCTTCAGAGGATTCAGTGGCAGCCTGTTGTAGTGAGGGCAGCAAGCTCAGGTGCAGTGTCAAAGGGGGCATGGGTGGTTGTCTAGGGACAGTGACCCACAAAAATCAGAAAGCACTCTTCCTCCTACCACCTGAGTCTGAAGCGGTACCTATGTTAACGAGGTCTTGGCTTGAGAACTTGGTGGTTCTGAAGAAAAGGGGTGGATTGGCCAGGAGGAATGTCCAATGGTGCCCCCTGCAGAATTGCTGTAGATCCAGTGGCTTGAATAGACTGCCACATGAGGTCCCCAGGCTATGGTCTCTCTCAGACTGTGAGCTCCACGTGGGACAGGGATTATATGTGTAATTTATTTAAATTAATGCCTGTCTCCTCCTATAGATGGTAAGCTCACTGTGGGCAGGGAATGTCTACTGTTGTATTGTACCCTCTCAAGCGCTTAGTACTTTGCACACAGTTAATGCTAAATAAATACAGTTGACTGTGTTTGACCTGAGTATCTTTCATCTAACCCAGCACTTATTATGGTGCTTGGCACATAAATGCACTTAAATACTACAACTAGTAGTAGTATCATCATGTTGGGTGCATGATGCTGCATACAGAACTCATCATACCCACTCAGCATAATGGAATGTCAGAAGGAAAAGGAATGGGAGCACATTTTTCCTTACCTCAAGCTGCCAAATGTCTGAAGCTGGCCCTGGCTTAATGGGTCCTTCTAGTCAGGTTAATCAAGATTTTCTGAGTAAATAATACCCACGTGGGACTTTGACCTGAATATTCACATATTTGTCAAACATTTTTAGAGTCTGTCAGGAGAGCAACTGGCGCCCTGTTCACATTCAGGTAGCAAATAATATTCCCTCTTTGTAGGCAGCCAAGCACAGCAATATAACAAAGTAAAAGGTACACCTAAGTAGAGATTCCCTAATGAGATGAGTGTACTCTGTGGGCCACTCTTCTAGGCTTTTCCAAAACATCATAAGATGGAACAGCCCATCTAAGTAGTACTATTAGTATTTATTAAGCGCTTACTGTGTGCAGAGCTCTGAACTAAGCACTGGGAGAAAATACAAAGGTGGAAATTAAATATCTGTTTTAGGAAATGGGCAGTTGCATTTAGAATCTGTTTTTTTTTTAAGTGGATTTTCAAGGCAAATACAGAGAAAATCACTCAGATTAATCCCTTCAGAGGAAATAGAAAAGAAATATGGTCAACGGTGGCAAGAGAAACAGCACATTCTTGAAGCCTCTTCATCGAGGATAATGAAAATGCATTCCATCAATTCTCGACACTCCCAACAACCAGGAGCATTTTCATCTTCTCAAAATTAGGTTTCTCCCTCATAGGAGAACACTGTTTTAAAATCCAACCCTATTTCACAATCCGCAGCATCTGCAAAAAGTGACGTGGGTTTCTTTAGAGGCAGAGCTGAATCTGATATGTCCCCTGAAAGGATCCAGTTAGGCTGCTGATGAAATCCAGGCTTGCAGATGCCACTGTGATTTTGATTTCATGTTGGGGTAAACTCCATAATCATTTCATTCTATCACAGGTGAAATGACCTGCTTTGTATTCTGAGAGCCTTTGAGGAATAAAAATGTGTGCATGTTTCTGTGAGAAGAATGAGAGGGAATGCTGCAAACACATATCACCTGTTTGTTTCATACTTCCTAAGTGCTTAGCACCCAGTGGGTGCTCAATAAATATTACTCTACTATTAAAACTAGTCAAGAGAAAATGTAAAGTTTTAGTTGAAATGATGAAGATATTTGTGCAAACAACTGACAAGGGCAAATAATAGCAATAGCATTAAGATTCAAAAAGCTGTTAGCAATAATCAAGAATTAACATCCTCCACAAAAACACCAGAAGATGTTAGAGCCCTTCCTAGTAGTAGTGACAGTATTACTCTTCTCCCTCCTACTTAGGCTGTGAGCCCCATGTAGGACAGGAACTGTGTCTGACCTGATTAACCTGTATCTAGCCCAATGCTTAGAAAGGTACTTGACACAAAGTAAATGCTTACCAAATATCATTTTAAAAAAGAATTTACATAATACTAAAATTTGGGTGATGTTTGCTATGTGAAATACATTTTCCTGTCTCAAGGAAAGCTTGCTTTAAATCCAGAATTGTCTTGATTTTAAAGCAGTTGGGTAACTGCTATGTAACTTGATTAATTATCAGAGCCTTTGGAAGTGGTTCCATTAGGTTCAATCACTTAGCCATTATATCAGTCAGATCTCTGTAATGGAAAAATTGATCTAAATTTTACTCTGGCAAAATATATGTGGCTATTTATCAGGTAACTATAATATTAGGAAGTTGCTACAAAAAGGGAATTTCCTGCCCTTGGGAATTTGGACATTGACTATATTAAGGAAATAAAGTAGATAAGAAATAATAGTTGGTTCAGATTTTTAAATAGTTTCCAATTAAGGGTGTAAAAATGAGAGTTATTAAGATAAACTTGTCAGATCAAAAATTACAGTAGGATAAGCAAATAAGTCTAAAAATTAAAATTTGATTTTCAGAATTGAAATAACATGGCCTCCCCACAAAAGCAGTGGATATTGTTCCAATGATTAATGATAGTCCTAAAAAAGAATCTGAAAAAAATGAAATAATCCAGTTAGAATAAAATCATTTTCCCCACTACTGCCAAAGCCTATGGTTTATATTGCGCAGGATGTCAGTGGTTCTCTGATCCTGTAACTTCGCTTTTGTAGAGTTGGGTAACTTCTAATGATTTCACCACTGTCTTTGATTTTGTAATGGATACTGAGTCAAATAGTTAAAACAATCAGTAGGGGAATATACAAAAGGATATTATTAAACTATTATTAAATTACTGAATGAATTACTAAATTGTTAAATAATTGAGAGAGAAGCAACACAGTCTAGTGGATAGAAAATGGGCCTTGATGTTAGAAGGACCTAAATTCTAATCCCAGCACCTGCCTCTTGTCTTCTGAGTGACTCAGGGCAAGTGACTTAACTTCTCTGTGCCTCGATTACCTCAGCTGAAAATGGGGTTTAATACTGTGAGCCCTATGTGGGACAAGGACTGTGTCCAATCTAATCAACTTGTATCAACTTCAGTGTTTAATATAGTGCCTGGCACATAGTAAGCACTTAACAAAAGCCATAAAAAACAAATAGCCAAAATACAAAACATGAGAATCACTTGCTTTATATGAAAACACATTTCAGTACTTAAAAACTAGAATTTCCCAAAACTTCACCATTAAATATGCCATTGATTGTTACAAAAATGTTTACTGAGCTGTACTATCATTTTAAATTACCTTATTACTGGGAGCAGTGAGTTTCTTCCCCTGACAAGACGTTAAATCACATTCTTTAATTTGTGACTTCACATACCCTTGGGTGCACATTAAATCCTTGTTCTCATTTAGGTAAGGAGGCAATGACACAAATGAAAGACTGTAGGGAAACCCCCACAAAAAGACACTTACTTTTCTTTCCATCCATATCAGCATGAATTTTGCGAGCCAGAAATCCAGTTTTATACACAGCAGCATTTGGGTCATGAGGAATGTCCAGGAATGGGTTACTGGTACTGCCAATCCGACTGACTGTCTTTGGCTGAGTTCCATTTGCTTTCTCATCAGTACCCTCTGAGGGAGATTTTTTTTTCTCTTCATCATCTCTGAAAGGAGGGAAACAAATATTTTGTGAAAAAAAGAGAAAAGAAAATGCTCCACTACCTTCTATAGAGCCTGCTTTTTCTTGGACAGTTCCAATATAGGCAAGAGGTGAGACCTACTAGAAATGTTTGGATAATCTCCATTTCAGGTATTGGAACAATGAGATAAATATGAAGAATTCTCAGGAACCAGTGGATGAATGATTTACACTGGAAAATACAAAAGCCACTTGGGGAACCACCTCTACTTCCTCATCCTGAATCTAGCCCCATCTCTTTGTGGATATTGTTCACTTTAGGATAAACATTACACTTCAAATAAAAACAAATGGCTAAATGGAGATGATAGGGATGAGAGTGATGCCAGAAGAGGAGGTCCATATGAAGGAGGTCCCCTTTTCTCCCCTTTGTGAGATGTCTGGTGCTGAGTGTTATTCAAATTAGTTAATGTTGAACTTTTGCTTATGGTCCCCAAAGATGGATTCTTAGGCACAACATCCAAATTTATTTTTTCCAAATGAATTTGAGGTAAATGCTTCAAATTCAGTTACCTGGGTTCATTTCTATTTCAGGTCTTCTGGTATTATTGTTATTATCATTACTATTATTATTGGTATTATGCCCCTACACACATACTATAGGAGCTTAGCAGGCATCTATGGCTTTGTTTTATATCTGGACCTCGAAGAGCAAGCTCCTATCTGTATAAGGGATATCAGAAATAGATTCGAGAAAAGCAAATAATGTTATTAAGCAACATAGAACAACATCTAGCAGATTTCTAATTGTTTTCAAAGTAGATAATCAATAGGGAGCCTGCATCAATCATTTGACTTGTTTCATCTATAAAAGAGATTTTTAAGGGATAGATTGCTAAATCTAAAATCATTAATTATCCCTGCAATTGTGTTTTAAAGACAACAATCGCCGAGTGATTCAGCAACTGCAAAACATCTGCCACAAGGTTTGAAGGGCGGTTGGTTTTTCAGTTTTAAGAAAAAAAAATTACACTTCTCATGCCAAATAAATTGTTTTAATTTTAAAACAGCCTGAGCTTTCATTTTCATACAATTAGAAGACCTCCAACTCAAGTCTTGGCTCCCACAGGCTCAATAAGTATAAACCTCCAAACCGCTCTGTAAACTCAACTCTCCTGCCCTTCCCCACAACCCATTATAGGCACATTTCAACCTCGTCATTATCATCACCGACAACCCTACTGAATGATACCTCCTGTATGTAGTGCTTTGTACTAGGAGCTAGGGAACATACCACAGCAGTAAAAGGCCCTGCCTGGGACATCCACCTCTCTACCCTCATTCATTCATTCAATCATATTTACTGAGCACTTAGGTTGTAGAGCACTCTACTAAGCACTTGGGAGAGTATGGTTCAACAATAAACACACACATTCCCTGCCCACAACAAGCTTACAGTCTAGAATGAGGGAGAAATACATTAATATAAATAAATGATAGATATGAACATAGGTGCTATTGGGTTGCGAGGGGGGAAGAACAAAGGGAGCAAGTCAGGGCACTGCAGAGGGAGTAGGAGAAGAGGAAATGGACTTAGGGATGGCCTCTTGGAGGAGATGTGCCTTCAATTAGGCTTTGAAGGAGGGGAGAGTAATTGTCAGATTTGAGGAGGGAGGGAATTCCAGGCCAGAGGCAAGATGTGGGCAAGAGGATGGCAGTGAGATAGATGAGAAGGAGGATACTCTCCTTATCGCTCTCTTCTTCAAAGCCCTCCTAAAGTTGCCTCCTCCAGGAGACGTTCCCAGGAGAGTGGCCTAAGTGGAAAGAACACAGGCCTGGAAGTAAGGGGAGAGGGGTTCTAATCTCAGGTCTGCCACTTGATTGCCGTGTGACCTGAGTAGTCACTTAACTTCACTGTGCCACAGTTACCTCATCTGTAAAATGAGGATAAAGTATCTATTCTCTATTCCTCTTGGATTGTGAGCTTTATGTGGGGCAGAGATAATATAATCTGCTTATATTATAGCAACCACAGCAATTAGGACAGTGCTTGGCACACAGTAAGCACTTAAATACCACAAATTTTATTAATCACCACTGATCAATCCACCTTCCTGGCCATGTTAACCCAGTAGCCTTGGCAATCACAATTATCTACTTGTCATTTATTTATGCATTTTAGCCTGTTTGTTATATACATTTTCTTTGTTTTAACAGTGGTACATTTGTCCTTTTATTCTGTCTCTATTACATTATGAACTCCTTCAGGGAAGAATTAGAATCTTTTACTCTTTCATATGTTCCCCAATCTCAGCACAGTGCTCTGCATGCAGCGGGTTCTCAATAAATATCACTGACATTGATACCCAGCAATTGAAGCAGTGTGGCCTAGAGGAAAGCACAAAGGTCTGGGGGTTAGAGGATCTGGTTTCTAACCCCAACTCTGTCATGTACCTGTTCACTGACCTTGAGGAAGTCACTTAAATTCTACTTACACTCATGAGCCCCATGTGGATAGAGAACAAGTCTGGGAGTCAAAGGGTCATGGGTTATAATCCCAGCTCCACCACTTGACTGCTGTGTGAACTTGGACTAATCACTTCACTTCTCTGGACTTCAGTTACCTCATCTGTTAAATGGGGATTGAGACTGGGTGACCCACATGGGACAGAGACTGTGATCAACCCGATTTGCTTGTAACTACCCCAGTGCTTAGTACAATGACCGGCACATACTAATCACTTATAAATACCCCAAATATTATGTGGGACCTGATGATCTTGTATCTACCCCAATGCTTACTACTGTGCTTGGCACAAAATAAGTTCTTAATAAATACAACTATTATTATTATTGTATTGTGCTCTCCCAAGTGCTTGCTATCATGCTCTGCAAAACAATAAGCACTCAAAAAAATAGCACTGATTGATTCCCAAAGGACACAGATTTTTCCAAATCAAGGCAGCTTTTGAGAGGCCCCTGGCCTGTTCTCTATCCCATCACAGCTTTCTCAAAATTCTTCAGATCATTATCCTTCATTATGAGATCAAAACCAACCTAAAAACACATCTTCTCCAAGAAGACTTCCCAGATTAAGCCCTTTATTTCCCATCAGCCCTCCCCTCTGTGTTGACTATGTACTTAGCTGTGTACCTCTTAAGCATTTTAAACTAAACCCATCCCCACAAAATTTATGTAGATATTTTTATTTTGTATGTCCCTATCCCCAATCTATTTTAATTCCTGTCTCCCCCTTTAGAGTGGAAGCTCCTTTTTTCAAATGGCATTTGTTAAGTGCTATATGCCAGACACTGAACTAAGCACTGGGCTTCTTACAAGCTAATCAGGTTGGACTAAGCACTGGGCTTCTTACAAGCTAATCAGGTTGGACATGATCCCTGTCCCACATGGGGCTCACAGTTTTAATCCCCATTTTACAGATAAGGTAACTGAGGCACAGAGGAATTAAGTGAGTTGCCTAAGGTCACAGAGAAAACAGCAGAGGAGTGGCAAAGCCAGAACTGGAAACCAGGTCCTTCTGACTTCCAGGCCTGTGCTCTATCTAGTAGGCAACACTGCTTCCTTGTAGGCAGGGATAGCATCTACCAACTCTTGGGTTTCACTTTCCCAAACACTTAATACAGTGCTCTGCACAAGCAGGCACTGTGAGCTCGTCCTCTAAACGGGGAGCTCATTGTGGGCAGGGAATGTGCTTGATGTTATATTGTACTCTCTCAAGAACTTAATACAGTGCTTTGCACACAGTAAGTGCTCAATAAATACCATTATCAATAATAATAATATGTACCATTGATTGTCAGTCAATCATATTTACTGAGTTCTATGTGTACAACATTGTACTGCGTACTGGGGAGAGTACAAATCAACAGTAAACAGACACACTACCTGCCCACAGTGATCTTACAATCTAAAGACTGATTCCTACAGAGTGATGCCATACTTCCAGGCTTGTCACTGGACCCAGAGACAAACTGTTATGGGACCCAAAGTTAATTGATTTTACTTTATAGAATCTCTATATCTGCCTTGCAGTTTTTGTTTTTGTTGGCTTCTAGGTGAACAACCTCCTTTTTTCAGAGGCACCCTTTCAGGTAGTGATGATGTTAGCAAATAGAGCTATAATGGTGAAGGAATCTGGTAAAATGAACTTCAGATTGGCTGCATAGCTCAACAAATGACACCCAAAAGGGGCAATTGTTTTGATCAATTTGTAGGCTGCATGGGAAAATTGAAAATGAGTGTCACTAGTAAGTTTTACAACTAAGGGGTGACAAGTGGAGTACAACTAAAATGAAGTCTGGCTAGAATGGTCTTGTGCACGATGTGGATCATGTGAGCATTCTGTTGTGGGTGTGTTGGTTGAGAAGCAAATTAAATAGGGTAGAGATTGTGAAAAGAGGAAATGGAAGGGCTGCAGTGGGGTGTAATATTGAGCAGAGCACTGTGCTAAGACCTGGGGAAAGTACAAGAGTTGGTAGACACGATCCCTACTCACAAGGGACTTACAGTCCATAGAAGGAGACAGATATTAAAATGTATTAAAAATAGGGGAAATGGCAGAGTAAAAGGATATGCACTGTTGCACTGTACTCTCCCAAGCACTTAGTGCAGCGCTCTGCACACAGTGTTTAGTAAATATGACTGAATGAATGATATGTACATTAAGTTGTGTGGGTTGGGGGAGGGGTGAATATCAAAGTGCTTAAGGGCCACAGACCTGTGACAGCATAGCATAGTGGAAAGATCATGGTCTGGAGAGCCAGAGGACCTGGGTTCTAATTCCAGATCGCCCATTTGCCTGCTGTGTGACTTTGAACAAGAGACTGTAAGTCTAGTGTAGGCAAGGATTGTATCTCTTGATTTCTGAAATTTACTTTCCAAGTGCTTAGTAAAGTGCTCTGCACACAGTAAGCGCTCAATAAATATGATTGAATGAACTTGTCTGGGCCTCAGTTTCCTCATCTGCAAAAACTTGGGAATTAAAAACTTGTTCTCCCTCCACCTTAGATCGTAAACCCCTTGTGGGACAGGGACAATGTCCGACCTGATTACCATGTCATCTATGTGAACACTTAGTACAGGGCCGAGTACATTCTAAGCATTTAAATACCACAACTATTATTTGTGGTATTATTATTATTATCATCATCATTACTATTATTACCAATCACTAACAATTTATTGAGCCCAATTCTCCTCCTTGAACTATGAACAATCAGTGGTGGGAAGATAAAGCAATTCCCCCTGCTCTGCCCTGTTCTGTGGCCATCAATCACTAAATCAGTAGTATTAAGTAAGTATATGCTGTGTGCACAGCACTGGGCTAAGCACCTTGGAGAGTGTGCCTGCTTAAAAACGTATTGTCTTATCCTCAAGAAAATTACAATTTAATGGAAGAGCAATTGACATATAGTTGGGGGAGGGGAAGAAATGAATATCTTTCAACTCAGTTCATTATCAAGTGGGCTGCCTGTGGCAAAGGCACTGTGGATCTATTTTCAGCCCTCTTCATAGCTTAGTCACATGATTCTCAAGTTGCATGTCTGCTTATTTGGACTAGTTAAAAGGGACACAGATCCTGTGGGCTTAAAAATCCCCTGGGCTAAACAGTTAAGATGGGACACAAATATGTGCTATCTGTAAAATAGGAGGGGAATGGTGTACATGATATCTGAGCAGGGCCATGGGGAGTCTTTGGCTTCCATATGCAATGCCTGCCAGTTATGGCCTCATGTAAGTCCTCATTTCTTCTGCTCCCATTCCCTTCTGTGTCACCCTTGCATTTGGATTTCCTCCGTTTACTCATCCCTCCCTCAGCTCAAAGAGCATATGTATATATCTCTAATTTATATTACTGTCTCCCTCTCTAGACTGCAAGCTTGTTGTGGGCAGGGCACCTGTCTCCAACTTTATTATACTCATACAAGCGCTTAGTACAGCCATTCTACACACAGTAAGCACTCAATAATTACAATTGATGGCCCTGTGGAACATCACCAGCTCTGTGTTGCAGCCCTTATTCACCCTTCTTTCTACATTGCCTATGCACTCAGATATGTGGCCCCTGAGCACTTTGATATGCACCGCACCCCCAGCCCCATATCATTTATGTACATATCTTTTTACTCTGCTGTTTTCCCTAGCTGTAATTTATTTTAATGTCTGTCTCCCTCTTGAGACTATAAGTTCCTTGTGGGCAGGGATTATGTCTTCCAACTCTATTGTACTGCACTTTCCCTAGTGCTTAGTTCAGTGCTCTGTCCAGAGTCAGCACACAATAAATACCACTGACTGATGGATTAATTGGTCCTGCTGTTATTGGGACCTGCCTGTGTCCCCTTTGTCATGTACTGTAGCAATTTCTACCTTCTCAATTTTCAATCAATTGTGTTTATTGTGTGTTTACTGTGTGCAGAGCACTGTATTAAGTGCTTGGGAGAGTACAATATAACAGAGTTGGTAGGCATGTTCCCTACCCACAGCGGACTTACAGTCAAACATCCATGGCTCCCAGTCCTGACACCTCAGGACCAAGGCTCATGCATTCCTCTAAACTGAAGACTGCATCATCACTGGACAGGGGTGGCTGAAGGGACTGTCTTTCTCTAAGAGTGATACCTGGCTATCGGACGTACAAGTTTCTAGGATGTATCTGGATTAAGGAACAAATGGCCAGGCTATATAAACAGATTTATTTCGTATATATCATTGAAATGGCTGAAAGAAGCTGAGGATTCATATCAGGCTTTTAGAACCTGAGCAAAAAATATGGTTCCCTTATGTAATAATGAAGTGCCATGGTGTCAGTAGGAGTATAATAATAATGACGATGATAATATTGCATTTGTTAAGTGCTTACTATATTCCAAGCACTGTATTAAGCACTGGGGTAGATACAATTGAATGAATACAAGATAATCAGGTCCCACATGGGGCTCATGTTAAGTAGGATAGAGAACTGATATTGAATCTCCAATTTTCAGATGAGGGAACTGAGGCACAGAGAAATTAAGTGTCTTGCCCAAGGTCATGCAGCAGATAAGTGCCGATTCTGGGACTAAAACACAGGACCTCTGACTCTTGGGTCTGTACTCTTTCCACCAGGCCATGATGCTTCTACAGAGGTGGTAGATGCAATCCCTGCCCTCAAGGGAAGAGATGGCAAACAACCTGGGAGGTCTCTCAAATGCTTATCTCCTTCTGAGAAAGCCATCGTACCTGCTCTTGACAGCTTCAAAATCCCTACAAAAAATGTCTAATTGGTCACACCAATACGGTGGCAAGGTGCATGAGTCAAAGGGCAGTGGAACTCAACCCTCATCACTGCATTTCCCTCTAAGAAAGAATGGTAAAATCTCCAGTATTTGTTGAGAATAACTATTACATTTTCCCATTTCTTTATAATGTCATTGCAAAGTGTCCATTTTCAGTGTTTTGTGCTTTTAAATGATTTTCTTCCTTAAAATAGGGTAACAATTTACAACACTGATGACAATGTGACAGCAGAATTTGAATGCTGAAAATAACAGTCTAACAGTGCTAAAAATAAACAAATAAATATGACCCTACAATTTGCCAAAGAGAATGAAATCCACTTTTCCACAATGCATAACAATCCAGTCAGTTCCTGATCAATCAGCTCCTTCCATTAACGTGGACTGAAATACACGATTCTAGGTTGCTGTTCTACAGATAACTGCTACTAACAGCCAAAAGCTTTCTTTGATGGTACAAAATGTGAAAGCCCCAGGAAACCAGGAAATTAATTAAGAACCAGACTGTATATACTCAGGAGTTTGTATGTCACAGTCCACTGAGTATCATTAGCTAAATAACTGGAAGAGCAGGCATTCAAGGTGGAAATAGCTTCAGTGTGAATTCCTTTGGCTAAAGGAAGCTGTCTTGCTCATGGTGAAAAGGCAGTGGTGTGCTAGATTGTCACATCCTTGATGGCCGGGATCCTGTTTTTTTTTTTAATAGTTCTGTTAAGAACTTACTATGTGCTAGGTACTGTACTAAGCACTGGATTGGATACAAGTGGTCAGATTGGACACAGTTCCTTTCCCACATGGGGCTCACATTCTTAATCCCCATTTTACACATAAGGAAACTGAGGCACAGAGAAGTTACGTCACTTGCCCAAGGTTACACAGCAGACAAGTAGTGGAGCTGGGATTAGAACCCAGCTCCAACTACTACTTAGCTACTAATTCTAAATGTACTCCCCCAAGCGCTTAACACAGTGCTCTGCACAAAGTGAACCCTCATTGATACTAATGACTGATTTCCTGAAGATGTTGCCAGAGACAAAAGAGCATACAAAAGGTTAGTGTATCCCCCCCATGACTAGATAACATTGTCCAGGAAGAGAGTCTTGTCCTGGCAAATTTCTGCAGAACTTTCTCTCCTTTAACACTGCTCTACTCAGACTAACTCACCTATTAAGTGGCCAAAATTTTAAAATCCAAGGGCTCTACTGGAAAGATTAAGCATTAGTAACAGGATGGATCTGATAGTCCACTAAGACTCTGCCTCATCTTGTACTATTAATGATTCTATTATAAACAGATCCCAATCCAATGCCCAGGGGCTGCACGAAGTAAGTGTTTAATATTGATCTATGATTTTGGAGGATCTATCTTAAAAGGCTCTTTAATTACCTCCAGATGTATTAATCCCCAGGTCACTACAAACATATGTGTGAGTGCTCTGCCCTTCAGCATCACAGCAGGAGCAAGACCACCAAATGACAGAGTAGCTTACGTGGCTGTCAATCAATTAATACCATTAATTGATCCCTTACAGTATACAGAGTACTGTACTAAGTTTTGGGAAGGTGCAATACAACAGAGTTGCTAGTCATGTTCCCTGCCCACAGAAAGTTTACTATCTAGAGGACTGGCTAGAGACCAGGCCTATGTCCCCTACTCTGCAAACAGTGTACCAGGTTGAGAACTTTCAATAAATTAACCCTGCTAGGGGGAGTTTTACACTTAACTTCTTGTTTTGCTACAATTATTCCACCATGGTATGCCATACTTACCAGTAAGCTAAAAATGAAAAATGATGAAGTCTTGAGCACTTCTACATAAACATAAGAAAGACAAAAAAGTTTTCAGGGACTGTTGGAGAATCCTTACATGTATAGCTTCATTTGTTTCTCCATCTCACTGTTTGTCAGATTCTTACTCCGATAGGAAAGTGTGACAGGAAACGAATACAAGGTAACTAACCTTGCAAATGAGAGGGTTTAGCTGCTTCTTGAGAAAGGCTGTCATGCCTCGCAAAGAAAGTGGAACAGGTTTGTGTATTAAGATGTTTAAGAAAAAAACAAAACAGCAGCAGCTAATTCAGCACCACCTTGGCACCCTCACCAGCTGATAAATGTTCTTGAAAATCTTAAAGGTAGGTTTGTAATGGGCTAACACCTCCAAACATTTCAAGTTAATCATCCACTGGGAATAACTTTTCGTATTACTGATTGCTGCCTAATTAACTTTTCTTTTTCTCACTCCTGCTTCCTGTAATCTCCACTCTCCTTTTTTCTCTACCTTCTTCTCTCCATCTTCCCCACAAGAAAAGGGAAGTGAGGTGGAGCCCAACATTTCATTTATTGCATCATTCTAGTATTTTTCTATAAATCCAGAGGGCTACTTTTCCAGAGGAGAATACTGAAAAACCCTTGAACTCTGCAGACCTAAGCTTTTTCACACAGATGGGAGGGGATGAAGTTGGGGGAGGGGGAGCATGGCACCTAGAAGGAGGAGAAAAGAAAGATGACACACCCCATGGAAAGCTGGTAAAGCAATGTGCATGTTGTGAGCCCCATGTGGGACAGGGACTATGTCCAACCTACTTAGTTTTTATCTACCTCAGCACTAGTACAGTGCCTGGCATAGTAAGCACTTAACAAATGCCATTAAAAAAAACATAGTCTAGAAGATGAGTTTACATTCTAGACGCCAACTTTACAGTCCACTAAGGACTGTGTGAAATGTTTGTAACTAACTGTATTGATTAATCTAAATGTCCATCAGTTATCAGCCTGGGAGAAAAAAAACCCTTCAATTTTAAGACCCATAATATTTTTCATCTTAATAATCTTAAAATTGTTTCAGTACCAGTAGGCTACACACACTAGCTTGCATTCATCTCCTCATCAACCAATCTAACCTTTGAAGTTGGAAGTACAAAACAACATATGGCCAAGACAATAAGGATTATGACAGTAGGTGAGAAAGCTGCTTCAATTAAGAGCGTGAGCCCGATGTGGAACACGGACTTGTCCAACCTGATTAGCTTTTATCTACCCCAACGCTTAGTACAATGCCTGGCACATAGGAAGTGCTTAACAAATATCATTTAGAAAGGGGCAATAAATAAATGCTTTGTTGAGGCACTGTTTTATCCTGGCAGACCAAGAATAGGTATATTTCTCCGGAAAATTTCAAATCAAATGCTTTTGCTTTCCATGACACATTCACAAACAATTTCACAGCTACGAAAGATTGGCTGAAATGTTTTGGTGTTCATATAATGTCTCATATTCACAATATTTGGATAAAAAGGGAGTGTCCTCCAGCCATGCCTTTGTATCTGAGGTCTGCAAAGCAATAGGAAATCTTTATGTCTTCTGAAAAAAATCATAGATTGATTCAGTTGCTGGGCTTTAAAAAACTATGCCCAAATGCTGAAGTCTTACATAAATGCTCTGATAAACATAAAACTTTATTGATGATAACTGAGACCAGAATTGCCTTGCAGTTTATCTATTCAAGGAAAAATCTAGCTACGTTTACTGTTTGTACCATTCCCTGACTGGGCAATGAGGTGAAAGGCAGGATATTTCAAAGAAATTTCAATCATTCTCTTATTTATTAATCAATAGCACCATGTGATCTTCCAAAATCCCCACCACAAAGCAGACATATTTACTGAGCGCTTACTGTGGGCAGAGTACTATACTAGCATTTGGGAGAGTACAATATAACAATAAACCATCACATTCCCTGCCTACAATGAGCTTATAGTCTAGAGGGAGAGAGATATATTAATAAGAGGTGAGGTGCAGGCTGCAGACCAGTGGTGTAGTAGGCTACATTCGGCACACCAAGCTCTGATGACTCCAACCCATTAGGAGTATTCTCAGTTCTGAACAGTAAAACACGTGCTATTACCACACTAGCATTGCGGCTACAACACAGAGCTGGTGCATCTGCCAATGGGCCACTAAAATATTCAGCAAAGTGGGAAACCAAGGGCAATGGGTCAAAGGAGTCAAAGAAGCAGGGAAGCAGCGTGGCCGAGGGGATAAAGCACAGATCTGGGAGCCAGAGGAACTGGGTTCTAATTCCTGCTCCAACACTTATCTGCTGTGTGACATTAGGCAAGACACTTTACTCCTCTGTTGCCTTAGTTTCCTTAACTGCAAAATGGGGATTCAATATCTGTTCTCCCACTTACTTGAACTGTGTGCCCCATGTGGGACAGGGACTGTATTTGGCCTAACTTGTATCTATCCCAGTGCTTAGAACAAGTGCTCGATACATAGCAAGTGCTTAACAAACACCATCGAACAAAAAACATGGCAATGGGCTGCTGCTTGTCCTGGTGGCACTGCTACCAACACAGGTGAAAACAGGCATGGGAAAGTCATGTGGGGTAGGAGTGTCTGCTTTGTGGTGGGGATTTTGGAAGATCACATGGTGTTATTGATCAATAAATAAGAGAAGCAGCGTGGCCTAGTGGAAAGAGCATGGGAGTCAGAGGACCTGGGTTTTAATCCCATCTCTGCCAAATGCCTGCTGTATGACCTTAAGCAAGACACTTACCTACTCCATGCCTCAGTTTTCCTCTTCTCTCTCCTTCTTAGACTGTGACCCATATTTAGGACAGGGGCTGTGTCCAATCTCATTCACTTGTATCTACCCCAGTGATAGTGTTTAACAGTGTTAAACACACAGTAAGCACTTAAATACCATTAAACAAGGTATTTACTGTTTTCTTTGTGCAGAGCACTAAACTAAAGTGATTGGGAGGTGGTAGACAGATAACCTACCCACCAGGAGCTAATAGTCCAGTGGGGGTGATGGACATTAAAAGAAATTACAGATATGTACCTGAGTGCTGGGGGCTAAGGGTGGGTGAATGGGGTGGAGTGCTTAAAGGGTACAGATCCAAGAACATAGGCAACACAGAACAAATAAGGTGTAGGGGAAATGAGAGCTTAGTCAGGGAAGATATCTCGGAGGCCAGAGGGAGGACAGAGCCAAGGGCCGGCAGCAAGAGAGATGAGATCCAGGTACACTGTGGAGATTGGTGTTCAAGGAGTTTAGAGTGTGCGCTGGGTTGTAGTAAGAAGTCAGTGAGATAAAATAGGAGGGGCGAGGTGATTGAGTGCTTTCAAGCTGATGGCAAGGACTATATGTTTGATGCAGAGGTGGATGGGCAACCATTGGAGTTGGGAGGCCTGGACAGAAGGGGTTTTTTTAGAAAAATGTTCCAAGCAGCAGAGTGAAATAGGCCTGGAGTGGGGACAGTCAGGAGACAGGGAGGTCAGCCCAGGATGCTGATGCAGTTGCAGAATCAGTACAATAAGTGCTTGGATCAGAAGAGTAACAGTATGAATGGGGAGGAAAGGATGGATTTTACAGAGGTTGTTAAAGTAGAACGAAGAGGACTTGGTGACAGATTGAATATGTTGGTTGAATGAGAGAGATGAATTGAGGATAATGCAAAGTTACAGGCTGGTGAGACAAAGGGGATAGTACTGTTCTCTACAGTGATGGGAAAGACATGGGGTGGACAGAATTTGAGTGGGAAGATGAGGAGTTTTATTTGGACGTGTTAAGTTTGAGATACTGGTGGGACATCCAAGTAGAGATATCCTGAAGGCAGGGGGAAATGTGCAGAGAAAGAGAAAGATCAGGGCTGGAGATTAAGGTTTGGAAATCATCTGTACAGACTGTAGTTGAAGCCATGGGAGTGAATGAGTTCTCCAAGGGAGTGGATGTAGATGGAGAATAGATGGAAACCCAGAATTAGGCCTTGAAGGGCTTCCACAGTTGGAAGGTGGGAGGCGGAAGAAGAACCTACAAATGAGAATGAACGGCCAGAGAGCTAGGAGAAGAACCAGGAGAGGACAGTGTCTGTGAAGTCAACAGTACATAATGTTTCAAGGAGAAGGGAGTGGTCCACAATATCAAGAGCAGAAGAGAGGTCAAAGAAAATTAGAAGGCAGAGGATCTGCCAAGAAGGTCAATGATGACCCTAGAGAGAGCAGTTTCCATGGATAGAGGGGCAGAAGCCAGATTGGAGAGGATCAAGGAGAAAACTGGAGGAAAGGAAGTGGAAGTAGTGGATGTGGAAAAGGAAGTGGAAGTAGTGGATGTGGACAATCATTCAAGTGCTACGGACAGGAAGTCTTCCTAATACCATGTCAGTGACCTCACTGCCCTTTACTGGACTGTCCATCTCCAGGACACACAGTAAGTGCTCATGAAATATCATTGATTGAATATCATTTTGTCCCTGTGAAATCAAAACCTGCTCTCCTTGGAGTAATGGGAAGACAATGGAGTCAAGCAAACTAAGAGTCTGAAGATATCTCAACTGGACCATGATGCAGAGACTTTGCCAGCAGCATGGCATAGTGGATAGAGCACAGATCTAGGAGTCAGAAGATTGTGGGTTCTAATCCCAGATCAGCCACTTTGCTGTGTGACTTGGGGCAAGCCGCTTCACTTCTCTGGGCCTCAGTTACCTCATCTGTAAAATGGGCATTGAGACTGTGAGTCCGATGTGGGTCAGGGACTGTGTCCAACCTGATTTCCTTGTATCCACCCCAATGCTTGGTACAGTGCCTGGCACAGAGTAAGCGCTTAATACTACAATTATTATTATTATTATTAACAACAATCTAATAAACCCCTTATCTGTGGATTAGACATTTTCTAGGAAATGATTAATGAATTCTTTATGATGGTTTCACTATGTATTCCTTACAAATATATTCTACAAATAAATTCAAATGGATCACACCATAGGTCCATCACCACTGCAAAAAGTTAAAAATGTGTGAGCCTGGTCTTTGCTTCTACTAAATTAATGCCATAAAATATACTTACACAGCCCATTCGAGCTTCTCATTCTTGATTGAGTTGTAGAGCGCCTGCAAGGAGAATAAACAGAACATAATTACTCTTTCAATCTGTCATATTTTAGATTTTCATGTTTGCTTTTTATGGTATTTAAGTGCTTATGCTGTACCAGGCATTGTGCTAAGCACTGAGGTAGGGACAAGGGAACAAAGTTGGACAATTTCCCTGTCCCACACAGACCTCACAGTCTTATTCCTCACTTTATATATTAGGTAGCTGAGGAACAAAGAAGTGAAATGACTTGCCCAAGGTCACCTAGCAGACAAGTGGTAGGGCTGGGTTTAGAACCCAAGACCTCTGACTTCCAGGCCCGTGCTCTTTCCACTAGGCCACAAAATATGTGGAGTGACTGAGGAAGTCAGCAAACTATGACTCTTCCTAGACACTTTTCCTGGAGATTAATAATGTTGGTATTTGGTATTTGTTAAGCGCTTACTATGTGCCGAGCACTGTTCTAAGCGCTGGGGTAGACAGGGGAATCAGGTTGTCCCACGTGGGGCTCACAGTCTTAATCCCCATTTTACAGATGAGGGAACTGAGGCACAGAGAAGTTAAGTGACTTGCCCACAGTCACACAGCCGACAAATGGCAGAGCTGGGATTCGAACTCATGAGCCCTGACTCCAAAGCCCGTGCTCTTTCCACTGAGCCACGCTGCTTCTCCATAATTGGTCTTGGTATACTGGTGCCCATCGCACCCAGCTCTGGAGCACAAAGCTTCCCCAGAAGGCAGTGGGAGATTAGCAAGTAGTGAAGAGAAGTCAGGATACGTGGACCCATTGTGTAACAGGAGTCCTGGGAACATTTTTCTATGGCATTAAAAATACCAAAATTAAAAGGAAACTATTTCAAAAGCAGTGTGGCTTAATTGAAAAACATGGATCTGGGAATCAAGGGACCTGGAGTGTAATCCTGGCTGTGCCACTTGCCTACTGTGTTCCCTTAGGCAAATCACTTAACTTCTCTGGGCCTCAGGTTCCTCATCTGTAAAATGGGGATTACACAGCTGTTCTCCCTCCCCTTTAGATGATGAGCTCAGGTAGGACAGGGATTGTATCTGACCTGATTATCTTGTACCTAACTCCAGGGCTTAGCAAATTGCTTGCCACACAGCAAGCTCTTAACAAAAACCAGTTATTATTATTATTGTTGTGGTTGTTGTTAAAAGCACAACACACAACAATGAGTTACTTATCCTAACAATGAACCTCAACCTGATGTAAAGTTTGTACAATATGCCCTAGAATGTGGGGTTTGAAATACTGCAGAAAGCCATACTAAAGAAAATTTACGTTGCGGGACCCAGGCCAGGTTTGACCCTGGACACATGCAAACAACCATTTCTTCAGACTCTGCATTTTATTGTGACCAGACAAATGTGCTGTCAGGAGAACATTTCCTAATTCTGCTGTTGCCAAAATGTATAGCAAGAAAATACATTATGGCAGAACTGACTGTAATTTTCTATCTTTGGACATGTATTTTGGTTCTGTGATTATTCATTGAAATAATTAACCATTCTTAATATGCCATTGTTATTGCTGAAATTAAGAGCACTAAAGAGGGCGAGAATCAATCCTCGAATAGTAAAGAAATGGAGAATCCCTTTGTGGTGAACCCTCTTCATCTTACAGATTAGTGTCCCAATTTGCAGAATGATGTGTTTAAACAATCTGGGATTTTAATTATATTTCACTCTAAATATAATTCCAAAGTGTTAGGAAAAACATGCCAGTAAGTTTCCCTAGAATCACAGTAAAAGCAGCACAAAGTTGCAGCAATAGTGCAGTTTAGTGCAGAAAAGAAATAGCAATTTAATAAAATAGTTCTAGTTCTGTTTTCATTACACAAAGTTTCTTCCTGAGCGATTCCCACTGAAATACATCCATATCCACCCTCTTCTTTTACCCAAACTGCTCCCCAAATCCAAGCTTCTTCAGAAAGCCTTCCCTAATTAAAAGAAAAGTGGCAAATTTCCTTGATCCCACTCGCCTATACATGAAACTCCATTGATTCCTCCATCACTCACTACCTCATAATATTGACTTATCCCTTGGTGTATAATGATCCCAATTAATCAGCATAGGCAAAATGCGCTTAGCAATACACTAAACAGCCCAGAGGACTAATTTGCCAAAAAGAATAAACACAGACAACAGGAGAATTGGACTTACTGTTACCATATGTTTAGTGTATGCTGTTTATCAATGATGTCTATTTATTATTTGGCCCTTATATGCAATTGCCCATTTCACTGCTCACTTTGTAAAATTTCTTTATCCGACTCTTTTTGCTGGTGACAAGGCAACGAAATGCCATACCCCAAACCTCCACTTTATGTTAATTCCAGCATTCCAGAGCACAAGTGAAAGAAAATACACGCAACAGTCCTTTTGATAGCAAATGAAAAACAAATACTTTTGACAGAAAAAGCCTTGAGCCCTTTGTAAAAAAATAAAATAAAATAAAATTCCCTGCCTGGAAGAGTCTTATGATTATGAACTACTTTTTGCCGTAGATGCAATGACTTATTCAAACCCAGGTCTCCAAACAACCCCATATATTAAGAGCAAAACTTATTTGTTTGATAGGCAGGATTTCATAATTAATGAAGTGCTAATTCTTGGGCAATCAGCCAATGGTCACGAATGTGTTGAATAAGAGAGCATCATTTCAATAGTAATTGGAAACCTCATCAGAGATAATTATTACTGCTGAGAAATAGAGTACATACTTGGTCATCATAGGGGAAACGAACAATGACCAACGAAACCAACATTATATTAACAGAGGAAAAACATATCTCAAAAGAATTGCATGGGTTTCAGGAATGCCAACATGGCTGAATCAATCATATTTATTGAGCACTTACTGTTTGCAGAGCACTGTACTAAGTGCTTGGGAGAGCACAATGTAACAGAGTTGGTAGACATATTCTAGAGCTTAGAGCCTAGAGGGAGAGACAGGCACTAATAGAAATAAATGAATTCCACATACATACATAAATGCTGTGAGACTGAGTGTGGGAATGCAAGGGTGACACAGAAGGGAGTGGGAATACAGTATTGCTCCAGTAGTAGAAGGGAAAGAGGCCTTATTGTGTGTTCAATTACATACATGGAACACTTTATCCCTACAAAGGACTTTGAGATCAAAAACTGCAATGGGAAAAAAAAGTCAGGGCCCTCAGTCCTAATCTCTGTAATTTAAAATTTCCTGGAGAGAGAAAGCTTGTCCCCAGAGAAAAGGTATCTAATATTGAAATCTAGGGAACTCTGTATTTCATTATTCACCCTTAGAACAAATTCTACCCTAGAACAACCAAAGGATTGCTTCCAATTATCATTTTTTAAATGACAGAACATATTGTTCACATCAACATCTCAAAGGCATTGTACTCCACACTGATTACTCAGTTAGACCAGATGGGCCATCACTGTCACAACAACATCTCCTTGTCAGTAGTTCAACTCTAGTGTTCAGTTACTGTAATTGAGATTGCTTTTCTTTGCTTTAAGAGAAAGCAGCATGGAAAGAGCATGGGCCTGGAAGTCAGAGGACCTGGGTTCTAATCCTGTCTCTGCCACTTTCTGATTGTGAAACCTTAGACAAGTCACCTACTTCCTCAACTGTACAATGGGGATTCAATACCTGTCCTCCCTCCTATTTCGACTGTGAGCCCTATCTGGGACAGGGAATGTGTCCATCCTGATTAACTTGCATTTACCCCAGAGCTTAAAACACTGCTTAACACATAGTAATACTTAACAAATACCATAAAAATAAAAAAAGAAAGGGAATATATAAGTTTTCAGAGTTCCTCAGGAACACAAGGTTTAAAAAGTATGTAGTATGAAGAATAATATCTAACGGGGTTGAAATGATATGGAAAACAAATAAGGGGGAAAAAAAAGAAAGGGAAGAGTAAAAAAAAAAGAATGATAGAAAAGAGTAAGCAATGGCCAAGTCCTAGTTTTATTAAAAGGATTCATGATGTGACTGGAAAAGCACAGATGAAGTGCCACTGCCTCATGGCAACTGGTAGAATATGCTGGTAGCATATTCCTCTGCAGCTAGGAAAATCAATGGCAACTTGATGACTGTTCTGCAAGCTCTTATTTGAGGCCTCCTATATTGCAGTGGAATGGTTTCAGTAAAGAAACCCAGGGCATAATGAGTCTGGAGATTGAATAATCTCGAGCCCTTAAGTGGAAAGGCAGTAGGCGTTACTACTATGACTACTGTGGTGTCTTCTTGGGCGATGGAGGATTCAAGTCTGAGGAAACAAGGCTCTACATTTACCAACACTAAGGAGCTGGGAAAACCTAAATGGCATTCTTTCATACCTACTAAGGTTTTGAAAAATATATTTTGAGTATTTTAGTGTACTGGACATGACAGGGATGGCCACACCTCCAATGAACTGCAAACCCAAAATAGGAGGTCAAAAGCTGCAGATGCAAAATGATTCCTTAAACCAGAATGTCAGGCGGGCACTCAGGGTGAGGAAGGGAGGACTCCTCACTCTTGGCTTCAAAGCTCTCCATCACCTAGCCCCTCACACCTCACACCTCCCTTCTCTCCTTCTGCAGCCCACCCCATACACTCCGCTCCTCTGCCACTAACTTCCTCACTGTGCCTCCTTCTCGCCTGCCCCGCTGTCGACCCCTGGCCCACGTCCTACTATTGACCTAGAATGTGCTCCCTCCTATCTGCCAAACTAACTCTCTTCCCCTCTTCAAAGCCCTGAGAGCTCACCTCCTCCAGGAGGCCTTCCCAGACTGAACCCTCCCTTTCCCTCTGCTCCTCCTCCCCTCCTCATTCCCCCTACTCCCTCCCTCTGCTCTTCCCTCTTCTCCTCCTTACAGCACTTGTGTATATTTGTATATGTTATTTATTACTCTATTTACTTTGTTAATGGTGTGTGTATATCTATGATTCTATTTATCTTGATGATATTGATGCCAGACTACTTGTTTTGTTGTGTTGCCTGTCTCCCCCTTTTAGACTGTGAGCCCGTTGTTGGGCAGGGATTGTCTCTATCTGTTGCTGAATTGCATATTCCTAAGCACTTACTACAGTGCTCTGCGCATAGTAAGCACTCAATAAATACAATTGAATGAATGATGAATGAATGAATGAAAAGTGAGTAATGGTGACAAGCAAGGGGAGCTGGACCAGGAATTGCAGCTGGGGTCAGTCACTACAACTGACCCTGACTGAGGCTCAGGGAGGCAGAAGCACCACAACAATATTGCTCACCACCATAGCAAAGAATTAAGCAATAAAGCACTTGTTATCTAGCTTTTCACCATGTGCTGTGCAGCAAGTGAAGAAAGCAGCTAGAAGCAGTGTGACCTAGTGGAAAGAAGATGGGGCTGGTAGTTAGGAAATTGGGGTTCTAATCCCAGCTCCCCAACATGCCTGCCAGGGTACTTTGGGCAAGTCACTTAACCTATAAGTGCCTCAGTTTCCTCCCTCTCTACATTCGACTGAGAGTCCCATACGTGCCAGAGACTGTGCCTGATATGACTGTAGTAAACTGTAAACTCCAGTACTTAGTTCAGTGCTTGGCAGTAACCACTTGATCACAATTATTATTGTGCTTCCCCTTTTTCTTTATATTTGTTAGTGCTTACTATGAGTTGTGTTCTAAGCATTGGGTTAGGTATGTGTTAATTAGTTCATACACAGTCCCTGTCCTGCATGGGGCTCACAGCCTAATATAGGAAGGAAAACAAAAAAATCCCCATTTTACAGTTGAGGAAACTTAGGGCCGGAGAAGTCCTCCTTCTCCTTGTCGTCCTCCTTCTGAGCCATATTTTGCTAAGAGCCACAGTTTACCCATCCCTGTTAAATGACATATGCACAGGTACATATGTAGAAAGTCCCTGAATGGATAAAAATGGGCACTGATGATCAATAATTCAATTTGATTTGAAATAGCTCTAATAGTCCAAATATATTAATAAAATACTTGTGACTTTCTTAATGAAAAGCACAGTCCATGAATAATTCAAACTGAGTTTCTTCAAACTGAAAATTCATCAAGGCAATAGAAAAATTAACTCTTTTTAAGAATCCATACTTTAAATGATCTTTTATGTGCAAAATGTGGAAATGGAAAATGGAAATTTTATGCATAGGTACAATGTACAGGATCTCTTCACAAACAAGATAAACTATCAAATATATTTATATTAATAAATATAAATTTATAAACTATAAATTATCTCTGAAAAAGACTGGTAAGCTGTTTGGGTTATACATGACAGGCATATGTTCTTCAATTCCACAAAGAATTCATTCTGCTATTAAATATTGTTAGCCATTAATCAATTTTTATGACCTCTTGCATCTATTAGTGATTTCATCTTGAGAAGCAGTAGACAATTACATTACAGCTAAAAAACAAAGCTATACATTTCTTCTCCTGGGTTTACTAACAAATTCTTGCAATTACTCATAATTTGACACAGTATAAGCAGTGTGGCCTCGTGGAAAGAGCATGGACCAGGGAGATAGAGGACCTGAATCCTGTCACGTGACCGTGGGCAAGGCACTTAATTTCTCTGCGTCTCGATTTTTTCATCTGCAAAATGGGGATTCAATATCTGTTCCCCTCCCTTTTAGACTGTAAGTGCCATGGGGGACAGGGAACCTTTCCAATTAGAATATCTTGTATCCACCTATAAGCTTAGTACAGAGCTTGGCACACAGGGAGCACTTATTATGGTTATTATGATTATGAATAATAATCATAATAAAAAGAAAAATATTCAGCCTCCATTGCAACCTACAAGTTTGCTGAGTTTTATGCTTCGCCTAAAACAGGCTCAGAGTCAACAGGAAAAACTAATATTTTGAATCATTTCCCAAATGTCCCCCAGTGATGCCTGTCATTCTGAATGTATACTTAAAACACAAGGAATCCTGGTAATAATTTATTAGTAAACCAGGTCAACCACAGTCTATTTCATCAGCGGACCTAGAGGAGGCACTAGACTGAATATGAGAAATCTCAGGCATCCTGCATATAGTGATCAGAAATTGCAGTTTGGCCAGAATAGTCTGTTTTTTCCTGTCCTCTTCCCCATCCTGATCCAGTTAGTGTGGGGAAGGGAGGTAGCTGCAGGGAGGCCTAGTGGGAAAAAGTACAAGAGTGCACTGTTCTTCCTCCTACTTAGACTGTGAGCCCCTTGTGGGACAGGGACTGTATCCGGCCTGATCAACTTGCATCTATCCAGTGCTTAGAACAGTACCTGATAAACAAGTGCTTAAGAAATACTGTTAAAAACATATGCCTGTCATGTCTTAACAAGTGCTTAAGAAATACTGTTAAAAAGGGTGTGTGTCAGGAGACCAGGGTTCTCATCGACCTGGGTTCTAATCTCAGCTCAGCCCCTTGTTCATTCATTCATTCAATAGTATTTATTGAGCGCTTACTATGTGCAGAGCACTGTACTAAGCGCTTGGGATGAACAGGTAGGCAACAGATAGAGACAGTCCCTGCCGTTTGACGGGCGTACAGTCTAATTGGTCTTCTATGTTACCTAAGGCAAGTCACGTTTTTTCTATGCCTCAATTGCCTTATTTTTAAAATGATTATTAAATCCACATTCTCCCCCGAGTTTAGACTATGAGCCCGGTGTGGGATGGGATTGTGTCCAATTTGTTCTGTAACTTTCTCAGTGACTGTTACATATAGAACAATTATTAAGATTATACCCAGCAAGCACATTCCAAACTACCTACTGGTTCCATGCCACAACTGGCTCTGCAGATCACTCTGGCCTTAGTGGTAGTTGCACTGTACACAGAGGAGAACTGCTTCTTTTCCCAAGCAGAGCTATAAATGGAAGACACAGATTCCACATCAACTGCAGAATCAGCAGGCTGAGTCTTTCATCACCAACTGTCAAAACACCTACCCCTGGTGTTGCCCTTTCCTGCCCGATAGAGTCTGGGGGCTCAGGTTGGATCTACATTTTAGAGCATTTGTTCTGAGTGTGGGCTCTATGTCAGGAAATGCTTTCTTTCCATTATGTCAGTCATTATCTGAAATCATTGGCAGGAGCCATAATTTTTCTGTCATCCTCTTGTAACCATGCCCAGAGGCTAAAAAAGGATAACCACAACATACAGATACAATAAATAAGAATGCTGTCCTTTGAATTTAGCAGGATATTGTGGATCAATCACAGAAAGTTTCAATGATCAGAAACAATCGCTGAGCTCTGGATTGCTTTTGAAATTTGGGATCCCAGCAATACTCCAAACCATTTGTACTTTACCTTTAATCTCTTAGAAAAATCAGAACAAAAGATCCCAGTGGTTCTTTTTTTTTTTTTACTAAAAATTTGTCCCTGAGTGACTGTGAAGGTCAACTTACATGAAACTGCATAAAATCACTTTAATTTAACTTCTCCTTATTTGGGGCTCATCTCTGAGAATCTTTTTCATATGAGCAAATAAAAATGCCTTCTATCAGTTTCCTTTATTTCAATATGTTAAACAGTTTCTGCTTAAACATAACTAATTATGTAAAGCTAATAAATATATACTTAGCTCAATGAGGATCTGTTGACCTGCACACTAAACCTGGATGAACAATTATCTTCTGTGGAACTGGGGATGAGTGCGATTTAAATAATGGCTCCACAAAATTGACCCCTTGTGTAGGAGAATTATCCAGGTTAAGTTTATCTGTGTGACATGTAACTGGGGGTGAAAGCAGTGCAGAATGGTCCGGAATGGAGAACCAGAAAAAGACTATTCTGGTCTTGCGTGTTGAGGTTTGAATGATTTTGAAGTGGATGCCTTTTTTTTTTTTTTTGGTCAGGACCCTGGATCACGAACTCCACAACAGTAGAAGTAGGTAGCAGTAATAATAGCATATAAGGCGCATTTATTGGGTACAATACACTGACACTGAACTAAGCACTTGGGTAATTCAAAACAAGGAAGTGACATTTCCCTTGCCCAAAAGAAGCTTACACTCTAATGGAGGAGACAGAAAAAAAATACAAGCAGAGTAATCAAAACAAATAAATGTACAATCAACAAAGTGCACATAATGGATAAGTATAATCAATCAGTGGTATTTATTTATTAAGCCCTTACTTTGGGAAGAGCTCTGTACTCAATGCTTGGGAGAGTGCAATATAACAGAGTTGGTAGACAAATTCCCTGGCCACAAGGAGATAAGGGCTAGGGATGGGTGATAAGTTTATAACTTTGGATGCTGGGAATTCATCAGGGAAGGACTGTTGAAGGACCTGGGTTTTCAGAAGGGCTTTGAATATGGGGAGAGTTGTGGTCTGGAGGAACAGTGTGAGTCAGGGGGTGGAGGTGGGAGGGCCAGGAACCAGGTTCAGTTAGAAGGGCTGGACTGTCCTCATTGGAGTTCATGTGCCATGGTTCATGTAATCCACAAAGAGGCCACAATATTGATGAGAAAGTACTTTTGCTCCAACAGTCCTTTTTCAGGGAAATAGATCAGGGATTGGGAATCAGCTCAATTTGAAACATTTTAATAGATATGTAAATGAAAGATACTTTAAGATGCCACATGTAGGCTGACAGTATTATTTTTATTGAAAATAGGATCCCAAGCTGATGCATTCTTCCCCATCCTTTTTTTATGGTGTTTGTTAAGTGCTTATTACATTCCAGGCACTGTATTAAACACTGAGGTAGATACAAGCTAATTAGGTTGGACACAGTCTGTATTCCACATGGGCTCACATCTTAATTTCCATTTTACAGATATGGTAACTGATGCACAGAGAAGTTAAGTGACTTGTCCAAGGTCACAGAGCAGATAAGTGGCAGAGTCAGGATTAGAATCCAGGTCCTCTGACTCCCAGGACTGTGATCTATCCACTAGGGAACACTGCTTCACTCTTGGCCAATGTGGAAAGTGGGACTAAGTCGGGAAGCTAAATTCCACATCCTACCTTCCAGGACATCGGAACTACAAGTCCAGGAATGTTGAAGGGTCTAAATGGAGCATTCTTTGAGCACACTCCAAGTCAGACATGAAAATCCACATGCAAAATAGGCAAGAATAGTTGGGAATTGGGGAAAAGTAGACTGATGAGCTCACCTGGGATATTTCCAATTCTGGTATGTTCACATATTTTCCCAAATTTGCCAGAGTAGCCTACAAAAATACATGATGGATCTGACTCAAATTGGACATATGATGAGGTAACTCTGGGATGAGATGGAGGCAGTAATAATAATAATTGTGGTATTTAAGTGCTTACTATGTGCCAGGCATTGTACTAAGCACTGGGGTAGATACAAGCTAATCAGGTTGGACACAATCTCTGTCCCAGATGGGACTAACGGCAATTACCATTTTACATTTAACTGAGGTACAGAGAAATGAAGTGACTTGACCAAGGTTACACAGCAGACAAGCCACAGAGCCTGGATTAGAACCAAGGTCCTTCTGACTCCCAGGCCTGTGCTTTATCCCCACAGCACTTATGTATATATTTGTTATTTATGTATATTAATGTCTGTCTTCCCATCTAGACTGTGAACTGATTGTGGGCAGGGCATGTGTCTATTTAATGTTATATTGTACTATCCCAAGTGATTAGTACAGTGCTTTGCACACAGTAAGTGCTCAATAAATACAATTGAATGAACTGAATGAATTAATGCACTAGGCCATGCTGCATCTGTTCAAGAAGTTTCTCTGGGCAGCCTCTAACATTAGGATTTGAAATGGGCAGTTAAATTCTCACAGTTAAGTATTTTTATCTCCAGTGTCTTTATGGGTAGTTGTGAGGAAGCGGGAAAAATGCCTCTCCTGATGGCATGAGATGTTTAGACTTAGAATATGTTGTTTTTTTTCCTCATCCATTACTTTGAGCGATTAGTGTCCTGTTCACTGTTCACTATAGCACCTAGATTAGACTGTCGAGGGTGTCAACTGAGGAAAGTTATATTTTTCCTAAAATAGAGTTCCTAAATGATTGGTGTTGAATTGATAGTAAACAGTGATTATGCTTGGAAAAAGCATTTTTCAATGTTTATGAGACCCTTTTGTCAAGAAAATTGTTGTAGATTTTAAGTTAAGGTATAAGCTTCTTGACAAAAGGGTCTCATAAACATTGAAAAATGCTTTTTCCAAGCATAATCACTGTTTACTATCAATTCAACACCAATCATCTATGAGTTTGGTTTACTGGCCTAAAATCCAGCGTTTTCCCAAGAAGGATGGAAGAGTGAGAAAGCAAAGGGAGGCTCTAATCCTGGTAACATTTTACTAAAATTGATTTTTTCCTGGAGACAATTTACAATCAGTCACTTTAGACATCTTCTTGCAGATAAAGTCTATTATACAAAATTTTCCTTTCTGGATAGATAACCTCTTGCTGCTTGGTCTCAGTGAAGTGCAATTCACTTCAGCCCCTCTGAGGAAGTTTTAGAATGAATGTGACTACTCTTGCATAAATTCTACCCAGAATCGCAGCAGGGTGACTATTGCCCTGTAACAATAGCCTACACTGTACCTTCTAAACCCAACAGAAAAAAAGTCCTCTGAATCTAAGCATAGGCCTTCCCAGACTTTCCTGTGGATTTGGAGAAGACTTAACCCTTTGTTACTCATTTTATATTCTAAGTTGATTTTCCTATGTCGGAAGGTTGGCAAAAAGAAGAATGTTAACTTACTAATTTATATTCCCCATAGATTTATATGATAAAAAAATTGTATTTGCCATTGTTAGCTACTTTAGAACATTGTTAAATGCACTATTTAGTCACCATTACTTCAGGGCTAGAAAACCTGAGTGCGTTACAAAGAGCCACTGTTGCCACTGTAGAGGAAAAAAAACTCTAAGAGCTTAAATCCGACAGGTAAATTGGATGGGCTGAAGTGTCTGAAATCAAGTGAACATCCAATCAACATATAAAAAGCTTTTGATATGGTGCGATCAGCAATGAGAGAAAATATATTTTTGGGGGGTTTGTGTTTTCTGTGGGGGGCGGAGGGGGGCACGGGACTCTACCTGATTTAGCTCCCTATTTAAAACTCTATCAACAGGAAGCCAATCAGGACACTACCTTGGGTGTTTATTTGTGTGCAAAAAATTTTAAGAACTGCAACCATAAGTCTTCAAAATCCAATCCAAGAGTAAAGAGAACACAAATCAGATTTATATTTACAAAATAACATTCTTTAAAGAAAAACGGATAACTATGACAGTTTGGAGCCTGAAGAAATTAATAACTGAAAATAAAAGAAGCCATGGGAAAGGTTTCATTTTAAACTTAAATCAATATTTATGAAGTTAGTGGTATTACATTCTCTATCCATTTTCATGGCCCACCATATGCTTTAAAACTCTTATTGCTTTTCTTCCAATAAGCATAGCAAAGCTGTTTAAATAGAAGAGCTTGTCTGATCTCTTACAGTGAATAAAAGTATTATTCCCAACACCTGTGTGTTAGCTTCATCCTACTAGCATTTCATCTTAATTGATTTTTCCCTGGAGACAATTCACAATTGGTCACTTTAGACATTCTTTACTATACAAAATTTTCCTTTCTGGATATATATCCCCTCTCTGTTCCATTCACTATTCCCCATCCTGAACCAATACTCAACCACGTTGGCAAAGCTGGCATGGAAAAAGGATCTTCTGGGGTTTTCACATTAGCCTGAAATCAATGTATTGTCATAAAAAACAATATAGCAGATGTCTTCAGATAGCATTTTTGAAGTGAGTTAAGGAATTGTAGCTACAAAGAGGAACCTGGATGAGAAAAACGTCTTTTTCATGTTTTAAAAAATTTGGGTTGCTAGCGCTTGCCAAAGATTCTGGTTCCCAAAACCTATTGTGTTTTATCTTCTTGGTGAACCACAGTGCAAACCTGTCAACCCTGATTTATTCTTTTTGTGGTAGCCTACTCCAGATGTAACAAAAAACTGTAAGTTGTGTGCATATCATGCAGGATAATAATGATGTCTAGTAGCTCAAAATCCCCAGTACTTTAAAAATAAATCGGGAAATAAAGCTACTGAATTAATTATTGTTAGTAACAAGCGACATTACAAATGAGGAGTAATGTTTTTAAATCTGCAGGTCAGAACAAGAAGTCTTTTTTGGCCAATAACTACAGTAGCCACAGACATTGCTTATGAAATAACAAATGTCCCATTGCTGATGTGGAAGTAACAGATGTACATTATGTTCTGTGTGTTTTGCAACCTGACCATGCCAAACAGAAGATTTTGTAGAAATCCACAAAACCTAGAACATGACGCCAGAGGGATCTCTGACTTGTAAAACGCTGGTGTTCCCCGCCCAAGTCCCCTTAAACATGAGTAGTGCTTCTTAACCATGGGACCTGGCAACAAGAGCCAAGATGGGAGGCAGCTGGACTTTAAAAAAAAAAAAATAAGGGGCTTAAAGGCATCATATAGTATTCTATGAGTCCTGGAAAAAAATGGCCACCCATAAATAACCCATCCATTCAAAATTGTTCATTCATTCATTCATTCAATAGTATTTATTAAGCGCTTACTATGTGCAGAGCACTGTACTAAGCGCTTGGGATGAACAAGTCAGCAACAGATAGAGACAGTCCCTGCCGTTTGACGGGCTTACAGTCTAATCGGGGGAGACGGACAGACGAGAACAATGGCACTAAACAGCGTCAAGGGGAAGAACATCTCGTAAAAACAATGGCAACTAAATAGAATCAAGGCGATGTACAATTCATTAACAAAATAAATAGGGTAACGAAAATATATACAGTTGAGCGGACGAGTACAGTGCTGTGGGGATGGGAAGGGAGAGGTGGAGGAGCAGAGGGAAAAGGGGAAAATGAGGCTTTAGCTGCGGAGAGGTAAAGGGGGGATGGCAGAGGGAGTAGAGGGGGAAGAGGAGCTCAGTCTGGGAAGGCCTCTTGGAGGAGGTGATTTTTAAGTAAGGTTTTGAAGAGGGAGAGAGAATCAGTTTGGCGGAGGTGAGGAGGGAGGGCGTTCCAGGACCGCGGGAGGACGTGACCCAGGGGTCGACGGCGGGATAGGCGAGACCGAGGGACGGCGAGGAGGTGGGCGGCAGAGGAGCGGAGCGTGCGGGGTGGGCGGTAGAAAGAGAGAAGGGAGGAGAGGTAGGAAGGGGCAAGGTGATGGAGAGCCTTGAAGCCTAGAGTGAGGAGTTTTTGTTTGGAGCGGAGGTCGATAGGCAACCACTGGAGTTGTTTAAGAAGGGGAGTGACATGCCCAGATCGTTTCTGCAGGAAGATGAGCCGGGCAGCGGAGTGAAGAATAGACCGGAGCGGGGCGAGAGAGGAGGAAGGGAGGTCAGAGAGAAGGCTGACACAGTAGTCTAGCCGGGATATAACGAGAGCCCGTAATAGTAAGGTAGCCGTTTGGGTGGAGAGGAAAGGGCGGACTTTGCAACTCAAACCACGAACAAGGTGGATCTCAAGACTTAGAAACAATGGCAGTTACAGCCTTAATACGGGGTCATGTTCAAACTTTAAATAAAAAAGCAAAGACAAACCACTTGGATTGTTTCAAATGGACTATATCCAAGACAATAGGGAGAGCCCAGAGGGCACACTGATGAATAATTGCTTTGTAAGATAAACACTTAAATTCCCTACTGCATGCTATTTGCGATGTTATCACAGAACAAAATTTAATTGTAGAAAGTTTCAAGTGGCAACGTAACAGTTTCATTACTGTTTCATAGATGGCAAGCTTTCCTTTCAGTGGTTAAGTCTCTGCAGCAGATAAACATCTCCTAATAGCCACCGCTTAAGCAAAACAGACCACAGCAGGCGGTTGATGAACCACAGCATAGCAACTAGAAAACATTGCCCTGTTTTAATGAAAGTACTTTAGGCATGTCTTCGATTTTGCATGATATAAAGACAGACATACTCTAAGGAACACGGCTACATAACACAAGATGCTGCTAATTTTCTTCAGCACATCAACACTGAGATTTCAAAAGTACTCACCTCCAAGTAATTAGGTCTTCTCTGGCATTCGGATCATTAGCCCCTCAAGGGCAGAGACTATTATTTTCCTCCAATGTATATTCCCAAGTGCTTCATATTGTGCTCTACCAATAGTAGGTACGCAAGTGTTGATGAAGAAGATGTTTACAATAGAAGAGGGATGCTTCTGTTTTTGCCTATCTTAGATACCGAGCACATGTGGGAAAGGGACTGTGTCTGACTTGATTATCATGTATTTAAACTTGCCACACTGCACTGAAATACAACTTTTAAATAGGCATTTCTTTACAACAAGTTTACTTTGCTAAGAACTAAGGGAAAATTTGAGAATCAGAAAATGGTACAGACTATAGCATTTAACTGAGGACAACCCACAGGGATTTCCACCCAACACTAACATAATAAAACTGGCATCAAATAAAACACAGGTAGAAATTCAACTTTTACCTTGTCTACACTTATTCTTAAATAAATTAGAGTTTTGGAATTGCCAAAAGATTTCCTTAGTGACTTCAGCTTCTATATCATCCTTCTTGCTGATTTCAATTCAGTACACCATTTACTCTAGCCTGAGGTTCCCTGTTCAATCATTTGGCCAAAGAAGCCAATTTCCTATTTGTTCTTTTCTGCTATTGGTGTAACCTCCTAGCTATGCACAATTGGTCCAGGCATATCTCTGGGTGGGTCACCTCAAAAAGGCTAGTTGTCCTGGTAACTGGAATTACTTGGGGTGATATTTTTGCATGCTTGGGAACAGAAACGATTTCTTCCAGGACTTCTTTCCTTTATTAATATCGGAAACAAGCTAGCCGGGGTTGCACGTTCACACCTTGCATTGTGTACAGATATGCTTCAGTGAGCCTGCTTGAACAAAGGTAATACAATTGTGGCAAGATGCCATGATTCACAAGGTGAGCTCGCCCTCATCTACTTGCATACTGTGGAGCAGAAATTGGGAAGTAGTGGTATTAAGAAACCAGCACAGAAAGCTAGGAAGTTTGGCCTATAGGTGGGCCTAAATTTCAGGCTCTGTTTAGGCATATGCATTTGTTTAAGGGACTGTTACCTTACAGCCTGTGCTTAGGTATATGCATTTGTTTAAGGACTGTTACCTTCCTGAATCTCTTTGGTGCCTTAATGAGGGACCCAAGAAATTCGACCCAGGTCAAGTGACTATCTTCCTCTTCTTCCAAAATTCTTATACCTCATCAGGGCTCTTATATGAATTGTTTTCTCCTCCATTACAGTAATCTCCGTTTGGATGTCATTTTAGGGAGCAAATACTTCAAATATAAAACTTTCAATATGGGCTTTATAGACAAAGGAACAATAAGCTATTTATTGGCTTTTCATAACTATTTTGGAAGGAATTAGCCTAGACACCCAGTTGACTAGCTAATCACTCCATTTGAGCATCATTTACAAAACTGAGGTAAGTAGCAAATAGCTACGTATTATGAATTGGTCATTTTGATAAAATTGAAGGTTCAACTAATGTTTTACTGGTAAAAAGGCTGTTACAACCTAGAAAATCCATAAAGAAATTCCACTTTAAAAAATATATAATCAAGGAGACTAAATGAAACAAATTTTGGACAACTACTTTTATTAATCTGCATAATTTCAATATAAACATAAATTTCTAATTTCATGGTATAATCTACACAAATGGGGATTTTCTTCTTATATTCAAAAATCTTATGAAATTGGTCCTGCTCACTTAGGGAGATTTTCACTTCTTTAACTAGGTAGCAAATGAAGAAGCCGGTTTACCAATGACCTAATCTATAATAGGAAGACATTGTTCCAGTGAAAATACTCAGCTAACAATTAGGCTTCCCAAATAGCTATGGGCATTTACTAAGCTTAAAATATATTAAAGTTTAAAGAATGCTTAAATGGATATTTCTAGGCATATAAAAATAACTCTGGGCCAAAATGTTTAATATGAACTTCATCGAAGCCCTTCGTAACCCAGTGACTTTGATGTTCGTACATACAGTAATGAATGAGCTACATTCGGCAACCCTCCCCTGAGCTTTATTCTTAGTTTGAGAACCCAGAAGGTAATGAAGTACTAGTAAGGAATTACATTTTTTTTTTTTAAATCTGAAAACCACCCACAAGAACTGCAGGTTCCAGCAAGACATGTTAGGGATTTATTCAGGCTGCCATTGTGTGTAGATTTGACACACAGAGGGAGAACATTAACCTAACAATCTGAAATAAATAGCAAATAAAATCAATGCAGAATAGAAGGAATTGAGTTTGGTAGGGCCTTTCATATTCAGCATCCCACATTATTCCAGTATTTTTTACAAAGCAAAAATTAGTTGCTTATCATGTAGGGTCTTGAACCAAATGCATTTTTATTTTTATGGAAACAGCTCCCCAGTAAGAGAGTGGGTGAACTGAAAACACACACAGTTAATAAAGTATATAATCTATTTCTCAATCCAATATACCTACCACCAGAATCCTTACTGTCCTTAGGCACCAACATTCCATGCGGAGTATGAGGGTAAGGAAGGAATGGGATTTGAAAGGGATGTGGCTGTTATGAGGCATAGCTCCAAGGGGCAGAAGCTGTTACCCTGGCCCAACACAATGTGCAAAAAACAGCCAACTTTTTTGGCCAACTCCATTTTTTTCATCCTTTCAGCAGCATTGTAACTACATTTTTTTCACCAGAAAAAGCTTCACCAATTTGTGCCCAGGATCCTTGGGAATACACCACCCCCTGCTCCACTCCCCGGCTTCCAGATGTCCTTAAGTGGGAAGGAGAAACCATAGCCCACTCCCCACATGGAGAGAGGGCTCCTGAAAATCAGTGCTTGGTTGGCAGAGACCTAGAAGCTACCCAGGCTTTGAACTTCTTCTGGGCAAGGAATGTGTTTATTTATTGTTATAATGTACTCTCCCAAGCACTTAAGTACAGTGCTCTGTCCACTGAGTATAGTGCTCCACACACAGCGCTCAATAAACACGATTGAATGAATGAACGGCTCTGTCCCACTCTCCTCACACACAAGAAATGTTGCTTGAGGTGGGTGATAAAGAGTGTGTGTCAGAGTCAGGTGTAGGGTGGGAGGATGCCCTGGAATAGCAATACTCACTCTTTATATCAGAAAAGAAGTGATAGCACAAAGACCATTCATTCAATTTCATTTATTGACGGCTTACTGTGTATAGAGCACTGTACTGAGCGCTTGGAAAGTACTATTTGGTGACAGATAGAGACAATCCCTACCCAACAACGGGCTCACAGTCTAGAAGGGGTAGACAGACAATGAAACAAAACAAGCAGACAGGCACCACTACCATCAAAATAAATAAATAGAACCATATATACCATAAAAATAAATAGAACGACAGATAAATAATAATGTTGGTATTTGTTAAGCGCTTACTAGGTGCCGAGCACTGTTCTAAGCACTGGGGGAGATACTGGGTAATCAGGTTGTCCCACTTGGGGCTCACACACTTTTAATCCCCATTTTACAGATTAGGGAACTGAGGCACAGAGAAGTGAAGTGACTTGCCCACAGTCACACAGCTGACAAGTGGCAGAGCTGGGAGTCGAACTCATGACCTCTGAGTCCGAAGGCCAGGCTCTTTCCACTGAGCCACACTGCCATCATTAATAAAATAGAGCAGTAAATATGTACAAATATATACAAGTGCTGTGGGGAGGGGAAGGGAGTAGAGCAGAGAGAGGGAGTAGGGGCAATGGGGAGGGGAGTAGGAGCAGAGGGAAAGGGTGGACTCAGTCTGGAAGGCCTCCTGGAGGAGGTGAGGTGTCAATAGGGCTTTGAAGAGAAGAGGGCTAGTTTGGCAGATATGAGGAGGGAGGGCATTCTAGGTCAGAGGTAGGATGTGGGCCAGGGATCGAAGGTGGGATAGGCAGGAACAAGGCACAGCAAGGAGGTTAGCGGCAGAGGAGTGGAGTGTGCAGGCTGGGCTGTGGGAAAAGAGAAGGAAGTGAGGTAGGAGGGGGCAAGGTGATGGAGACCTTTGAAGGCAAAGAGTGAGGAGTTTTTGCTTCTTGCGAAGGTTGATTGGCAACCACTGGAGATTTTTGAGGAGGGGAGTGACGAAACCAGAAGGTTTCTGCAGAAAGATAATCCGGGCATCAGAGTGAAGTACAGACTGAAGCGGGAAGAGATAGGAGGATGGGAGATCAGAAAGGAGGCTGATGCACTATTCCAGTTGGGATATTATGATAAATTGTACCAGCAAGGTAGCAGTTTGGATGGAGAGTAAAGGGCGGATCTTGGCGATGTTGTGAGGGTGAGACCGGCAGGTTTTGGTGACGGATTGGATGTGTGGGGTGAAAGAGGAGAGTCAACGATCACCCCAAGGTTGTGAGCTTGTGAGACGGGAGGGATGGTAGTGCCGTCCACAGTAATGGGAAATTCAGGGAGATGACGGTTTGGGAGGGAAGATAAGGAGCTCAGTCTTGAACATGTTGAGTTTTAAGTGGCAGGTGGACATCCAGGTGATGTCCTGAAGGCAGGAGGAGATATGAGCCTGGAGGAAGGGAGAGAGATGTAGATTTGGGTATCATCTGTTTAGAGATGATAGTTGAAGCTGTGGGAGTGAATGAGTTCACCAAGGGAGTGAGCTCCTTCCCTATAGTTACAATTGAACATTATAAAGTTACTAGACAATTATGGAACTGTGACAAAGATTTCAGAAATGAATCCTCGTTAGCCTAATATGCTGTTACTATAGTCTAATATAATCCCAAATACAACCAATGAAATATTGAGAAATCTTTCAAACACAATTACATGCTGTGATTTACTTCTTCCAACAAATTTTAAAACCACACAAAAATACCCCACTTTGAGTTACCAAATTGAGAATGTGAAATTGATGTAAAAATATGTAAGGGACCCACTGGTTAGATAAAGGCCATAGAAAATCTTAAATTTTTTGCACATCCTAGTCCAGAACATTACTCTGATAGAATCCTTTTCAGTGCCTTAAAGTCAGGGAGAAAATCATAGGACCTGATGATCTACACTGCCACCACATGGCTATTAACTTGCCGATTGGATGTTCCAAAGGGATGGGGCTATACGAATCGGCAACCTATGAGGTAAAGGAAAAATGTAAGTCATTTGGGATTCTCTGCTGAATGAAATAAATGTTTATATTTCATTTTCTGGGGTTCCTGTGTCAGAACAATTTATAGTTTCGGGGGACAGGGTTCTTTGATATTTAAGAAAGGAGTCTTTGATCACTCAGGATAAAAAATAGAGCCCACCTGGACAATTAAGAAATACATTACTTTATATTCATACATGAGTTTTAGTAAGTTAAATCACATTATTTACAAATACATCCTGGCAGAGTCTGAGGGTTAGAAAATATAAATTCTCAGTGTGGAAAGGTCATCCATTAGGCAAAGCCTTTTAGGTGGTTAGGTTAAGACAAAAGGTATCATAACCTCCAATCTTGGAGAGGTACACAAAATATTACCTTCAGAAGAACAACAGTATATGAAAATGAAAATGATTTAAATAGGAGAGAATGGTAGTTGTGGTAATTGTTCGGTGCTTACTACGTGCCAGACACTGGAATGAGCACAGGGGAAAATATACAAGATAATCAGATCAGACCCAGAGAAATAGTGACCACTAACGTGTTACTGTTGAAGAAACCATTTTATGACTAAGAATACCGGAGCATAATGACTTCAAAATCTAAATGAAAGCTTTTTACTCATTAGGACCTCAAGATACTTTAGTTTATAACTACATCATTCCAATGTATGGTTCAAGAAAAACTGATTCACACACACACAAAAATGAAATCAATGCACAAACTAAAGTCCACACTTCTCTTGTGCAGTGCTGTCTCCCCATCCCTCCCTGTTGCATTTGGCAGCAAATGAAAAGCCTAAGGTGGCTGCGCAGGAGAGAACCAAGGATTCTTTAATTAGTAGACCACACTTTCTTCAATTTAAGGGGTGAGGGGGGAAGATGAATAATCAAATATCTTAGTTAATAGGAATGTCAGGTATTTAATTTGACCTTAAGTAGATTTCCAAACACATGCATGTGTGTAGGACATGACTATGTTTGCATTCCAATTTCAATAAAAAAATGCCAGTGCAAAATTATCTCAAATTTAATATCATATGATAATAGAAAAATACTGTGGTGCTTAGGATTGAGACAACTACAAACAAGTGATTTGGCTTGCAAGTTCAACATTTAAGCGGTATGGCCTTGAATATGAACTTGAATTTGCAGATCACATGCTCTATCATAAAAATATGTTTTTCACACACAACTTTGCTGTTCGCAGGACCAAGTCATGCTGCTACAAATGATCTCTGAACTTGCCGCTCACTTGCTATCAGCCACTCTCCACCAAAATCCCCCAGTTCTCTCTTGTACAGAGACCATCCCCCACACCCCCTACAGACCACTTTTTATTAGGCAGTGGAGTTGAGGATGGATTGGGATCCAAAAAAAAATTGAAATTGATTTCATTCTCCAGATGTAGATGGGGGCGAAGGACCAGAGAATCATGGAGCACAATCTGATTGCAGGAAGCTGTCGTGCTTTCTGTGTCCTAATAATCCAGCATTTATAAAACCATCTGGTAATTTGTTACATCACAATAGGGGGTGATTAACTGATGCTGGTCTGGGTAGTGTCATATACATCTAAACCTTACTTGGTGTCATATATATTGAAAAAAAACCCAAAATGTAAAAAGCTGCAAAGGTGCACTTTGCATGCTACCCAGGTGCCTGACAACTAGAATCTTAAGAGCAATTTATATGTATTTTTATATTCAATATGTCACCTCAGCAGCATGAGATAGTAGTAATCATACCTCAGGTGATCCCATAAAATGCTTTCAGCAGAATGGCACAGTATAGCCCTGTCATTTAAATAATTAGGACTAAGACTTCTTTTGGCCATAGTATTTGCTAAAAATTGTGAGCTAGAGTATCCTTGTAGAACTACAATCTTAAAGGGATGGATAACTCACATAGTTCTTGCATTTCATTTAAGGTTTCAATCGTATTGTAAAACTCTTTCAGTAATACATTGAAGGGAGATGAGGGAGGAGGAAACTCATGGGAGACTCCAGCTAAATGTCTATAGAGGTCTACTGAGTGAGTTGGTATTTTTGTACCTGGAAATGGATATATGCACACACACACACAGACACAAACCAGAATTGCTCATGTATTAATGTTTTCTCCAGCCCATCTCAATAGAAACAAATGATATCAAACTATTACAAGTCAGTACATTTGATAACATTATACTCTTAAATGGAACCCGTGTTTTGTGGGATTTGTCATTTTTGATATGTGTGTGTGTGTGTGTGTGTGTGTGTGTAGGGCGGTAAAGGGATCTCTGAGCACATTGGTGGAAGTAGGATGAGACTTGGGAATATGCTGTATGGAGTAAATGCCAACTTCTCTATGTAATCACTCCCTTGTATTCCATTACATGAACAGTAACGACTGTATTATTCTGGCTTATGGGAACACACTGAACACAGTTGCAATGGCACGTGCTTAGACACGTTAAAGAAGGTATGCATTTTTGTACAGAGAATGTTGAAAATGTTCTAATTCGGTATGCTTTGTTTAATATTTAGGTATGGAAAAAAGACACTCCTGATAAGGGTGATCTACTATTTTAAATCACACTCTTCATACCTAAAAGCACAGGAATATAATCAAAGACACATAAGAACCCCATATCTTTGTTCTGCACCAGCATTATCTGCCCCTCCAAAATCTGATCTTTAAAATGCCAGTCTATCTTCAGACAGGTTTCTCCATTAAAGCCTCTACTAGCTTTTTACTGACTTCAGTTATTTCCCAGCAATTCTATGCATCCTTCAAATCATCCAAGACATTTGTACAAGATTTTTCTCAATTTCCTTCCCCTGCAGAAGTAATAAGAAGGTTGAGTTTATTTGTTTTACCTTGGTTTCTTTAGCAGAAAACTCAGAGGAATTGGAAATTTTCATAGACTTTGACCTGTGGGATTGCCGCCGGATAGAGTCCTCCCGCGAGTATTTCACTGAACCCGAGGTCCTCACCCGCACCTTGCTGGTACTCTGCACACTGTTAACTCCAATCATGACCAAGGTCAGGTGGGGAGGGGGAATAAGATGAAAAAAGGCACTTCCCAAACCTCTGCACAGCTGCAAAGCTGAAGCAAACCTGTCAAGAAGGAGCTGAAGCGGCTCAGAGTGCAGCAATCAGCATTTGCTTATGATGCACCCGGCTGCTTTCGCCAGCATCTTCAACTATACTGTTTTGAGAGTGCCTGATTGTTCCAGGCAAGGCTCACGTCACTGGCTGCAAGGGGGAAAAAAAAGAGAGAGAAAAGATCCCACCCCCTCGCTACACTTTCCTCTTCTCCACCCACAAAACACACGCTCTCTCTCCTCTCTCCCTCCCTCTATTTCCCTCTCTCCCACTCTGTCTCTCTACTGGAACAAATGGTAATTGGCCAGGCAAGCAATTCATTTACATTCCAAATAGCAACACTATCATTCTTATGACATCGTACTGCAGGCTCATTAATGTCAGCAATAAAACAAAGATACCACAAATAAAGAGCCTTGAGTAATCTGTTAGGCACCAAGCAGAGTGGGAATTGTAGCTGAATTATCCAAAGGAAAAACAATGACCGAGCTCCGGCATACAAAGTCAGTCAAGGAAGGGGGTCTGGAAAAGTAGCATTGCACAAGGGCATCGGGGGATCATTTGTCCTTTCCCTACCACATTTTGTTCAGCAGCAACCCATCCTGTGACACCCCCGGAGATTTAAACAAGGTTCAGTTTTAAAGACTGCTGGCTTTCTATGACTATGACTGAATAGATACATAACTACAGGCGACGTGAATGCCGGCAACAGAACACTTTGCAACACGGGGGTGAATACAGCTCTGCTATGCAGTTTATCTTTACTATATTAAAATTAAAGGTGCTAGCTATTAGCTTTGAAAAAGTCTGAAGGTGAGAAACTGAGTAACTCAAAAGGCCATAAATGGCAAGATCTGTAGGTTTTCCCAAACTGTGAAGCTTAATAAAATAGTACTAGTAGTAATAATAGGGGTGGTGGTGATGGAGGTATCCTTCTCTCTTTCTACCGCCCACCCCGCACGCTCCGCTCCTCTGCCGCCCACCTCCTCACCGTCCCTCGGTCTCGCCTATCCCGCCGTCGACCCCTGGGTCACGTCCTCCCGCGGTCCTGGAACGCCCTCCCTCCTCACCTCCGCCAAACTGATTCTCTTTCCCTCTTCAAAACCTTACTTAAAAATCACCTCCTCCAAGAGGCCTTCCCAGACTGAGCTCCTCTTCCCCCTCTACTCCCTCTGCCATCCCCCCTTTACCTCTCCGCAGCTAAAGCCTCATTTTCCCCTTTTCCCTCTGCTCCTCCACCTCTCCCTTCCCATCCCCACAGCACTGTACTCGTCCGCTCAACTGTATATATTTTCGTTACCCTATTTATTTTGTTAATGAATTGTACATCGCCTTGATTCTATTTAGTTGCCATTGTTTTTACGAGATGTTCTTCCCCTTGACGCTGTTTATTGCCATTGTTCTTGTCTGTCCGTCTCCCCCGATTAGACTGTAAGCACGTCAAACGGCAGGGACTGTCTCTATCTGTTGCCGACTTGTTCATCCCAAGCGCTTAGTACAGTGCTCTGCACATAGTAAGCGCTCAATAAATACTATTGAATGAATGAATGAATTGAGCATCCACTTGAGTCAGCGTATGATATTCGGTGCTTGGGAAATATAAGATAATAAAATGACAAGTTCCCTGACCACAAGGAATTTTTGATATGATAATTAGCACAACAAAGACTATGTAATCTCTGAAAGATTATGTAGGTAATATTCCTAGTATCCATTCCATTCCTAGCTTGGGCAGTGGCTAGCGAGTGGAAGGCAATCTGCTACAAGTAAAAATTCACCTGTGCTAGGCAGCAGCAGCAAGGGAGAGAATCGAGGGTGAAGACTCAAGTTTACTGCTCAGAAGGAGGCAATGGTAAACCATTTCTGTATTTTTATCAAGAGAACGCTACGGATCCACTACCTGAAGGATTGCAGATGGAAGTGGGACGTTCTGGGAGAGATGTGTCCTTGGCGTCACTTTGGGTCGAAGATGACTCGACGGCATAAGACAAGACAATATTCTTACAAGTATACTACATCATTTTAAAAGTAAATACATAAAGGTGTCTTCATTGAAATAATTATTTTCAAAGTATTATATATATTTTCACCCCTGATGATGTTCCTGTAAGCCATACTTTCCAAGCGATTTGTACTTTCCAAGCACTTAGTACAGTGCTCTGCACACAGTAAGCGCTCAATAAATATGATTGAATGAATGTTTTTATCACCAATTAGAACTCTAACTGGTTAAAGACTCCTTACTCTAGGATTCTATTTCAATTTTGTATGTTAGATTATAAACTCTTGGAAGACAGGTAGCACATACCATTAATTATGTACAACTGAACATGGGGCTGTGCACATATGTGCCTGAATTACAAACAATATTAATACAATGAGACTGGATCTTTAAAAACCATATGAGAGCACCACCAGCCAGGAGCTTATATGCACCATTAACTTATGGATATACAAATATATTTAAGAGGAGGGTGAATTGGTTATGTTTATTTACATAAATGAAATTGGGTGTAGAATTAAAATGATTGTGCATATGGATGTAATCCTTATTATCATGGTTTGTACTATATAAGTAGGTTTGATGTTTTATTTTGGATTCTGAGTGCCAAAAACAATAGGAAGACCACCTTCTCTAAACTGTCACAGCTCAAATTCAATGGAGGAACACTACTTAAATGCCTATTAATAAAAATGAGAAAATGTAATCAAAAATGTCAGAAATTACTCTAAGTCTGGAATAGATGGTAGCACATGGTAACAAACCAATGTCATATTTCCAGCCCTCCTAATGTTTGGGGGGTTTCTTTCTGGAACCTCCCTTGGAAGATTCCAATGAGGAACTGGAATGTTTAAGGGTACTGGGGAGTGATCACAAAACTTTATGAGAATCTTGATATTTGGTGGTCAAGAAAAAAGTTTGTGCAAGTCTTGTGATTTACTTCCAGTAATAAGTTACTTATTCTACAGTCCTCCAGAGTTCAGGGGCATGAATAATATGTTCAATGTAAACCCTCTTTATAAATAAATGCACACATAGCTCCCACAGTCAACCAATTTTAGAGGAGCTCTGGGAAAAGATTTACTCAATCAATCACATTTATTGAGCACTTATTGCGTACATAGCACTGTACTAAGTGCTTGGGAGTATACAATAACAGAGTTGCTAGACATGTTCTCCACCCACAGTCAGCTTACAGTCTAAAGTGGGGAGACAGACTTTACATGGACATGTACATAAGTCCTTATAGAAATGGAGGTTAAAATGACTGGCTAAAATGAACTTTTTGGTTATCTGTCGATTTCCATTACTCAGACTCACCCTGAACTCCTTGATCGTATACAATCAAAAGTTGCTGTATTTGCTTACTCCTTTTCATTTCAAAAAGCTATAAAGTTTTTAAAAAATATTATCAGAGGAGCAGCCATTCAAATTTTCACAGCACACTCTGTAGGAAACTAAGGCAGAAATTGAAGAAGACTTCCATAGCCAATTGAATTTGCAAGAAAAATTCAGTTAGGCAGAGTGTAACTACGAACTATAGATACCCTGCATGGCATTTCCAAAAAAGACAACATTTCTAAGAATGCTACAGTAAAACCTGTTGAAATGTTATTCTGTTGTGATAGACCCAGTGCAAGTGTTTAGCACAGAGCAATGCGCCAAATGTGCATTCAATAAATGATTCTACTTCAATAACTACTGCATGCCTGGCACAGTCCTTAATGAATCATCTCATGAGCTACCCCCCCACCCCCCCGCCCCAGATTGCAGTTTCAAGAGAAAATGGTGATATGTGCCAGAAGTTGTTGAGTAAGTTAAATCTGCTGCTTCTCCTAGTGCCCTATGCACCAATGTGGGAACAGACTTGGGAGAAGTATGGGGAAAGACTTGGAAGTCCTGGTCAGTTGTAGCAATAGCTACAGCAGCACAGACCAGAAGCCCCTAAAACAAGACTTTTAAGACAACTCACGGTTCAAATGCATCAATCAATCAATCAGACTGAAAGTTTGTTGTTAGACTGTAGGCAGGTTGTGGGCAGGGAATGTGTCTACCAACTCTATTAATAATGATGGTAATACTAATGATGGTATTTAAGCGCTTACTATGTTCCAAGCACCGTTCTCAGCACTGGGGTAGATAGAAGGTAATTGGGTTATCCCACATGGGGCTCGTAGTCTTAATCCCCATTTTACAGTTGAAGTAGCTGAGGCACAGAGAAGTTAAGTGGCTTGCCCAAGGTCACACAGGAAATAAGTGGAAGATCCAGGACTAGAACCCATGTCTTCTGACTCCCAAGCCCATGCTCTTTCCACTAAGCCACACTGCTTTTCCTGCTTCTCATGTACCCCCAAGCACTTAGTACAGTGCTCTGCATATAATGACTCAATAAATACCACTGATAGATGATTTGACTGGTATTTGAGCAATTGCGGTGCACCGAGCAGCATTTTCTCCAAAGCATAGCAGGGAAAAAGAGACTAAATGCTCTCTTTCTTCCACCATACACGGTAGCTTTTTAGCAAAATCTCCAAACCACAAGTAGATTTCAGAAGATTGAAGAGAGGGTCTGGAACATCTGGTGTAACATTTGGGAAAATACAGAGAACTGAGGAAAGAAATCCTAGAAGATTTAAGACAGGAAGTTTAGATGGTCAGGGAACGACTCTACCAACTCTGTTGTATTGTACTCTCCTGAGTGCTTAGTGTAGTGCTCCTCACCTAATGAGCACTCCACAAATATGATTGTGTCCAGCTACAGTAGAAATGGCCAAGGGTTCATGGTCAACACAATTAGATAGTCCTCAAAGGCTAATCAGATGTAATTTAAGCTGGTATCAGCTAGCTTTATCTCAAGTCTTCAATAGACCCAGTTCTTCTATAAAGTGGCTGTGGTGTTCTTGAAAAACAACACATTAAGGAAATCTTGTATTGCAGTACTTGTCCAGTGCCATGCACCTAAAATCCACCACTCTTCCAAGTGCTACTAGAACTGAGTGGATAGCATCCCTCTGCTCCCAAATGACACCTTTCCATATAAAACAAAGGCAAATGTATTTAAACTAAGAAAAGCTCTCTCACCTTTATCTTCAGGTGCCTTTCTAACTGGATATCAGACACCTGCTGCCCTTTCTCTTCAAATCTGGGTGGAGACCTCAAGTTTTCTTGTTGAATAACCCAAAGACACAAATTCCTTATCAGTGACAAGAAGCAGTGTGGCTTAGTGGAAAAAGCATGGGCTTGGGAGTCAGAGGATATGGGTTATAATCCCAGCTCTGTCATTCGTTACTGTGTGACCTTGGGGAATTCACTAAACTTCTCTGTGTCTCAGTTACCTCAACTGGAAAATGGGGATTAAGACTGTGAGCCCCTCGTGGATCAAACTGATTACCTTGTGTCTACCTCAACGCTTAGAACAGTGTTTGGCACCTAGTAAGCTCTTAACAAGTACCATAATTATTATTGATGATCAAAATCCTCATATATAATCATAATAATGCTGGTATTTCTTAAGTGCTTACTATGTGCTAAGCACTGTTCTCAGCACTGGGGTACATACAGGGTAATCGGATTGTCCCACATGGGGCTCACAGTCTTAATCCCCATTTTACAGATGAGGTAATCGAAGCATAGAGAAGTTAAGTGATTTGCCCAAAGTCACGGAGCAGTACCTGCTTCCTCAAAAGGCTTTTACTTGAAGGACCATCCAGTAAATGAATGTGCATATTGTTGGCCATCTGATCAGGTTTCTATAGTTATTGTTTTAATATAGCATTTGTTAAGCACTTACTATGTATTTAAGTGCTTATAATGTGCCAAGTACAGTATTAAACACTGGGATAGATAAAGGACAACCAGGTTGGACACAGTTCATGTTCCATATGGGGCTCATATTCTTTATTCCCATTTTAAAGATGAAGAAACTGAGGCACAGGGAAATTAAATGATTTGCCCAAGGGTCACAGAGCAGACAAGTGGGAGAGCCAGGACTAGAACCTAGGCCCTTCTGACTCCCAGGCCTGTGTTCTATCTACTAGGTCATGCTGCTTCTAAGTAGGGTTAGGGTTAGAGTAAATTAATCTAAACTCATTCATTCAGTCAGTCAAATTTATTGAGTGCTTACTATGTGCAGAGCACTGTACTAAGTGCTCCTATTCATGCCCCCTCCTGTGTAATATCTGGGTTCATGTTCTCATTATAATGAAGAGCTGATGCTTCAGCTCCTCACATTTTTGCTTCTTTGGCCTCCAGACCCCAAAGCCTCAAGGGCAATTTGAAAATTTCTCACTACAGATCAGCCACTGGCCATCCCTGAGCTGGGACCTGCAGGGATGCGCCCCAGGGATTTCAGCGGGAATGTCCACCTCTGGCACAGGTGCTGAGTTTTCCTACACCTTGGTGCGGTCCATCACACTGCTGCTTTTGCATCCTGTCATTGTCCAGAATCCTCTATCATCCTTTCTTACCAGTCAAGCGGAAATAATAATTATGGTATTTGTTAAGCACTTACTATGTCCCAGGCAGTGTACTAAGTGCGGAGGTGGATACAAGCAAATTGGGTTGGACAGAGTCCCTGTCCCACATGGGGCTCACAGTCTCAATCACTATTTTAGGAATGAGGTACCTGCGGCACAGGGAAGTGAAGTGACTTACCCAAGGTCACACAGACAAGTGGCAGAGCTGGGATTAGAATGCATAACCATCTGATTCCCAGGCCTGTGCTCTACTATGCCATGCTGCTCCTCAAAGGAAAGGAATGTTCAATCTGATGTACCAAGGTGAGCACAGATCCCAGGAGCAGCCACAACCCAAGGCAGGAAAGGAATGTAGACTTTGGCAGAAGCACAAAAAAACAAACAAAAAAACAACATTCAAAATTACAGCAAAAGAAGTGGCTGCAATGAGGTAGCCAAAAGCTGTGACTCCAGAAGCAGGATGCATCTAAGCCCTTTCCTGATTATCCAGCCTCTCCCTTCATGGGTCAGCACAGCAGCCCTATTAAGCTGCCCATCCCAGATTATGAAGAATCAGAAGTAGGTGTGCAAATCCAGCATCACCGAGAAAGTGTCCTTTCAAACTACAAATTTTAGACTCAAATCCCAGTATCTTGCTCACCAGGAAAGCAGGTTACCTCCCTCTAGGAGCCCTAAAGAAAGTCAGTGATGTCATGTGACTCTAGTATTTTCAGTTCCTGACATACTTAAAGCAACAGAAGTAGGGAATAAAAAACCCTTTAAATAGACCTTTTTAGCCATTTAAAATGAATTTTGGGCAAAAAAATGATCATGTATGAATATAAAACTTTAAAAGTAACTTCAAATCCTGGAAAAAAACCTTTCTTAAAGAAACCTGAATTTACAATGGCTTTAAGACACTTTAGAGAACACACATGCACACTGGATTTCCTTACTTGGAAATTTTGAATATTATAAACATCCAAGAGCATCCATGGATCCACAGTATTTAATCCCTGTTAATAATGATCATTTCCCACCCCTGCTCACACCCTTTCAAATCTTGGCCTTGGATGGAAATAAGAAGTGCCTACCAATGACAAATTGCTGATTATGAGGAAACTAACAATTTTAGTAAAGCAAATTACCCAAAGGAAAACCTCTGCTTTCTGGGACAAATGAATAAAATAATCTTTTTACTGGATCATTTCTATTCAACGAGTATAAAGGGTTGCTAAAATATAGTGTTATAAAACAGAATATAGAATGTTTCTTTATTCTAGTTCTACCAGTATTATTTCTGGATAACACCCAACATGCTGGGAAGCAGAAGCAATAGCAGATTCTCCAAGTGAATAGATGGGCTCCAGCCTAAAGATTTTGGAGGGATGGAAGTTTTGTAAGCTACTTGAGGGCAGGGATTGTGTCTATTAACTACACAGTAATATCTCAAGTGATTAGAACAGTGTTCTGCAGAGAATAAACACTTAATACTATTGATTGAAGTGTAAAAAAACTACAAATATCAATATTGTTAATATTAGGCACTTATGTGTATTTTTTCTAATTCAATTTGTGTCTGACAAAATATGTGAGCAAATGCAATAAGACTGTAAATCTATCACCTGCAGTATGCTTAGGACAAGCAAAATAAAGAAACTGTGTGGTCTTGTGGAAAGATCATGGGCCTGAGTCAGAGGACTTGGGTTCTAGTTCTGACTGGGTCACTTGCCTGCTGTGTGACCTGGAGCAAGACATTTAACTTTTCTATGCCTCACTTTCCTCTTCTTAAAATAGGGGTTCAATTCCTGTTCTCCCTCCTACTAAGACTGTGAACCCAATGTGGGACAGGGTACTGTGGCCAATATGATTATCTTGTATCCACTCTAGGGATTAGTACAGTGCTTAGCACATAATAAGCATTTTTAAAACCCCACAATTATTAAGGGGGTATATCCTAGTTATTCTAAGAAAGCCTCTTAGCAATTCTACTCCTTGAGAAGCTTATGACAGTGCTTCTTGTTTTTGTGCATCCAGTTGAAAACAAATTGTTGGTACCTTAGCCAGTAAGCCTTCTGTAAGTAAGTAAGACTTCTCTGCCTATGAAGATTTCCAGCAAATTAAGCACACATAGAGAAATACCACCTAAGCCTGTGAGAAAGTATCATACTAACTCCTGCCAACTTACTAGAAACAACTGCTATCCATTACCACAAGAAAAATAGGAGATAACTCATATGAATTGAGTTTGATTCTAGAAACAGAAAATGGATTTCAGAAAAATAGAGCATAAACATTCAAGTGGCACTGCTGGGTTTTATCACTATCTTCTACTATGCTGCTTGTACCACGTGTCTTCTCTTTTCATATTTTGCCCCTTTTTACTCTTCTTTCCCTTTCCAACACCTCTTCCAAATTTTTGCCACTTCAATTTTAAAATGTTTTTGATAAAGTTAAATGAAAAATCTGTTTTGGTGGAGTAACTTGTGTCTCTCAAAGGAAAAGCAATGCAGGATACAGAAATGAAGAAATAAAGTTGTCATTAGCTGAATGTTTCCTCAGCTGCAGGTTCCCTTGAGTCCTTGTAAAAGTAACAAACCAATCCAAATTTTCACTCAAATTATGGTAAGTGAAGAGGGATTCAGGAAGCAGTCTCATCCAAGATTTATGGCCCTCTGTTACTTAATAGCCCAGGGCAACTTGGGCCAGATATAACACATTTAAAACTTAATAAGAAAAGGTTACAACAAGAAAACAAAGCCTATAGCTTTAAAGCACTGAAAGTTACAAATTAAAAAGGATAAAAAAGATGAACTATTTAGCTTTCAATTTTTGATGGGGAGAAGGTTGTTCTAATCAATCAATGCTATTTATTGAGCACTTAGTGTATGCAGAGTACTGTATTAAGGGCTTGGAAGAGTACAATATAACAGAGTTGATAGACATGTTCGCTGGCCCCAATGAGTTTACAGCTCAGAGGAGGAGCTAATAACTAAAGGAATGATTTGAAAAAAATCTCTCTCCGGGAGATAACACTTAAATCAATCATATTTATTGAGGGCTTACTGTGTGCACTGTACTAAGTACTTGGGAGAATACAATATATCAGAGTTGGTAGATGCAGTCTCTGCCTATAATGAGCAAATAGTGTAAAGAGGAAGGCAGACATTAATATGAGTAAACTACAGATATGCATATTAGTGCTGTGGGGCTGAGGCAGGGGTGAATAATGGTGGCAAGTAATAATAATAATAATAATGTTATTTAAGCGCTTACTATGTGCCAAGCACTGTTTTAAGGCTGAGGTAGATAAAGGGTAATCAGGCTGTCCCACATGAGGCTCACAGTCTTAATCCCCATTTTACAGATGAGGTAACTGAGGAACCGAGAAGTTAAGTTCATTCAATAGTATTTCATTCAATAGTATTTATTGAGCGCTTACTATGTGCAGAGCACTGTACTAAGCACTTGGAATGAACAAGTCAGCAACAGATAGAGACAGTCCCTGCCGTTTGACGGGCTTACAGTCTAATCGGGGGAGACAGACAGATAAGAACAATGGCAATAAAATAATAATGTTGGTATTTGTTATGCGCTTACTATATGCAGAGCACTGTTCTAAGCGCTGGGGTGGACACAGGGGAATCAGGTTGTCCCACATGGGGCTCACAGTCTTCATCCCCATTTTCAGATGAGGGAACTGAGGCACAGAGAAGTTAAGTGACTTGCCCACAGTCACACAGCTGACAAGAGGCAGAGCTGGGATTCGAACTCATGACCTCTGACTCCAAAGCCCATGCTCTTTCCACTGAGCCATGCTGCTTCTCTAAGTTAAGTGACTTGCTCAAAGTCAAACAGCTGACAGGTGGCAGAGCCAGGATTAGAACCCATGATCTCTGACTCCTAAACTCGTGCTCTTTCCACTGAGCCACGCTGCTTTTCAAGTAGAAGTGCAAGGGTGACACAGAGGGAATAGGAGAAGAGGAAATGAGTGTTGAATCAGGGAAGGCCCCTTGGAGCAGATGTGCTTTTAATAAGGCTTTGAAGTGAAGAGAATTACCGTCTGTCAGATATGAAGAGGGAGGGCATTCCAGGCAGAGGCAGGATGTGGACTAGAGGTTGGTGGTAAGGTAGATGAGATTGAGGTACAATAAGTAGGTTGGCTTGAGAGGAGCATAGTGTGCAGGCTGGAATGTAGTAAGAAATGGAGATGAGGTAGGAGGGAGGAAGGTGATTTAGTACTTTAAGGAGTTTGTTTGATGCAGAGGTGGATGGGCAACGCTTGGATGTTCCTGTGGAATGGGGAAACATGGACTGAATAGTTTTTGTAAAAAAATGATCTGGACAGCAGAATGAAGTATGGAGTGGAGTGTGGTGAGACAGGAGGCAAGGAGGCTGAGGCAGTACACACAAGAGTAGACCATATTTACAATAGTCACTGATACCTGAGAGTCATTACTATGTTTCCTAGTCACAGAATGTAAAAGGTAAGATTCCACATTTTATGGATATGAGAGTGGTTGACTTCAGATGAATTCTTCTGGTTCATTTGTACCTTGGAAATTAAGAACAACATCTGAAAGTCAGTCTCAAGAGGTTAATTTGACTTTTCCTTTGTCCTATTCTTCCTCACAGAAGTGACATTTTCAGAGCTTTAGTGTGGAGGTGTATTAGTTGGATTCTATCAGATGTTGGTACATTTGAGGCATTTGTTTAGAATTTCAATTATTTAAACACTTGGGAAGAAACATGTAGTGAGAACCCAAGACATCATTTACTATGGTTACTCTCATGTGTTAATCTAGCCTTAATGGATAGCCTCAACTTTCTTTTCCAGTTTCTGGCCTCAACTCCCTCTAGCTGACAGTGCTCTCATAGTCTTTTCAGCTCAGCACCTGAAGATTACTTCCTTTTACATGATCAAAGCCATCAGTATTAGTTGTCCCAAAAGTTCCTTTCTGCTCTTAATGTTCTCTGTCCCACTCAACCACCTTCCTTCTCTTTCATCTGGCCTTAGAAATTTTCTCTCTTAAAAAAGCCCAAAAAGCCTGCATCCACTCTTCTCCTCTCTCACAACTGTCTTCAACCACTATTTCTTTTCTAGTTCCTCTACTTTCAAACGTGCCCAAATCTTCCCTGAAAAAAACAATTGCTTTTGAACCTACTTTAAAGGCTGCTTTTTCCATCTTGAAAGTCCTCCTAAAATTCCTCCTCCTCCATAAAGCCTTTCTCGATTAATTCGCAACATCTAGCTGTGTCAATCCAATGCTCATGCTTAGCATTTATGGATCTTATTCCTATCCTCCACATGTACACTTTTGTTTATTTGTATACTCAATTATTTATTCAGGTATTTTATCCTGATACTTTGTCCTCTTTCTTGCTACATCCTTGTCTTCCTCCTGCTACCATATTTCTAAATAATTTATGCCTGCCTTCCCATTAGACTGTAAGCTCCCTTGAAGGCAGAGGATCGCTTGTTTTGTATGCTCCTAGGTCACAGTACAGTGTTTTGCATTGATTAACTGATTAATTATCCTATCTCTCCTCTTGATATATGCAGAAATTCCTCAAATTAAATAAATCCACTATCTCCAAATCTTCTCTGTTCTTTTTTGACTTTAACCCGCTTCATTTCATACGCTGATTCTCGTTTTGGTTTCTGAAACCCGCCTCCTGTCCTCTTTTCTATTTTGATCCTCCTGACACTCTCTCGTCTACTTCTAACCCAGTTGGCCACCTTCTGCTCCTCACAACTCCCACTGACCTTAATTTCTGGAACACAACTTTTTCCTGGCTTTCATCTTCCCGCTTTGACTGATCCTCTTCAGTCTTGTTTTTCACATTGGCCTTTAATGTGGATATTCCTTAAGTCTCACTTCTAGGTCCCCTATTTCATTTTTCTCTCACTTTCAGGGAAATCGTCTACTCCCACAGTTTCATGAAGAAGCCTCCTAAATCTGTCTCTCTGCCTTACTCCCCTACACTTCAACCTCATATTTCCTCCTCTTTTTGACACCTACTTCTGAATGTTCCAGCACTGCCTTCAACCTAATATATCTACAGTTTAACTCATTTCCCCTCCTAAACCCTCATATAATAGTAATAATAGGGACATTTGTTAAGCACTTACTATGTGCCAAGCACTGTTCAAAGTGCTAGGATAGATACAGGATAATCAGGTTGGATTTAGTCCCTGTCCCACATGGGGTCCACAGTCTAAGTAGGAGGGTGAACAGATATCAAATCCCCATTTTACCAACGAGAATCCTGAGGTACAGAAGTTAAGGGATTACCCCAAAGTCCCCTAACAGGTAAGTTGTAGAGCTGGAATTAGAACCCAGGTCCTCTGACTCTCAGGCCTATATTTTTTCCATTAGGCAACACCACTTTTCTTCCTAATTTTTCCATACCTATTCTCCATGTCTCTCCCACCCACAACTTTAGAATCATGACTCCTCCCTACTGTTTACCTCTCCTCACCCTACCTCTCATCACCAGACCTTGTCGACTCTCCTTCAATAATATTAAATAGATCCACCCCTTTCTGCTCCAGGCTGCCCTGGTACAAGTATTGGTTAGTCATCATAGCCACAAGGCACCATTCTAAATTCTGAAGAAATCAGGTCCTTCTGACTCCTGGGCCCATGCTCTATCCACTAATCCATGGATTGTCTCCTGCTTCTACTCTTTTTGTTTTGCACCTACTCTCTTGGGGAGCTCATCAACTCACATGACTTCAGCTAACACCTCCATAGGGATGACTCCCAAATCTATCTCTGGCCCTGACCTATAGTCTCACATCTCCTTGTGCCACCAGGACAAATCCACTTGGATGTTGTGCTTGCACCTCAAAGTTAACACGTCAAAAACCAAACTCCTTACCTTCCCCCCAAACCCCTTCTCTTCCCCACTCACTTTCCCATCTTGGTCCACAACATCAACACCCTACCCATCCCAGAAGCCTGGAACTTTGATATCATCCTGGATTCCTTGCTTTTGTTCAACTGTCTCATTTCCCAATCCACCCCTTCTTCCCCCCCGCAAATTGCTACCACCATGGTATGAGCTCTAGTCTCACCATGGTTAGACTATCATATTAACTTTTATGCTGGTCATCCAGCTTCCAGCCTTTCCCCACTCTGATCTCTACTACATGCTGCTGCTCAAATAACCTTCCTAAAGCATCTCTAAGCCCACATCTTGCCTCTCTTTAAAACCCTCCTCAAACAAACACTCTTGACAATTGGCTTCAAGGCTTTCCATTATTTGGCCCTATCTGCTCTTCTCCAACTTACTGTCTTTGTCTTCCAAAGCCAACCTATAACTTTCTCTCAACTCTCCTACCTCTAGCCCATTGCTTTCCTTGTTATTCTAGCTCAGGACTCACTCACTTCCTCACATCACAGACTAGAGCTTTCCCCATATTCAAATCCCTCCTTATATTCCACCTCTCCCAACAAGCATTCCCTGAGTTAATTTCTCTGAACACTGAGCTGCATCATCCCTTCGGCCAACTCTAGCTCTTTTGAACTTGCTTAAACCTTCTTTAGCACTCATGTAGGGGGGTGGAGGGGGGCGGGCGGTAAACATATATATGTGTGTATATATATATATGTGTGTGCGTGTGTATATATATATATGCGTATATATATATACACACCAGCTTGGTATATTAATTTTTGCCACCTCCAATTGTAAACATTTTTATGTTTGTTTTTCCCTTTAGAGGGTAAGCTCATTGTTGGTAGGGAAGTTTATTCTTCGTGATACTGTATCCCCTACTGCATAGTACAGTACACCACAGCAAATGGGTACTCAATAAATATCCCAACTACTACCACTCTAAACATAATTGAAATTTGACTATGCCCATGGATAGTATTTGACTTTAGATGAAAGAACCAGCCTGATATCCTTAAAGATGAGCATGAGATGTCAACAGTAGTCTAATATTTTCATTTTAATTTATAGCTTTAAGATCTGAGGTACTTAATATACTAAAGATTCTCTGTATCCAAAATATTCCCGAGTAAAGTGTAACCCTCATTCCAGAGGTTCAATGGAACTGTTTTGAAAGAGCAAAAGAAGTCCTTGATGAAGCTCTGGAAGTAAATTGTGTGTCCTATTCACACTTACTTCTCATACGATTTTCATAATGCAGCTGTCTATTAGAAGAGGTTTATCATCAGTGAAATAAATGCAAATGAGCTATGAAAATTTCCCATTCTGCTTCAGTAGTTAAATCTGTGTATCTGCTCACAGTACAAATGCCTTCTAGCATAACGTGCCTATATGGGTTTGTGCATATTTTCGAATTACGTCTACTGAGTTCTATTTTTCACTCCTTAAAACAAATTTTCTTCTTTTTTGTAATTAACCAGGATAATTATTAGACCATGAGTAGGTCTTTTAACCTGTCTATGGCAACTCATTACATCTTGCAAATTTTTTTTTTAATGTTGACACAATGTCTGACAAATAAAAATAGAAAATATTGAGCATCTTTGCTTGAAAAATAAATCACAGGTGTGGTGGAAACATTGTCAACACAATGAGCACAAAGGCATACTTGGAAAAACAGACTTGATTCTCCTCCCTGGCCATTCCAAAGGCAATTTAGTTTTGGCTCCTGAAGAGAGCTGCTCACTGAGCCAAATGCACACAGACTCATTGGGGACATGTAGCAGCAAGCAACCCACAAATCACATTTTCCAGCGAGTCTTGGGCCAAAACATGCCTAGCCATGCCTAGGATAAGGACAAAAAAAATGAAGTACTTATTGGAAATATGAACATGCCAAAAGTATAAGGAGTACAGAATGGGAAAGAAAAATCAATCACCAGGGCACCAAAGGCACAGGTGGGGCAGAATTATTATAGGGTTGAGTACTGTATATAAAATATTGGCCTCTTGGTTCAGTGAGTGGAAAGAGCACAGCTCAGGGAATCAAGAGAGCTGGGCTTTTATCCCAGCTCATGTCTTCCAACTCAATTGCACTGTGCCCTCCCAAGTCCTTAGTACAGTGCTCTGCACCCATTAAGGGCTCAGTAAATACCATTGTTGGGTCAGTGGTGAGGGTTTCTGACCAAAGAACTGCTTAGGCCATTCTGTAAGGTGCACAAGCTCCACAACAATTCCGATAGATAGCTGGCTAACATATGCTGAGGATTGCAACAGCTACCAAGGCAACAGCCTGCTGGATCATGGTGCTACGGCCGAGCATTGGCACTCTGCTCTGAGTGCTACTTCAGCCACAATCAGGCTCTGCATGCAAAATGTTGGCATGCACTGATGAAGGTGCTCTACCCTGCTCCTCGGCTCATTCAGGACACTCCATGCTGCAGCAGGAACACTGAATGGTAACAGGCCTATGCTGACAACAAGATTAAACTGGTAATAAAAGGAAAATTTACTTGCAAGGTCTTCTTATGCAAGGGTAACTGTAGTTATCAACTGTAGATAACATAAAAATATGTGTAAAAACAAAATATTAATCATCTTTGAAATACATAATTATGTATAACTTATAATAACTTAATAGTTGTGTATCAATTATGTTAATACACTGTATTGTGTAATATAATTATAATTTATATGTATTATAAAACATATAATATTTATATATATGTTTATGTTAGCAACCAGTTTTCTATAAAATTTGGGAGTGTCCCAGCTCCAATCTCCCATTTAGCATTGGGCACCAAGAGCAGCATGGTCCAATCAAAAGAGCACAGGTTCTAACTGAAGCAGCATGGCCTGGGAATCAGCAGGACCTGGGTTCTAATCCCAGCTCCTCCACTTTGCTGTGTGGGTTTCTGCATATTTTAGAATCACCTCTACTGTGTTCTACTTTTCACTCCTTAAAATAAGTTTCCTTCTGGAAGTTAAAAGGATCAGGGTTCTAATCCCAGCTCTGCCACTTATCTGCTGTGTGACACTGGGAAAGTCAGTTAACTTCTCTGTGCCTCCATTACCTCATCTGTAAAATGGGGATTAATATGGCGAGTCGCATGGGGGACAGGGACTGCAGTCCAACTTCATTAGCTTCTCTCTACCCCAGCACTTAGAACAGTGCTTGACACATAGTAAGAGCTTAACAAATACCATTATTATTATTAGACTGTTGTGACTTTGGGCAAGTCATTTAACTTCCTGTGCCTCAGTTTTCTTATCTGTAAAATAGAGACTCAATACCTTTTCTCCCTCCCACTGAGACTGTGAGCCCTATGATGGAGAAGCAGCGTGGCTCAGTGGAAAGAGCACGGGCTTTGGAGTCAGGGCTCATGAGTTCGAATCCCAGCTCTGCCACTTGTCGGCTGTGTGACTGTGGGCGAGTCACTTAACTTCTCTGTGCCTCAGTTCCCTCATCTGTAAAATGGGGATTAAGACTGTGAGCCCCACGTGGGACAACCTGATTCCCCTTTGTCTACCCCAGCGCTTAGAACAGTGCTCGGCACATAGTAAGCGCTTAACAAATACCAACATTATTAGAACTGTGTTTGATCTGATTGCAATGTATCTATTCCAGTGCTTGGTAAAGTGCTTGGCACACAGTATGTGCTTAAAAATCACCTCAATTATTGTTAGCACTTACTCTTTGGTCGTTTGTGGGGGGTGCGCAACCCACATTGAAAAAATTAAAATTATGGCTCTATCCTATGTACCAAATCACTCTTAGATAACAAAGCAAAGGGCTCACATTAGCTGCAAATAGAAAATTATGGCTTCATAGTCTGAATTAAAGTCAGACTCAGTGTTACTCTTTTTTAAATGTTAGCACATTTTCAGTACTTTGTGAAGGAAAGGAAAACAAAAATGCTTCCAGATAGTTGGCTACAAATTCATTCCAAGAGATTTGGAGGGTCTACGCATTAGTCAAAGTGAATTTATTATAACTATATTAATATTATTAGGTAATGGTTGTCATTTGATTTGGGGGTATATTTTACTTTAAAAATGGCATGATTCACCAAATGAAAGAGATTTACAACTGGACAACTGGCAGTTCACCAAGAAAAACCCATTTACAAAACCTAGAAATTCACAGACAACATTTCATTTAAGCCTTTAGTGAGCTGATAACTTTCACAAAAATGTGTACTTTGATGTGAAATTCTCCATCCTTTAGATCATTTATGAATCCTCAAAACACTCATTTGTTCCATAGGTGCTATGACAATTGAAAAAACAAAATCTTTCAAGAATCTATGATTTGACTTCTACTTCTTCAACATGTCTATGATTTTAGGGAATTCCAGGTATATTGATTTTTCTAGTGTCTCCCAGTTATTGCAGGATTTTAGAACAAACTAGAATGAAAGGCACCTATCTATAATTGATATTGGGTGCTTTCTGTGGCCAGAGCACTGTACTAAGCACTTGGGAGAGTACAGTGAAACAGCATGGCTTGGGAGAGTACAAAGCAGCAGCATGGTTTAGTTGAAAGAGCACGGGCTTAGAATCAGACATCGTGGGTTATAATCTCGGCTCTGCCAATTTGTCAGCTGTGTGTCTTTGGACAAGTCACTTAACTTCTCTGTGCCTGAGTTACCTCATCCATAAAATGGGGATTAAGACTGTGAGCCCCACATGGGACAACCTGATAACCTTGTATCTACTTCAGTGCTTAGCACAGTGCTAGGCACATAGTAAGCACTTAATAAATACCATCATTATTATTATTATTACTATTACAACAGAGTTGGTTGACACATTCACTGCCCACAGTGAGCTTACAGTCTAGAGGGAGAGACAGATATTAATATAAATAATTTAAAGATATGTAGATAATTGCTGAGGGGAGGAGGATAAGGTGAATGCCACATGTGCACCGGTGCAAAGGCATCTGTGCTGATGCCTATACTCGGAATCATTGTCAGGTGCAGGGAAAAATGTTGAAGAAGCTAATTGAAGCACTTCCAAGTAAGAAAGGCAATAACCCAATAAGGAACAACAACACAAGAAGCTGTTTAATTAGCAGTGGCTTTGGAACCTGCAAAAGTGGTTCTCCTGAGCAAAGTCTATAGGCATGTGCCTTGAGATCAGCAAGGGAGAACAAAGTGTGATTGACAGGGAGCTGGCTAGATAGATCCTCTCTCCCTCTGCCTTGGGCACACCTCTAGTCAGAGCTTTGTAGCTAGCCCTGTGACAGCTAGCCCTCAGAGCACCCAAGGATTATAAGGGCCAGGGAGGAAAGCAGAAGCTTTCTCACTCCAAAGATTATAATAATAATGATGGTATTTGTTAAGAGCTTACTGGGTGCCAAGCTCTGTTTGAAGCGCTGGGGTAGATACAAGGTATCTACTTGATTAGGTTGTACCATGTGAGGCTCACAGTCTCAATCCCCATTTTACAGATGAAGTAACTGAGGCACAGAGAAGTGAAGTGGCTTGCCCAAAGTCACACATCTGACAAGTGGAAGAGCTGGGATTAGAAACCATGACTTCTGACTCCCAAGCCTGGGCTCTTTCCATTAAGCCACTCTGCTTCTCAAGGGACATGATATTTTGATATCACTTTTTACTCTATTTCCTTTCCTGGAAACTTCAATGGTAAAGATAAAGCCCCAGAACTTTAGAGTCAGTTCCAGGATTTCTACAATAGCAGATGTAACATCAAAGAAGAAAATGCTATTGCTTTCCAACAACAATACTTTTTTTTAATCTTTAAATATCCTCAGTGTGATGGATTTCACATATATACAGGTTTATATTAGGCAGGGCTGATAATTGAGAACTTTGTTTTCTAAATACAAGACTTTTTAGAGGAGGAGACTAATGTAGGAGGGCTGAGAAATTCAGTCTCCAGGGTCATAAGGAAAAAGGGGAATTGCAAACTTTTGGGGGCCCCTAAAATACTGGGTACATGAGAGTATACATTCACATATAGGCACATCTAGCCGTATCAGAAAAACACTGCTAAACAGTATGCTAAAAGAGAGAGGAAACACAGACTAAGCCTGCTGAATGCTCGCAATCAAGTACTTGCACTACAAAGAGTTGTATTAATTCAAGGACAGGTTTGTCATTATGGTGTGATGTTTTAGGATGAAATATTAGCTTTTAGGTTTGGTCAGAGAAAATTCATAACATTTATTCCGATGTTCCAACTTTTTGGTGATGATAAATATTCCTGGACCAAAAACTGCCGCATCATTACATTTAAAGGAATTTCACAGCATCACATTTTAATTATCTAAATAACCCCATTTAATCTTGTTGGGTAGGGATTGTCTCTTCTTTTGGAGAGTTTTGTTTGTTTTGTAACAAAATACACGCCTGGGCAGTGGCACCACCAGTTTGGTGAAAGATCCATCTTGCGAGCTCTCAACTTCTCTTCTTCTTCACACCACCAAAGTCATCCACCCCACCTCTCCTAAAGGGAATTACCTAAAATGAGGTCTGATGGAAAACTGAAGTGAAAAGATGTCACAGAAGCAATGAAATGCAAAGTAAAAAAAAAAAAATGGAGAGGTAGGTTTGCCTAGTGGATAAAGCAGGGTCCTGGAAGTTAGAACGACCTGGATTCTAATCCTGATTCTGCTACCTGCCTGCTATGTGACCTTAGGCAAGTCACTTAACTTCTCTGAGCTTCAGTTACCTCATCTGCAAAATGAGGATTAAGACTGATAGCCCCATGGGAGACATGGTTAATCTATATCAGTTCTTTGTACAGTGCCTGGCACATAATAAGTGCTTAACAAATGTCGTAAAAAATCAAAAGCAATCTGTAGTTAATGCCAGCCTATACCTATCCTCTCTCCTTTCACTGGGGTAGAAGGAATGAAAATTCTGGTTCAGAATTGGACTATAATTGTTATCTTTGTGTCCTGGGCACTGATTAGTATGCTGCTGCTACTACTGCTCATTAAACAACAGAATAGCCGTAATAAATCCTAAGCATCAAATTCTGTTTAATTCAAAGCTCTAATTTTAATTTTGTAATTTATTCCTACCATTCTAGATCCACTTGCTCTCCATCATAAAGAACTTGCATTCTACATCAAGGTCTTTATTTGGACCATATGCTTGTCACCAATGAAACAATTTTGCTCCTTTTATATTACTTTTTGCCATTCTCCCTGTTGATTTTTTAAGCACTATATTTCTAACACATAATGGGCCAGAAAGTTTACGTTATATTACACATCTCCCATTTTCTCTTCTGCATCTTTAAAATATTTTGCCTAATTTGGGGTGATTATAGGCCATTTAATGTAGCAGATTTATTTAGCATGAATGATTTAAGATGTCTAGGTGTTAACATAGGATGCTTTTTAACTGAATAAGGTATGAAAATACTGAAAACTAAGTATTTACATATGTACATGCAAAAACATTTATTTAAAAATTGACTGTTGGTACATATTAGCATTACTATTTGATCAGGAAACTAATTTTTAATCTATTTAAAATATTTTTCTATTTGATCTTTTTTGGATCTTGAGAACACATTAGTGTACTCTATACTATTTCTTATGTGAAACTACACTTCATTTAGCAGGCTTAACCTTAAGAATATTCTCATGGAAACAATTAAGATTGTTAAATCAGGGCATAGCAGTGTACTGACCAATATTTAGCATCCACTGTTCAAGATCAGAAAGAAAATTGATATTTGTATGGAAAAAGTACCATATATATGTGGAGGCCAACATTTTCAAGATATTAGAAAAGACCAGAGGTAATAGGTAGCTTGGTACCAACACTTGCTCAAATATGTTCTTATTTTTTGGGCATTCGGTTCTCCTAAAATAAAGAGGTTAATTCTAGAGGTTTCCTAGAATTTAGGAAGACACACCCTTCAGTATGAAAGTCTTCACTGACAACCAATCAATCATTTATTGAGCACTTATCGTGTGCAGATCACTGTTCTAATAGTTTGGGAGAGTACAAAATAATAGAGTTGGTAGACATGTTCCCTGCACACAATGAGTTTACAGTCCAGACAGGGAGACAGATGTTACTATAAATATATAAATTACGGAAATGTACATAGTGTTTTGGGGCTGAGGATGGGGTGAATAAAGGATGAAAATCCAAGTGCAACAATTTCACAGCAGAGTAAGGGGTTGGAGGCAAGTTAGATGAAATCGAGATAAAGTGATTAGGCTGGCATTAGAAGAGCTAAGTGTGCAGGCTAGGTTGCAGTAAGAAATTACAGAGGTAAGGTAGGAAGGGACAAGATGATTGCTTTAAAGCCAATAGTAAGGAGTTTCTATTTGATATGGAGGTGGATAGGCAACCCCTGGAGGTTCTTGAGGAGTGGGAAAACATGAAGTGAATGGTTTCGTAGAAAAATAATCCAGGGAGCAGAGTGAAGTGACACTGTACTCATACATTTCTTCTGACTTCACATTCTATCCAGAAAGACACTTGCTGAAAGAACATTCCATAATTCCACAACAGCATTTTACCCAAAACATGTAGTGAAAACACAAGGTATGGTAGACCTCATTTTATTCATCTCTGACTCACTGTGTTACTGATAACCTTGAGGAATTGGAGCTTTAGTACAGACTGCAAAGGAGAGAAGGGGGGAGAGGTAGGAAATGGGAAGAGAATCAATTATGCTATTGATGCCTGTCTACTTGTTTTGTTGTCTGTCTCCCCCTTCTAGACTGTGAGCCCGTTGTTGGGTAGGGATTGTCTCTCTCTGTTGCTGAATTGTACTTTCCAAACACTTAGTACAGTGGTCTGCACACCATAAGGGCTCAATAAATACGATTGAATGAATGAAGGGATTGGAGAGAAGGGGCAGGAGATGAGAAGGGGAGATGGAAAGGACAGGAAAGGACTACTTATATGAATGATTTTTTAAAAGGTGTGAGAGTCAGAGAGAACAATCCAAATATTACAACAAGCAACAAGGTAAAGAATGAAGCAAAGTCAAGGTGTTTTAATCACAGAAGTCGAGACTCCTGGATTGTTTGGACATTACAACGAAATGTGCACTCTCCAGAGATTGAATAAATCAGCAGATGTAGGAATGAGTTACCCAAATATTTGGCAAATAACAAAAAAGCAGCCAAAGCATATTGCATTTGTGCTGTCTTTTAATGTTTCATGATTCCTGATGTATCTGTGTCTAGTCCTTTTCTTTTAAATGGTACTTGTTGAAGTGCTTACTAGATGCTATGCACTGGAGTAAGTGTTGGGGTAGACATGAGATAATCAGGTTGACCTCAGTCCCTGTTCCTCAAAGGGTTCAAAATCAGGAATATGCCTGTTTATTGTTCTATTGTACTCTTCCATGCACTTAGTACAATGCTCTGCGCACTGTAAGCGCTCAATAAATACAATTGAATGAATGAAGCAGGAGGAAGTGGAATATAATCCCCACTTTACAGGTAAGGAAGTCAGAAGTTAACTGACTTGCCCATGAGCACACAGAGAACCCAGGTTTCTGACTCCCAAGATCATGCTTCTTCCACTTGGTCAAGCTCCAGCTCCCTACTTATATGCTTAGATTGTGAGGTCCCCAGGAACAGAGACCATGTCTAATTCTCACTTGTATATTTTATCACAGTGCTTAGTACAGTGCTCGGCACTCAATAAGTACTTAAATATTATTACTACTACTCCTATTTAAAGATTAGCTATCAGAGTAGACTTTGAGACAGATTATAACTTTATATCAGCAACTTCATAATATTTACAGCTATCCTTCATTTTGGGTCATAAGCAATCAGCCTTTTTTTAGCCAAACACAACATCTGAAGGGCACCTTAGGGGAGAAATACCCATCACTGCTGGGCTGCACAACAACCGACAGCACTGGAACTGTAAAAGCAGAGTATCTGGCTAGATAGCACACCCATAGTGAAACTCCTTTTTTCCTCTTACCCACGCTGAATTGCATTTGGTTTCCATGGCAGAATCATACTCAAGCTCTCTCAGAAGACTGAAAATCATCTAAAGTTACCAGTTGAACCTACGCTATTTTAGCCAACCTCTTTTTGGTTATAGTCTTTCTGTTTAGTGGGAAACACATTTTGTTTCATCATAGAAAAATATTAAAAAAAAGACTAAAAGCTCTTTCAATTAAAGTCTCTTACTGTGATTTACTTCCTCTGGATAAAAGTTGGGGGACCATTATGTTATGCTATTTTCAATAACCACATGCAACTAATACTGAAGGGTTAGGATAATGATAGTTATCCTTATGAAATAATCTATACTCAGATCCACTGGGCAGAACAATGCTCAAAGATGTAGGGGATTAGAGCCTAGGAGTGGAGAGAGGGAAGCAGATTGGTTATAGTGCAATAACCTTTTGGGATATAGCAGTTTAAATAGAGGGGGCAGGGTCAGGTGGAGAGTCTCTCGGCAACACTATTAAAATGCCCTTACAATGCCTCTTACAGCCTCTGTTTCATTAGTGTTGGAAAAACACTGGGATTCTCCCTCCTCTGGTCCTCTCTTTCCTTTCACATCCAGCAGACCATACCTCTTTCCATTTCTCACCTATTTGGACTGTGAGCCCCATGTGGGACAGGAATTGTGGCTGATGATTATCTTGTGTCTACTCCAGTGCTTATTAAAGAGAAGCAGAATGGTGCAGTGGATAGAATATGGGCCTGGGCGTCAAAAGGTCATGGGTTGTAATTCCAGCTCTGCCACTTATCTATGTGACCTTGGGCACATCACTTCACTTTTCTAGGCCTCAGTTCCCTCATCTGTAAAAGGCGGGTTGAGACTGTGAGCCCCATGTGGGACAGGGACTGTGTCCAACCTGAATTGCTTGTATCCACCTCAGCAGTTAGTATATTGCCTGGTACATAGTATGCACTTAACAAATTCCACAATCATTATTATCCTACTAGTGTGGGTTCTTCTCTCTCTCTCTCTCTCTCTCTCTCTCTCTCTCTCTCTCTCACACACACACACACACACACTCCTCCTCCCATATCTCTAATGTGTATGCTAGTGTTTCATCCCTGCTTAGCTCCTCAGATACTGCCCATATATCATCACATACTGGACAACACTTCTTGAAAATGATAAATCAGGTTATGATGTGTTATCTAGACCTTGTGAAAGTGCTAACATTTGCTGGATTACATATTTTGGAAAATGGGCATCTTCTAACACTCAGTCCTTGGATCGCTAATCAGGTTGAATTAGCTTCTCTGATGCTTTATAATTATTATAAGTGAAATTATGCATGGCAATAATGGTGCTGCAGATTTTAATGTTTACTGAATAAAGCATCTGTTCTGGAAGACAGAAGAGTTCACAAACTTTTTTATAAAGTGGATTTCCTGTTTGTTTGCTCATACACGTACACATCTATAAATGGAGTGTAACATAAGCTACCTACTATCAAATGAGCTATCAAATATATTCCAACTGATTTCTATTTTTGCAAAATAGGATGAGAAGACCTGGAAATTTGTGGACAAGTGAAATAAAAAGAAAATACATGGATATGTCTGTAGAATGAATACAGAATCCTGATGAACCACCCCCACAAAGCTCTGAAAATGGCATACAAATCACAGAAGCAAGCCTGCAGATGTACTCTTAAATGTACTTTAAATTCAAAGATATCTACATTTTTCCCAATGAAAACAAGGCTAAAAGGACAATGAAAAAACAATTGTGCTAATATTCAATTGTGCTAAGGTAAAAAGTTTATCCAAATCTCCTCTCTCCTATCTTGCTGCATTTTTCGCAGGATGCAGGGGCCCCTGGCACTATCTGCTCTAGCAAAAAATAATTAAATTGAAAGTTTTGAGAGAAAATGTTTTAAGAGTTTTAGCAATGAAACTTCTGAAGCCCACCATTCCTCCCCAGGGATGACCTACTGAATTTATCTGCTGCCTTCTCCTGCCCATCCCCCCTCCCATGGGCTAGAAGTGCTTAACAATTATGGTGCAACCATAGCTCAACCTAGCTCAAGAAAAAGTGTTGTCTAGTGAGTTGAGCATGTGTCTGGGAGTCAGAAGGACCTGAGTCCTATTTCCAGCTCCACCAATTGTCTGCTGTGTGATGTTGGGAAAAATCACAAATTCTTTGGGCCTCAGTTACCTCGTCTGTAAAATGGGGATTAAGACTGTGAGAGTTTTTTCCAACCAGATTAGCTTGTCTCTAACCCAGCACATAGTAGAGAGTCTGGCCATAGTAAGTGCTTAAATACCACAAAAAAAAAAAGAAAAGAAAGAAAAAACCACACCCACTCATGGACAGCTGCCATCCAACGCACAAAATGAATGAAGGAGGCAAAATGGCCAAGAGTAGTAGGTGTGGCTGCTGTGTTGGCAAATCAGCTCAATGGTGTGTTTTCCCAACTCAAGCTGTGATGAGAACTCCAAAGAAAATGCATTAATGTTCAATCAAATAAAGAATATGCTTGTGAGTGTCAGATTAGGTTAAGAGATGACTTCAAACACATTCCAAGGTACCATAACACTAACCAGTCACTAGGGGACAATTTAGTGTACTGGAATAGTAATTGACTAAATGGCTCTCGAGACCTGAAAGTATTTTTGTGCCTTTCAATTTACTAAACCAACAGGATTTGTATTATGTACACATACCATGTACATTAAATACGAATATAAATATATATATATATTCAGAAAGAGTAAATCCAGTATCTCCAATCATTTGATTAGGTCAGAGTTGGCTTTCTGGTGATGACTTACTGGAAGGACACACACTCCAGCACTGGGTACCTCCTGCTGTGGCATTTTGCAGAGCTGCAGTCAAAATGTCTCTAACTGGGGGGCCCTCACCTGACTCCCATTGCCCTCCTTATTGCTGATTCAAAGACCTGACCTTCTGAATCAGGCAGTCAGGGAGAGTTGCCAAAGTTGGAAGGATCCGAAAGATTTGCCTTCTGCCATGGTGGCCTTGATGATAGTAGCTGCAATAGGGACCTGTGTACTGACTGGAGAAGCAGCAAGTAATGGCAAGTCTCTAAGTCAGTCTCTCTCTATCTGCCTAAATCACCTTCATTTCTACCTCTCCCTCTCAGTCTCCTTCCCTTCCTCCTCTCTCTCTGTTTCTCTGTTTCCTTCCCCTCTCCTCCAGCCCTTCTCTCTTTCTCCTTCCCTTCCACCTCTCTCTGTCCTTCTCCTATCTGTCACAGTCATGTGAAGCACAAGTCGCTAACCTTTTCAGACTATAAAAATCTAGCCTGAAAACAAAATAAAAGATCTCCAACTACAAACTAAAAACTATTAGCAAAACATAGAAATTTGACTACTAGCTGTATGATGAGTCCAGGTTTTTATTTAAAGGATGAGCAAGTTACGTGGGTCATAGAAAGTAATGTCATGTCATTTTTAAGTGTGATGACTAAGAACTCACAAAAACAGAAACCAATTTGCAGTTATAAGTATGAAACCACTGCAGACATAGAGATTTTTAAAAAATATGGTATAAAATATATTTCTACTCCTTCTCTTCGGCTGCAGAATAGAATTTAAATGTCTCATAGATTAGTGGGAGGAAGATCAAAGAACGTTTTTTAAAAAAATTTAACTCTACTACCCACATGTCTGTGGGAGTAATATGTCAGTGGCACTAAAATGTACGTGACAGAGTATTAAAGATTTCCCAGCTCTCAAGCATTCAGTTGATCAGCTATTAAAGAAGCAACACAAATTCCATTTGCTTATTACCATCTCTATTTTCTGAATTGGCAAACATAATAAATGAGTCAATTATGGAACAAAAAATGGCGTGTTCATTTTCCATTGCCACCAGAAATTAAGACAAAACTTAAGGCTTTTCTTACATAAAGCAGATCTGTAACAAAGGACTTTACTCTTAGGTTTTGAAACTGATGGTGCGCATTATGTTTGTGAATGTCAAATTAGCATATCACTTCAGGATACTCTTGTACTTCTCTTTATAAATATTAAAATTATATTATATTATATTATGATTCTAACAACATATAAATCAATAAATCCATCAATCATATTAATGAATGCTTACTGTGTGCCAAGCACTTGGGAGACTTCAATACAAAAGAGTTGGTAAATATATTTCCTGTATACACAATATTAAACCAAGGCCACTGGCTCCTCAAGGCTACCACTGAGTGTCCTAAGAAGTAGACACAGTAGCCAAGATATCACCAGCAGGCTTCAGAATGTGTATCTTATAATTATAATCATGGCATCTAGTAAGCATTTACTATGTGCCAAGCACTGTTCCAAACACTGGGGTAGATACAAGTTAATCAGGGTGGACACCATCCCTGTCCCACAAGAGACTCAAAGTCTAAATAGAAAGGAGAAGGATTTATTCCTCGTCCTACATATGAGGAAATTAAGACACAGAGAAGCTAAGTGACTTGTCCCACGTCACACAGCCAACATATGGCACAGCCAGGATTAGAATGGAGACAAGGCCCAGCTTAACCCTAGCTCTGACCTCAGCAGTCTTGATGGTAATGGCGCCCCAAGGGCAGCAATGGTTTAAAGTTGTTGCTCCTCTTCCTTTTGAACTCATTGGAGCTCTTGCCTCCATCACCAAAACATGGACTAGCACTGGGAGAAGCAACGAAGAGAAGTAGCATGGCCTAGTGGATAGATCATAGGCCTGGGAGTCAGAAGGATGTGGGTTCCAGTCCTGACTCAGCCACTTGTCTGCTTGGCCCTAAATTAATTTATGCCTTAGTTACCTCATCGGTAAAATGGGGATTAAGACTGTGAGCCCTATGTGGGACAGGGACTGTGTCCAAACCAATTATCTTCTATCTACTCCAGCACCTTAGTACAGTGCCCAGCACACAATAAATAATAATAATAATAATCCCCTTATCTTCCACACCCTATCTCACCTTGGCTTCACGGACTCCGTCCTCTCCTGGATCTCCTCTTATCTTTCTGGTCATTTATTCTCTGTCTCCTTCGCAGGCTCCTCCTCCCCCTCCCATCCTCTAATTTTGGGGTTCCTCAAGGATAAGTTCTTGGCCCTCTTCTGTTCTCCATCTACACTCACTCCCTTGATGAACACATTTGCTCCGAAGGTTTCAACTATCATCTCTATGCAGATGACACCCAAATCTACATCTTCTCCCTTGTTCTCTCCTCCTCCCTTCAGGCTCATATCTCCTCCTGTCTCTGTCTCCAGGACATCTCCACCTGGATGTCTGCCCGACACCTAAAGCTCAACATGTCCAAAACTGAGCTCCTTATCTTTCCTCCCAAACCCTGTCCTCTCCCTGACTTCCCTGACACTGTGGACTGCCCGACCATCCTCCCCATCTCACAAGCCCGCAACCTCGGTGTCATCCTTGACTCAGCTCTCTCATTCACCCCACACATCCAATCCGTCACCAACGCCTACTGGTCTCACCTTTACAATATCACCAAGATCTGCCCCTTCCTCTCCATCCAAACGGCTATCTTACTGCTACAGGCTCTCATAATACCCCGGCTGGATTATTGTGTCAGCCTTCTCTCTGATTTCCCTTCCTCCCGTCTCTCCCCGCTCCAGTCTATTCTTCATTCCGCTGCCTGGCTTATCTTCCTGCAGAAACGCTCTAGGCATGTCACTCCCCTTCTTAAAAACCTCCAGTGGTTGCCTATAAACCTCCACACAAAACAAAAACTTTTCACTCTAGGCTTCAAGGGTCTCCATCACCTTGCCCCCTCCTACCTCTCCTCCCTTCTGTCTTTCTACTGCCCACTCTACATGCTCTGCTCTTCTGCCACCCATCTCATCACCGTCCCCCGTTCTTGCCTATCCCACTGTCGAACCCTGGGCCACGTCCTCCCGCTGTCCTGGAATGCCCTCCCTCCTCACCTCTGCCAAACTAATTCTCTTCCCCTCTTCAAAACCCTACTTAGAGCTCACCTCCTCCAAGAGGCCTTCCCAAACTGAGCTTCCCCCTTTCCCTCTGCTCCCCCTCAATCCCCCCTTCACCCCTCAGCTAAGCCCTCTTTTCCCCCCTTTCCCTCTGCTCCTCCCCCTTTCCCTTCCCCTCCCCTCAGCACTGTGCTCGTTCGCTCAATTGTATATATTTTCATTACCCTATTTATTTTGTTAATGAGATGTACATCCCCTTGATTCTATTTATTGCTATTAAGTTGTCTTGTTTTTGTCCGTCTGTCTCCCCCGACTAGACTGTAAGCCCCTCAATGGGCAGGGATTGTCTCTATCTGTTGCCGAATTGTACATTCCAAGTGCTTAGTACAGTGCTCTGCACATAGTAAGCACTCAATAAATACTATTGATGAATGAATAATAAATGCTTCACAAATACCACAATTATTATCATCATTATTAGTAATCCAGGTCCTCTGACTCCCAGGCCCATGTTCTATCCACTAAGCCATGTTGCTTCTTTTCAATTTCCTCTGCCACTGCTAGTCCTTGTTTGGGTGATAGACAACAGATTCAAACCACTGCTGCTCTTGGGACACCATTACCATCAAGACTGCTGAGGTCTGAGCTAGGATTAAGCTGAGCCTTGTTTTATGCAAGTTTGATCACAAAGGTTATTAGGAAGGCTGGAGTTTCTTTGTTAAGTACTGTAAGTGGAGATGTGTTTGTGTGTGTATGTGTGTGCGTGTGTATAAAAAACCTGGATGCACATGAGTGGCTGAGGAAGTGCTGTACTTCTATGTTCCTTCATTCCTTTCCTCCAGTTCCAAGCCCTTGATGATTCTTTCCAGCCACAAGCAAATCCCAAATTCTGCTAGCTACATTATGATATGCCTGCATCCAAGATAGGGTAATCCACACTCAAAATCTCAAGGGCTCAGTGATGGAATACCTGCTTGACACTAGGAGAGGATGACAAATGATGACTAAAGAGAACAGAACACAAACTTGAAGAATATATTTGCCTGCCATAGCTTGCCCCAAGAGGCCCAATAATGTTCCTGATATTGTACATCAATGGTGAGGGTTCATCCACAAGTAGGAATGGAGGAATATCAAATTATAAATATGAAGCTAGGACTATCCTTCGGCGGTTCCGGTCACAGTAAGCCCATTGTTGGGTAGGGATTGTCTTTATTTGTTGCTGAATTGTACTTTCCAAGTGCTTAGTACAGTGCTCTTCATACAGTAAGCACTCAATAAATACGACAATGAATAAATGAATGAAATATTAGGTGGGAGGGGGGCTAAATATGGTGAGCCCCATTTCACAGAAGGGAAAACCCTAGGGCTAAGGAAATTGAATCTGAGCCTATTCACTTGCAACTCCAACCCTCTGTTTTGAAACTATTTTTAAGACCAGCTAGGCACAAGTCTAGGTGCCTATTCTATCTTACTCATATCACCAAAATCTCTCCTCAAAGAAAAAGCTCACTATAAGGCATTCAATTTTCAAGTTAGATTATCACTGGCAGTTTCTATCACCCAAGTGTAGAATGGCTCCCCATGTATATCAATCAATCCAACCAATCAATAGTATTTATTGGGCACTTACTATGTGCAGAACACTGTTCTAATCACTTAGGAGAGTACAAGGGAATTAATAGAAACATTCCCTGTCTATAATGAGCTTACTGGATCAATCTTTCCTCCAACTGTATGTTAATGAAACTTTGCCATTTTATATTGCAGTGCTACCTTAGCTTCTTTTAAAAGATGAATGCCTTCTCTCTGGTTTAAATTCAAGTTTTTATCACTTCAGAAAGTAGAGTGTCACGTCAACAAGTCACTTTATGAAATGATTATTTCAAGACATGCAGATCATTTTTAGACACACAGACATCATCTTTCTTCTTTAGGACAAAGTCACACATCATTCATTCCATCCCAGTCCTCAGACACATCATGGCAAGGATCATTCTGCCTGCCAGGCTTTAAATCCAGTACATCTTCCCAGTCTCATGATGGCTAATGGACAGTGCTGCATGAACTTTTGTTTAGTGAAATAATGAAACCCCTGGTTAAAAATGCAAAACAGATCCTTTCTGAATGCTCAAGCACGTGCAAGAAGAATTCTGAAGGGCACGGCCTATTTGATATATTCTGACACATATTGGAACATTCCTGTGGAAGTGCTAATGACAGGCTGTTTGGAATAAAATAATTTATTGATTTGAATTGTACTCTCATTCCCTGAACCATGATTTAATTTAACTTAATTAGAAATGTCTGCCGCATTTGGAGCCAATCAAATTGCCAGTAGACACCTGCTGTTGCTGCAATTCTAACCTTTTTCACAAGAATATTCTCTCCAACATTCTTACCCAATATTCAGTATTTACTCAATACTGGGATTGATACAAGCTAGGCAGGTTGGACCCAATCCATTTTCCACATGGGGCTCATAGTCTTAATCCCCATTTTCAGATGAAGTAAATGAATATTATCTTCAAGTCCATGATGGGCACACCTTTCAGGCTTGAAGGAGAGACTTAAATCAAGCAAGTAGTCAGCACACAAATATTCTAATCCTGGCTCTGCCTCTTGTTTGCTGTGTGACCTTGGGCAAATCAATTCATTTCTCTATGTCTCAGTTACCTCATCCATAAAATGGGGATTAAAACTTTGAGCCCCATCTAGGGAAGAAATTGTGCCCAACCTGATAAATTTGTATCTACCCCAGTGCTTAGTACAATGCCTGGCACATAAAAAGTGCTTAAATACCACAATTATTACTATTCAAGAGGCAACCAGAATACCACACAAACCACTGTAGAACTTGTTAGGAATATGCACCAGCAGAAATACAAAAACACATATGTACACAGAACAAGCAGATAAAAACGATTTTAAGGAAGAGCTAAGAAGCAGGTCAAAGATTGATTTGGGACCAAGAAAGTTCCCCCGGCAGGGTCAATGCATCTGTCATGGTTTGGATGTTCATTTAATTGATCCCTTACCAATAAGACACGCCAATAAGGTCGACTTGCTTCACGAGGCTACAGGGAGAAATCACCAAATAAAAGCTAAAGACAAATTTGACATAGGATGAGATGAAAGTTACTACTCTAGTTCCAACAAATGAAAACCAATGTCAGAGCTGAGGAAGCATCCAAATTCCAGTTTCCCCACTCCATTTTCCACTTCTGACACTGACACAGCCCCGTGCCTCCATCTGCCTCCCTCCTCTTCATCTTACTTCCCAGCCCCAATACTTCCAGGCCCTAATATCATCGAGTCTGCCCCCTCGCTCAACCACTAGCTTGGATCAGGCAACAACAGAATGGAGGTTAGGGAAACCAGACTGTATACACTTCCCCTCACCTCACCAGATACCAAGCTGGAAGAAGGAACAGGTAGGGGCATCATTCACCCCAAATTCTCCCCCACGGTGCTGCTTGAGCTGTGTCCCTGTGCACCTACCCATCCAACTCCCACCCCATAACACCACTCTCTTGGTCTCTGCTCTTCAGTACTTTGTCTTTCTTGGAGGTATTTATTAAGGACTTACTATGTTTCAGGCACATTACTCAATATTGGGGTTGATACAAGCTGGGCAGGTTGAACCCAATCCATGTCCCACATGGGACTCACCGTCTTAATCCCCATTTTCAGATGAGGTAACTGAAGCACAGAAAAGTTAATCAATCAGATTTATTGAGCGTTTCCTGTGCAGAGCACTGTATTAAGGGCTTGGAAGAGCACAATATAACAATATAACAGAGTTGGTAGACATATTCCCTGTCCACAGTGAGCTTACAGTCTAGAGGAGTGACTTGACCAAGGTCACACAGCAGACAAGTGGCAGAGCCTGGATTAGAACCCATGACCTTCTGACTCGTAGGCCCATGCTCTATTCACTATGTCAAGCTGCTTCTTTTATATTGTCTGTCTATCACTTTAGACTGTAAGCTCTTTGTGGGATGCTAATGTGACTACCAGCTCTGTTATATTTTACCCTCCCAAGTGCTTAGTACAGTGCTCTACACACAGTCCATCACCATGCCCTCACCTACCTCACCTCCCCTCTCTCTTTCTACTGCCCACCCCGTACACTCTGCTCCTCTGCCACTCACCCATTCGGGCCTGTCCCGCCGTTGTCCCCTGGCCCACGAACTACCGCTATCCTGAAATGCCCTCCCTCCTCACATCCGCCAAACTAACTCTCTTCCCTTCTTCAAAGCCCCGCTGAGAGCTCACTGCCTCCAGGAGCCTTCCAAAACTGAGCCCCCCTCTCTCTGCTCCTCCTCCCCTCCCCATTTCCTCTTCTCCTGCCCTCTGCTTTTCCCCCTTCTACACCCCTCAGCACTGTGCATGTGTGTATATATTTCTCCATTTTGTTAATGCTGTGTATATATCTATGATTCTATTTATCTTGATAATATCTACACCAGACTGCTTGTTTTGTTTTGTTCTGTTTTGCTCTGCTGCCTGTCTCCCCCATTTAGACTGTAAGACCGTTACTGGGCAAGGATTGTCTCTATCTGGTGCCGAATTATACATTCCAAGCGCTTAGTACAGTGCTCTGCACATAGTAAGCACTCAATAAATATGATTGATTGAATGAATGAATAAATACCATTGATTGATTGATTGATTTTCCCATACTCTTACAATGCACCAAATCTATATAATTTTCCCCCTGCTTCCCCTGGCAACATACAATTTCTGTCTGCTTCTCATTAAATTATAAGCTCTGGAGGCATGGACCGCAACTTTGACTTTGCTTGTGTTCTCCCACACACCAAGTACAATGCCTGGCACCCAGTAGGTGCTCAATGACCACAACTGAATGGATGAACTTTAACTGGAATCATCCATTTTCCTCTTTGTTGCTGAAGAAGTGAAGCAGCACAGCCTGGTGGAGAGAGCACAGGCCTGGGAATCAGAAGGTCCTGGGTTCTAATCCTGACTCCATGACTTAATAATAATAATAATAATAATGTTGGTATTTGTTAAGCGCTTACTATGTGCCGAGCACTGTTCTAAGTGCTGGGGTCCACTGTCCACTGTGTTCCTTTGTGCCACAGTTACCTCATCTGTAAAAGGGAGATTAAGATTGGGAGGCCTATGTGGTATAGGGACCATGTTCAAAGTGATTTGTTTGTATCTACCCCAGCACTTAGTACAGTGCCTGATCCATATTGAGAAGCAGCGTGGCTCAGTGAAAAGAGCACGGGCTTTGGAGTCAGAGGTCATGAGTTCAAATCCCAGCTCTGCCACTTGTCAGCTGTGTGGCCGTGGGCAAGTCACTTAACTTCTCTGTGCCTCAGTTACCTCATCTGTAAAATGGGGATTAAGACTGTGAGCCCCACGTGGGACATCCTGATTCCCCTGTGTCTACCCCAGCACTTAGAACAGTGCTCGGCACATAGTAAGCACTTAACAAATACAAATACCAACATAAGTACTTAAATACCAAGATTTTCACTTTTGCATACAGTTCCAAAAACACCTGCATTGCAGTGACCAAAATCCTACCTGGTTGGTAGACACGATCCCTGCCAGCAAGGAGTTTACAATTTAGTTTGGGAGACAGATATTAAAATAAAGTACAGACTGGGGAGACAGCACAGTATAAGGATTTGTATATGAGTGCTGTGGGATTGAGAGTAGAGAATCACGCCACTTTAGGGTAACAGACCCAAATGCAGAGGTAATGCAGTGGGGAGAGCAAAAAGGGTGGGAGAAAAGAGAGGTTAGTCAGGGAAGCTTTGAAGATGGACAAAGTGATGGTCGGTTGCCTATGAAGAGGGAAGAAGTCCCAGCACAGAGGCAAAATGTGACCCAGGTGGCATAAGATACAAGATGGAGGAAAAATAAATAGGTACAGTAAATAGACTAAAGTGAAAGTCTAGCAGGCAATGCCAGTAGAGGAGAAATTCCTGCATAACTACTCTCACCTTATCACTTCCTGATTTAATCTATTCCACCTACTTGCATTTTTTTTTTGACATTTTTGGGGCGGGTTCTGTCCTGGGGCGATTTCATCTGAAAAAGGGACATTTTCAAATCTAATGAATGACATTAAATAGGGTGCTAGGGAGGGCAGAAGAACAGTGTTTCTGGAGGCAAATGCCGCACACACGGCAAGCTGCAGCCAAGCAATGAAATGCAAGGCATTGCCTAATACACTGCCCACTTCCTCCCACGCCGAGACTGCTGTTCCAAGCATGGGAAAACAGCTTGAGAGACAAACAGAGGAATCAACATCAACCTTCTTCCCCATTTCTATGCAGTGGCATTTACCTAATGCCTGCTATTGAATGGGAGGATTATGCAAAGCTAGACACACATGGACCACATCTTTGACTGCATTATGTCCATTTTTTTATGGTATTTGTTAAGCGCTGTACTGCAGAAGCAGCATGACCCCTAGTGGATTAAGCATGGGCCTGGGAGTCAGGTGGTCATGGATTCCACCATGGAGCTCCACCACTTGCCTGTTGTGTGACCTTGGGCAACTCACTTATCCGTGCCTCAGTTCCCTCTTCGGTAAAATGGGGATTAAGACAGTGAGCCCTATGTGGGAGAGGGACTGTGTCCAACCTGATTATCTTGTATCTAAGTGCTTAGAACAGTGCCTGCCACACTGTAAGTACTTGGAAAAATACCATAATTATTATTATTAAGAGCTGGGGAAAATACAAGCTTAACAGGTTGGATGCAGTACATTGCTGGGACTTAGCAAGAATCAGAGGATTCCTGATTGCAGCCAGTAACTTGGAATCAAATCAAGTTCACTGACAAACCACAAATCACTGGACTCTGTCAATAATAATAATAATTAGTAATTGTGGTATTTGTTAAGCATTTACTATGTACCTGGGACTGTACAAAGTGCTGGAGTGGATACAAATAGATAGGGTGTGTCCAACCCCTGTCTCATGAGGGGCTCACAGTCTCAATTCCCACTTTACATATGTGGTAACTGAGGAAGAGAGAAGTGAAGTGACTTGTCCAAAGTCACAAAGCAGACAATTGGCAGAACTGAACTCTTGACCTTCTGACTCCCAGGCCCATGCTCTATCCAAATCATCCTACTTATGCACTCCTGAGCCAAGACATTCCTATTAAGCCGATCCTTATCAAAGGATGAGTACCTGAAGACAGGAAGTAACTGGAAAGTGACAGCTCAAATTTAAAGAACTAGCAACATTCACCCCCCACCACATTTTGACAAATTTATCCAACCAGTTAAAAGAATCACTAATTCCCTGCTTTTATCTCTAATCTCTGTTTCTATTCCAATATCAGTTGCTATGTAACTGATTTCAATGCTACAAGGTGAAACGATACAACCATTACAACACACTGCATCAGCAGAATACATGATCAAGAAATCTAAGCCCACTGATAGCCTCTGATCAGAGAATTACAGAACTGCTCCCCTCCAGTTCCAGGCAACAAATGAGAGTTCAGTAAAGATCATCTATGAGAAGCAGCATGGTTTAGTGGAGAGAGCATAAACCTGGGAGTCAGAAGGGCCTGGGTTCTAATCCCAGGTCCTCCATATGTCTGCTATGTGATTATAGTTAAGTAATTTAACTTCTCTGTTGCCTCATCTGTAAAATGGAGATCAGGAGTATAAGCCCCATGTGGGACAGGGACTGTTTCCAACCTTATCAAATTGTACCTATCCCAGAGCTTAGAACAGTGCTTGGCACATGGTAAGTGCTAAACAAGTACCATAAAAATTATTAATAATAATGTTGGTATTTAAGCACTTACTATGTGCAGAGCACTGTTCTAAGCACTGGGGTAGATACAGGGGAATGAGGTTGTCCCACATGAGGTTCACAGTCTTCATCCCCATTTTACAGATGAGGGAACTGAGGCACAGAGAAGTGAAGTGACTTGCCCACAGTCACACAGCTGACAAGGGGCAGTATTATTTATTATCTGCCTGGGGCTGTGATCTCCTCAAGGAAACATTTAACAAGTATTACACATAGTCGATTAGCCAAAGAGCTGTACAGTGCTTAAGGGCAATGAAAGTCGTGTTTTGGTAACACCCTTTCAACAAATGGCAAGACATTTCACCAACGGTGACATTGTGGGATAAAGTCAGTGTCCCTCCATCAAAGAAATGCCCCTACCCTTACTGGGCGAAGAGAATGATGGACAAAAGAATACCCAAGCAGTTTCTGGACACTGGGGTGAGCTAGGCCAGACACAGCTAGAAAGGACAGGATGGATATTTCAGAGACACTGTGCACCACAACAAAGGATGAGGCCTAATCCCAGTAGAAAGGCCAGACCAGCATAGGGCAATCAGGAGGGAGGGGTTTATTTTTTAGGCAGAGATACCAAGCTACTAACTGAAGTCTCCATCAGGGAAGTCTCCCAGGGCTTGGTATAGGGGGTACTACCAGGCACTGGCTTGAGCTGCTGTTGTTCCTCACTTGGCTGCAAATGTGAGGTTCGCTTGGGAGGCCAATGGGCAAATGACTGGAAGTCTTATGGAGTAGTCATAATCATGGGGTTTTCCTCAAGCAGAAGTTTTAGTAATAGAATTTATGAGCTCTCAATAAGTGCCAAGCTTTGAGCTATATGCTGGGGTAGAAACGGGATAATCAGATTGGAACAATTCCTTGCTTCCCAAGGGGCTCACAATTTAGGTATACAGTGTCATGAGGCAGAATCAAAGCAGCACCAGGTACAACAAATTCAAATTCAACAGAGAGCACAACTAAAGGCATGGGGAAGGGAGTGTTCAACATATGTCTTTTCCAACACACCTATACACTTTTTTATGGTAATTGTTTAATGCTTACTATGTGCCAAGTGTTTAGTATAGTGTTTGGCTCATAGTAAACAGTGGGGTAGGTAAAAGTTAATTTGGTTGAACCCAGTCCATGCCCCAGAAGGGGCTAAGTCTTAATCCCCATTTTAAAGACAAGGTTACTGAGGCAAAGAGAAGTGAAGTGACTTGCCCAAGATCACAGAGCAGACAAGTGGCAGAGCCGGGATTAGAACCTAGGTCCTTCTGACTCCCAGGTCCATTCTCTATCCATTAGGCCATGCAATATTACTTATAAATGGATAATATCCCCCTGTAACATCACTTTCATACATAAAGTTCAATTCTATAGTTATTTAATTCCATTTCCTTTTTATTATGGTATTTGTTGAGCATTTACTATGTACTGGGAACTATACTAAGCGCTGCAGTAGATACAAGCTAATCAGGTTGTAAATATGTGCAGTCCAGGTTGCACATGGGGCTCACCGTCTTCATTTCCATTTGACAGATGAAGTAACTGAGTCACAGAGGAGTTAAATGACTTGTCCAAGGTCGCACAGCAGACAAATGGTGGAATCAGGATGAGAACCCAGTACTCCGACTCTCAAGACCCTGCTTATCTACTAGGCCATGCTGCTTACCTTTTCAGGTCAACTATCTTTGTAAATTAATATGAATTTATTCTGAATTGGATTTTTTTTTTAAATGGAAAACATGATGTTTCCATTTCTCACATTCCATATGCTCTTGATCTGAATTTTGGAGGTCAGAATATTTCTGCATATGAATTTACTTTCCTTTGAATTCTCCCAGCTGATGTGCTGCCTCCTTTTTTCAGCATAGCACTCTAAGAAAATAGCCTTTGTTTTTAGATGTCTTTGGGAGAAAAAGTTTACCTAGATATTCATCTATCTGTCAATGCATTGGGAGGTCTGCCAACTTATATCATGAAACCTTCACAAGTATCTGCACATTACAATTGATTGACTGACATTAAAACCTCTGAGGAATTGGGCTAGTTTGTCTACACAGTTAATTGGAATCCCAAGCACATGAAACATCACTCTATCCCTATCAAAATGATGCACAAGGTTTTCTTTACTGAATTCGTAGTTGTGGCTCCCAGCAAGCCCTACTTCAGGGAGGTCATAGAAAGATGGTTGGGTCCACGACGTCTGACTGCCTTTGGATCTTAATCAACCAACTTGCAACATAGGCTTTTGGCTACAAGAGTGTGTACGTGTGCATGGCCCAATGCAAACCCCTCAGCAGTAGTGGGAAAAAAAACAAACTAAAGCATACAGCCCATTGATGATGCAATACTTCATATACTGAAAAACTAAATGGCTTAGACTATATCAATAATTATGCTATTTGGCAGGTACTTAATAGGTGCCAAGCATTGTAATAAGAATAATAATGTTGGTATTTGTTAAGCACTTACTATGTTCCAGGCACTGTTCTAAGCGCTGGGGTAGATACAAGATTATCAGGTTGTCCCACGTAGGGCTCCCAGCCTTCATCCCCATTTTACAGATGAGGGAACTGAGGCACAGAGAAGGTAAGTGACTTGCCCAAAGTCACACAGCTTACTAGCGGTGGAGTCGGGATTAGAACCCGTCACCTCTGACTCCCAAGCCCGGGCTCTTTCCACTGAGCCACACTGCTTCTCCATTGTACTAAGAGGGCTTAGTCAAGGAAGGTCTCTTGGAGGAGATCTGCCTTCAATAATGTTTTGAAGGGGGGAAGAAGTAATTGCCTGTCAGATATGAAGAGGAAGGGTGTTCCCAGTTAAAGACAGGGGTTGAGGGGTCTCTGGCAAGAAATGTGTGACTGAGGAACAGTGATGAGATTAGCATTAGAGGAGCAAAGTGTATGGGCTGGGTTGTAATAGAAAGTTTCTGTGGGGTGAAGTTGACAGAAGACTATTGGAGGGGGTCAAGGGGAGAACTGGAGGGGAGGAAGTGGAGACAGCAGGTATAGACAACTTACTCAAGGAGTTTGGAGAAGAATGGTAGGAAGGAGATGGGGCTATAACTGGAGGGAGCTGTGGGGTCAAGGGAGGTTTTGTTTTTTTTCTAGGATGGGGAGATATGGGCATGTTTGAAGGAAGTGGGGAAGAAGTGAATGGAGAGCCAACAGTTGAAGATGACAGGGAGGGAAGAAGGAATGGGGCAAGTGTTTTGATAAGGTATGAACAAATAGGGTAGAATGCACAGGTAGAGGGGGTGAATTTTGAGAGAAGGCAGGAGATCTTCTCTTGAGATACTTCTGAGAAAGATGGGTGAGTTGAAGAAGGTACAGAAGGAGGGAGGGACTGGGCGGGGTGGGGTGGGGGGTAGGGGAGATTTTAGGCCAGGTCATTGGGAGACAAGACATGGAGGAAGCTGGATGGAAGGAGGGTGTTTGAGGAGGGAGTATGCTTGGAACAACTGATGAGAGCAGTAGGCATGGGTTTCAATAAGGATGGAGAAATAATTTTTGCAGGGCAGAGGAGAGGAAGGAGTTAAAGCTCATAAGGATTTGCTACAGAACAACTTCCTTGTTTTTATGGTGTTAGAATTTTAAATGGGAGAGGAAAATATATAGTTTGATGTCATCCCTTCACCCCTTACCATGACCTATAACTCTTAAGGTGAGGAAGGATGGATTGCTTGAAGGTAACCCAACATTCTCCTTTTCTCCTGTTGTTGTCTCAGATATCCCCAGAGCCAATTTAGATGCCTGGCACATGGTCTAAAGCCACTACGCCAACTGATCCCTTTTTATCTTTCAAAGATGCATCTGACCAGGAAGCTCCAGGCCAGCATAGTAAGGAGGAAATCTAATTGATGCTCTTGGCATAGTCGCCTTGGGTGATGCACAATCACTACTGGGTTATCCCACCTAGAAATAAAACATCATATGAAAGCTGGCATGCTATCATTTCTAGCAAGGATAATGATAACTTCAAGAGGGATCTAAGCAAATAAAATGTAACCATTCAACTATTAATCCACAGTTTTCCAAAAAAAAAAGAACTGAATAATTCAGACTGTTTAAAGACCAAGCAGCTCAGATTATGACTGTTGTTTAAGGTCTTGGACTATTACTGCCCAGAAAAAAAAAATGTGTGGTTATGTATACATACACAACACTCGCATGGCAAACCTGGATTTCATTTTCTTCCTCCCCATTTAATGCTTGTACAGGTAGGTTGACCCCACTGAATTAATACAGTCAATAACCAAGAGCATGGGGCCTGCTGAAGCGGTCGGTAAGCCATATGCTCAGCCTGTGATCTAGCACAATTCCTTCAGTGTACACTGTAAGAACAATTTGGCTGGTCCAACCTCATCCTTTTCTCCATTTGACATTTGAAATTATAACACTAGATCAAATGTGATCTCAGTAATTCTAATACCCTGTTTGTTTGCAGGACCTAAGCAAAGTCTCTGTCAGTCTGAAAGAAAAGTGCTGAAAAGATGAGACTTTAATTAAAGTGCAAAAAACTGACCGTAAAATGAGAAAAATACTACCTTGCAGCTGAAAAGGAAATTGCTGGTAGATGCCGGCATAAGGAAGTTGGAACAAGCCCTCATTCTGCTCAGGAAATGAAAAGTTTTAATCTTCAAAATGGTTTAAAATCCAACCAGAAAATCCAAAACTAAACTAAGTATACCTACCTCAATGCCCCTCTAGGAATAGGTACATCCACAGCATTCTCCCTCAGTATAATCACGGTTCTCTTTTTTCATATATATTAACATTTACACTATGTCTTGGCTCTTAAATCCCTCTTGGTTCTTATATATGTTATAATGAACCAACCAACACTCACAAAGCTTAGATTTAAGAGTGAATAAACCATTCAATTCAAACATGCCAACTGACCCAGGAACAGGAAAAAGAATGTTATTTCAAGACCCAAGGCAAAGGCATGCTTAATTCAGGACAGTAATGGTTTTCCTCCACTCATCGGCACTCAGTGGCAAAGAACAATTCTAGGGTGCATTCCTACAAAACATAGAGGGAAAGAAGCCAAAGGCTTGGCCGAAGGGAAACATGAGAAGTAGGATAACCTAGTGGAAAGAGTGCAGGACTGGAAGTCTAGCTGTAATACTCTGAGTATCTGGAAAAGGGTGGGGGCTGTTAAGATGGATGGGAAAGGGCAGATCTGGAAAATATTATAAATGGCCATTTACGTCCCCAGGCCTTGTACTGGGGTCCAAGACTCTGGGGTCTGGTCTTACTAGAAGGCGAAACTGCACTAGGCTCCCAGGGGCCGAGACTATTTGAGGACTTGTTCACTCTTGGTGGACATGGGTGCCAGCATGTGGATCCCATCTCTGTGTCTTCTGGAGTGTGAGGGCCAAGGACAGGGAAAGAGAACAATGGAGCCAGGCCCCAGGGCCACCTGCATCAGGGAGGGGGTGGAATAAGAGTAAGGAAGCCTAGGCGCTAGGTCCTCTTAGTAGCAAGGATCAGGCTGACCCAACAACAGAACCAAGTCCAGAGAGATTAAACTCTAGATAACAGCCCTGGGGCCTCAGACTGGGCAACAGGGCCTCAGACTTGACAACCCATGGATTCTTTCCCTGTTAGACTGAGAGTGGGGGAAAGTTGGGAAAACAGTATGAGAGAAGGGAGGACAGGAGAGTTCAAAGCATGATAGAGTTAGGTTAGCTGGGTCACCTCATTTCCTTTTCCCATTCCCTTCTGCATTGCCCTGATTTGGTCCCTTTATTCACCCCTCCCTCAGCCACACAGAATGGATGTACCTATCCTTAATGTAGTTATTCATATCAGTCTCCCCCTCTAGACTGTGAGCTCACTGGGGCAGGGAATGTGTCTACCGACTCTGTTGTATTGTACTTTTCCCAAGCACTTAGAACAGTGCTCTGCACACAGCTGGCACTCAACAAATACAATCGAGTGATTGACTTGGTAGTACCAAATTTTATTCACCTACCCTTCTAGCATACATGCGAGGTCTCAACTTCTGACTTCCCCTTATTTCTCCATTTCTTCTTCCATACTTCCATATCAATAGCTGTAGCATTGTTTCTTTATTCCTCATTATATCTTTGCAAATGACGTGTGTCTGTCAGTCTCTCCCCACTAGAATGCAAGCTCCTTGGGCACAGGGATTGGGTCCTCTCCCAGGGGCTTTATTCAGTGTTCTGCACACATTAGGCGCTCAATAAATACTATGGTTTGACACACTGGCACATGTATACAAGACAAAAGCTAGGAGGTTCTCGTGTCTTAGCACATTATACAGAGCATCCAAGTTCTTAAACTGTGTAAGAAATGTTTTTTCTTGGACAGCATAACCAGTCTGCACCTGATATTAGAAGCTGGAATCCTAAGGTTAGTTGAGCTGAAGTTGCTAATTCACTGAGTGAATCCCTACTACATGAACAATGGGCCAAAGGAAGTAAATACAAATAGAGAAGCAGCTTGGAATACCAAATAGAGCACATTGCTTGTCTATGGTGCAACCTTGGGCAGGTCACTTTACTTCTCTGTGCCTCAGTTATCTTGTTGGTAAAATACAGATTAATACTGAAACCCACATGTGGTACATGAACTGTGTCTAACCTGATTAGCTTGCATATACCCCCATGCTTTGTACAACACTTAAATACCATTACAAACGACAGTCCAACTTTTGATTTTTCCAAATCTGTCAGACTGAAGCCAATGGCTGAAATTGGTTTGTCATAAAACAGTCTGATGTACCAATGAAATGCCATGAATGACCTTGTTTTTTATAAAATGGTTTCATTACGAGTCAATATGACAACTGAATCATAACCATGGACACATGTATTTTGAACCCTAAAAAGGTTACTGAAGCCTGTCAAAAAAGACACTATGTTCCCAGCAGCTGCTGCTAAATTGAAGTGTTAAAGCTGCCCCAGGGAAAAGACATAATGTTAGTCACAGGATGGAGGTGGGAATCATGATGCAAATCCATTAGCCAGACAATTTCCATATTCTTAAACTAATGCTAACTTTACCAAAAATCAAGGAAAAGTAATAAAACATTAATTTGGCAAGTAGCCTTTGGAAATAAAAATCATGAAAGAGTAAAGATTAAAATGAGAAGACAAAAAATGAAAATTTTGGATCACAATGCTGAGAGTCATCTTATAGTTTAAAAAAAGAGAAGGGGAGAGGAGATGATACATAAACTTGAGTGCAGACAACTCCAACCCCCTGTACATCTGGCCAACCACTGCCTTTCCCATCTTCAAACCCCTTCTGAAATAATCCCAGTGCTTAGTATGGTGCTTGGCACATAGTAAGTGCTTAACAAATACCACAATTATTATTATATTTAGATGTCTTCTACATGATTAATGTCTAATCTTCCTATTCAATAAACCTGTCTCAACTTCCACTTCAGCACTTTCTCTTCACCTAAGCACTTGACAATCAATAAATGATATTATGGAGCACTTACTGTGGGCAGAGCACCGTATTAAGTGTTTCAGAGAGTATAAGAGTGTACAATATGACAGTTGATAGACATCTCCTGACCGCAATAAGCTTATAGTCTAGAAGAGGGGAGCCAGACATTAAAATGAATCACTACTCATACAACCCCATAATACTTATGTACACATCTTCATACGCTATTACTTTCTCCTAGGTATATTTTAGTGTCTGTCTCTCCCACTAGATTATAAGAGCCTTGAGAGCTGAGATCATGTCTAACTTCACTGCACTCCCCCCAAATTTAAAAACAGTGTTTTTTCCACAGTAAGCATTCAAGAAAAACAATTCAACTAAGTGTCCATTTTGCTTTCAAATCCACTCTTCAAAATGATCACATAAATGTTGTACTGCATAATTCTAATATTGGCATAGTCCCTTCAAAAACTACTGCAAGAGTGTTTTAACATGCGAGTCAAAAAATCAAAACAGAAAAAAGCCATAGAATTCTTCAATGGGCTTCAAGACTCCCACCAGCTCTTCCAATTTCCTTCATATTTGGTCTCTTCCCCCATGACTCTCCAGCTTAATCTCTTTCCCCTAAACTCAGTTTCTTATTGTATGCAAAGAACTCTTGACAATTCTGATTCAGTTGTTTCATAACATGTGGTTTCATTACACTTTTGGGTAGAATGCTGGTAGAAAATTAGGGATTGTCCTCCTGACCATATGTCTAGATAGAATATGATGTGACATTAGAAAACAGATTTACAAGTATGCATGCAGGGTCCATCAAACCATGCATAACACTGAGAACACAATTCCTGTGCTGAAGAACTGAGTGCATTGTGAAAAAAATGTCAGGGTAGGATGCTGCCTTCTGAATGATGACAAAATTATCTGATTTTTCAGCACATATTTGGTATTCAGGAAAGGATTCAAAATGCAAAAATAGCTTACAATTTCCCTGGGCCATGCCAGATAAAGAAAATTTGCCCACTAGTTATCAGTAATCCTTTTCCCCATTCCAAAGAAAGAAGTCTTTGCAGATAAGCAATGGCCATAGACTTTTCTCACACTTCTAAAATAATCACAGTCTGCCTACTTATTCTTGTCTTAGTCTGACATAATAAGTGTAACAAATTCTGTGCAGTAACTAGATTTTACTGAATAATTCTGCAAACATATAAGAAAAAGAAAGTTGGAAAAACATTTAAATAGGACTAAAGGTGATTTAATTAATGGTAGTTAAGGTAGAGAAGCAGCGTGGCTCAGTGGAAAGAGCATGGGCTTTGGAGTCAGAGGTCATGAGTTTGAATCCCAGCTCTGCCACTTGTCAGCTGTGTGACTACGGGCAAGTCACTTAACTTCTCTGTGCCTCAGTTACCTCATCTGTAAAATGGAGATTAAGACTGTGAGCCCCACGTGGGACATCCTGATTCCCCTGTCTACCCCAGTGCTTAGAACAGTGCTCGGCACATAGTAAGCGCTTAACAAATACCAACATTATTATTATTATTATTAGTTATTGAGCACTTACCTATATGCATATGTTACATACTCTAGTACTTAAGTACTTACTCATATACATATATGCTTTACTTTCTTCCTTTTTGTAAATTATTGTAATGTCTGTCTTTCCTCCCATATCTGTAAACTCCTTGAGGACTGGGATTATGTCTATTTACTGTACTCTCCCAAGTGCTTAATTCAGTGTTTGCATAACAATTAGTGCTAAATACAACTGAAAAAATCTCCCAACTCTTAGTTCAAGACTTTAATACATAACATAGTAAGGGCTCAAGAAATACTAGAATGAATGAATGGTCAGATGCAATTTGACAATGAATGAATGGCCAGACTCAACATAAGGAACAGTTAGTTGCAAGAGTATTCTCCAATTGAACATAATGATAATGACATTTTACAAATGAAAAATGGGTAGATCCCAAGATTCAAAGAATAAATTAAAATTTGCATATCATCATAAAAATTTCCAAATTAAACAAAATGTGTTTGGGAAGGCTCTGTCCCAATCAGCTGGTTGAATGGGGCTAAAAAAAATATCCTTTCAATTTTTCCTCCCTGCCTCCATTTGTTTCTGTACTGGACGATTTACCATCCTGTCTCTGTTCTGTCTCCTTCCCATATTGTACTAGGCAATTGACCATCCTGTGCCCATTCTATCTCCTTCCAATATTGTACTAGACATCCTATCTCCATTTAATCTCCTTCCTGTGGTAGATCAATCAGTTAACTTTGGGTAACAATGTGTCAATTACATTACCTTATCCAACCGCTCCTAAGAACTGGTTCTGAATGGAGGGTGGAGTACCACAACGCAAGGGGATTGGGTGGGATTTGGGGTGCACACTGGAAGAGTTGAGGTCAAGTGGAATGTGGAAATGCTTGCAAATAAAGGTACCAGGTTCGGGGTGGCTCGTGGCTGTTCGTCACTCGTACCCCACCGGGGTGAACGGGCAGCAGCCACTTTCCTCCCTTTCCTGCTCTCTCAGCTCGCTCTCTTGAGTCTGTTCATATCTACACCAAGGTCACGAAACCCTCTCATGCGATTGCGAGATCAGAGTCGTTTCTCTGATAAAAATCCGTAAGTTTCCCAGTGTGAGTTGGGAGCCACTCTGAACCTGCATTTCTCTTTACTCTCTGTCATTTGTTTTTGTTGCAAGGGTGTGTCGGAAGACACCATCCTTCCTCTCTCACAAGCCTATAACCTTGGCATCATCCTAGATTCCTCTCTCTCATTCAACCTACATATTCAATCACTAAATCCTGTCAGTTCAACCTTCACAACACTGCTAAAATCTGCCCTTTTTTCTCTATACAAACTTCTATCACATTAATCCAAGCACTTATCCTATCCTGCCTTGATTACTCTATCAGCCTCCTTACTGACCTCCCTACTCCAGTCCATATTCTACTCTGCTGCCGGGACCATTTTTCTACAAAAACATTCAGTCCATATTTCCCAACTCTCCAAGAATCTCTGGTGGTTGCCCATCCACCTCTGCATCAAACAGAAACTCTTTATCATCAGTTTGAAAGTATTCAATTCATTTCTTTATTTGTTCAATTTCATTTACTGAGGGTTTACTGTGTGCAGTGCACTGTACTAAGTACTTGGGAAAGTACAATACAAAAATAAAGTGTGACTTTCCCTGCCCAAAATGAGCTCACAGTCTAGAGCAGGGGAAACAGACATGAATACAAATAAATAACATTACAGATATATACATAAGGGCTATGGGGCTGGGAGGGGGGATGAGCAAAGAGAGCAAGTCAGGGTGATGCAGAAGGGAATGAGAAATGAAGAAAAGTGGGCCTTAGTTTTGGAAGGCCTCTTGGAGGAGATGTGCCTTCAATAAAACCTTGCATGGGGGAGAGTGATTGTAAGATTAGAGTTGAGGGGATATTCCAGGCCAGAGGCAGGAAGTGAGCTAGGGGTCACTGGCGAGTCAGGCGAGATGGAGGCCCAGTGAGAAGGTTAGCACTAGAGATGTGAAGCGTGTGGGCTGGGAGGTAGAAGGAGAGAAGAGAGGTAAGTTGGGGGTGGGGGCAAGGTGATGGAGTGCTTTAAAGCCAATGGTGAGGAGTTTTTGTTCAATTACCTTGCCCCTCCTACACCATCTCACTACTCTCCTACTCACTGTACCTCAAGCTTGTCTATCTCACCACTGACCTTCCAGGCACGTCCTGCCTCAGGCCTGGAACACCCTCCCTCCTCATAGCCAAAAGAAGACTACTAAGCGCTTAGTACAGTGCTTTGCACACAGTAAACGTTCAATAAATATGATTGAAGGAATTAATGTCTCCACCTTCAAACCTTATTGAAGGCACACCTCCTCCAAGAGGCCTTCCATAAGCCTTCATTTCCTTTTCTTCCACTCCTTTATGCATTGCCCTAACTTGCTTCTTTTATTCATCTCCCCTCTCCCAAGCCCATAGCACTTATGTACTTATCCCTAATTTATTTACTTATATTGATATCTGTTTCCCCCTCTAGACTGTAAACTCATTACGGACAAAGAGTGTGTTGTTATATTATACTCTCCCAAGAACTTACTACAATGTTCTGCACACGGTAAGGGCTCATTAATATGATTGATTTGTGCTTGTGGTCTGTACACAAAGCTCTGTTCTGCGTCCCTGTGTATAGGTTCACAGCTTAGGGAAGTAGCATGGTGTAGTGGATAGAGCACAGGCCTAGAAGTCAGAAGGTCATGGGTTTAATCCTGGCTTTTCTGCTGTGTGACCTTGGGCAAATCACTTAACTTCTCTGTGCCTCAGTTACCTCATCTGTAAAGTGGGGATTGAGACTGTGACCCCCAAGTGGGACAAGGGTTTGTGTCCAACCCAAATTGCCTGCATCCATCCCAACACTCAGTTCAGTGTCTGGTACATAGTAAATGCTTAACACATACCATAATTACTATTATTATTATTAAAGGCTCTGGGTGTGAACACTCACTGCATTAATATGCGTGGTCTACAGTATGCACAGACGGGTATGTCTGTATGTATGTCAGAGAAGCAGCATGGCTCAGAGTAAAGAGCACAGCCTAGGAGTCAGAGATCATGGGTTCAAATCCTAGCTCAGCTGATGTCAGCTGTGTGACTTTGGGCAAGTCACTTAACTTCTCTGTGCCTCAGTTATCTCACCTGTAAAATGGAGATTAAGACTGTGAGCCCCACTTGGGACAACCTGATCACCTTGTATCCACCGCCGTCCGCCCCCCTCCCCCCGACGCCAGCGCTTAGAACAGTGTTTCGCACAGAGTAAGCGCTTAAATTCCAATATCATTATTATGTTTGTGATGCCTGTCGTGGGCAGGGAACATTTCTACCAACTCTGCTACACTGTACTCTCCCAAACACTTCGTACAGTGTTCTGCACACAGTAAGCGCTCACTGCATCTGTTACACTGTTATATTGTACTCTCCCAAGTGCTTAGTACAATATAACAGTATAACAGACATATTCCCTGCCCACAATGAGCTTACAATATATGTGAAGTGTTCTGCACATAGTAAGCACTCAATTAAAATTCCTGATTGACTGATGAGTGAAAATATAGGGTTATAGCTAACAGTCTGAATGCAAGTATAAAGTAGCATGGCCTAGTAGAAAGAGCTAGGGCCTGGGAGTCAGAGGACCTGGCTTCTAATTCCAGTTCCAACTGTCTGTGGTGTGACCTTGGACAAATCATTTCACTTCTCTATGCCTCAGTTACCTCATCTGTAAAATGGGGATTAAGACACGTGGGTCATGAAATGTGTCCAACCCGATTAGCTTTCATCTACCCCAGTGCTTAGTATAATGCCTGGCAGATAGTAAGCACTTATATACTACTGAAAAAAGTAGCACTTAAAACAATGTTTGGCACATAGTAAGTGCTTAACAAATACCATAATTTTTATTTATATACATATGTATATTTATTTGAATGAATGCAAGTGAGGGCAAGTGCAAGTTAAGCATTTAGGATGAAATATATGGATAGATGTGTTTTAATAAGATTGAGAGAATGTTTGGGAGGCAAAGGAAAGAATAATATTTTTGTATATGTGCATGAGGAAACATATCTTTATTGATGGAACTGTGTTTTTTGTCAACCCTGCTGCATTTCTTGTCAGTACATTTTTTATATAGTGGGGGAATCAAATAGCCACACTGTCTTTATGTCCCATATGGGAAGTGAGAGTAGCAATGGCCTGTTCTGACATCATGAACTTTCACATTCAAGCCCCAGGGTGGAAAACCCTCTTTGGCTAGGGAATATTCCCTGCCCAATTCACTGTCTGATCCTGGTGGCCTCCCCTTCAGTTCCAGAGATAGTTCTACCTCTCTCACTGATTAACTGAAGACATGGAGAATGAATGTGATGGTAGAGGTGTCATGCGGAGGGAAGGGAAGGAAAGCAAAAGGGAAGGTTCAGACTTTCCAAGATGGCCAGGGAAGCAGTCTTGTGTAAGGCAGGTGCATGTTGCATCCCAATCGTTAGGTGATCCAGCCATCAGTCAGTGGTCAGGAAGCATGCCATGATATCCATCTGAAATCATACACTTCTCCATATGAGATGCAGTGTGTTCTAGTGAATACCTGGCCCTTGGAGTAGGAAGAACTTGGGTTCTAATCCTGACTCTGTTACGTGTCTGCTGTGTAACCTTGGGCAAGTTGCTTCACTTCTCTTTGCCTGAGTTATCCATAAAATGGGGATTGAGACTGTTAAAAACAGCATTCTGAGCATAGCAGCTCTTGATCTAAATGACTCTGTTTTTGTCTCAGGAAGTCCCCCATTTCAGGTGGGATGTATATCACATCTGCAAATTCCAAATTCAGGGGGACAGGAGATTGCTTCTTTCCCAAAATAGATAAGTCCTGCTTGGACAGGAGATTGCTTCTTACCCAAAACAGATAAGGCCTGCTTGAAGAGTCTCTTTTGTCATTGAAGAAAACACACTTGTCTGAGTTCTTTTGTGATTGGCTACTTCTCCTATACTTTGCAAATAAAGGCACAGCCAAACAGGAGAGGGGGCCATTGTGTCACTCGTACCTCTCCGGAGGTGAACGGGCACTCGGTCACCTTCCTCCCTTTTCTGATCTATCCAACACTGTCTCTGAGTGTTACTTTCCTTGCTTGTGTCACCACCTTGGGTTCAAATCCTCACTGCCTTTTAGTTCCATTCCCTTTTCGAGTACAGAGACTGTGAGCCCCATGTGGGACACAGACTGTATCCAAACTGATTAACTTGTATCTCTCACAGAGCTTAGTACGCTTAGTACAGTGACTGACACAAAGTAAGCACTTAGCCACTATCATTAAAAAAAGAAAAAAAAAGGTGAAGAGTAGAGGACAACACCATCATGCTTACTTGAGATTTTCATATATATATATATGGCAACGTACTTTGTAGAAATCATTTCATTTGCAATTAAAGTGCCCCACCATCAGTCTCAAGGCAGATAAGGTTTTGGGGGTTTTTTGGTTCATTTTCTAAAAGATTTCCCTGGATGTGTCCTTAATTTCCCCTTGCCTTAGCTTGGCCATATGGAAAGGAACATACATAATATACTAATGCATTATCCACTTCATGATGATTTTGTGAAAAAACTTTAAGATATAATTTGCACAATTCTTGGAAATACATAGAGTACAAGAATGTTGTTATTAGAGGTTTTGGTTCTTCTCTAGTGCTCACTGCAACACTGAAAAATTCACTAATTAGTATTTGTTCCTTTTTCTAGTTGATCATTTGTGACACTACAGGAGACACTTTTTCTCTCCGAACTGCACTCAATAGTATTGTCTGCTTTGCTTTGGGCAGAAGAATTAAAAAGAATTGTTGTGTTTCTTCCCTTCTGTTCCTTTTTTACTCTTCCTCCCCTCCAATGACAACATATTCAGAGGTCATTGCTTTGGCAGGCTAGACAGGTTGATTTCTAGACATCTGTATTCAAATTACTGTATCAAACCTATTTATTACACTTTGCACAGCCTACAGGCTCTGAGCCAATTTGCTATTCTGCTGGCAATGTTCTTAGCCAATTATTTTTTTCAAATTATATTTGAAGAAACACATCTTTGAATTTTCATGTCTTTAAATTTTGAAAAAAATACTCAGCACCACTGGAAATAAATAAGTGCCTACTGTGTGCAAAGCAATGTTCTAGACACTTAAAGGCCATCAAGAAGAATTAAAAATCCTACTTAAGTCACTGCTGAATTGAAAACCTAATGGGGAAGATAAGCCGATATGAATGGGCAAATGCCCAATAGTTAAAAGAATGCAAACATATGTATAATTTGGATATGTATACACACACAAGTGGAAAACTCTTACTCTCTCCCCCCATCTAGAAACTCCCTCCACTTCATATCTGACTGACCACATATCTTTTCATCCTCAAAGCTCCAAGTAATGTCAATTCTTTCCATCCCACAATTGCCTCCCATAAGCACTGTATTTACCATAGCTCCTTAGAATTTATTTCCATGCCTTACAAAATTCTACAAATCCACCCATCTGCAATTCATTTGTCTGTCTCCCCTGCTAGACTGTAAGATCTTCAAGAGCAGGGATGGTATCTAACTTTCTGAACTTGTTTGAGGGCTTAATACAGTGCTCTGCACACAACCAGTGCTCAATATATGCTACTGATGTTGATGAAGTACTCAAATACTAATGATGATAAAGTATTCACATTGGACATACAAGCAGTGCTCAATATATGCTATTGATGTTGATGAAGTACTCAAATACTAATGATGATAAAGTATTCACGTTGGACATACAAGCACTCAGTCTTTGATGGTAACTTTTCAAAATTTAAGAACTAGAAAAGAACTGTAGTTTTTTGGGTTATGTGCAGGGTGGGGAGGGGAAGGGGGAGCGGAAGACCACAGTGGGCAAGGGAGAAGAAAAATCCTGACCTATTTTCCCCAGCTGTTCAGCTAGGAAAAGCCACTGCTGAATTTAAAAATATCCAAAGGAAACACAAACAAACACAAATCCAGGTCCTAAATAGACAATGCATAAGATTCTTGAGGGCAAAGACTATAAAGTCAGATCAATCAATCAAACAATGTTATGTATTGAGGGTTTACTATGTGCAGGGCACTGTACTTAGCACTTGGGAGAGTATGATACAATAGAGTTGGTAGACATGCTCCCTTACCATAGTGAGCTTAGAGTCTAGGGGACTGTGCCTTTTATTTCTACTGCATTCTCCCAAGCACCAAGTACAGTGCTCACAAAAAGGCCATTGTTGCGCCTGCTAATGATGATGTTAAGGTGGCGAAGGCATGAACAAGAGGATGGAGGGATTAATTTGAGGAAGCCTAATTACTTAATATGAATTCTAGAATGGCTTTTAGAAGGGCAGGTTTTCATTTGAAAATGCTAAATAAGGATTAATCAATCAATGGTATTCACTGAGCACTGACCGTATGCAGAGCAGCGTATTACGCATTTGGGACAGTACATTGCAAAGTAGGGATGGGCTCCAATTGTAGCAGGAGGAGAAAGAGACCTGAGCTTGGAGAATGGGTGGAATAATGATTCTGTTAACCATTACTGAAAACTTGGACAGAGTTAAGGATTTAGGAGGAAAGAATTGGGGAGACTATACCTTACTGCTACAGGCTCTCGTTATATGCCGGCTAGACTACTGTGTCAGCCTTCTCTCTGACTTCCCTTCCTCCTCTCTCGCCCCGCTCCAGTCTATTCTTCACTCCGCTGCCCGGCTCATCTTCCTGCAGAAACGATCTGGGCATGTCACTCCCCTTCTTAAACAACTCCAGTGCTTGCCTATCAACCTTCGTTCCAACCAAAAACTCCTCACTCTAGGCTTCAAGGCTCTACATCACCTTGCCCGTTCCTACCTCTCCTCCCTTCTCTCTTTCTACCACCCACCCCGCACGCTCCACTCCTCCGCCGCCCACCTCCTCACCGTCCCTCGGTCTCGCCTATCCCGCCGTCGACCCCTGGGCCACATCCTTCCGCGGTCCTGGAACGCCCTCCCTCCTCACCTCCGCCAAACTGATTCTCTTCCCCTCTTCAAAACCCTACTTAAAACTCACCTCCTCCAAGAGGCCTTTCCAGACTGAGCTCCTCTTCTCCCTCTACTCCCTCTGCCACCCCCCCCCTTTACCTCTCCGCAGCTAAACCCTCTTTTTCCCCTTTTTCCTCTGCTCCTCCACCTCTCCCTTCCCATCCTCACAGCACTGTACTCGTCCGCTCAACTGTATATATTTCCATTACCCTATTTATTTTGTTAATGAATTGTACATCACCTTGATTCTATTTAGTTGCCATTGTTTTTACGAGATGTTCTTCCCCTTGACTCTATTTATTGCCATTGTTCTTGTCTGTCCATTTCCCCCGATTAGACTGTAAGCCAGTCAAATGGCAGGGACTGTCTCTATCTGTTGCTGACTTGTTCATCCCAAGCGCTCAGTACAGTGCTCTGCACATAGTAAGCGCTCAATAAATACTATTGAATGAATGAATGAATGAATACCCTGAAGCTATGACCAGTGTGCAAATAAAAGACAAAAGGTGCTGTTGACCTCACATTGTGAACATTAAATGGTACCCTTTAAAAACAGCCTGAAGAAGTATAATGTAAAATATATGTCAAGAGTAAATGGAACTGGAACCAATGATAGATGTTAAGGATAAAGTATTCTCTACGCTGTAATCCCCTCAAGAGTGTGAGCTTGTCAAGGCCAGAGAAAAAGTCTACTAATTCTTTTGTTTTGTGCTCTTCCAAAGAGTAGTGCTCTGCACACAATAAATACTAATGATGATGATAAAGTATACAAGTTAGACATCCAGGCACTCTGAGTGTTGATGGTACCTTTTCAAAATTTAAGAACTAGAAAAGAACTGTAATTTTGTTGGGTTTTGTGGGGGGGCAGAGAGGGGAAGGCGGGCAGAGGAGCACAGTGGGGAAAGGAGAAGAAAAATCCTGACCTATTTTCCCCAGCTGGTCAGATAGGAAAAGCCACTGTTGAATTTAACAATATCCAAAGGGAAAAAAAAAATCACTGGTTGAAAATACTCTAAAAAACTGGGACCTGCTAGAGTTAGCCAGTAAACAGTTGATAAATCAAGAGTCTGTGGTCACAAAAGCCTACATAGTTTAGACAAGTTATCTTCAATTGCCCAGGCTGGAAATATTTAGAAGTGAGGATTCTAATCAGCTTGACACTTTTAAGTACTTGCTGACAAAGAAAAAGACCAATTGACAAATGTTTGTTTTACTTTGCTTTTCACCACAATCCAAATAGGCAGTTGGCAAAGATTTCTCAGATTTATATATTGGATCTTCTGTTTCTCAAGCCACCAAAACAGTAAGCCCAAGAGTCTATATTGTACTTAGAGGACTCAAATACAGTCTAATATCAATTTAGAAGAGAAACAGAACTCTAACCACCTGTTCCAGCCTACTGAATTTTTTCATTTATTATAGGGTGAAGCTTGATTCAATATTTTGGCACATCCAATCTGAACCAGCACTGCATCCTAAAGGAAATAACCCAAAAGTGCTTTTAAGTAATTGTGCATAATGTTAAGTGGTGTGTGGCCTCCAAGGACCTCACTGCAGAGCCCTCTATACTAAGTAAAGCCCAGAAAGGTTAAACAATTTTCTAAGGTTCAGTCAAGATTCAAAATAACAAAAGAATGCAAACCCCTGACTTCCAGACCAGGTTGCCCCAAATCCACAGGCAAAAGTAGCAAGCAACAAATGGCCTTGTCCATAAAGCCTGTCCAAACATGAAGATGATTATAAACACAAGAGTCCATTATACTGGAGTTCTGGAAGGAAGAATCCCAGGGAGTTCTCTCTGAGCCCTGCTCTCACCGCCTCCTGGTTTGATGCGGCCCGTGGGTGGTTAAACGACTGCATTCGTTTAACCACTGCATTCAAAGAGGGAGCAGGATGTCGGCAGAGCCATACCCGCTAAAACATTCTTGTCTGGAATCCCCCGTGGAAAGTACTGCAGTCTCCAAATGCTGCTGCTGGGTCTCCATGGAAACCCCACGGGGCGGTGCCATCACACTACAGTGCATCACCCTGTGAGCCTCAGGGACATTGTGAGCCCAGGGGCATGCTGAGAGGTGGAAACAGCTCTTAAATCACTAGACAGGGCCAGGCTATTTCTCCCAAAACCATAAAGCCTGATTCCTTTCAAATTCCTCATCAATTCTCTGAGTTAAAGAGAAGAGCATTAATTCATCCCATTTCCCAGATGAGGAAGCTGAGGAACAAAATACTGGGGAGAAGGAAACAGAGCAAAGTAATTCAGCGCAGGTTTGGGATTAGAATTGGCAGTTCTCGAGTTTCACTTCTATTTTCTATTTCCCTTCTATTTGTTTGCTTCAGCCATCGGTAAAATGCATGTTTTCAGAAAGTAAAGGAATCTTATAGCATAGGCTGCTTAGTTGTAAAAATAGGCAAACTATTTAATTCTATACATGTGTTTGAGTATGAAATAATGTGGAGCTTGCTCATGATGAGATTAAATATAGCAACTCACTGAGAATCATTAATATTCCATTACAGTACCCTTAACCATTACAACACCCCCTCTCAAATGAAAAATTCTATTTTTTTGCTAAAAATCTGCTTGTACTTTTTAAACAGCATCTGTTCTGTCAAAAAGTTCTAGCTGATTAGGTTTTGATATAGCCAGACATATTTTTAATATCATGATGATTTTTTCAAATTCAAGGTCTTTCAAAGACTAACCAGTACCATCATCAATATTGGTTTATACTAAAGAGCTGATCAGATCTGATGAGGATTTATGATAGATTCATTACTCTATGCATTAGCACATTTGTAAGAATGTTGGATAACACTGTGAGTCCAAACTATTCTACTGGGGTTGAGAATTTGAGAACGGGAACCATCATGATCTATTAACCATGCAACTTAGATTTGATTTTCTTCCAAAATAATGTATTTCAGATTTTAAGCCCTAACATCTGAAGTTACTATAAATGTGTGCTTAGTACGTTAAAAAGATAGGTGAGTCTGCATCTTAAAGGATAATGTGTTGCAGCCCCTTTCCCACTCATAGGGTTGTTATTGAGCTTTCAATGGCCTTCTCTTTTAAGGGATGGCTCACCTAGTCTAGGCAATAGTTTATGCTCTTTTTTTTAGCTACACTTAAATACCACCCATCAGTTCTCCTTCAGAACTACATACTCTGAAAGCAGCTCAGAATAGGCTTTTATGAGAAGTCATTTGGATCTTTCATTAATTCACTGTTTCTTCATAATGCTGTCCTCTGACTAACCCTAGATAATGTTGTCTCAACAGGATTGATTTTGACAGATTAACAGTTGGGTTCCCTCAAATATCACCTCTTGAGCTTCTTCTCCCTCTAGCCCTTTCAGTGGCATTTTAAACCATAAAATTAAAAAAAAATGGTGGCATTTGTTAAGTGCTTACTATGTGCAAAGCACTGTTCTAAGCGCTGGTGGATACAAGGAGATCAGGTTGTCCCACGTGGGGCTCACAGTTTTTAATCCCCATTTTACAGATGAGGTAACTGAGGCACAGAGAAGTTAAGTGACTTGCCCAAAGTCACACAGCTGGCAAGCGGCAGAGCCGGGATTCGAACCTATGAACTCTTTTCTCCCAAGCCCGGGTTCTTTCCACTTTGCCATGCTGCTTCTCTAATAGCAGTATTATTCTTGGTTTGGTCTTTTCTCCATATTTAAGAGTACTTTTTGAATTCTAAACCAAATCATTCTTTTAATAATGTCTTGTTCCTCCCAATTTTTTCTACCTTTTCCAACTCTTTTCCACTCCACATGAGGTGATTAAGGTACTACAAATCGAGACTTACTGTACAATACAACAAACAATCACAGCAAAGGACTATGGGATAGAAGAGCTTAAAAATAGAATAAGGCTTAAGTGTTTTCCTATGAAATGAAAGTAGCAGTTCTCTCTGTATGTAAGTTTCCTTCCATGGAGTAAGTAAGGCATTTTGAGAAGCATTAACTCATTTGCCACAACTAATATGGAAAAAAATATGACACATATAGCCTTTACCTGAGTACAATAATAATAATAATTGTGATATTTAAGTCTTACTATGTGCCAGGCACTGTACTAAGCACTGGGGTAGATACAAGCAAATAGGTTTGGACAGTTCCTGTCCAATATGGGGTTCAGTCTCAATCCCCATTTTACAGATGAGGAAACTGAGGCACAGAGAAGTGAAAGGACTTGTCCAAGGTCACACAGCAGACATGCGGTAGAGCCAGAATTAGAAGCCATGACTTTCTGACTTCCAGGCCCATGCTCTATCCACTGCACCAAGTACATTTTCACTCAGTTGTGCATTTTATGTTTGTTCTCTCTCTCCCTCCCTCTTTAAAGGCTGTTAGCTAACATACTGCTCCCTTTAGCAACCCAAGACCACTCTCCTACCAGGCAGTAGTAGCCAGGCCCTGTGAAACATATTAACTATCCTAAACCCCCGCCAGTGTCACTGCTCCCAACATCCATTTGATAAAGTTCAATCATACAAGTCAAATATGTGGGCAGATCTCAAAGCCTACTTTAGCTATTCTTCTAAAGACAGTCTATAACAATCCCTTCCTTTTTCCTCAAATGTGTGGACTTTTCATTTTATATGCTCATTTCACCTAAATATCATAAGAGATAATACCACAAACTAGTTTTGGCTCCATGAAAAGTAGGGTTATAAAGAAAGGAGATAGGGTCCTTCTAAAAATGAACCACTGATGGGTCAAGAATTTGCTCAACACTTGTCTTTAAAGTGATTATTTAGTTTCTTGTCCTAGTAAATAGGAGCCCCTGTTGAAAAGTCACTAGACATCAACATCCATTCCACAACTTTTCCTAAGGTAACACTAAAGTCTCAGACCAAAACAGATCAGCATCCATCCCCATATGCCATGCAAAAGTGGTAGAGTTAGAGGATGCTCATTTATTGACTTAAATTTCAAGTCAGAAGCAGTCTCTCTATCCCATTCTGTTCAACCCCAAGACCTTATCAGTAGCCAGAGGTCTGGAGTGGTGACCTATCCATGTTCAAATTTCTTTGCTCCAGGTCAGAAATGTAAAAGCAGTTATTACTGTTGGTCCAAATTTGCGGTTCTAATTTACATATGGGAATACTTTTAAAATGCTGCAATTTATAAATTTATTGCAATTTGTTAGCAATCCAATATATTATTTTGAATAAAATTGGTGACTAGAATTATACTTTTGTTGTGGATATGGTTTTGGTGAACAGGAATCTCAACAGGGTAGAGGCAATGGTCCAAGATCGGGGGGAAAGGATGGCAGGAACTGAGAAAAAGGATGAGATAGAGATAGGAAAACTAATAATAATGATTATATAAATAATAATTTATGTGTGCTTAGCTGTAAGCACTGGGGTAGATACAAGGAACAAGGTACTTCTCAAAATGAGTTTCAAGGCTCTTTACCAACTCATCCACCATTCCCCAGTCACTGTCTTCCTTCCTCTCGAGTTGACCTTCTAGCTGGCCCTCGCTATTTTTTTTACGATTTTTATTAAGCACTTACTATGTGCCAGGAACCTTACTAAGCACTAGGGTAGATATCAGCTGATCTCTCAGCTGATGGGACTCTCAGTCTTAATCCCCGTTTTACAGTTAAGTAACTGAGGCAAGTGGTGGAGCAGGGATAAAAATCCAGGTAGTAAAGCAGCACAGCTTAATAGCACACAGGCCTGGGAGTCAGAAGGAGCTAGATTCTAATCCTGGCTCTGCCACTTTGTTATATGTGACCTTGAGCAAATCACTTAACCCACTCTCTTGCCTCACTTTTGCCATGTATTTAGACTGTAACTGTATTTAGATTGGGAGCCCCATGTTTATCTTTCCCAGAGCTTAGTACAGTTCTCGGCACAGAGTAAGTATTGAACAAGAAACACTATTATCATTATTGATGATTATTATTAATTCTTATTACCATTAATAAGGGGTCAAAAGCAGGGGCAGAGCAGGCAGCTCCAATTAGCTGAGCTGAATTGCTCTTCTACAGTTCGCAGGACACTGCATGAAGTACTCGGGAATGTAAAGTATGAGACATGATCCCTGTCCTCTTACACTCTAGCTTACATTATATATTAACTAATTCCACTGCTCCTAACAACTCCTAAGAACATGAAAAGTCCATAAACATGCCCACGTCTCCCCCATCCTAAAAAAACCCGCTCTTGACCCCACTTCCCCCTCCAGTTATCGCCCTATCTCCCTACTATCCTTCCTTTCCAAAATCCTAGAACGAATCGTCTACAATCGCTGCTTAGAATTCCTTAACTCTCATTCTCTCCTGGACCCCCTCCAATCTGGCTTCCGTCCCCTCCACTCTACCGAGACTGCTCTCTCTAAGGTTACCCATGACCTCCTTCTTGCCAAATCCAATGGCTCCTACTCCATTCTCATCCTCCTTGACCTCTCTGCTGCCGTTGACACTGTTGACCATCCCCTCCTCCTCCATACCTTATCTCACCTTGGCTTCACGGACTCCGTCCTCTCCTGGTTCTCCTCTTATCTCTCTGGCCGGTCATTCTCGGTCTCCTTCGCTGGTGCCTCCTGCCCCTCCCATCCTTTAACTGTTGGAGTTTCTCAAGGGTCAGTTCTTGGCCCTCTTCTGTTCTCCATTTACACTCACTCCCTGGGTGAACTCATTTGCTCTCATGGCTTTGACTACCATCTCTACGCAGATGACACGCAGATCTACATCTCTGCCCCTGTCCTCTCCCCCTCCCTTCAGGCTCGCATCTCCTCCTGCCTCTGGGACGTCTCCACCTGGATGTCGGCCCGCCACCTAAAACTCAACATGAGCAAGACTGAGCTCCTCATCTTCCCTCCCAGACCCGGTCCTCTCCCAGATTTCCCTATCACCGCGGATGGCACGACCATCCTTCCCGTCTCTCAGGCCCGCAATCTCGGTGTCATCCTTGACTCGTCTCTCTCGTTCACCCCACACATCCTATCCGCTACCAAGACCTGCCGGTCTCACCTTTATAATATCGCCAAGATCCACCCTTTCCTCTCCGCCCAAACGGCTACCTTAGTGCTATGGGCTCTCGTTATATCCCGGCTAGACTACTGTGTCGGCCTTCTCTCTGACTTCCCTTCCTCCTCTCTCACCCCGCTCCAGTCTATTCTTCACTCCGCTGCCCGGCTCATCTTCCTGCAGAAACGATCTGGGCTTGTCACTCCCCTTCTTAAACACCTCCAGTGGTTGCCTATCAACCTCCGCTCCAAACAAAAACTCCTCACTCTAGGCTTCAAGGCTCTGCGTCACCTTGCCCCTTCCTACCTCTCCTCCCTTCTCTCTTTCTACTGCCCACCCCGCACGCTCCGCTCCTCTGCCGCCCACCTCCTCACCGTCCCTCGGTCTCGCCTATCCCTCCGTCGACCCCTGGGCCACGTCCTCCCGCGGTCCTGGAACGCCCTCCCTCCTCACCTCCGCCAAACTGATTCTCTTCCCCTCTTCAAAACCCTACTTAAAACTCACCTCCTCCAAGAGGCCTTCCCAGACTGAGCTCCCCTTCTCCCTCTACTCCCTCTTCCACCCCCCTTCACCTCTCTGCAGCTTAACCCTCTTTCCCCCCCATTTCCCTCTGCTCCTCCCCCCTCCCTTCCCATCCCCTCAGCACTGTACTCATCCGCTTAACTGTATATATTTTCATTACCCTATTTATTTTGTTAATGAAATGTACATCACCTTGATTCTATTTAGTTGCCATTGTTTTTACGAGATGTTCTTCCCCTTGACTCTATTTATTGTTCTCGTCTGTCTGTCTCCCCCGATTAGACTGTAAGCCCGTCAAACGACAGGGACTGTCTCTATCTGTTGCCGACTTGTTCATTCCAAGTGCTTAGTACAGTAATCTGCACATAGTAAGCGCTCAATAAATACTATTGAATGAATGAATGAATAAATCAATGGTATGTATCGAGCACTTACTATCTGCAAGCACTGTCCTAGGCCCTTGGGAAGAAACAATACTGTTCCCTGCACACAAGGAGTGTACAGTCTAGAGGGGGAGTTGTACATTAAAATACATTTCTAACATGGAAATGGGAGAGAATAAGGATATGTACATAGGTGTTGTGGGGCTAGGGATAGGGTAATTATCAAGGGCTTAAGAGATAGAGAGCCAAGCAATAGCCAATGAAGAAGGGAGGGCAAATAAAAATGAGGTTCTAGTCAGGAAGAAAGCGGCAAGAAATATTATTTATTGTCCTTTCTACAAGTGGAGAATCTAAGATATTAACATGTGAAATGATTTAGCCAAGGTCATCTAGAGAAAATAGGGTCAGACTTTGTTCTTAGAGAAGCAGAGTGGCCTAATGGAAAGAGCCCAGGCCTGGGAGTCAGAGGACCGTGATGTGTATATATCTCTAATTCTATTTATTTATATTGATGCCTGTTTACTTGTGATGTCTGTCTCCCCCTTCTAGACTTTTAGCCTTGTGTGGGCAGGGATTGTCTCTCTTTATTGCTGAATTGTACTTTCCAAGTGCTTAGTAGAGTGCTCTGCACACAAGTGGTCAATAAATACAACTGAATGAATTCTTCAGACAGGACTTATCTTATGCAGGCCACCTTCCAAAGTCATCCCAGTTAAAGCTTTGTGTTTTAGAAAGGTGTCCTAAGCCAAGTACTTCAAGGCTAATGGATTGCCTTGCTGATTGAACCTTCAACCCCACAACACTACCTTACAGAGCTTATCGATGGTGAATTTGGAGACCATTTTATATTTCATAATTTTGTCTTGTCACAATGGGGACATTATTCTTTATTGAAAGTTTCAATCGTTTTTATGCTGACCTTTTATATCCAATGTTTGCTTTCATTTATCCCCCGCCTCTTCTCATTTTGCCAAAATTTACTCCACTTTAGTAAATTAGTTTTCCCCTGATAAAACAAAATGAGAAACTCCCTTTAGGACATCAGAGCATAGGCTGCTTGCAGCCAGCTGAGAGTGAGAGAAGATGAATATGGCTAGAGCCCTCACAGTTCAGAGCCTGATTTCAAAACTACCACAAATGGGGAGAGACAGACAATAATGGAAAAAAAAATCCAGAGAATTTCCTCGTGTTCACTGGACCCATGGCATAGAAAGACATAATAGAGAAACAGATTTATAAAACAAAATCTTTAGCCAGTGATGCAGACCCTTACTCACCCCAAAGTTGACAAGCTATGAAAGCATATGTCTTTATTTCCAGTCTCATTCTGACTTCAAATTAGAAAATCTATTCCAACCCAAGTTTCTAGAAAATACAGAAACAAAAATCCTACATAAATGACAATTATGAAGAATTATTTGATTAATTCAAACCAGGTACTAAACTATCGACCTGAAAGATATTTTATGATCGATGAATGCAGAAAGGATTGATTTCATTTTAGCATTTCACTCATATCCTCCAAAGGCTCATGAAGCATGACTGATCAATATAGCTGTTGGTGTGCGATTAAATCATGGGTTTCTTTGAGTTTTGAGACTTTTATAACCTAGGCAATATGTAGTGAACCACAAGGCATGATGCAAATAAATAACCAAAATTACCACCTCCACTAGCATTGATAGTTGGGTCTCCCTTATTGGCTAAAACTGTTGCAGCCTTTTAGAGAGACATCAACATTTTTTCACCCTTGAAGACTTAAGGTTTTCATCTATGAAGACTTCACAGACTTCTTCACCATTATTATTAAAAATCAAAATGAAAAAGACGTCTCTCAGCTCCCGATATTTAAAGAAATAGCACCCCCAACCCTCCCTTTGGCTCATAGTTAATCCAAGTCAGCAAAGCTTTGGCCCCTAGAAATAAGACCTATCTGCTTAAATTGCAAGTGGGGGTTTTTGAACTATATAATCCAAGTCTGAAAATATTGGGCAACTCTAAAAAATAGAATGGCTTCAATGAAATGTTATCAGAGGGAAAAGAAGCCTGGGCAATGAAAATATATCATTTTAATAAGGAATTAAAAAAGGGATTGGTGCATTTTTCATTCCTTACCACCAAAAGATAGTAAATTTAACTACATTTTGCACAGCTACCCGGTTCAATTGATTTTATTTATTGAGCACTTACTGTGTAAAGGGCTCGGTACTAAGTTCTTGGGAGTTCAGATACTATCCCTTTTCTTGCTGAGCTAATTGGTGGCCTGTCACGGTCATGAAAAACCTCAGCTAGCCTATGATTCTAAAATGTGGAATTTTTTTAAATTCAATTTTTTGAGTCTCAGGAAAGCACCAGTGCCTTTGACATCATTTCCTACCAGAAAGTATTCTTTGTTAGCACTTTCATCTAACAGACAAGATGGTGGCCTTGTCTATAGTGATGGGACAGTCAAGGGGAAGCCAGGGCTTGGGTAGGAAGATGAGGAGTTTTGTTTTGGACCTGTTAAGTTTGAGGTGTCAGCAGGACATCCAATTAAAGATATCCTGAAGGCAGAAGGAAATGCATCACTACAAAGGAGTGAAGTCAGGGCTTGAGAGGTAGATTTGGGAATCATCCATGTAGAGATGATAGTTGAAGTCATGGGAATGAATGACTTCAAGGGAGTGGATGTAGATGGAAAATAGAAGGGGACCCAGAACTGAGCTTTGAGGGACCGCTCCAATTGGAGGTTGGGAGAAAGAGGAATAGCCCATGAAATAGACTGAGAATGAGCCACCAGAGATAGCAGGAGAACCAGGAGAGGACTGTGTCAGTGAAATCAAGGTTATATAATGTTTCCTGGAAAAAGGAATGGATTGCAGGATCAAAAGCAGGAAGGATGTTGAGGAGTAGTAGGATGGAGTAGAAGCCATTGGATTTGGCACAAAGGAAGTAACCTTAGAGAGGGCAATTTCCAGGGAGGGATTGGGAAGGTAGCCAGATTGTTGGGGGTTGAGGAGAGGAAGTTGAAGTGGAGATATAAACAACTTGCTTGAGGAGTTTTGAAAGGAGGGAGATGGGGCGATAACTGGAGGGTACCTTAGGGTCTAGGAAGGGCATGGGCATGTTTGAAAATAGTGGGAAAGGTGCCATAGGAGTTTGAACGTTGAACATGGCCATTATGCTGGGAAGTAGGGAGGGTGCAAGTGTTTCAATATGGTGTGAACAGATGGGATGGGAGGCAAAAGTTGATGGGGCCAGTTTAAAGAGGAGGTGAGAGACCTCTTGAGATCCAGCAGGCAAGGTTGGGAGAGTATTGAAGGGGCAACAGGAGGGTAGGCCTGGAGATGTAGCTGCTAAGGAATGAACCAAGATCCCTGTAACCACATAATGTATAATCTATTGAGGAAGAGAGAATTAAAATAAGAAGAAAAGTACATGAAATGTGCCTCACAGCAGTCCATGATACAGTAAACCATTCCCTTTTCCTGGAAATCTAAACTAGGTGATTCTGGCCCAGTTACCTCCTGGTTCTCCTCAGATCCTCCTCAGCCTCTTTAGGTCATCTTCTGCCACAATCCCCTTCTCTTTTCAACTTCATTCACTCCTTTGGGGAGCTCATCCAATCCCACTGCTTTGATGACTTTTTCTATACAGAGGAATGCCAAATCTACCCCATTAAACCCTCTCTCTATAATCTGGCATTTTCTCTGTCTCCATGACATTTATACATGGATGTTCCACAGGCACTTCAAGCTCATCATGTCTAAAGCTGAACTCATTTTCCCTTTCAAATATTTTCCTGCACCTATCTTTCCTATCATGGTTGAAAAGACCACCATCCTGACATCTCTCAAAGCCATGCAGTTAGCATTATTCTTTACTCCTCCCTCTCCATCCCCACATTCAGTCTGTCACCAAATATTTGTGGTTTTTCCTCCACAGCAATTCCAGGATCTGCCTCTTCCTCTCCATCCAAAAGCCACCATGCTGCTCCAATCAATCAATTGTCTTTATTGAGTGCTTGCTGTGTGCAGAGCACTGCAATATGCATTTGGAAGGGAATAATATAACAGAGTTCTGTGAAGGAACTTGTCTACCAACTCTGTTATACTATACTCACTCAAGCACTTAGTATAATGCTCTGCACACAGTAAGTGCTCAATAAATACAATTGATTTATTGCTTCTGCTAGCCTTGTGTTCTTCTTTGCTGGGGACTCTGGAAGCTGTTAAACATTTTACCACCAATCTCATCAGCATATTCACTACCAAAATTCATCCAAAAAACAAGTGCTGGGCCTGTCCCAAGCCTTGAAACAAACTAAACTCTGTTCACTTGACCTCGCATTTAGCAATACCAAAAAGCATGTCACTTAAAAAAAAAAGGTATCCAAGAAAAAGCTTTTTTAAAAAAATTATTGATGATAATAAAAATTAAGGGAGGTGAAGAAATAAAAATCAGGCAAAAAATACAAAGTAGTGAAAAAAGAAATGGTCCTGAGTAACCTTATTCTTGTTGCAGCTTACAACAAATGCTGAGTTTTAGCCTGATAAAAGACTCTCACCTTCAAAAAAACTCCAGTTTTCTATTTGGCAGCTCCAAGCAAAACACATCAACATTTTCAGAGTACAAATGGGTATACCAAAACTTCCCCTAAGTGAATGAAGCACAATGCATGTCCTTTTTTCCCCGAAGGCTAGTAAACATGGTTTTCATTACCAGATAGAGATAATTATTTGGGAGAGAATGAGAGGAAGAACTGGAGTTCACTTATAATGTCTGGCTGTCATAGACCCCTACATTAGCCATATTTTTTTCCTAATTATCACAGCAAATGTGCTCCCATGTGCACAATTACACAACTCCAGTAACGTGGGCTTCTGCAGACTCACCATTAATAACCGAATGGTACCTAGTGAAAATTGATCTGTCAGTATTAATTTCTGATATTGCTTGATAAAACCCCTTCAGTTGTCTCTCTTGAAACAGCATAGTTTTCTGAGCTCATGCCAGAGTGAAAATATTTTTATAAACCAGGCCACATTTTCATTTTTGATTTATGCCAAAACTTTGCATGTCTGTTACCCTAACAAGATTTAGTTTATGGCCATGCAAAGATAGTCAGTGTGCAACGACCATAAGCACACTGGGGTAATGGCTATGTTGCTCAATAATGAATTAAAGAAAGCCTTAGCTGATAGAGAAAACGGATGCTATATTTGTTTTTCTGTGATCTAAACTTACTGCAAAATGTACTGCCAAAACTCTTGTGAAACTTAATAGATGTACAAGAATTATTTCATGTCATCCTTCAGTTTCACAAAACCGTAACCATCTCGGATAACATTGCCTTTTTCTTTCTAAAAATAGGGGGTTAAAGCAATTGAAGTATAATAATAACAATTATGGTATTTAAGTGCTTACTGTGTGCAAAACACTGTTCCAAATAGAAAGACACATCTACCAATAATAGTGCATTTCCATGTTGTAGCATCACCCAGTGAAATACATTTGTCACCTTTACTCAGCAAAATATAGTCCATAAGAACAGATGCCTTCAAAAATCTTTATGTAAACTGGGTTAGAAGGAAGGATTGGGTGAAAAATCTTCTGCAAACCACACTCTCATAGCTGTAAACCCATGGCAAAAGAGAATATAAGTCCTTAGATCATAGTCATCATGCATTTCATCTGATGTATATCATATTGTGTTGTGTTGAAGAATATGTTATGAAATACGATGTTCATTGTGTTGCCTCCATGATACCAATCTGTCAAAGGGGAGGGATGTGCTGATTGTTACCCTTAATAAAACCTGGCTACAAATAAAGTAGGCATTTTATAACTGCTCAGCTTTAATTTAATCTATTTGCAGAGCCAACAAGTTCCATTGTGACTAGATGGCAAATACAACCAGAGCTGTCTATATGTGTGTGTGTGTGTGTATATATATATATATACATATATATATACACAAGGCATATGCTTTTTGTTTCCATAGTGAATACACATTTGTAACCTTTCTGAGACTGAGACATAGTTTGATAACAAGTGAACAAGAACTTCAACACCGTCCATAATCTATGCCAGCTTCTCAATTTACTGTAACCATTCAACATCTTAGGTTTGCACTGCAACTTTTATACTTCAGTTCTAAGAAATGAATTTTTCTAGGCTGGGTGAGACGGAGAGGTGAGAAATGTGGAGCGGCTGGGGAGAGGGAGATGCTCGTTAGACTACTCTGAAGCTGCAAGCAGACCACCTCGTGAGTCCTGAGATTCAAGATTGATCAATGAACACAAAACAAAACCCTTAATTTAAAATTACATCTTCACACTTACCTTCAGCAGCCCTCTGGGGAAATCTTCACCTTCATTCACCCCATGAAGATTGGCGATGAATTCTTGACAGCTCATCTTCTTTCCAATGTTCTGGAATATGGCAGAAAGTAAATCACAATTACATTTTATGATGCTAATACAATTTCATAAAAAAATAGATCTAATTACATCACGAATGATTTGGCTTCAAACCACCACAAAATGAGCACATTATCAATGCCATCTATTTAAAAATAATGGGGAGAGGTTACACAAACTGAAAGTTATAACAGAAGAAAAATGAAACACTATTAAAAATATTAAATGCATAGTGCCCAATCAAATTAGAAAACTTGGGTTCATTTCACTTAATGAAACAATCGAGAAGTATGTTGTCATCCTTCTTAAAATGAAAAGTATACATTCGGAGGGCTTTCACTTTAACAAAATGAGACCTCATTGGAGAGGTCATTCTGAGAATGGGAAGTTAATGAAAATTCCAGATGTTATCCTGCTAATAGATTTCACCAACAGCTTTAGTTTGCAAACACAAAAGTTAAAGCCAGGGATGTAAATAATCAGAGGTCTTTGACAGAAATGGGACACAAAGAACCCTTTCTCAGCCATCCCCTCCTCTCTTAGCACTAATTTTTAAAAGCTCCAGGGAGTGGCCTCACAACAAGATCATAGTTGGGGAGAGACAATGTCACTGTGGGTTGAGGACCCATTCTTTGGATTAACCTAGGGCCTGCCTCTGGATTTACCTGAGTGTTTCATGGAACTGGCCCAAAACACTCACAATAAAAAAAAACAAAAAAAACGTGAAGGCAACTACCTGCAGGAAACATTGTTGTTGGTTGCCACAGCAAGGCCATAACACCACAGACATGTTACAATCTGAGAAACATGGTTGCAGATACAGGAAATGATCCTCTTTCAATATTGTCTTTAAACATCATAACTCAAAAAGGAGAACAATTTCTGAAGGTACGACAGAAAAGGAGATTTTATAATTCTATGGATCTGAAAGTTAAATGTCTTGAAAATGTGAGTTTAGGATTTTCCTGAAGCCTAAGAAATACTTTACAGTTTAGGGCAAACAGCATATTTCTTTCAAAGGTTATGATCAGTTTCCACGTTGGCCTTAAATTTGAAACAATGTACTGTCAGTCCCACTCCCCTATCATATCTAAGAGTCCTTCAGCCCTTATGTCACATCAATGAACAACAGAGTTTTAAAATATCAATTACCACCGATATAAAGGAAAATGGCATTTGTAAATTTCTAAGCCCATAATAAATGTAGGCACTTGCAATTGGATTTGCACTCTTGATAAACTCCTCCCTCTTCACTCATTTCAATAATTCAATCGAATTCATTGAGCTCTTACTGTGTGCAGGGCACTGTACTAAGCACCTGGAAAGTACAATTCGGCAAGAGATAGAGACAATCTCTACCCAACAACGGGTTCACAGTCTAGAAGTGGGGAGACAGACAACAAAACAAGTAGACAGGCACCAATAGCATCAATATAAATAAATAGAAAATTAAAGATATAATAAATAGAATTATAGATATTGAGCCCTCTGCCTCAAAGCCCTTATGCCCACATCCATAATTTTTTTTATGTTAGTGACTGTCTTCCCTTATAGACTTTACACTTGTTGGGGGAGGGAACATTACATTGTTATACTGTACTCTCCCAAGAGCTTAGTACAGTGCTTTGCACACAATAAGCACTCAATAAATATGATTGTTTGATTGCCAGGCACCATAATAAGCACTGAGGTAGATACAAGATAATCAGGTTGGATACAGTCCATGCCCCACATGGGGCTCCTAGTCATATTCCCCATGGTACATATGAGGTAACTGAGGCAGAGTGAATTGCCCAATGTCACACAGTAGGAAAGCAGTAGACGCAGGATGAGAAGCCAGGTCTTCTGACTCCCAGGCCGGTGCTCTATCCACTAGTCAATGCTCACTCTCAGTGAGAAGCAGTGAGAGATATTTTCTTTCTGGGAGTTGATATATTCACTGACATTAACTTTTCTGAAAAAGAGCATTAACAAAGGCAATAAATATCTTTCACAATTCTATAATATTATCTGGTTTGTCTTTGGGAGCTAAGCAACAACGGAGTGAAACCAACTCTAAATTCAAGCTCGTTCTGACTTATCTACACTTCATGCTTTGGGATCCAATTTTCTCTCATGTGGAGAAAGAGCTGCAACCCACACATCTGAGAATTTCCACATCTTGGAAAACATCAAATAGAATACTGGATTCTAGCGAATATACCCTAAAGATCATCAAATTCCCTGTCCCCTTACCTCTCACCCCTAATGACTTGACTATGTACTTTATTGAGAAAATGGAACCATAAGGCATGATCGCCCTAAAACCTTTCCTTCTTTCCAACCCCTCCTCCTGCTCCTTCTTCAACTCTCCCATCTTTCCCATCAGTATTTCAAGAGGAGATCTCCTGCCTTCTCTCAAAATCCACCCCCTCTACCTGTGCTCCCATCGCCATTCCTTCATACCTTATCGAAGGGCTTGTCCATCCTTTCTTCTCTCCCTGACTGCCATCTTCAACTCTTCACTCTTCAGTGGCTTCTTCCCAACTGTTTTCTAAACTGCTCATTTCTCCCCTATTCTAAAAAGACCCTCCTTTGACCTCGTAGCTCCCGCCAGTTATCACCCCATCTCCCTCCTACTATTCCTTTTCAAATTCTTTGAGTGAGTTGTCTACTTCTGCTACCTACACTTCCTTTCCTCCAATTCCCTCCTTGATCCCCTCCAATATGACCTCCACCCCCTTCACTTCACCAAAATGTCCCTCTCAAAGGTCTCAGGATCTGCTTCTTGGCAAATTCAACAACTCTATTCCATCCTATCCTCCTCAACTTTTCAGCCGTTTTCAACAATGTCAACCACCCCCTTCTGGAAATATTATCCAACCTTGGCTTCACTTATACTGTCCACTTCTGGTTCTACTCCTATCTCTCTGACTGCTCATTTCAGTCTCTTTCGCAGGCTTCTCCTCTGCCACCCACCCACTAACTCTGTGAGTTCCTCAAGGCTCAGTTCTGGATCCTCCTCTGTTCTCCATCTACACCAGCTCCCTGGAAGAACTCATTTACTCCTATGGAGTTAAATACCATCTCTATGAGGATGATTCCCAAATCTTTATTTCCAACCCTGATCCCTCTCCTTCTTTGCAATCTCATATTTCCTCCAGAATTCAGGAAATCTCTATTTGAATGTCCTGCCAGCACCTCAAAGTTAACATGTCCAAAAGAGAACCTCCATATATTCCCACCCTAACCCTGTCTTCCCATGACTTTCTCACCACTGTAGACAGCACTACCATCCTCCCAGCTCACAAGCCCATAATCCTGGAGTTATCCTAGACTCATCTCTAATTCAACCCATATATTCAATGTCACCCAATCCTGTCAGTTCAACCTTCACAACACTGTGAAAATCTGCCCTTTCCTCTCCATCCAAACTACCATATTAATTCAAGCATTTGTCCTGTCCGTCTTGATCACTGCAATCTTCTTACTGACCTCCCTAACTCCGGTATCTCTCCACTCCAGTTCATATTTCACTCTTCTGCCCACAACATTTTTCGACAAAATCATTCAGCCCATATTTCCCCCTTCCTCAAAAACCTCCAGTGGTTGCCCATCCACCTCCAAATGAAACTTCTTACCATCCATTTAAAGCACTCAATCACCTTGCCCCCTCCTACCTTACTTCGCTCCTCTCCCACTACTACCCAGCCAGCACACTTCTTTCCTCCAGTGTCAATTTACTCACTGACCCTCGATCTCTTCTAACCCATCGGCCCCTCACCCACATCCTGCCTCTGTCCTGGAACACCTATTTCTTCCCAACAGACAATCACTTCACAATCGCCCCACTTCAAAGCCTTATTAGTAGTAATACAATAATTATAATAATAATGATAGTTATGGTATTTGTTAAGCACTTATTATGTACCAAGAACTGTTTTAAGTGCTGGAGTAGAAGCAAGGTAATCAGGTTGGACACAGTCCCTGTCCCACATGGGGCTCACAGTCAATCTCCATGTTACAGATGAGGTCACTGAGGCCCAGAGAAGTGAAGTGATCTACCCCAAATCACACAGCGGATAATTGACGGAGCCAGGATTAGAACCCAAGGCCTCTGACTCCAAATCCCATGCTCTTGCCACTAGGCCATGCTGTTTCCCTCCTCCAAGAGGCCTGCCCCAACTAAGCCCTCATTTCCTCTTTTCCCAATCCTTTCTGCAATGCTCCTGCACTTGGATTTGCACCCTTTACTCACCGCCCCCTCAGCCCCATACAGCCCTTATGCATATCTCTGTACATTACAGATACAGATATGTGCAACATACAGATATGTGCATATGTGCATATATCAATGACATTTATTGAATGTTTACTGCATGCAGAGCACTGTACTAAGTGCTTGGGAGAGTACAATATAACAGAATTAGTAGACATGTTCCCTGCCCACAGTCAGCATTCTGCTTCCTATTTATCCACTCTCCTCCCCAAATACACTCCAGTGCATATGGTATAATTCTTTTGAGATAACCTAATCACTTTGCTCCTTTCATCTCTCCTGCCAAAACCTCTTGCTAACACCCTCCCTTGCCTCAAACTCCAATCTTTCCTTTCACTGAAAAAAAAAGGGATTGGTCAGCGAGCCGCTATTCTCTCAGGCCTACCTTCCTGTGTCGTCCCAATTATGAGCTAGTGGACGTGGAACCAGTGAGAGAAAGGAATAGCTGAGGTCATGAGAGGTCAACCCATTATCCAGTAAATTTAGAGGACTAAAAACCCACATGCTAAGCACTGAGAATACTGAGCTGTTATACATGGGATTGGTCCTCATTTCACTGCATTTTCCTGAAAGGTCTCTTGGAAGAGGATGCTGACCAGCCCTGAGTTTGTAGGGCATGAGCCAGAGAGACAGTCATCGTCAGAAGAGTCAAATGCATGTTGGAAAAGCTGACTGGTCGTAACCAAGGACTGTGGCCTGAATCCCCATTCCAAGATGGGTTTTCCCATATTATGTCCTTAATTACTACATTGTTTACAACTTATTACTGCTTTTCTACACATTCATCCTCCCCAACCTGGACTGTGAGAAGCAATTTAGCTTAGTGGCTACGGCATGGGTCTGGGAGTCAGAGGGACCTGGGTTCCAATCCTGCCTATGCCACATATCTGCTGGGTGACCCTTAGGCACGTCAATTAACTTCTCTGTGCCTTAGTTATCTCATCTGTAAAATGGGGATTAAGAGTGTGAGCTCCATGTGGATCAAGGACTGTGTCCAACCTGATTAACTTGTATCTACCCCAGTACTTAGACCAGTACTTGGTACATAGTAAGCGCTTAACAAGTACCATAATTGTTATGATTGTGTCCAAACCTATTCCCAGTGTTAAGAACATGACAAGTGCCTAATGTCACAATGTCTGAATGGGATAAATTCTGGCTCTATAAGCAAGGGTGAAGTGACCTAATATTACACTAGTCTAAGGGCTCCTTCATATGCAGGAGTGTGAATATGTGTGGGCCATAACAGCAGAGAGAAGAGGACAGACTGCAAGGTCCATAACAGCAGTGGGAAGAGGACAGACTGCAAGGTCTATTGCCAGTCTAAAAACTTAAGAGCAAAGATCATGTCAACTAACTGCATTGTGCTCTCCAAGGGCTTAGGATAGTGCTCTGCATGAGTAAACACTGAATAAATACTACTGACTGACTGATAGCAGCTGTGAAGGGGGTGATAGCAACTGCCACAAAGGTGAAATCAAAAGGCTATAAGAGAGGGAGAGCCTAAGGGAGCTTGGAGAAGCAGCAGCAGGAGGGCTGGTGACAGACCCAATCAAGGGACCCTGATTTTGCCAATTCCCCTCACCAATTCCCCATGACCTGGTCTCTTGACAAGTTCCGCTCTCTTTGGAAGTGCGGGGAGAGACAGTCAGACAGATGGCAATGTCCTAATGCAGAGACGGAGCTTCTGGGTAACTAGCATGATGTAGGGGAAAGAGCATGGGCCTGGGAGTCAGAGGACCTCAGTTCTAATCCTAGTTCTGCTACTTGCCGGCTATGTGCCCTTGCACAAGTCACTTAACTTCTCTGCTTCAGTTTCCTCATCTGCAAAATGAGCAGTCAATGCCTCCCTCTTAGAATATGTCCAACCCGTTTATTGTTGTATCTGTCTACTCCGGTGCTTAGAACAATGCTTGACACATAGTAAACACCTAACAAATACCACACTTATCATCATCTTTACTATGATTAACCAGCATTATTGTATTCAAGTCACAACTACCATTTGCCTGAACTCAGGAAAGAGATTCAGAAATTTTTCTATTGTTTTTGTCAGGCCATAGGAAACGAGAAGAATTTCTTTGACAAAGATTAGAGATGGGTTGCTGCTAGTCCTTCAAGTTGTCAAAATAATCAGTTAAGGACTCCCAACTCTAATCCTATGCAGTGAAAAGACTACAGATTCAAATTCTTTTATCGGTCTCTTACAGTACCACTCCCAAGAGGAGAAAAAAGAAATGCAGTAGTACGCATATTTACCACAGAATCTTTGCACAGGTCTCTGCATGTATTTATTATCTTCAGACCCAAGAATGAAGAGATAGGAAGGGCCTCTTCTTGACCAAAAGCACACTCCCCATCCATGAACACACTGACCACTCTCACAGTTAGTATTAACAGATTGGACACAAAGGGAAATGTTCCCTATCATATTTCCAACAGAGGGCTCTCTCTTCATTCTCCCTCTCGTCCCTCCTCTCTTTCTGTCTCTTCATCTTTCACGCTCCCTCTTCCTTTCTTTCTCCCTCCCTCCTTCCATCTCTGACTTTGCAGAGTGAGCCTGGGCAGCTCCAAGCAGTTTCACTCAGTTGGAAAAGCCTTGCTTTGCATGAAGTGGACACTGATAAATGCATTACTCGGCCACCCCAACCCTCCTCGATAATTCAACCACCTCCAAAATGTTACCCAAACTGGTGAAATGCAGTGTTACTGCCTGGGAAATCACTTCAGTTGATTGAAATTTCATGTGTTGGGGCACCTCCCTCCCACCCCCATGTGTCTAGGTTTTGCTGCCCTCAGCTCTCTCTCCAGAATGAGCTGACTTGGCTTGTGAGGTGGGCTCCTCGGACACTGCCAAGCTGGTGAGGACTATGGTTAAACCATGCCACCTCCTCATTTCTACTGAGCATGCTTTTTCATTTAGTCAAATGAGCTAAGGACCAGAATAAAGCCTAGAAAACCACCCTTAGGGAAAATAGAAGAATTGTTTTCATTCATTCCATTGTATTTATTGACTGCTTCCTAAGTGCAGAGCATTGTACTAAGTGCTTGGGAAAGTACAATACAGCAATAGAGGGAGACAATGCCTGTCCACAACTAGTTGTATTGGAATAGCTAACTTCTTAAGAGGACCAAACTATAGGCTGAGGAAAGAAAAGGGAAATGGTGTAAGGGAGAAAACATGGAAGATAAAAGACTTGATAAAGAACATTTTCTGCCCATCTTCTAAAGTACCCCACCTGTAGAACCAGGAAAAAGATCACCAACTATAACAGCAAACTGGTATTTATTGAGGGCTTATTATGTGCAGAGCACTGTATTAAGTGCTCAGAGAGTACAATACAACAGAATTAGCAGGCACATTCCCAGCCCATAATGAGCTACCGCCTAGAGGGGGAGACAGACATTAATTTGCTTCTCCATGGCAAGAAGGCACAGAGCTAGCCTCAGCCAATGAAATCCATAGAGACTTCTTGGTTTCAGTCTCTCTCTCTCTCTCTCTCTCTCAAACACACACACACACACACACACACACACACACACACACTCCTCCAGCTCCCACCAACAAACCTTTTTTCAGAACTGCTATTAAGATAAAATTGGCACAAATAAACTCTAACCATTTTCCTCTTGCCGATTTCTGGTAGACAGAACTGCTAGTGAGCCATGTAACTTCCAAAGGCACAGGAGAGTGAGAAAAGAATCAATCCTATTTACTGAATGATTACTATGTGCAGAACATTGTACTAAGCACTTGGAAACCACAGGGTATGGATTATCCACAAGCTAGTAATTAGACAATAATTCACCAACAGTGTTTCCCAAGTGATTTTACGTATGAAGGTGCCCAATTTATTTTTGATTATCAAGAGGTAGGTCTGGATGGACAGAATCTCCCTTTTATAATTACTGAGAGGTGTAGAAGAACAAAAATTTGTTTTCAAAGGTGATTGAGCATTTTACATATAGTTTTTTACATTAGAAGTTGGTGCACGTTATACAAATTGAAATCATAACTTTTTTTTACTCAAAACTCTCCCTCTAACACACAATTGCATTTCTGAATTCCATTTTTGGCCTTAACTTTCTAAACTTCACAGTTTAGAAATCTAGTGCAAAGTCTCAAAAGCCCCTCCCTGTAACACGTTCTATAATGCAAACCCACTAGGGGCACACCAAGCAAAAAACAATAAGGTGCTGCCTTCCTTTTGCCAAGCAAGGATTAAGGGACAAAAAATAATTTTTAAAAAAAGCCCAAAACAAAAAAAACCCTTGGTGTTAAATATTACAGGCAAATTTCTAAGATTATATTTTATGCTTCCTGCTTGGCAATCATTTTATCAGGTGACAATGTGACATGTTTTTCCCTCTATAGTACTGATGCAAAAAATGATTACAAAGAATAACTTAAAATCTGCATCTCATTTACCTTTCTTACCAAAATGACCCCCATTTTGCTTACCATTGCACCTTTGTTACTTAGCCGCGTTCTTTCAACACATCACTGATTTCTTCTGGCTGTCTAATCAACCTGTATATATTGCACTCTCTGACATGTAATTGTGGTATTTGTGAAGCACTTGCTATGTGCCAGTAAATTAAAGATAATCAGGTCAGACACAGTCCCTTTCCCACATGCGACTCAGTCTAGAGGAAAGAGAGATTAGGTATTCAATCTCCATTTTTACAGTTGAGGAAGCTGAAGCACAGAGAAGTTAAGTGACCTGGCCAAGGTCACTCAGCAGACCGGTGGCGAGTGGAATAGAACCCAGGTCCTCAGCCTCCCAGGTCCACATTCTTCACACTAAACCATGCTGCTCCTCATGGACTATCAAACAGGCATTCAGAGCTCTGCAGCTGCTATCTCTGTGACCCGTGGAGCCCTCTCACAGGGTTTGCAATAGTCAGTTAAAGACTATTCCTCATTTCTTTACATGGTGCCCCTTCTCAAGTACCCAAGTTTTAGATTGTGAGTTACATTATTTGCCCTGATGAATCATAAACCCATCCCAAGTTTCTGCCAGATTTTCTGGAAAGGATTATTGCAAACTAAATGCTCTGTAAATGCTCTGTACAGATTATCCTCAAGAAACCCCAGGGCATGCTATTTCCAGCACTTTACTGGTAAAAAGTAACCTGAAAAGCACCTAGCTAACTGGGCAATGCAAAAATTCAAATATGCTTTTCCCAACTCTGAGGACTTTTTTCAAATTCCAACTCAGTCAACGATCTATATCTTGTTTCAGAGATGGTATAAAAGTGATACTCATAAGGGCTGGAGACAAAGATGAGAAGCACAAGCGGGAAAAGGCAGAGTTTAATGCAGGTATCTCTCAAGGGCCCAACATCCACTGCCAAACACCTGAGTCCCATACCTCAAGCCAGAGGATAAGAAGGCAGTGATAGCACAAATAATAGTAATGATGGAGGTGAGATTTGTTATGTGACTATTGCGCACCAAACACTGCACTAAGCACTGGGGCTGATACTAGTTAATCAGGTTGGACAATCCTTGCCCACATGGGGCTTGCAATATAAGTCTGAAGGACAACAGGGATGGAACCCCCAATTTGCCGATGAAGAAACTGAGGCAGAGAGGAGTTAAGTGACCTGCCTAAAGTCACACAACAGACAAGTGGCAGAGCCGCGATTAGAACTCCAGTCGCCCGACCACCAGGCCTCTGCTCTTTCAACTAGGTCAGCACCTGAGCCCTCACAGATAGCCAGAAATTTGGTTGGGAATTTGTAGCAAAGGGATAACTAGATAACAAATTTGGCTTTTGTTTTGTTGTCTGCCTCCCCCTTCTAGACTGTAAGCCCGTTGTTGGGTAGGGATCCTCTCTCTCTCTCTCTGTTGCCAATTTGTACTTTCCAAGCACTTAGTATAGTTCTCTGCACACGGTAAGGCTTAATAAATACGATTGAATTGAATGAATGTTTGGTCCTTTCAAAAAATATAACACTGATGAATCTTTATGATATCTTTTCCCCTACCTTTACCTCATCTAAGTGTCCTGTCTTGGCTATCCAAGGTTCTAACTTACCTCAGCACCCCAGGTCTACAGACTTTCTCACCAGTACCACTGACCTACACCCCCACAACTTCAATTAGGGCCAAAGGTCAAGCCTTCAATATTGGAACAACTCTATGTCTTCAAGGGGACATGAAATTGCTCAAGTTCAAATACTGAAAGGACACAAGGCTAAGAGAGGAGCCCAGTTTCTCCAGTTAACAAATGGCACTTCCCATTCTGAGATGCAAATGATGTCTTGCCATGATGCACATCCAATTTTCCCTATTAGGTACTCATGCCTGTACCACTGCTACTGTTGACAATCACAGAGAGGGATCTTCATAAACAAGATTTTTACATGGCAGGCAAATGACAGTGCTCTTTCAGATCTTTCTCTTGGAGGGTATATTTTAAGAAAAGCCTGTGCCAGCATTTTGCAGTCAGTCATGCTACTGAAATGCTATCAATGATACCTTAGTGAGGAATAAAACAAAAATGGTTTAGTAGAAGTTTGCGGTTCAAGGGAATGAATGCAATACATCATGAGGATGACAGGAAGAGGAAGAGGGAGGGATGTGCTTTGTGAGGGGAGAAGGAGAGCAGTCCTCATGACTGGAAACAATTTTCTCCTCTCTATCTGGAGGGAGGCTTAAACTCATTAGAATCATGCTAGTCAGTCTGGACAGTTGACTAACGGGAAATCAGGCATTCATGATAGATGCAAAGTTATATTGATAATTAAAGACAAAAACTTACCACCTATAAGGAAAAGTCATAAAAATCAAAACAGATGATCCAGAGAAGGAAGGACAGGAGAAATACATTTCAACAGTTAGTGATTACATTGTGGTTCAAGCATTCTAATCACTCAAGCAATATGCACAGTCAAGTTAATGCTACATAACTAACGGACCTACCTATCAGGAATATTTACCTTAAGGAACAAGACAAAAATGTGGGGTCAAAAAACAAAAATGGTGAGGATTCAGCTCAATCTGAGGGGGTGGAGGGTGATGCTTAGGGGGCTAGAGGATTTGTGCTTCTTCTCCTTAAAAATCAGGATTATGGGAAGGATCAAATAATTATACCCATCGCTATATCCCCATCCTTTTTTGGCCTGCTTCCCTAAGCCACCCAACATCCTCTTCCAGAGCCATTAAAAAAGCACAAAATTAACTGATTTGTTTTTCCTTGATCCTGCCAACACCCTGATGCAGAATAACCAAAATAAGAAAGTAGAAGAAAGACAGACTCTGGATAATCTACCAATGAGATTAAGAGTCTCTGAATCATCGGGTCTTGAATATGTTCGTTCACAATTTCTGTACTTTAAATTTCAATTATGAACTAAAATATCTGCACCAAACATTTTTCACTTTTTAAATTTATGACCTTGGTTTAAAAAAAATGATTTTAGAAAATTTGATCTCTAACTTCGTCTTCAGAGGAGCATATTCATTGACTCATTTTGAGATTCTTTAGTGTATAACTAGTTGTGGAAAGACTGGAGAGTTGAAGAGACAAGAGGAATACAATTCCAAGACCCTTGGACTCCAGCTAAAGCAACAGAACATAAAAGTGATTTATACTCAGGGATCGCAGAGTAAATCACAACTCTCTCCATCCCAGGAACTAAAACAAATGCTGTGCATTCTCTGCCATCTAGTGGGTAAAGGTAGAAATGAGTTCTCAGATATTTTAAAGATCCACCATTTTGATTGTGTCATGAAAGCAATTCATGAATCTTGTCCGGATACTGTTAGTGTGTCATAATTAGCTACATATTTTGTTTTTATGGAAAAGCACAAAGCCTCTCCTTTAAAAAAGAGGAGGGCTCAAGGAGTGATTATAGAAAGAGGATTACAGACAGTGAACAATGTTTCCACTGATTGCACCTATACAGGTCCTGCCTCACTCAGCTAGCAACAGAAACATTTGTAATATGAAGTTTATCAACAGAATATGCAGTTCTTACGCTCTCTACTTACATGGCCATGTAGATCAGTGTTGAGGAGCATCATTGCACAGGTAAGGCAGTGGACTCCATCTGAGGTAAACACAAATATAAAAACACCTACTCAGAATTACCCTGAATTTTCCCAAATTGAATGGGGCAGGGGGCAAAGGAATCTAGGAATCTGAGAAAGATTTAGCTTTCTAGGACATAAATCCACGTAAAGATCATTTTTTCCAATAGGCAGTGTTTCTTTAGCTTTTCCTCTCCTGAGACATACTCAACATCATACATGCTACGCTGGCACATGGTGTACTACAATGATGTGACACATGGCCGCTATTTTGCAGGAATCAGTTCGAGTTGGCTAGACTCAACCCAAAACAATGTCGCTTTTCCAATTGACCCTGAATCTCCAATATTTGCAGAGCCATTTTGTTCCCCTAGCAAATATGTGTTAACTCATGAAACTCAATGCTGAAAGCAAATATTCGGGATATAAAAGCATCTGGTATCACATTGGTACTGGCCAGACTAACTGTTGAAAGCTACACAAATGGCCACCCTATTTTACATGGGAAAAAAAAAAAAACCAGCACTAGATTCTCTCCTCTTTGTCTTGATTCTGGTATTCTGGTTAAACTCAAACTGAAAACAATCTCTCTTGTCCAGAAGAGTGAACACCTCCTCCAGATTGTATATCAGAATCTGGGATACTATGGACACTGCAAAGGTGAATCCTCATAAAATTTGACCAACTCTCAGAGGTATAAACTTCATATTTTATCTAAAATTAAATTTGGAGTCCAAATGTGAAAACTGAAGCTAAAGCCTAGTAGAAAGGACAAAGAACTGGGAAACAGAAGCAAATCATCTTCACTTCTCTGGGTTTCAGTTTCTTCATTGGTAAAATGGGGATTAAATACCAGTTCTCCATTCCCCTTAGACTGTGCAACCTTTGTGCAACTGGGACTGTATCCAATCTGATTATCTTGTACCTACCCCAGGTCTTAGTAAAGTGCTGAGCACAGAATAAACAGTTAACTAATGCCACAATTATCACTATTTGGAGACCAGGGTTTAAGACCTAATACATCACTGGCTAATAATAATAATAATGTTGGTATTTGTTAAGCGCTTACTATGTGCCGAGCACTGTTCTAAGTGCTGGGGTAGACACAGGGGAATCAGGATGTCCCATGTAGGGCTCACAGTTTTAATCTCCATTTTACAGATGAGGTAACTGAGGCACAGAGAAGTTAAGTGACTTGCCCAAAGTCACACAGCTGAGAAGTGGCAGAGCTGGGATTTGAACTCATGACCTCTGACTCCAAAGCCCGTGCTCTTTCCACTGAGCCACGCTGCTTCTCTGCACGTATGTACTCAACTGTATGGACCAACTGTATGGACTCAGTTTCCACACATACAGTGAGGACAAAATAGACTATAAGTCTCAAGAGGAATAGAGATTGTGTCGGATACCATGTATTGGTAGCTACATTAGCACTTATCCCATATTAAGAATGTAATAAATAACATAATTATAAGGGTAGGGTATTTACTTTTAGAATAAACTAGAAATAGTCCATAATCTCTTCCTTCCCACAAACATCTGTTTCCCAACTCACATTTATCACTTTCTATCCATCATTAATTACAAATGAAGTGCCAACTGCTTTCAGTTGTCTGTATTGGAAAATGCTTGGGCCAGGCAATAAAAGCAGCTACCAAATGAGCAACAGGTAAGGGGGTGGTGAGTGGGGGCATACCTAAGATTAACCAGCCAATTGGGAGGACACATTTCATGTCTGTGCATCTCACACTCTGAGATAGGGGAATGAATGGGATGAATCCTGGCCCACAAGTCCTAGGAGAGAGCCACAAGTGTCCACTGTAATGTCACCACACTGCGTAGCACGTCTAGCAACTCTATTGAATTGCACTTCCCCAAGTGCTTGGTACATTATTCTGTACACAGTAAGCACTCAATGTATCAGGGAAGGAGAATACCCGAGTGGAAAGAGCATAGGTCTAGATCATATTCCAGATCTGAAACTTGCCTGCTGTGTGGCCTTGGGTAAGTCACTTAACTTCTATGTTCCTCAGTTTCTTCATCTGTAAAGTCCTTCTCCCTCCAATTTAGACTGTGAGCCCCTTGTGGAACAGGGAGGTATCTAACCCAGGTCTTAGTACAGTGCTTCATATATAGTAAGCACTTAGCAAATGCCTGTTTACTTGTTTTGATGTCTCTCTCTCCCTTCTAGATTGTAAACCCGGTGTAGGCAGGGATTATCTCTCTTTGTTGCTGAACTGTACTTTCCAAGCGCATAGTACAATGCTCTGCACACAGTAAGGGCTCAATAAATACGAGTGAATGAACATATACCATGATTATCGACAATAATAATAATACCATTGATTGGGCTGGTTACACTTAAGGAAGAGGATAACAGCTTTTTTTTTTTTAGTTAAAGTTTGAATCCACTCCACTGAAACACCAGAAGAGATTTCTCATTTACACTTATGTCCACATTTATCTTTAAAACACTTAAAAGTAAAACATTATTAGGCTCTATTGCCAAGTTTTAAAGAAAGACAAGAAAAAAATTGAGCAAGATTTCACATCTTGAATAAAAGCAATGGACACGGAACTGCAATGCTGCAAAAATCAGCATGTATAGGTAAATGGAGATTTACTTCTAATTTTCTAAACAAATGTGGGATGGGTTCATACGTAAAGTCTCAAAACTGGAAATATAGTATGAATAATGAGCAGAAAAAATGAACCACAATACTTCATTATCACAGAGCGGAGGAAAGTAATTCAGAAATTTGTCTTCCAGAAGCAGATATAAATTTACCTTGAGAAGAAATGGTGTTTGGGTTACACTGAAAGTATCTGTTGGAGAAGTGGATTAAAACTCTCTCGCGTTCCTGAGTTTCTCCCATAAGTGAAAATGCTTTAAAAAAACACCTATAAAGTTTTTAGAAAAATGAAATGTCAAATACTGTATATCTCTAGAAGTTGTAAATGGTAAATATAAAACTAATAATACATTTCATATAAGGAAAAAGGACCTAATGTCCAACACACAGATTCCATCTTTTCAAGGGAAAACCAGTTGACTAAAAGTTTATGCCCTATAGTTACTTAGGAATTATCCTAAGAAAGAAGGAACAAGAAGTTGACAGTCACTCTATGCGGTCCATAACGGAAAAATGAGGAAACACTTTCAATACAAACCACTTGTGGAGAATCCATTAGATGTAGAGCTGAATACAGTTTGGGGTCAGGATTTGTCGGAAATGGGGGGAAATCTTAGGTATTCCTTTTAACAGTCAAAGGGTATCTTTTCTGTGAAAACATTCTTATTCATTTGGGGGTTTCATAAAATCTATAACTAGTCCCTTTGAGAGTAACATCCGTGCAGAATGACATGCTCATTTTACTGCACATCATCTACTTGTTAATTTCATTTTTTTAACTTTTATTCCATTTAAGAGTTAAACTCAGAAGTGACAGACTGAGGTGTTTATTTTGCTCCTGTGTACCTATGATTAGAAAAATCACTATTACCTGCAGTTGGCTATGCACAATTTCACCAGCTATCCTGTCCCAACCACAGAGTGTCCTCAAGCTTCTCCATCCAATTCTACCCAATTATCTAGCTTAAACCAAATACCCTAGATTAATCCATTTAGCAAATACAGAAACCACTTTTAGTAGCCAGAGTTAGTATCAGTATCTCCACACAAAGGTTTAAAAGGTTTTACTCAATCCTGATTATTTCAATGCTTAGTAGTGTCCTGCACACTCCATAAATACAAACATGATATCAAGATTCTCTCTTTGATAAAACCAAAAGTTACAAAGCAACAAAGTGAAATAAAGCTGTAAAAATGTTAGAACCTATTTACTCTATTCCTAGCTTCTATGCATTCATCTCCAGGGGTGTTTTTCTAGGACTAAGATGTGAAATAAAAGGAAATATTTAAATGTAACACATACCTGAGAGACTGATCCAGCGTCATTCCTGTAAAATCAAAAAACTTAAGATATTCTTCAGCCACTAGTTTGCTGAACTCATTGCTATAAAAAAAAAGGAAGAAGACAGATTTGGTTATTCAAATAAAAACTCAAGGTAATTACATTTTTTAACCGAGACACTCAAGTGGGAGGTAGTCTAAAGCAGCGAGATCCCACGTACTTCTTGCCCAAGTGTTTTGCCACGTCAGAACGCCGGAACCGGTCCAATTCATAGAGGCGCTTGGCCAGTCTTCTGGCGGCTTCCAAGTTACTGCTGGTACCATTGCTGATGTTTTCAGTGCTCTCCTTCTCCAGGAATTCAGTACTACCCATCTCAACATTGGTCTCCAAAAGATGGCTTTTTACCCCAGCATTGCTGTTAGTGGAAAGACAGGATTTTAAAAAAAAAATAATTACCTTGTAAAATTTATCTCTCACTGGCAAAAATGAAATTGGTGGTTTCTGTAATTCTGTACATTCAACTTAGAGGCACATATCATTTTCCAAAGAAGGTTGGTATTGCATTTATATTCAGTTCTATAACACTAGGATTGCATTCTTGCAAAATCCCATGTTAAAAAATACTCACTCAAATGTTCTGTTTTGACATCTAACACAATCAAACACAAAGAAGCAGATTCTTTTGATATTAAACTACATTGTAATCAAAGAAGCAGGATTTTTGATACAACACTATACTGAATCCAAATATGTTTCCTTTTTGGATGAATATTCCCTATTCCCTAAAAGAACTTGTTGTAGTTACCTAAACATTTATTTTCAAATCAACCAATGTTACCTTTTGAGTGCTTACTGTATTCAGAGAACTGTACAAAGCACTTGAGAGTACAAGAGAGTTGGTTGACATGATCCCTGACCTCAAGGAGCTTACAATCTAGTGGGGAGATAGGCATTAAAATAAATTACTGGCAGGGGAAAGAGGAGAATATAAGAATATGCACATAAGCGCTATGGAGCTGAGCAGGAATAGTAGACAATTACTGAAGGGATATGGACCCAAGAGCATAAACACCACAGAAGGGAGGGTGAATAGGGTGAGAAAAAGAGAGGCTAGTCAGGGAAGGCTTCTTGGAGGAGACATGATTTTAGTAGGGCTTTGACAAGAGGGAGAGTGTTGGTCCATCAGATGGGGGAGGGAGTTATGGGCAAATATGAAATCCCAAAACAGGCTTTGCAATGCTGTTTAGTGGTCAAAAAAGTCTCAACATTTTCTGAATATGTCATTTACACTGGGAAGGATTACCACTACCTATTTAATAATAATAATGTTGGTATTTGTTAAGTGCTTACTATGTGCCAAGCACTGTTCTAAGTGCTGGTGTAGATACAAAGTAATCAGGTTGTCCCACTTGAGGCTCACAGTCTTAATCCCCATTTTACAGATGAGGTAACTGAGGCACCTAGAAGTTAAGTGACTTGCCCAAAGTCACACAGCTGAAGGGTGGCGGAGCCAGGATTAGAACCCATGCTCCTCATTACTATGCTAGAATCTCGGTTGAACATAAAGTGCCTAAAGATATGTTATTGAGCTGGGTCATAGTTAGTATTTGGGGTATGAGTGGTGAGTTTTCAAACTCTAATTGAGTCTGGCAAGAGAACTGAGGGGAAGAAAATACTAAGCAGTTGCCTACATTTCCCAGAGTCCATTGAGGCCACTCAGGAGGAGTTTCTCTTCCACACAACACTAGGGCAAAGCAAAGTTTTTAGAAGTGATAACTCAGAAGCCGAAGCTTCATGGCTCAGTGGAAAGAGCACGGGCTTTGGAGTCAGAGGCCATGGGTTCGAATCCCAGCTCGGCCACTTGTCAGCTGTGTGACTTTGGGCAAGTCACTTAACTTCTCGGTGCCTCAGTTACCTCATCTGTAAAATGGGGATTAAGACTGTGAGCCCCACGTGGGACAACCTGATTCCCCTGTGTCTACCCCAGTGCTTAGAACAGTGCTCGGCACATAGTAAGTGCTTAACAAATACCAACATTATTATTATTATTATTTCTGCTGCCTGCTCTTAACTCTGATTGGTATTCTCTGACAATCCCAGTAGACTGTAAGATTCTTGAAGGCAGAGATCTTGTCAACCAAATCTGTTGTATTGTACCATCCTAGCACTTAGTACAGTGCTTTGCATACAGTACGCACTCAAAAAACACCAACTGACTGACTGATTGATAAACTAATGGTCCTGCCGACGTTGGACCATGTGGCAAGGTTTTTCCTTTTTGTATGCTTAACCAATTCCTACACTCAGATAGGCTAGAGACATAACAACTGAAAGAAGCAGCATGGCTTAATGGAAAGAGCCCAGGCTGGGGAGTCAGAGATCACGGGTTCTAATCCCAACTCAGCCATTTATCAACTGTGTGACTTTGGGCAAGTCACTTAACTTCTCTGTGCCTCAGTTATCTCATCTGTAAAATGGGGAATAAGACTGTGAGCCCCACGTGGGACAACCTGATTACCTTGTTTCTACCTCAGTGCTTAGAACAGTGCTTGGCACATAGTAAGCGGTTAACAAATACCATTATTATTATTATTTGGCAACTGTGACTCCACCCTTATCTCAAACAAAGCCTTAGGAGATCCTGTGCTCTGGAAGTGTGGCCCCCAGCAAATGGTAGAAGGCCACTTTACTGATAGGTTAAGTTTTAATTCTCAGACTGGTGAATCCCCATTTGCTCCTATGTTTGCATTCTTTCCAATTGTCATATTCTTTATACACTGACTTTGGACATGTCTCTTTCAGCCATGCTTAACAAGGCTTTTGCACAGCATACAAACTGGATCTTGGTCCAATTGCTCTAACCCCTTTTTCCTTTACTGTGCACTGGGTGCAAAAAGTTTATTTGTTTAGTCCTTAACCATGGATATTAGCAAGAGCCAACCCCAGTCTCACAAGAAATATGAGCCTGATAATAACAATAATATAACAATAGTGGTATTTATTAAATGCTTACTATGTGAAGGAGCATGGAGAAGCAGCATGGCCTAGTGGATAGAGCATGGGCCTGGGAGTCAGGAGGACCTGGGTTCTAATCCTGACTCTATGTGATGTTAGGCAAGTCATTTTACATCTCTGTGCCTCAGTTACCTCATTTGTAAATTGGGCATTAAGACTATGAGCCCATGTGGGACAGGGACTGTGTCCAACCCAATTTGCTTGTATCCATCCCAGTGCTTAGTACAGTGCCGGGCACATAGCATGAGCTTAACAAATACCACAGATTATGTGCAAATACCACAGTTTATGTGTCAAACAACCAACAATATTTATTGAGCACTTACTGCATGCAAAGCCCCATATTAAGAGCTGGGGTATTAGAACAGTGCTTTGCACACAGTAAGCGCTTAATAAGTATGATTGAATGAATGAATATGATAGAATGAATACCAGATAATCGTGGGACTAACAGTCTAATGAAGAAGAATAGGTATTCAATCTACATTTTATAGATAAGGAAACTGAGGCACAGAGAAGTTAAGTGACTAGTCCAAGATCACCCAGTGCTCATGTTCAATTATCATTGTTGGCCTACCAACAAACACAACAATTACCGCCCACAATTCTCTGGTTCTTTACATTTTTTTTAAATGGTATTTGTTAAGCACTCACTATGTGCCCCATACTTTTCTAAGCGCTGGGGCAGATACAAGGAAATCAGGTTGGCCATAGTTCCTGTCCCACAGTCTTAATCCCCATTTGAAAGATGAGGTAACAGGCATAGAGAAGTTAAGTGACTTGCCCAAGGTCACACAGCAGATAAGCGGTGGAGCCAGAAGTAAAACCCAGATCCTTCTGACTCTCAGGCTCATGCTCTATCCACTAGACCACACTGCTTCTCTACTAGTCCACGCAACTTATACCTTCATCACATACTTTTTCCACAGAAATTTACTTGACAAAATATGCTGTCATAAAAAGATGAACTACGAAAGTAGAACTTCTTTAGAATAATAAATTCATGAAACAGACCATTAAAATAAGCATGAATGGTTACAAAGCATTGACTGTTCAAATGTAGCTGCAGATTGAGCTAGTAAGCTATTTGCTGAAACATAAAAACATTTGAAGTAAAGTATGGGTAGGTAAAAGTGACTTGAAAATAGCATATATGCTCACCTGAGAACAGAGGAAATAAATGCATCAGAATTAAATTATTAATATACTGATGGAAACATGATGTCCCAGGATTAAGTCCCCTTTGGATGTCCCAGAATTAAGTCCTCTTTGCCCAGTAGATGCCACCACATTTGTATGTACATAATATATTAAAATAGAAGATACTTTGATAAAAAGGATTCTCCTTTTACCTAGACAACCTCTGATAATCCCCAACAAATGTAGCATGAGGTATATATAATCTCTTATAATTTGTTCTGTGTGTAGTCAATTCATTATATCTGTGAATATTTCTATGCTCTTTGCTCTAATTTATTTCAAGTACAATCTACTATATCTAAAAGGCAAAGTATATTTACCTTTAGATAGTAAATACTCTCTCCCATTTTTACTCTTCAAAGTCTGAACATCATTATCCCACCTACTCCCTTACCCAACTACTTTACCCAACTCTTTGACATCCTCCAGATGAAGCTCCTTGGTATATTAGGTTCAATCATTCTTCTCTACAATTATTTGAAGAAAAGCTTCATTGCTGAGTAAAAATTTGTCTCCAATCCTTCCTGGCCTGCAACTGCCCCTTTATCCAAGATTCTTGATTTTATTCAGTACAGTCCCCTGACCAACATGGTAGAGGTGTCCATTTTTCACTTCTATGACTGAGCAAACTCACCAGCAATAACACAAATTCCAACACTCAGCCATGCCCCAGATAAACACGCTTATCTTGCCGTACCCCAGCAAGGCGCTTACTGAACTATTGTTCAGTGACTTCTGGGATTTTCACCCCCTATGAGGTCACATTACTATGACCTCACTTTTTCAACAAATTGTTTATTGTTGGACGTTTGGTCATGTTTTCACTGCCACAATGCAAACACAAATTAGAATACAAGGAGTGCTATATATTTAGCACTACCATCACACAACAGCAGCTCACTCTGTGGCGTTTTCAATAAAGCATATTGAATGAACCCTCCCAGCAGGGATCTGGCTCCTCAGTTCTTTCTCTGACAAATTCAGCAGTGTTTGTCTCTCAAGCTGAATGCTCTTCATTTTTCAAGTAAGATTTTCCCCCTTTTTCTTGTGCCTTCCTTCCACACTCACTATTTTTTGTGTAATATAATGCATAGGTCCCCTTAATCACTAAAACTTCAGGAAAATATAAATATTTTCCCCACCCCGTGGCAGAGGGAAAAAATATTTAGGCACAGCATTTCAGCATAAATTAATGTGCAAAGAAATGAAGGTGGGGTCATTCAAATGGGCTTTGGATCTTCACAGTACACTTCTCACTGAAACACCTTACCTGAAGTGTACCTAAATATATATGGTGATGATATCTGTTGCCTGACTCCCTTAGCAGCCTTATTCCATATTATTTTCTGCGATGTGACCCCTTTTTTTGTTCCTTTCCCCTGTGTTCCTTTCCTAATACCTTCTAAATTTAAGAATAAAATAATTTCATTCATTTACATGCTTCCACTGTTGTGACTGGACTTCTCTCTCCTCCAAACCTTTCCCCCACTGTTATATAAAATTCATTTTCTGTAACATCCTGGGTCAGAATCTTAAATCACTTCTTTTTTGGTTCCTTTCACCATCTTACTGACTTCCTGTAAGCTCATTATCCCGGCTGGATTATTGTGTCAGCCTTCTCTCTGATCTTCCTTCCTCCTGTCTCTACCCGCTCCAGTCTATTCTTCATTCCGCTGCCCGCCTCATCTTCTTGTAGAAATGCTCTGGGCATGTCACTCCCCTTCTTAAAAACCTCCAGTGGTTGCCTATCAACCTCCACACGAAACAAAAACTTCTCACTCTAGGCTTCAAGGCTCTCCATCACCTTGCCCCCCCCACCTCTCCTCCCTTCTCTCTTTCTACTGTCCACCCTGCACGCTCCGCTCCTCTGCCGCCCACCTCCTCACCGTCTCCCGTTCTCGCCTATCCCACCGTCGACCCCTGGGCCACGTCCTCCCGCTGTCCTGGAATGTCCTCCTCCTCACCTCTGCCAAAATAATGCTCTTCCCCTCTTCAAAGCCCTATTGAGAGCCCACCTCCTCCAAGAGGCCTTCCCAGACTGAGCTTCCCCTTTTCCCTCTGCTGCCCCTCTACCCTCCCTTCACCTCCCCTCAGCTAAGCCCTCTTTTCCCCCCTTTCCCTCTGCTCCTCCCCCTCTCCCCCTCCCCTCAGCACTGTGCTCGTCCGCTCAATTGCATATATTTTTTATTACCCTATTTATTTTGTTAATTAGATGTACATCACCTTGATACTATTTATTGCTATTGTTTTAATGAGATGTACATACCCTTGATTCTATTTATTGCTATTGTTTTTGTCTGTCTGTCTCCCCCGATTAGACTGTAAGCCCATCATTGGGCAGGGACTGTCTCTGTTGCCGATTTGTACATTCCAAGTGCTTAGGACAGAGCTCTGCACATAGTAAGCGCTCAATAAATACTACTGAATGAATATGGTGAGTGACTGAGGAGCGCCTCCCTCAGGATGCATTGATGGGGGTGTGGCCTCAGGGCCTTTGGAAGTTAACTTCACTTGACTTGTAAGGGGCGCCTCTGGGAAAAGGGACTTGGAAGATAACTCAATGGCTCTGGAACAGAGGTCAGCAAGAGAGGGTGCCAGAAAAATGCGCTACATTCTGGGGTTTGGGGACACCTCAGTATAGAAGCACACCTGGGCCAGAAGGACACATGAAATGTAATGGGATGAGATTATCATAACAATAATGATAAAATAATAGTTATTTGTTATGCACTTACCTGTGCCAAGCATTGCTCTAAGCACAGGGGCAGAAACAAGCTAATTGGGTCAGACACAGTCCCTGTCCCACATGGGCTGTCACTCTTAATCCTCATTTTATAGAGGTGGTAATTGAGGCCCAGAGAAGTGAAGTGATTTGCCCATGGTCACCCAGTGGACATGTGGCGCAGCTGGGATTGGAACCAGGTCCTTCTGACTCCCGGGCATGCTCTATCCACTAAGCCACACAGAAGTGGGCAGCAAATCTTTCCCTCCCTCAAGAGTGGGAACACCAGTTCCACATCATTTTCAAGTAATTGTCTTGCTCTGTTTGACTAACCAACTAACTGGACAGAGGTGGTAGACATGAAGGAAACAGGTCGGGGCTGGATGCCGGGAACATGAAGGAAGCAGGAAGCCATTTGGCTGGCCAGGGACACTCTTGGACACAGTGGTACCTGGGCTCACAGGAATTCACTGTAAGTCAAGGAGGCAGCTCGTTTACATTCCAATGGCCCTAAAGAACTGAAACCTTATTGAAGGGCCTGCGCCTGCGCGCACACGTGTGTGTGTGTGTGTGTGTGCGTGTGTGTGTGCATGTGCGCGCACATGCGCGCATGTGTGGATGTGGGTGTGCATGCTATAAGACACAGTCCAAAGACTATTTTGTACTGGTTATTTACTGGTTATCGCTCATCATGTCCGGAGTCCTTTTCAATAAGAAAACTGTTCTCACTCTGTATCTGTGTTATTTCTTTACTGGGTGCCAACAGCATTATGACCACTTCTGAACTTACTGAAAACAAGAAATAGCTTCTAAGGAAAGTAGCTCATCCATCCCCTTCACAAGTATATTATCAATTAATGGTATTTATTAAGCGCATACTGTGTGCAAAGCACACTAAGCTTGGGAGAATACAATATGAACAGAAATGATAGACGCATTCCCTGACCACAATGAGTTTACAGTCCAGAGGTGAGTTTACAGTCTATGCTGTCTTTTGGGTCCAGAATTCATGTTACCAAAGGTCAATCTGGACATTTCTATTGCATTCCGTGAGTGTAATTACTAACACCAAGGCTAGATAAACACTCCCTTCCATCAATCAGCATGGTTTAGTGGAAAGGGCCCGGGCTTGGAAGTCAGAGGTTCTAATCCCGGCTCCGCCACTTGTCAGCTGGGTGACTTTGGGCAAGTCACTTAGCTTCTCTGTGCCTCAGTTCTCTCATCTGTAAAATGGGGATTAAGAGTGTGAGTCCCACGTGGGACAACCTGATTATCTTATATCTAACCCAATGCTTAGAACAGTGCTTGGCACATAGTAAGCTCTTAATATTATAATTATTATTATTATCAGTCTATATGACCTTATTCCCAGCTCCCAAAGAAATACCCTCCTAACTACCGTCCTGTAGTTTGCAAACTTTATCCCAGTTATTTCCTTTATACAGATACAAAGCAAAAGACTCATAAAAAACAAGATTTCTTCTGCACCATTAAATCCTGTTGGTTTGGCTCCCCTGCCCAAAAAGCAAACCCATAATTTCCACGACCCTGATTGATAAGCTGTGTCACCCATGTGCGTATATCACTAGGTAACATTTACACGTTTTCTTTCATATATATTAAATAAGACCATTGTGAGCATAGATTAAAGATACCAAATCCAAACAAGTCATAGCTTTATAATAATGTTGGCATTTGTCAAGCACTTACTATGTGCAGAGCAGTGTTCTAAGCGCTGGGGTAGATACAGGGTAATCAGGTTGTCCCACGTGAGGCTCACAGTTAATCCCTATTTTACAGATGAGGGAACTGAGGCACAGAGGAGTTAAGTGACTTGCCCACAGTCACACAGCTGACAAGTGGCAAAGCTGGGATTCGAACTCATGACCTCTGACTCCCAAGCCCGGGCTCTTTCCACTGAGCCACGCTGCTTTATATCCTCACTATCATCAAGTATGCTCAGGCAAGGGAATACAAAGAAAATGAAAGGAAACATGCGGATCTGGTTCTCCAAATAATGTAGGGGTTCTGGTCTCGCAGAGCTGAGGGAAACTTTTTAGTAGAACTCACCTCATCAATCAAATCAATGGTATTTATTGTGCACTATGTGCAGAGCACTGTACTAAGTGCTTGGGAGAGTACAATACAACAGAATTAGTGCAAATGTTCTCTGTCCATAATGAGCTTACAGTCTGTAAACCGGAGGCTTTGTATCTGCACACAATTGTTGCTTCTGACGAGAAGTCATACTCTATCCAGATGGCTGAACCCTCTTGAAAGACCACTCTTTAATTCTGCTGGCTCAATCTAACCAAAAAACATAGAGACAAGATGCATTCTGGCAGAATTTTGCATACTTCCTTATCTTTCATGGCTGGGTCCTGTAGACTGTCAGCTCACTGTGGGCAGGGAACCTCTCTTAAGAAGCAGCATGGCTCAGTGGAAAAAGCCCGGGCTTGGGAGTCAGAGGTCATGGGTTCTAATCCTGGCTCCGCCGCTTGCCAGCTCTGTGACTTTGGGCAAGTCACTTAACTTCGCTGTGCCTCAGTTACCTCATCTGTAAAATGGGGATTAAAACTGTGAGCCACACATGGGACAACCTGATCACCTTATATCCCCCCAGCGCTTAGAACAGTGCTTTGCACATAGTGCTTAACCAATACTACCATTATTATCTCTATCTAATATGTTGTATTGTACTTTCCCAAACACTTATGTGACCCAGATCTAAATCACCTTTCCCTCTCTGAGCTCACGGTGCCACTCTCCTACTACAACCCAACCTGCAAACTCACTCCTCTAATGCCAACTTTATTGTGTACAGAGCATTGTACTAAGTGGTTGAGAGAGTATAAATAACAGAGTTGGTAGACACATTCTCTGCCCACAACGAGCATACAGACGTTCATACAAATAAATAACGGATCTGTAACCCTAAGAGCTCAATAAACACGACTGATTGATGAAGATGTTAGGTCACACTGGATTCCCTAGCCCTATTACAAGCTAGACAGAAGCATAGAGCACAGCAACCTCCATTAGGTGGCAGCAATGTACTAAACTGATGAGAGAAATGTCACCAGCACACCAACATATCAAGATATACACTAAGTAAAATATGCTCACCTATGAGACCAACTCATGGGAGTATAACTAAGAATGTGCTTATATTTTTTCCCAGTGTTTTGAAAACATAGGGTATCTAATTCATATGTGATTCTATTCACTACTTGAGCAAGGGATGGCCTTCACAATATACTTGATAGGTCAGTGTGCCAAGTTATCACATTTACTTAATGGAGCAATTGTAGTTGTCAAAAAAAAATGAAAAAGACAACAAAATGCTGATGTTCCAAATACTTCTCTACAGGGTTTTTTTTCCCCAGTGTAGTGTAGTGCCCTGCACAAAGTGCTTAATAAACACCACTGATTGACAAGTGGGTATGATTCATTCAGAAGTTAATAATAATAATAAAGTTGGTATTTATTAAGCACTTACTATGTGCAGAGCACTGTTCTAAGCACTGGGGTAGATATAGGGTAATCAGGTTGTCCCAATTGGGGCGCACAGTTCTTAATCCCCATTTTCCAGATGAGGTAACTGAGGCACAGAGAAGTTAAGTGACTTGCCCACAGTCACACAGCTGACAAGTGGCAGAGTTGGGATTCGAACCCATGACCTTTGACTCCCAAGCCTGGGCTCTTTACAATGAGCCACGCTCCTTCTCTAAGTTAGTGCTGGTGAGGGGTGAATAACCGCTTGCTTGTGGCCAAGGCAGAGTTAAAAGTCACCCACCCCTTCTCTATGCCCAATCGATCAGTGGTATTTATTTAGTGCTTTCTTTGAGCACAGCACTGTGCTAAGCCCTCAGGAAAGTGCAATGCAAGAGAGGTGGCAGACATTTCCTGCCCAGAACGAGATTATTTATTTGCTCCTCTAGACTGTAAGCTGATTATAGGCAGGGAATATATCTGCTAATTCTGTTTCATTGTGTGCTCCCCAGCTCTTAGTACAGTGTTCAGCACATAGCAAGTGCTCAATAAATATAATTGATTGATTGGGTCCCTCCTTTCATTGTCAATTGTTCATTGCATATCTATAAGAAGCATCTTCCAGTTCAAAGGCAACACTGCTGCAGTTGGTGAGATTTTGTTCTCCTCCGAGTATAGCTGGAAAGTTCCTCTCTCCTGGACTGCATACTTTTATAGTCATGCATTCCTTATGGAGCATCTTCATTCATTCATTCAACTGAATTTACTGAGCACTCACTGTGTGCAAAGCACTATATTAAGCACTTGGGAGAGTAAACTATAACAATTAACAGACACATTCTCTGCCCGCTGGGATGTTCAACACCTCTCTGATGTCAGAGACAATTCTGCTAGCACACCTGAACCACAAGGGAAAGGGCCTAGCCCCCATGATCACATTGCATAATTGTCATCAACCCACAATGGTGCTGTCGGTAAACAGACTATAAGCTCGTCATAGGCAGGAAATTTGCCCGTTATCAATCAATCATTGGTATTTACTGAGCGCTTACTATGCGCAGAGCACTCTTTTACTGCTATTTAGTTATTGTTATAGTGTACTCTCCTAAACTCTTAGTACACTGCTCTGGACACAGTGAGTGCTCAGTAAATGCCATTCTAACAACCCCAGAGAGCCAGGAACAAAGACAGAAATAGTCTGGCTACTATTCTTGGCCAAGAAAGGTTATGTGTCAATGATTTTAGGTCTGTTACATAGGTTACTTAGCATAATGTCCTTAGCATACCAAAAGTTGATTCTTGATAAAGTATATCACCTGCTCAACACTCTCCATTTTCCTCCCATGTCCCTCTGAACACGGGCACCTCTTGTGAGCCATAGACCCCAATGGCAGGAGCAGAAGCAGAGGGAAGCAAAATGGCATAGTGGATAGAGCATGAGCCTGGGAATCAGAGGAACTGGGTTCTGATCCTTGCTCTGGCACTTGTCTGCTGTGTGACCTGGGGCAAGTCACTTCATTTCTCTGGGCCTCAGTTCATTCATCTGTACAATGGGGATTAAGACCGTGAGCCCATGTGGGACACGGACTGTGTCCAATCTGATTAGCTGGTATCTATCCCAGTGCTTAGTACAGTTCTTGGCATATAGTAGGCGCTTAACAAATACAACAAAAAAGTAAAGAGAGGGAGGGCAGGGGTACTAAAATTAAAATATCAGACCTAAAGGTATCCCGTGCCATGTCTGTACCACACAGGGGACAGATGAGCTGAAAAACAGATGAATGACTATCCTACCCAAATCCCTAATTGGATGTCAAGAAACTCTCCCTAAATGTATGTTGAGCAATTTAAAACCTACATTTTTACAAGGAATATGTGGTTGCACCAGCATCTCATTGCATTAAAATTCTCTCACGCTAGTCTCTTTCAACATAAAGAGAAATAGTGAATAGGAGAGAAGTTTGTTCCAATTTCTTTTAGACAGATAGCAACTGACCACGGCCTTAGTGATTGGTGGTGAGATAATCTGGCACAAATTGTTGGAGTCAGAAAGGTTGTAATTTAGAGCACACACACCCACTGTAAAAATGATCTGTGGGTTTTTGCAGGCCAAGATATTCCACCCCTTCCTGTTTTCCTGACTTCACAACATAACTAATCTAATCAAAACTATTTCCTTGTTAGGAAAGTACAAAAGGCTAGAGAAAATTAAGAAAGAAATGATCATTCCTTTCTGCTAATTTATGATCAAAGTCAGTGGCCTTCCTAATGCCTTCTTTCTCCTTCTCCCTCTTCTCCTCCTTCTCCATTTACAAGGATTGTGGGGTCAAGGTGGGTTGGCAGGAGAGAAGCACATCTTTTCAACAGACATTTTCTGTGAGATCCAAAACTTCAGGGCAATGTATCATAGTGGACTCGTAGTCCCAGACACCTGGGGCGAACAACAGTGGGAGAACCGAAGCTGTGGTGGACTGATTTGTCCACCCTCACCATGAATTTGCTCTCTGGGATTGTTTGTTGGCCCCTTGTGGGATCTAAAGCAGTAGGGGCTGTGCCACAGATAGGGAAAAGATGGTACTGAGACAAGTTTTGAGGACACTTGCACAAAAGACTGGCTGAGTCAAAGCCAGGGCTGCCTAAATGCATGGGAGCCTGGGTCAACTGACTTGCTCCAAAACACCTTTCCTACCCCTTCCCACAGCCCCCCTTTTTAAAAAAATGGTATTTGTTGATCACTATGTCCTAGGCACTGTACTTAGTGCTGGGATAGACACAAGCTAATCAGGTTGGACACAATCCCTGTCCCTCATGGGGCTCACAGACTTAATCCCCATTTCACAGATGAGGGAACTGAGGCATAGACAAGTGAAGTATCTCATCTAGGGACACACAGCAAACAGGTAGTGGAGTCAGGACTAGAATCCAGGTCCTACTTGACTCCCAGACTTGTACCCTATCCACTAGGGCAAGCTGCTCTCTAGGCCCCCCACTTCCTCCAGTCCTGCTGAAATTATGGTTTGTCTCCTTCAATGGACAAGTGCCCCCAACCACAGACCCCCTGTAAATACTAACTTCACATAGAAAAGACAAAAATACTGAGAACAGTGGCATTAAGGTTATTCATTCATTCAAAAGTATTTATTGAGCGCTTACTATGTGCAGAGCACTGTACTAAGCACTTGGAATGTACAATTTGGCAACAGATAGAGAAAATTATGGGCATTCTTTTAAGCCTTACCTACCCAGCTCCCCTAGTCCAGGGACTAAAGCATTTATACACAAGGCAAAGATACCTCCAGTCACTGAGAGCAGTAACATTATGGTTCAAAACTTTCTTTTAAACCACCTATACAACATTAATTGTGGAAGGGCAGAGGGAAGGTGGAGAAAATGAAGGAGGGAGGGGAATAGGAAATGTTCTGAGTTACCAGGAAAGTGATGGCTTACTGAGGACTCTGAAAATCATTTTGCGCAAACCTATTGTTCAATTATTCAATAACTTATTTCTTAATTACCTTATAGGCAGAATAAGGAAACAGAAGTAACAGGTACATGGTTTCCTGAAACTCTAAAGGGTCCAGTTCAGTCAGTAGGTTATATTCCTAAATTAGACTGCTCAGTGGGTCCCAGAATACAAACACAAAAGGAAAGTCCAGTTTAGTGAAGTAAAGGATTTTATATCTGTGTCTCCACAGAGAATTTATGAAAAATGAGGCAGAAAGAATTTAAAACTGAGAAAATTAGCCTTGCCCTGATCTCCTTACATTACCTATCCACTTGTTGATGAAGGATGGCACTTAAATTACTTAATAGGGTGGACATTCTTGCTTTGTGCTACCAACAGGCAAGGCTCTTTATTACTACATTCTCTCAAGGAAATGAAGATATATTAAAAGGAAATGAGGATACATCCTCTTTTTAAAACAGTGTGTTCGCACAGAGTCATCTAAAAACTCAATATGTAGTACGGTTCTACTTAATCCCATTAATGTTCTTAATTAAACAAAGTACAGCATACTAAATTAAGTAAAAAGCACTAAAGCATGGTTTTTCAAGGAAATAGTTAATGTGCATTAATACAAGACTTTTCAAATGGCCACTACAATATGTACTGAAAAACAAAAGATGGTTACAAGATGACAAGGTTCAATGTAACATAATATCTTTAGTTATCATGTGTAGTGTGGCTCAATGGAAAGAGCCTGGGCTTGGGAGTCAGAGGTCATGGGTTGTAATCCCATATCTGCCGCTTGCCAGCAGTGTGACTTTGGGCAAGTCACTTAACTTCTCTGTGCCTCAGTTACCTCCTCTGGAAAATGGGGATTTAAACTGTGAGCCCCATGTGGGACAATCTGATCACCCTGTATGCCCCCAGTGCTTAGAACAGTGCTTTGCACATAGTAAGTGCTTAACAAATACCCCCATTTTTATGTGTAGATATGTAGCTGCTTAAATTTCAAAGTGTCATCTCTCACACTCTATTAACAAACCAAAGATTTGTCATTATCTACAATGAATAGATCTGCTACTATGCAATGCAAAAATGAAATTGTCTTTACTGTAGTCAGTCAGAATACTTCAACAGTTGAGTAGGGGAGGCAGGGTGATCTAGTGGAAGGGGCTCTGACAATAGTCAGGAGACCTGAATTCTAGTGCCAGCTCTCCCACGGGCCATCTGCCACTTTCTCCACCCGCGCTGAAGGCCTCCTGTTCCCTACGTTCTCTGTGTCTGTGGTTAAAAACCACTGCCACGTGTTCTCAGCATCCCCCCCGCCCCCAGCCAGCCAGCCACGTTGCCTACCCAGGAACCAGCTCTGGATCTCCTCTGCACCACTGCAGAGACCCATCCCATCTAGCCTGCCATCGCTGTGATGGGAGAGAGAAGAGCACCTGCAGCACAAGACTGCCACAAAACCTCGGGAAGAACGGTGGCTGTGGTAGCCATCACTGGGGCCTTGGACTGTGAGCCATGAGAAGCCTGAAATTCTGCTCCTATATTCACAGCAAACTGTTGATTTTGTTTATTTTATGCATTTGTCCTAGGACTTTATTCTTCAATCATTCCCGATGTGTCTGTCAGTCCTTTCTTGCAACTTTTATTCTTAGATTGGGGGTCTCTTGAGAGCCAGGAACTCTGCCTAATTCCCACCTGTGCTTCCCGGTGCTTAGTACTGTGCTCTGCACACAATTAGAACTTAATAAATGCTATTGTTACTTTTACTACTAATTATTTCTTCTACCTCATACAGATGTTGTGAAGATACACTGAGATAATGTGAAAACACTTCAGAAAATAAGAGTGTTATACAAATTCATGGTATTATTAAACAAAGAGAAAACGGGAGGCGTTTAAGCCAAAGTAACTCTGCAGCATAATCTTAAAATGAGAAAGCATTCTAAGAAATGCAGAATTAAAATACTGAAATAAGTGTTAGAACAGAAAATGTCCAAACATCTTCATATATCTGACTGGCAAATAGGTACTATTAAGATATTCAGAAAACAATACACCAGAATGGTATCTTAATGGACTCTAATACAAGCAATTGGTTTATTTCATATATTTTGTTAGAACAGTGAAACTGGTAGCAGGCAATTTCCACTAACTTTGGAACATAACCCAGACTCAAGCACACAAAAAACCTGAATAAACTCAAGAAATAAAACCCACCATATCAAAAACAAACCAGATAAACCAGAGTTCTGGATAGGCAAGGGCTGGATAAACAAAGATTGTATTGTAAAGCCTGAACATTTTATATCTTTAGTTTATGTAATTTTTTCCTACAAAATACTTGACACTGAGATCTGTTTCCTCTTTCTGTAGGTCCCTCTGTCATCATTTTAAATGCACTACTTTTCCCTCTGCAGCACTAAGGACTAGCAACTTCAGGGATTATTAGCAAATCAACTTGCCCACACAATAAGCTTTTGAGGAGTAAATCTTGAAAACGGTTGCACTTTCTCAAGGTAGTCACTGCCCTTGTGTCTCCAAAAACCCTTGATTTTTGGAACAGAAGCCCCACAAAAGTCACCTGCACGAAAGTGTTGATTCACACACCACAGTTTCAGAAAAATCAACAATGACCTGTGTCAAGTGGTTAACATGATATTTGCCAAGATCTAAAAGTCACTGCCAATACTGCTCTAATCTTCCAGAAAATCTCCCTTACCTTTCAAGCCATTCAGTTCCCAAAGTACCAGAATCCAATAACAAAATGGGTGGTTCCACACGAGTCTCTTCTCTCCAAAGAATAACTCAATTTGGAGCAAAAGGGTGGAAAAAAAAAAATCTACCTCCACTACTTGCGTTACTGATTTCCCACCCTGCTTCAGTTTGAAACTTAATATGGTGATCTATCTAACTGAACCAACAGATTTCAGGAGAAAACACACCAATAATAATTGCAGGATGCAGCAGTTCATGAACTGAAGAAAATTCCATTCCCTTAGTTATGTGTTTCAACTACCTAAAGCCATCCAAAAAGAATGGACTTCATGCACTGAAGTGTGTTTTCAATTATTCCACTTGTTTCTGTCTCGGAGGTTCTGGCCTGTAAGCTGAGCACCCACTGAGTGGTTCTTTAACTAGCCCTGTGGGCCCAATTCTTTTACCTCAGAGTTAAATACCTCATGACAGTGCAAATATGCCAGCCACAGGGGAAAACTGAGCGCTTAAACTTCAGTTGTTGGAAAGTAAAATTATATAATAGCTTAAAAAAGGAAAATGTCACCTAACATTATACTCAATTCCCTATACTTCCCAACCCTTTTATTTCCTATCATTGACCATTAAAAAGATGTACTGCCTTAAACATTTTTATAATTCACTTCTTTCTTATTCGGCATATCCCAGTGTAACATCCACGGTTGCTCATTATCACTCACAGTAGATAAACAACTGACCAAAAATCCTGGAGGATCTCAATGGATGTCACAACTAAACATCCAGATACAGGCTCCGAATATACAAAAACAAACCACCAATAAGCAGCATAAAGATGCCCAATTGAAATGAAAGAGAGAGAGAGAGTGACGAGAGGCATGGCAGGAGATGAGGGGAGATGGGGGAGGGGGAATGAGTGAACTAAAGTTAGATTTGGGGAGGAAATCAAACTGTCCAATGTTTCAAATGCCAAAATTATGGAATCGAAGTATCAGGTCCTGCATGAAACCAAGAGTAAAGACTGGTTGGACAAAAGAGGCTTCATCAAGCGCTTAGTACAGTGCTCTGCACATAGTACGCGCTCAATAAATACTACTGAATGAATGAATCTAACTGCCAGCTTTGTAGCTGGCACTTAAAGGCAAAGGGTTCCAAAAGAGGAAATGGGTATTGGTAAATGTCTACTTCTTTGTTTATTTGTTCAAGACAACAAATATTGGTTGCTTCCTCTTGCCAGGACAATTTAGATAAGTCTGTTTGCTTAGAATAAATCACAGTCATCCCCAGCGTTTGCATTTTCTGCTCAAAGAAAAATGTATTTCAACGTGAGCACTCTAAAGCGCAAGGGTCATGAAATTTACGCAGGCAACAAAGTCTAGTGGAAAGAGCATGGGCCTGGAAGTCAGATGACCTGGGTTCTAATCCCAGTTTGGCCACCTAACTGCTATATGACCCTGGGCAAGTCACTTAACTTGCCTGTGGCTCAGTCACTCCTGTGACTATGGGGATTAAAGACATGTTCTCCCTCTTTCGAACTGTGAGCCCCATGTGGGACAAGGGCTGTGTCTGACCTGATTACCTTGTATTTAACTCAACACTTAGTTCAAGCCTTGCCTGGCACTGGGTGAAAGGGCCAAAAATGTTTTCATCTGAAATAGAAGAGCAGTGTGGCCAAGCGGATAGAGGATGGGCCTGGGAGTCAAAAGGACCTGGGTTTTTGTTTTGTTGGTATTTGTTAAGCGCTTACTATGTGCAGAGCACTGTTCTAAGTGCTGGGGTAGACACAGGGGAATAAGGTTGTCCCACATGGGGCTCACAGTCTTAATCCCCATTTTACAGATGAGGTAACTGAGGCACAGAGAAGTGAAGTGACTTGCCCACAGTCACACAGCTGAGAAGTGGCAGAGCTGGGATACGAACCCATGACCTCTGACTCCCAAGCCCGGGCTCTTTCCACTTAGCCACGCTGCTTCTCTAATCTAATGGGTTCTAATCCCAACTCCACCACTTGTTGATGTGTGACCTTGGGTAAGTCACTTAACTTCCTTGTGTCTCAGTTACCTCATCTGTACAATGGGGACTACGACTGTGAGCTCCATGTGGGATGTGAATTATGTCCAACCTAATGAGCTAGTACCTATCTCAGCACTTAGTACAGTGCCTGGCATGTAGAAAGCACTTAAATACCACAAAAAATATAATAATAATAATGTTGGTATTTGTTAAGCACTTACTATGTGCAGAGCACTGTTCTAAGTGCTTGGGTATTGTTTGTTTGTTGGTTGGTATTTGTTAAGCGCTTACTATGTGCCGAGCACTGTTCTAAGCGCTGGGATAGACATAGGGGAATCAGGTTGTCCCACGTGGGGCTCACAGTCTTAATCCCTATTTTACAGATGAGGGAACTGGGGCACAGAGAAGTTAAGTGACTTGCCCACAGTCACACAGCCAACAAGTGGCAGAGCTGGGATTCGAACTCATGAGCCCTGATTCCAAAGCCCGTGCTCTTTCCAGTGAGCCATGCTGCTTCTCAGGGTGATCAGTTGGTCCCACATGAGGCTCACGGTCTTAATCCCTATTTTACAGATGAGGTAACTGAGGCACAGAGAAGTGAAGTGACACAGAGAAGTGAAATGACTTGCCCACAGTCACACAGCTACCAAGTGGCAGAGCCGGGATTCGAACCCATGACCTCTGACTCCCAAGCCCAGGCTCTTTCCACTGAGCCACGCTGCTTCTCTATAACTAGTCTGTCAAGACCATAAATATTTGCTGAGCTCTCCTACCACCATCAAGGCAATTATTCCCCTACTACCCCTCGTTTGTGTGGGATATATGAGACGATCTAATGAAAGAGGAAACCCAAATAGCTGTTCTTTGGTGAACTGAAATGAGAAAACCATAAACAGGGAAGAAGAAAGTTTTTACATAGAGACTGAAGGAATATTTTAGATGATGTGGTACAAGCCATGGATAGTTAAGAGGCAGCAGCAGAGTCAGGCAAGTAGCAATCTGAAATAGGATGACTTTTTAGAATAGAGGCTCAGAAAGAGCACATCACAAAGTGGGAGAAGTGAAAATGGCAGCAGGTGCATCATCACAGCAAAGGACATTATTGTGTATGAAGTAGAAGGAAATATTGGTTATATAATAATTATGGGATTTGTTAAGTACTCACCATGTGCCAGCCACTGTATTAAGCCCTAGGGTAAATACAAGCAAATTGGGTTGGACACAGTCCCTGTCCCACTTGGGGCTCACAAGTTCAATCCCCATTTTACATTTGAGGTAACTGAGGTACAGAGGAGTAAAGTGAATTGCTCAAGGTCACACGGCAGACAGGTGGAGGAGCTGGAATTGGAACCCATGACCTTCTGACTTCCAGGCTCATGCTCTATCCACTATGTTATGCTGCCTCCCATGGACCTTGGAGCCCAGAACATCATATAAGAAATTTTATGTTCATAGTATTCACAGTCCCTACCTTCAAGCACTTAGAACAGTGCAGCGTGGCTCAGTGGAAAGAGCATGGGCTTTGGAGTCAGGGCTCATGAGTTCGAATCCCAGCTCTGCCACTTGTCAGCTGTGTGACTGTGGGCAAGTCACTTAACTTCTCTGTGCCTCAGTTCCCTCATCTGTAAAATGGGGATTAAGACTGTGAGCCCCACGTGGGACAACCTGATTCCCCTATGTCTACCCCAGCGCTTAGAACAGTGCTCGGCACATAGTAAGCGCTTAACAAATACCAACAGTGCCCAGCGCTTAGAACATAGTAAGCACTTAACAAATACCATCATTATTATTATTATTCAAGAGACTTGTATGAAACAGGGGAAAATCAATCAATGGTATTTATGAGAAGCAGCATGGCCTAGTGACTAGAGCACAGGTCTGGGAGTCAGAAGGTCATGGGTTCTAATTCCGACTCTGCCATGTGTCTGCTGTGTGACCTTGGGCAAGTCACTTTACTTCTCTGGGCCTCAGGTCCCTCATCTGTGAAGTGGTATTCAGACTGTGAGCCCACGTGGGATGGGGGACTATGTCCAACCTGATTTGCTTGTATTCCTCCCAGCACTTAGTACAGTGCCTTGCACATAGTAAGCACTTAACAAATACCATCATTATTATTATCAGCGCTTAGAACAGTGCTTGGCACATAGTAAGCACTTATATGCCATTATTATTATTATTTAATGAGCATTTATGTACAGAACACTGTGCTAAGTGCTTGGGAGAGTATAATGCACATAATTAGCAGACACATCCCCTGCCCTTAATGAGCTTGCAGTCTAGAGTTGTCTAGGAAATGAAACAAAGCACTATAAATAGCATGCAAAATATGTAAATATAAGAACCAGTAAGTATAAATAATAATTATAATAATAATGATTACGGTACTTGTTAAGCACTTACTATGCTTACTATGTACTGTGCTAGATACAAGTTAACCAGTCATGACCTTCTGACTCCCAGGGCTGTGCTCCACCCCCTACACCGTGCCACTTCTCTAACTAGAGAAGCAAGTTATGCCTGGAGGAATGGTATGGATAATGCTGTCAGACTGAAGAATGAACAGGGAAAACATTCCTAGAGGAGGTGGGTAAAAGTTGAGAATCATCTGAATAACTGTCTCCATTCTCCATTTCACAAATAGAGGAGATGTGCCTATGAACTCTAGGTTCCGGACAGGGTTTATCTGAAAGACTAAACTGATTCTTAAATTTGGTTCCTTATATTGGCAACCTATGATTAAGTTGAAAATTACAGGAGATCCTATGTGGTTTCCATCCCGTTTCTTTAGCTGGACTAGGCATCATTTTAAACTTGTTTTCAGCTCTGAATGCTTACTGACAATTCCTTAAACAATAATCCAAGATCAGAATTTTTTTTTTATAAGTGTACTTTAAATAATGTGCTTCTTTTAAATGTTGCTAAGTTGACCAACATTTAAATTACATGACTACAGCAAAATATAGCCTTCACCCTAAGTGAAGAATACAAGATCTGGCCAAAAATAATAAAGACATTTTCTTTCATTATGACCAATCAGTGGTATTTATTTAGTGCTTACTGTGTGCAGAGGACTATACTAAGCACATTATGATTTTGTATAAATGTGATTGTTAATTTCTAATGTAGGGGCATCATTTGGGAGACTGAAAATTCAAGCAAATGCATAACCACACTTTAAGAGAAATTTAAATGACAGAATAAATGAAAGGGGGATGTTAGAAGCTAGTGAAGGCACCTTCAACCATTCCGTCACTGCTAACAGGCCTGGGTTGACTCCATGTCACCAAGACCCCTAAGTACCTTGAGTAAGTTAACACCAATAGCTTGACCAAAATCCAAGAGAAATTATTCTTTCCTACAGTCTTCTCTTCTTGGTCTAAACTGCTGACCAAGTGGCGCTTGGCAACATTCATTAGCATACATCCATCTCTTCTCCCAAAAGGATTTATTTCAACGATGAATCTAAGATTACCCCAGGAAATTGTGCAAGTAAAAGGTACCCATCAATTCAAGAATGCTGTACATTAATTAGGGCTGTTAGAAGTCTCAAAAAAACCTAAACAGCTACAAGGACAGTAGGTCTATAATGTGGTATTAGAGGAATTATTAAGATCACATCTCCTGCAAGAAGCATTCCCCAATTAAGCCCTCTTCCCCCACTCCCTCTCCTTTTTAATATTATTAATAATAATAATAATTGTGGTCTTTGGTAAGAGCTTATTATGTGCCAGGCACAGTACTAAAAGTTGGGGTGGATACAAACAAATCCTTCTCCCACATCGGGCATCCAGTCAATCTCCATTTTACAGATGAGGAAACTGAGGTATAGAAAAGTGAAGTGACTTGCCCAAGATCATACAGCAGACAACTGACAGAGCTGGAATTGGAACCCAGGTCCTTCAGACTTCCAGGCCTGTGCTTCATCCACTACGCCATGGTGCTTTTGCATCCCTTTGCCCTTGTATCTGTACCCTTTATTCACCCTACCCTCAGCCCCATACCACTTATGTACATAACTACAATTTGTTTACATTAGTGTCCATCTCTTCCTCTAAACTGTAAGCTTATGGGCAAGGAATGTGCCTATGAACTGCCATATTGTCCTCACCCAAGTGCTTAGTACAGTGCTCCTTACACAGCAAGCGATCCATAAGTACCATTGATTATTGAACATTAGATGGAACATTAGGATTGAAGCCCAAAGGAAACCAATTACACCAGTTATCCCAGCATCCTTTGTGGCCATTAGTAAAAGACATTTCCAATAGTCTGACCCAACTTGACATTTATGTTTTTCTGTACATAAAATAATTCACTTTGAGTAATATGTAATCATATACATTTTTCTTCTATTGAAATATATGTCAATTATACCCAGTTACAGTCCAAGAAATCCTCCTTTCACAAAAATCCATAAACACAAAATACATAAATTCAGGTTCTCTCAATTTCTGACTATTCTCCCCATATATTTGACCTTAAATACACTTTGATGCTTCTCCTCGATGCAGGATCTAACAGATACCATGTCCATGTCCCAACATGGGGTTCACAGTCTTGATCCCCATTTTACAGATGAGGTAACAAGCACAGAGAACTTAAGTTACTTGCTTTTCTGAACACAGTATGAATTTTTATACTTCAGAGTTAGGTATTGGCCTCTCCACTGGATCATTTTTAGAATTTTTTTGTTTCCTAATCTCTTAGCCTCCTCACCAATCACAGGTAGAGAGAGCATCCCTATATTCTTCAAACCTATCATTCAATCAATGATTTTTTTAAGCACTTACTATGGGCTAAGCACTGCACTAAGCACTTGGGAAACTACACTACAACAAAGTCAGCAGACACTTTCCCTACCTATAATGAGCTTACAGCCTAGAGGACTGGTTGAACAGGGAAGCAGTATGGTCTAGTGGAAAGAGCATGGGCCTGGGAGTTAGAAGGAAGTGGTTTCTAATCCTGATTCCACCACTTATCTGCTCTGAAACCAAAGGTGAGTCACTTAACTTCTCTGTGTCACAGTACCCTCATCTGTAAAATGGGGATTATGACTGTGAGCCCTGTGTGGGGCAGGGACTGTGTCCAATACAATTATCTAATATCTACCCCAGCACTTAATTCAGTGTCTAGCACACAGTAAGTGCCTAACAAATACCATAAAAAAAAAAACACTCACTGGGACATTTTGGAGCTCTACCCCTTTAAGCATAGACTGAACTGCTTTATATTTATCTGGATAATTCACAAATATATAATATATTATATAATATACACTATAATTTATGTTATAAATTTATAAATTTACCCAATTTATCTGGGTAACTTATAAGTAGCTCATAAATGGAAATCTTTGGGCAATCTGTATCAATATCTGAGTTTAGTGGATTTCACGTTTTTGACGATGGGGTTTGATCATTCAACAGTAATCTCTGAATACTTACGTGTGAAAAGTGCTATACTAAGCACTTGGGAGAGTACAATAAAACAGAGTTGGCAGACATGTTCCCTGCCCACAAGGAGCTTATATACAGCCAATAAACTGAGAAAAATAACTAAAAACAATATCAGCCACACACAGATACAGGCAATGCCAATGATAAAAATGTGCAAAAATTTTGATCCTAGTAATTATTCCCTAAGCAAACTCTCCTTTGCTTCTGGCTTTCTACAGCCAACTATTTTCACAAAATCAAACCTCAGTCAACATATTTCACTGCACAGAACTGAGCATTGGGTAGCCCCATTTCTAGTTGTGGCCCTGCTAAAACCTTGCTCCATAACCTAGGGAAAGTCTTTTAACTTCTCTCTGCCTCAAATTGTCCAGAACCAAATTGTCCAGAACTAACACTACTGACCTTACAAATTTTGGCTTGCTTTAGGAACAGTAGGACTCTGGGTTCCCAAATATTCCAAGTTTCCAAGAAATAAATATAGTCTGTTAGATCACTGTGAGCATAGAACATGTCTACCAACTCTGCTGTACTCTTCCAAGCACCTAATAAAGTGCTTGGCACAAAATAAGCATTCAATACATATGACTATCTTCAGCATTATTTTTCAGTTCTTATCTAAATCAAAGTCAAAGGGTAGAAGAAGTCACTCAAAAAGCCTCTTGCATATTTTGTTCTATCATGTCAGACTTGGGATGTCAAATTATACCAATTCATAGTCAGGATTAAAATTGCCTCATAAATTAATTCATTCAATAATATTTATTGAGTGCTTACTGTATGCAGAAAACTGTACTAAGCACTTGGAAAAGTACAAAAAACATATTTCTTGCCCACAAAGGACTTATAGTCTACGGTCTAAATGAAAGCAGGAGGCAAGGGACCAGATTTAGAAACTTCAAACACAAACTCAACTTTCTTTTTCAAGCTGAAAAGAAAAGCTTCAGCAAGCCACACCATTGTTTTCTCCTCCATGTGACCAAATGATGACAAAAAAATAAAACTGCCTCCACTAGTACCATCCCCCACCGTCAGGCCCCTCTGGCCCTGTTCCAGGACTCTGGTCAGGACTGGGCTTCGCTGCTACCCAGTTCTGCCACTCCTTCCTGCGTCCTTACTGATGCTCCACCACTTACCTGCTGTGTGACCTAGGGCAAATCACTCAACTTCTCTGTGACTTAATTTCCTCACCCAAAAATGGGGATAAAGGGGGTTTTCTCCCTTGCCTTTACTGTGAGCTCATGTGGGACAGGGAGTGTGCCCAACATGATTAGTTTTGCATCTACCCCAGTGGTTAGCTATTCTTGGCACATAGTAATAATGTATTTATTTGTAACGACATCTGTCCCCCCCCCCAGCTCACTGTGGGGAGGGAATGTGACTGTTTATTGTTGTAGTTTACTCTCCCAAGCGTTTAGTACAGTGTTCTGCACACGGTAAGTGCTCAATAAATATGATTGAATGAATAAATGAATAGTAATAGTGGTATCTGTTAAGCACTTACTATGTGTCAGGCACCTTACTAAGTACTGGGGTAGATACAAGATAATCAGGTCAATCAATCGTATTTATTGAGCACTTTCAGTGTGCAGAGCTCACATGGGGCTCAAAGTTTAAATAGGAGGGAGAACAGGTAACTATCTCCCCATTTTGCATTTGAGGGAACTGAGGCACAGAAAAATTAAGTGATATGCCCAAATGTCACACCATAGACAAATGGCAGATCTGGATTAGAACCAGGTTCCCTGATATTTATCAAAGACTACAATCTATTATTCATTTATTTAATCACATTGTCTGTCTCCCCTGTACACTGCAAGCTCATTGTGGGCAGGCAATGAGTCTATTATTGTACGGGCTTGGGAGTCAGAGGTCATGGGTTCTAATTCCGGCTCTGCCACTTGTCAGCTGCATGATTTTGGGCAAATCACTTCACTTCTCTGTGCCTCAGTTACCTCATTAGTAAAATGGGGATTAAGACTGTGAGCCCCACGTGGGACAACCTGATAACCTTGTCTCTACCCCAGCACTTCGCACTGCTTGGCACATAGTAAGCGCTTAACAAATATCATCCCTATTATTACTGCATAGTATTCTGTCAAGCACTTAGTACAGTGCTTTGCACATAGTAAGTGCTCAATAAATATGATTTAAGTGAATCATTTCAGGGAGTGAGGTTGTCGGTTTTCTTTTGTTTTTGGTGACCCAACAGTCATTTTATAGGCCAAATAAAATGGCTGAGATTTTTATTTTTCCAAAAATATCACAGGAAGGTTTAATGATCCCAAGTGTAATTTTTTGATACTTCCATTTTAATTCCCACTCCACAAAGGAGACTTGGTGGAAGTTATCTTGTTCTGAAATATGCAGCATGCAGGTAGAATTTAGTCATAACTGAATCACATCCAGGATATTAATGGATTTTGCCTGTGGTCTTTTACCATCTAGATTATTCAGTTGCCCTCATTTCCTGTGGGTCTGAATAAACACTCTCTGAAATGACTGATGCAAGGTCTGCATTCAGGCCCTGCCCCCAGTTGCTTTTATCTAGCTAAGTGCCACATCCACTGCCTTCAGGGCCTGCTGCTTTTTGTTAGCAGTCCCCGGTTTAATCAGTTTAGACTTCAATCTGATTAATCATTGCTTAAAAAATAAGATACTTAGGGAGGGTCCTCTAATTTAACTAAATAACCCTGAATATTTACTTCAAGGGGATACTTGTGCTTCTTTGCCAAGTGATTGAAGAAACAGTAGAAGGAATTAAATACTACTTAGATGGAGAAAGGGTGTCATCAGTAAACAAGGATGAGGTTAATGCAGATTTAGCAGACACTGGAATCAATCAAACCCATTTATTGAGTGCTTAACTGTGTGCAGAGCACTGTACTAAACCCTTGGGAGAGTATAATGCAACAATATAACAAACACAATCCCTGTCCACAATGAGCTTATAGTCTAGAAGGGAAGACAGGACATTAACATTAAAAAATAAATTGTAGATATGTACATAAATGCTATGGGGCTGGGAGAGGGATGAATGAAGGGAGCAAGTCAGGGTAATACAGAAAGGAGTGGAAGTAAGGGAAAAGAGGGCTTAGTCAGGGAAGGCCTCGTGGAGGAGTTGTGCCTTAAGTAAGGCTTTAAACGACAGGGGAATACTCATCTGTCAGATATGAAATAGGAAGGCATTACAGGCCAGAGGCAGGACATGGGTGAGAGGTCGGCAGTGAAACAGACAAGATCAAGGTACAGTGAGTAGGTGAGCATGAGGGGAGCAAAGTGTGTGGACTAGGTTGTAGTGGGAGGGTAGCAAGGTGAGGTAGGAGGAGGCAAGGTGATTGAGTGCTTTCAAGCCATGGGTAAGGGAGTTTCTGTTTGATGTGGAGGTGGATATGCAACCACTGGAGGTTACTGAGGAGTAGAGAAACACGGTCTGAATGTTTTTGTAGAAAAATGATCTGGGCAGCAGAGTCAAGTAGGCCCTGAGTGGGAAGAGACAGGAGGTAGGGAGGTCAGCAAGGAGGCTGATACCATAATCAAGGCAGACTAGCATAAGTGCTTGGAGGAGAGGGAAAGGTGGATTTTAGTGATGTTGTGAAGGCTGAACCGACAGAATTTAGTGATGGATTGACTATAGGGGTTGAATGAGAGAGAGGAGTCAAGAAAAAAGCCAAGTTTGCGGGCCTGTGAGACAGGAAGGATGGTGATGCTGCCTACAGTGATGGGAAAATGAGAAGGACAGGGTTTGGATGAGAAGATAAGGAGTTCTGTTTAGACATGTTAAGTTTGAGGTGACAGCAGGACATCCAAGTAGAGATGTCTTGAAGGCGGGAGAAAATTCAAGGAAATGGAACTGTGAGAAGATGATTTTTGACAATTTGAAGGTCGATATAAATTACAGAAAATCAATTAACTAATGGTATTTATTGAGCACTTACCATATGTAGTGCTATACCAAGGGCTTGGGAAAGTACAATACAGCAGAATTAGCAGACCCTTTTAATGGTATTTAAGTGCTTACTGCAGGTTAATTAAGTTGGACACTGTCTCTGTCCCACATGGGGCTCACAGTTTAGGTAGGAGTGAAAAGTTAGGCCCAGAGAAGTTAAGTGACTTCCCTAAGGTCACACAACAGGCATTGGCAGAGGCAGGATTAGAAGATAGGTCCTCTGACTTCCAAGCCAGGGCTCTTTCCACTAGACCATGCTGCTTCTAGTTCTGCCTATAACGAGCTACATTATTGTCTGCATGCTTTTGAGATGACACTTTTTAAACAGTTATGGTTTTAACTCTTTCACCTATACACTTCCTTCCTTTCTGATATTCACCTCACCCCCACAGCATTTCTACACATACATGTAATGCAGTAATACAGTAGTGTCTGTCTCCTAGACTGTAAGCTCCTTGAAAGCAGTGAATGTGTCTACCAACTTCATTGTCTTGTACTCTCCTAACCACTTAGTACAGGTGCTCTGCACATGCTAAGCACTCAGTAAATACCATTGATTGATTTTAAGGACATTTCTTTGCCTTTACTTTGTCTTCCAAATGTGAGTCAGCCCAAAGTGTAGTACAGTGCTAGACATACTGTTGGACCAGTCTAAATAGCACTGCCCAAAGAATCAGTAAGCTCCTTCTCTTGGCTGTAAGATCTTTGTGGGAAGAGAATGTACCTACCAACTCTGTTCTACCAAGCACTTAGTACAGGGATCCACACACAATAAGCACTCAATAAATATCATTGAAAGATTGAGATCTGGCTTCAGACCACAGAACCTTCTAAGGCTTTCCACAAGACAGGCAGCAGTGACTACAGTACCACGGCAGCAGCTTCCTGGTTCACGTTGCTACGACAAAGGATCAGCTTGCTGCTGTGGTCTATTTGGCCGTAAATGGGACCTTCTCATAAAAACCTTCACATGCATTTCACATGCGGCACTTCTGCCCGCTTATTCTCACATTACATTGTGACCCTTTGGGAACATGAGTGAGTTAGGAGGTCATGGATTAAAATCCCACTTCCACCATTTATCTGCTGTGTGAACTTGGGAAGTCACTTCACTTCTCTGTGCCTCAGTTATGTAATCTGGGAAATTCATTCATTCAATCATATTTATTGAGCGCTTACTGTGTGCAGAGCACTATACTGAGTGCTTGGAAAGTACAATACAGCAGCATATAGACACAATCCCTACCCAACAACGGGCTCATGTCTAGAATTGAGACTGTCAGCCCCATAAGGACAGGGCCTGTGTCCAACCTTATTTGCTTGTATGCACCTCAATGCTTGGCACATAGTAAGCGCTTTAACAAATACCATAATTATCAATTCCTTCACCCAGGTTCTCGGTCCCAAAGTCTCAGGATTGATAGTTATCCATCATTTTCAGTGGAAGATTCCATCAGGTGCACTTATTTCTTAGGTATGGAGTGACTTTTGATGCATTTTTCACTCTATGAATTCCAAAGATAAAGGTATCTCTTACAGTGCCTTTTTAAAAAGTATAATAGCAAATAATTCTGAGCTCAACTTTCTTTCACTTACCTAATGAGAACTATAACTGCTGGAATAATAAAATATAAGATATAAGATACATGAGAAGCAGCATGGCCTAGTGGATAGAGCACAGCCCTAAAAGTCAGAAGTACCTGGGTTCTAATCCCAACTCTGCCACTTGGCTGTTGTGTGACCTAAGGTAAGTCACTAAATTTCTTTGTCCCTCAATTACTTCATCTGTAAAATGGGGATTAAGACTGTGAGCCCCATGTGAGACAGGGACTATGTCCAATTTGATTTGCTTGTATTCACCCCAGTGCTTAATACAGTGTCTGGCCCATAGTGATTAGACTGTAAGCCCGTCAAACGGCAGGGACTGTCTCTATCTGTTGCCGACTTGTTCATCCCAAGCGCTTAGTACAGTGCTCTGCACATAGTAAGCGCTTAATAAATACCATTCTCTCTAATTAACCAATACCATAATTATTATCATTTTCATTATGTGGGACAGGGACTGTGTCAAATCTGATTAGCTTCTATCTACCCTAGCGCTTAGATCAGTGCCTGGCACATAGTAAACTCTTAGCAACTAACAATAAAACACAAAACAAACAGAAAACAAAAACAAAGCTAAACGCTTCTTCCAGTTTGCATCCCAGACTGTAGGCTTAAATTTCCACAAACTGCCAAATGCCATTCTCCCTTGAGCTTCAGTTTTGATTTCACACAGATCTTGAGATTCATAATAAGACTTGCAAGAGAAAGTTCATCTGAAAAACAATCCTGCCAGAAGTCCATCCTAAACAAAGAAAAGTTCGACATTTCCTTGAAAGGAAATTAGCCTGACTTGCCCTATCTTGTTGCCTCTGCCCACCTAAAGCAATGAAATGATGAGCAAAACTAAATGAATTTACTGAATAAAATGTGTGAATGCTGTGCTTGTTTTAGTTTAATTAGTAAAGGAAATTTACATAAACTCCAGCTACAAGATTTCAGTTAATTAAATGCATAAATTTAAAGTTCCCAGGGATAGAAAGCCTTTTAACTTCATTGCTCTCTCCTGAATTTTCCTTTACTACTCTTTGGTTTTCCTTGGACTACTAGGCTTTCTGGGAGACCTAAATAAAAAGTAGTCCCTGTGTAAAGACAAGGCAGGATGAGGTTATTGGTTGTCAGTTGAATGCTCAGTGGGCTGAGGTCTACAGGTGTTACTCCCCTATGAGTAATCTGCTAGCCATCCCATTGCTTGTGGGAGGGTCCTTTTATGAAGATGAGGGTGTGTGCCCCAGAGGCAATTAAAAGAAAATAATTCAAATCCTGACTGATGCTGAGCCCGGGAAATCATCACAAGTAGAAAGAGCAGGCAAGTATAGTGGATATACAATTGCTAATAGAAAGTGACCCTTCCTGTTAAATCAAGTACTTACTATGTGCAGAGCACTGTACTATGCACTTGGGAGAGTGCAGTACAATAAAGTAGATCTCATCCCTGCCCACAAGGAGCTTACAATCTAGAGGACGCATTAAAATACATTACAGATAGATATGGACATTTAAGTGGTGGGAGGATTGGGTGGAAAAAAATCAATGTGCTTCTGGTTTGCAGACAGAACCAAAGGCATAGGCAATACAGAAGGGAGGGCAACTAGGGGAAGTAAAAGCTTAAAAATGGTGTATTTATTAAGTGATTACTATGTGCCAGGCACTGTACTATGCACTGGGATCAATACAAGGAAATGGGGTTGGACACAGTCCCTGATCCATATGGGGCTCACAGTCTTATTCCCCTTTTGACAGACAAGGAAAATGAGGCCCAGAGAAGTGAAGTTAATTGCCCAAGGTCACACAGCAGTCAGAGGGCAGAGCCAGGATTAAAATCCAGGTCTTTCTTACTCCCACACCCATGCCCTACTCACTAGACCATGATACTTCTCATGTCAGGGAAGGCTTCTTGGAAGAGATGTGATTTGAGTAGGGCTTTAAAGATAAGGGGAGTAGTAATCTCTAGGACAACCCAGCATCTGTCAGACCTGACCTGCTCTTCCTAAACCCTCAATGACTTTGGCAGGGAACACATTTAACTAGTCAGGGGAGGGGAGGCAGCATCCCTGGAGCACACCTGTCCCCAGGCAGCAAAATGAAGTACATCTGTCCTCATGCAACTCATTAAATCCCTTTTACCAAATTACAGTAGGCTAGCAGTTGACTGTAAATTAAGAAACCCCAAAAAGCAACTTCTAAGCATTTTTCCAGGTTAAAATGTTTCCTGATTTGCTGATTATGCAATTTTTGGAATTATGAAGTTTTCATACACATACAAGCACATGGGGCTCAGCTGACACAGATCTTTCCTTTCAGTGCAAACTCAGGTAAGTCTTTGTAGACAAACACACACTCACAAGGCTCACAGCTGACACATCTTTCCCTTCAATACAAACTCAGGCCTCCAACAATCACAAGAATATGCTTTGAAGTCAGAATTATTTGGCAAAACTTTGATGGAAAAGAAATCAGACCTAAGAACAAAGATTTCTACTTTTGGGATATATATGTGGTATCTCACACCTCCCTCCACAACTATTCCCTGAAAGTTACTTTTTTTATTTGAGCCTAAACAAACTGGCACTGCCATTTCAGTCCACTGTGGTAGAAAGGAAGGCCACAAAATTTGCCCAGCCATGATAAAGTCTCACATCCTTTGGGTTTCAGAGGGCTCCTCCCCAAGTTTCACAAAGGTAATACAAATTTAAACAGGGATGAGTTCATTCAATCATATTACTGAGCATTTACTGTATGCAGAGCACTCTAAGCACTTGGGATTCCCCAAAGAACAGCAGTTTCAAATCCCCAAAATCTTGGCACAATTTTATAGCTTTTAAAGTTACACTCTGCACAAATTCCACCGCTCGACACTTCTAACAGGAATACCATAAAGTTACTTTACCTGTCTCCCGTCCGGAATAGAAAGAAGAAAAGTTGTGCTCCTCTGTGTCTTGGGAAAGCTACAACTAAGACACACAGTAGACAAATATCAAATCTCCCCTGCCACCCACATCCTTGATAGCAAAGGACAGACAGAGGTGGTAGCTACTTAGTAATACTCTGTGGTTACCTCACCCACATCATTCTCAGGATACACAACACAAACCCATCATTCCAGAGAAACTTCTCTATCTATCCTCCCACGTACTGTGTAACTACATGTAATCACTCACTTTATTATATAAAAGAGCAAAATAGTGGTTTATGTTTGACAGAAAGTAGTCATTTCACAAGCTATTAAAATTATATTTACTTTCTCAATGGTCTGGCTATGAGCAATTACATCCAATCAGATTGAAGATATATGTGATAACATCATGGCTGGCTCCAGGTGAGCTGAGTGAAAACCTTCATTGACTTTGATTTAGCCAGTTAGAAAACATACACCAATCTCTGAAGTCTAACAGCAAAGCAAAAGAAAACAGGTTGTGAGGAATAATTTAGTGAATACCTCTTTACTGTGCACGAGGCACTGTACTGAGCACTTAACACTGTACTAAAGATCTGGGTCCTAATCCCAGCTCTGCCACTTGTCTGCTGTGTGAGCTTGGGCATTTCACATCACTTTTCTGGACCTCAGTTCCCTCATCTGTAAAATGAGGATTAAGGCTGTGAGCCCCATATGGGACAGGAACCGTGTCTAACCGGATTACCTTGTATCTACCCCAGTGCTTAGAACAGTGCTTGGCACATAATAAGCACATAAAGACCACATATTATTATTATTTATTGATTGCCCACTTGGTGTGGTGCACTGTACTAGGCATCTGTGAAGTACAGAGTAAGTGCACACTCGGAGCTTATTCTCTGCTGGGGAGACAAATTTATTTTTTTTTTTTATGTACAATTAGAGTAGCCAGATTGGTCTCTAACTGTCCTGAGAGCATGGGCTCAAACTAAGGTAGATCCAACATGACTTACAAAGGTCCTGGACCAAGTAAAACCCAGACCTCTTTTTAGAATGGACCCTTATCCAAATTAACAAGGTTACCTCAAGATCCTCTGAGCTAAATTTTGGTAGCTCTACCATTCTGCTCCAGAACAAGAATGAGAACACAGGAGAGCCAGAATTTGGATAAGGGCACCTATCCATTGTAGTATGTAGTCAACTTCTCTTGTAGTTCACCACCACATGAAACCATAGTATGTCCACTGTCAATCAATCAAATTTATTGAGCGCTTACTGTGTGCAGAGTACTGTATTAATCACTTGGGAAAGTACACATTCTCTGCCCACAATGAGCTCACAGTCCAGTAGTTCACAGATGGACTACTGGAATCACTTCTGTTTCCTGAATCAGACAGGAGACTACTACTGCAGCATGAGGTACAGAGACGGGCAACCAAGCTGGTCAGGGAAATGGAGATTATTTCTCATGAGGAAAAACGAATTAGGGTCTTGAGACTTCAAGACCAAGAATCTGAGGGAAGGGTATAGTGGTGTTGGCTTATTCAAGATCACTCTCTCTCTCTTCCCTCTGCCAGTCATATTCCTGCTGGGACATGGAAGATGACCAGAAAATAGGCAAACAGGAGGGCAGCACATTGAAAAGGGCACCCAATGATTCTTTAGGTGATGGACCCATTTAGGGGCAGTGGCTGCAACACGGTGTCCATGGTGCCATGAAAGAGTTAGCAGTTGCCTTTGTTGCCCATGTTTAGCCACCTATTTTTTTAAGACTTCTGCTGAACCTGTCTCATAGAATGCCAGAGAATGATTCTTTGGACAGAAACTCTTGCCACTAAGGGCAAAGCCTTAGCAAGCAGAAGCGGCACTAGAACCCAGAGCTCTCTATTTCCAGAGTAGTGTTCTTTTCATTGGATCAACAGCAGTAGAACAAGTTCATGGTATGCTGGGTGACAGAGTATAAAATATTCAAAAGAACTTCTCCCCCTGTTGTGGTAATTTCAGGTGCATTTTAAGAAATCCAAAGAAATATATAATTATATATATATATACATATTACATATATATATATATATATATATATATACACTTATAGTGGAATAAAGAATCTGTTCTAACTACTTCTCCCAATACCAGTTAAGACCATGTATAATGTCCAGGTGGAGTGGAAGCTCATTTTCCAATACCTTCATGTAAGAGTATCACCTTAAAAATTATGGGAAGAAATCACTTATGCTACACATAATCCTTTTTTATGGTATTGTCAAGCACTTACCAGATGTCAAGCACTGTTCTAAGCACTGGGGTACAGACAGTTAATCAGATAGGACACACCCCCTGATCCACATGTGACTCAGAGTCCAAGTAGGAGGGAGAACAGATACCTAATTCCCACTTTGAAGTTGAGGAAACGGAGGCACAGAGCGTGACTTAACCAAGGTCACCCAGCAGGCAAGTGGCAAGTGAGAAGTAGCATGGCAAGTGGACCTGGGAGTCAGAAGGTCTTTGGTTCTAAACCCAGCTTTGCCACTTGTCTGCTGTGTGATTTCAGGAGAGTCACTAAACTTTTCCATGCCTCAGTTACCTCACACATAAAATGGGGATTAATACTGTGAATCCCATGTGGAACACAGACTGTGTCCAACCTCAGTAGCTTATATCTGCCACAGTGCTTCGTATAGTGCCTGGCACCTAGTAAGCACTTCAAAATTACTACATAAATAAGAAAAAAAGTGGTAAAGTCAGGATTAGAACCTAGGTCCTCTGGCTCCCAGGCCCATACTCTTTCCATTAAGCCATGCTGCTTCCTTGATCTCCATGGGAAATGCATCCAATGTGAAGCTAGAGATTCACCCAGAAAATCCTCTCACACCAGTAGTATGGAGAGGATTTCCCCCAAGGTTTTTGACTTCTTTTACCAAAAATACAGTGTTTTCTTGCTTCCCAAAAGAGAAAAACAGATGTCAAGGAACCATTCTCAGAGTATCCTAATTTCTTACTTCCATTTTTAGAACAATACATTCTTAGAGTAAGTGAAGACATTTGGGCCTTTGGTCCCAAATGGAAACTTTGACCACCACTACCAGGCAAGGAGGCACCTTAACATCACAAGCAGAGGCCCTGAAGTAGTTTAAGCCACTTTCAAATAAGTACAAATAAGTTAGGTATGAGCATCCTCCTTTTCCCTGACATTTGCAGCTAAGACTATTCTCATTTTTGAGCCAAATCAGGTTCAGCATGAGATACCTCTAATTACTGTGGGGATGAAAAAAAGATGACATTCTGATTGGACCTCAAATTGTTTATATACAATCTCTGATGAACTGCCTATTACAAGAACCACCTCAAGCGAAAAGCAGCTTTATCATGAAAGTTAGCAGGTTAAAAATAGGCCTCGGGATGGAGATGGTTGTAACGTGGCTTCAGAATGCTACAGAAGCTTTTAATCAGGAGTAAACTGGCAAAATAAAATCAAGTAAGCTAGCGTGCACATAGTTTACTTTGCAGGGATATGGAAAGTGACAGTGTAAAAGAGCTCGGTTCTGAAACAACTGCTCCATACAGAACTGGTTATAATGAACAGTTCATTGTGACGTGGAGGAATAAAGTCTCGGACTCACTGCCAAACATGCACTGCACAGAAATGGACTAAAGAATAAACTGGGCCAGGATTGTTAAATGGCTTCAAAACATCATTAAAAACGGTTCTGGACAAAGGTCAGAGGCTAAAACCGAGGGAGGAAATATGCTGTTGATATGTGATATGCGATTTCTTAAAAAGAGCTTCTCCAAAAATAAGATAAATGCATTGCCATCCAGTGCTTAGAACAGTGCTTTGCACATAGTAAGCGCTTTAACAAATACCATTATTATTAGTAGTACTCATGAAGCATAGGTTTATTTAAAAAATGATTTTTTCCAAAGGGCTGAGCACCCTTTGCAGTGATTCTCCCAAAAGTCTTCAAAATATTCATTTCAGACAGTGTGGGATGGCATAAGGCTAGCTTTCTAACTATATCATCTGTGAGGTAGTAGTAGAGTATTAGTGGTAATATAGTAGCAGCAGCATTCACTGAACACCCATTTGCAATGGGCTATGTGCTAGGGAAGTTAATGAATCAGTTGTACTTATTGAGCACTTACTGGGTGCAGGGCAGTGTACTAAGCCCTTGGAAGAGTATGATACAACAGAGTTGTTAGACATGTTCCCTGCCCACAACGAGCTAGAATAAAAAGACTTGACATTTCCTGCCCACAAAGAGTTGAGACTCAAATGGGGATGACAGACAAAATTATTTATGACTAGAGAGTTCAGAAATGAACAGCTGTACTCAAAAATAAATAATTGAGTATACATTGATACATGAATACTGAGGAGAGCATAATAATAATAATAATAATGTTGGTATTTGTTAAGCGCTTACTATGTGCCGAGCACTGTTCTAAGCGCTGGGGTAGACATAGGGGAATCAGGTTGTCCCTCGTGGGGCTCACAGTCTTAATCCCCATTTTACAGATGAGGGAACTGAGGCACAGAGAAGTTAAGTGACTTGCCCACAATCACACAGCCGACAAGTGGCAGAGCTGGGATTCGAACTTATGAGCCTATACATTGATAAGTGATTTTGTTAGCTGAAGGAATGATATAGTTCAGGGATCTGGGAAAATATTTGGGGAAGGCTAGTTGGAGGAGGTGAGATTTTTAGGAGAGACTTGAATGTAGGGAGAGCTCTGGTCTGCTGGCTGTGGAAGGGGAGGGAGTTACAAAAATTGTCTGCAGATATTCCATTTCCCAAGGAAAAAAAGAGGTTGAGCGGGCCATTTAGCATCGCACAGTAAAGCAGGACTCTGAAGAGAGCCAATATTCCCCTACACTTCACCCACATCATGCTGCCTCATTCCAGAGTGCAGTGTTAGTTTTCGCTGGGGCACAAAAGTCTCTTTGAAACTAAGCATTGACCCTCACCCCTGGAAAGGAAGGAGGAAAAAAAGGCGACAAAACAGGGGAAGGCTGAAAGGAAAAAGACATCAACCACCCCCTCTCCCCACCCGCCAGCCCAGTCACAAGCTTCTTTCCTCTTTCAGGAAATAATCGGCAGCTGAATATGAGTGTGACACTGACACGACCTTAAGGAAGTGTATGGGCCTGAGAGTCAGAGGACACAGGTTCTAATCCTGATCTTCAGCCTTGTGCAAGTCATTTAATAATAATGTTGGTATTTGTTAAGCACTTACTATGTGCAGAGCACTGTTGTAAGCGCTGGGGTAGATACAGGGTCATCAGGTGGTCTCACGTGAGGCCCACAGTTAATCCCCATTTTACAGATGAGGGAACTGAGGCCCAGAGAAGTGAAGTGACTTGCCCACAGTCACACAGTTGACAAGTGGCAGATCTGGGATTAGAACCCATGACCTCTGACTCCCAAGCCCGGGCTCTTTCTACTGAGCCACGCTGCTTCTCTGAGCCTCAGTTCCTCATCTGTAAAATGGGGATTTAATACCTACTCCCCTTCTACTTAGACTGTGAGCCCAATGTGGAGTCAGGGACTGTGTCTGACCTGATGATCTTGTATGTATCCCAGTTCTTAGCAATAATAATAATAGTATATGTTGAGTGCTTACTATGTGTTAGGCACTGTGCTACGTGCTGGGGTGGAAACAAGCAAATTGGGTTGGATACAGTCCCTGTCCCACATGGGGCATACAGTCTCAATCCCCATTTTACAGATGTGGTAACAGACAGAGAAGTGAAGTGACTTGCCCAAGGTCACACACTAGACAAATGGAGGAACTGGAATTAGAACCCAAGACCTTTTGACTCCGAGGTCTGTTTTCTATCCAATATGCCATGCTGCCTCCCACAGTACAGTTCTTCACACATACTAAATGTTTAACAAATACCACAATTATCATTATTACTATTATAATTTTTGACAGGGCAGTCACATTAGGCTGAACTCTCCTCCTTTCTTTGCTGGTGGAGATCAACTACAAGAAGGAAGGGTGGGGGCATTTCTCCCCCCACTGTTAGCAATAGGGGGCAGCAACAAACACCATCATTCAGATTAGTGTGAAGCGCTGTACTAAATTCTTAGGAGAAACAACAGAAACAAGAAAAACAGGGTTCTTGCACCGATGGAGAAACAGGGTGGTCTTAGTGAATAGAGCATGAGGCTGGGAGTCAGAAGGATCTGGGTTCTAATCTCAAATCCACCACTTGTCTGCTGTGTGACCTTGGGCAAATCACTTCACTTCTCTGTGCCTCAGTTGCCACATCTGTAAAGAGGGATTAAGATCGTGAGCCCAATGTGGGACAAGGACTGGTGTCCAACCTGATTAGTTTATATCTATCCCAGTATTTAGTACAGTGCCTAGCATATAGTAAGCACTTAAATGCCTTTAAAAACAAAACAAAAAAACAGCAAAAACACACAGGTACCACAAGGTCAATGGGAAATGGATGGGATCCTTCATACCCTCCATGGCACACATACTGTTCTATAAGTGTTCATCAAGAACAATTGTGCTAAACTCTAGTGATTTTTCAAAGAGTGTTTGCACTGGAATCAAGAAAAAGGTGATAAATGCTCATCACAGAAAGGTTGTTGTTCCCCATGAAACTCCATTTCACACTGGAAAATCTCCTGCCATCTTTTATTTTTTTAAATTTCTATAACAAATGCCAGTGCTTGCAGGCAAGAAATGCATCTACCAACTCTGTTATATTGTACTCTCATGAGCACTTGGTAGTGTTCGGTACAGTGCTCAATAAATACTATTGATCAACCTCCATTTGTCCTCTGAGCACAATGCAGCATCCTTTTTACTCACTAAAAGAGAAATAAGAGCACCTTAAAACAGCAAGCTTTAGGGGCCAGCCATGGGCTTGGTAGTTTAACTGACCTAGTCTCGGGAAGGTGACTAGAAGTTGGATAGAAATTCCATTTATCCATGGCTTTACATTTTCACTCTCTTAAAATCATCCCCATATTAGAGTGAAGGGAAGTTCATTTACACTAACAAATTAATCTTTGCTAGGCACCTTGTTCTAACAAAACCAGTTTTAAAAATTTTGAATCTTACTCTTTTCCATTTCAGTTCTCAGAATGTCTTTTCGATTTGCCTTTTTTATGTTATTTGTTAAGCACTTAATATGTGTGAGGCACTGTACTAAGCACTACAGTTTCTGCTTCGTTACATTTCTGTAGGAATAAGAATACAAGGTTCCTTCTTCTGTCCTCTACACCCTTTGAAATGAATTTGTGCAATGCTTGTATTAAGCTATCCTTTCTGTTTCTGGCTGACTCTTCCTTGACCCAAAGGTGGAGACACAAAAACATTTTTTTTGCCTGACTTTTCACTCAATTTGGGGGGAGGAATGAGTTGTCAATCAAAAGTGCAGATACTTGGCTTTCATTTTTTCTTTATCCTCCTGGTACCGCCATCTGACTTGGACAGGCTGAAAGGGAGGCCCCTTAGCCATGAGGCATAGAGATGCCAGCCGTTTTTATGACTAATTAAGCAGCTGCCTCAGAGCTTGTCCACAGGAATTTTGTTCAAACCTTGTCAATTAAAGGAAAAGGTTCTCAACTATGGGTGCATGAGGAGAAAAATAGAACCTAAGAGAAATGACATGAATAAGGAGATCAGTTTGGGTCTTTAACAACTCCTCTATGGATGGAGAGAGAGAGGGGGAGGGCAGGGGGGTAGTAAATAGGGGGTTGTCCACCAAGATTCAACAATAAGGCTGATGACTTTTCAATATTGAGCCAGAAAACAATTCTTCTTTTCAGTTTTCTAAGATCACTTTTGCTCTGTAGTCACTTCTGTTTGGTGGCAGCCTAGTGGAAGGTTTCAAGCAGAACGGATAAATTAGCGCTGGGCTTGGGGGAGTTAGGTTGGTTTACAATTCAGTCACTCTACACTACTTTGTCACAATCTCTCTGTCACATAATTCCTCACTAAGATTGGAGCTGGGAACAAGTGGCTCATGCCTGAAATGGTTACACCATCATTACTTTCGTTGTTATTACTGACATCATTGCTGTGAGTAACAAGAGAAATGTCTTTCGTCCAAGCACACTTCTCTAGCTTGATGCTGTTATAGCCCTATTTCCCAACTCCTCCTTTAATCCCTCCTTCCACCACCAAACACTCCCACACAGGATTTCACAAAGAAAAATAATGGAATGGTTTACTTTTCTGTCAGCCATCAAACTGGGAGGCATAAAAGACTCTTAGGAAAATTACTTGAATTCTGGGAGAACAGCTTCCGGGAAGTCTTTTCCAGACAAACAAGCTGTTAGAAAAAGCCTTTTGGAGACCTGTTCTGGACCTCAAAAATCAGTCCATTATATGGTTTTATGTTGCCCATGGCTTATTAGAGGGAAGAGTTCAGAGAGCTACTGGCACCCGGGACAGTAAAATCTACTCATGGTATGGAGAAGGGCCCCAGCTAAAGCACATTTAAGTAGTGATGCTTCTACTGCTTCCTTGATATCCCACTCCTGGCAAACATCTCTGTGAATCTCCCTGCTGCCAGCCTACAGCTACTCTGTTAAAGTGGATAGAGCATAGGACTGGGAGTGAGAAGGATCTGGGTTCTAATCCCAGTTCTGCCACTTGTCTGCTGTCTGACCTTGGGCAAGTCACTTAAATTCTCTGTGCCTCAGTTACCTCATCTGTAAAATGGGGACTAAGACAACCCCATGTGGGACAGGGATTGTGTCCCACTTGATTAGCTTGTATCATCTACTCCAGTGCTTCGTATAGTCCCTGGCATATAGTAATTGTTTAACAAATATTGTTCAAAAAAAATAACCCACCAGGCAGGTGACAGACCTGGATAGGGAGCCACTGAATAATGCAGAAGTTGACAGGGACACCAAGGGCTGGAGGAGTGGAGATTGAGAACCAAAGGATTCAGATCAGGGTTTGGTGGTTTGAACATCCCTTCACTTCCTACCCTCTGGTTTATTTTAGATCCTTTTGCTTTCATTTCTGTTTTGGTATGAGAACATGAGCTGCATGGAAGAAGTCAGTCAGCTGTGCCTGAGTGTGAAGGGAAGTTTTAACCCTATCTGCCTAATCAAAGAAAACCTTTGGAACAAAATGGACATGGCCTTGGTTCTAGGCATAAAACGATCACCCAAGGCCTTCATTAGTGAGGCTTCAGCAGTCATAGCAACACAAATCAGCCTGGAAAGGGTCAGGGAAATAGAAAACTCTGAAAAACTATTTTCCTAATGCTTTCTTTATCGTATTTATTGGTGTTTATTCAGGTGTCGGTGCTATGTTTCTTTTAGATATATTTTTCTTCATTGCTTTTTTCCTCCTTTTAGACTGTCAACTACTAGAGGAGAAGCAACACATCTACTCACATTGCTTTGCACAGGGCCCTAAAGAGTATTGCCTAGGCATGTGTGCTTAATAACTCTAGGTTCATGAAAATGAGCATATTTAGGAACGCTCTAGAGTTAAGTGAGACTAAGTAAGACAGTTGGAGAGAGAGAAAGGACCAAATTAGGCTTTGAGGTAGGAAAGCCTTAGGCAAAGTTAAATGCAGATGGAAACAAGCTGAAGATTAAACTGAGAATGAAGGCGAGTGAGAGGACTAAAAAGAGTAAGAGCAGGAAGCAGATGGGAAACCACAAGGTCGGGAGGATAGCAGGCGGAGGGGCTGGAGTTAGCTGGAGGACTAGTCTCAGTAATCTTTCTACTTAAAGACTGTGAGCCCCATTTGGGCCTGGGACTGAGTTCAACCTGAATAACTTTTATCTACCGAGGTGCTTAACAAATACAGTAAGAATTATAATAATTATTATCCCTGAATCACAGAAGATAGAGTGATGTGGGGGAAAATATGTTGCAAATGAAAATTTACCAGCTATTCAATATGCTTTTCCTTGGAACTGCCTTTAAAGGGATACAGATTTTTAAGTTACTGTCTTGGTCCCACCCAACTCCCTCCTTTTTGTGATATTTGTTAAGCACTCACTATGTATTCTATGTGTCACTGTTCTAAGCATTGGGGTAGGTACAAGTTAATTAGGTCCAACAGAGTTCCTGTCCTGAATGGGGCTCACAGTCGAAGTATAAGGGAAAACAGATATTTAATCCCTATTTTACAGTTGAGGAAACTGAGACAGAAAGAAGTTAAGTGTCTTGCCCAAGGTCACCCAGTAACTGGCAGAGGCAGGGTTAGAACCCAGGTCCTCCGACTCTCCAACTTGTGTTCTTTCCACTAGGCCACCCTGCTTCTCTAGACTATAAGCTTGTTTTGCACAGAGGACACACCTACTGTCTCTGTTATACCGTACTCTTCCAAGCACTTAGTATAGTACTCTGCACATGGTAAACACTCAATAAATACAATTGATTGAATGCAAACTTGTCTCTCCAGATACCTGATTTTGAGATGCTGTAGAACTGAATGAAGCATAGGTTACATTCTATTTCCATATTGGTCAACAATGTGTTTATTTGGATCTTCACAACATGTGGCATATAACATTCTAGTCTCTAACCCACAATTTTTACTCCTCCAGATGCACATTTCCTGCACCCAGCAGAAATAATACTCTTAAGAGGTGGATGGGAGACCCTCAGAGAAGACCAATGAAGCTGCAAGAAGAGAGGTTCCTGGCTCAGCAGATTGCCCCCTTTCCTTTTTGAGTCAGCACTGCAGAATCAGGTTATAGAGCTGAAAGCAACGTGTCCTCGGGTTGGAAACACAAGCACTGTAATAAGATTGTGGGTCAAGTAAAATTGCTGGCTTCTGCCTCTCTCCAGGATGTTCTTGGAAATAACATGTTTGACTGCAATCCAGTTTTCCAGCAAATATTTTAAGGGAAAATCAAAAAAATCTTACTGTACTTTACAAGGTCTGTTTTTACTATTATTTTGGCCAGGACTATGAAGAAAACTCTGAATAGCTTTGGTTACCTTCATTTAAATTACAACCACCTTACTGACACACACCATGTGCACAGACTGATACCCACTTACCACGAGAAGAATGGAAGATTAGGGTTTATGCTTAGTTTATGTGCATGACAGTGCCCCTAGGCAAGGATTCTGGGGCCACTCTCTAACTCTGTTCTGCATGGCCTTGTGGAAGGAGCACAGGCCTGTGAATAAAGGATCTGGGTTCTAATGCCGACTCCACCACTTGGGTGCCTGGACTTTGAGCAAGTCACTTCACTTCTCAGGACAGACATTCCTTCACAAAAAATACGCTGGAAGGAACCAAATTCTGGAGGAGTACATAATCAATCTTGCAAATTCAAAATAAAAAGGTGCAGTGCTCTAATGCAGACATTTTACAATTTCATTCCTTCTTCATAGGAAGACTACTGTAAATATAGGGAAGTACAAAGGCCTTTTTAAGTTTATTTTTCAGTGATCATGTTTATGTTTAACATCCAGAGGATACAGAGAAAATCACAAGGCAAAAAATTCCAGACCTGGCCCAACCCAGTGCATCCTGCCCAGCCTAAGTGGGACCCCTGAGCCCTCGTAATAATGATAATAATAATATTCAATGTGGAATTTAAGAGCTTACTATGTACCATGTTCTGTACTAAGCACTGAGGTAGATAAAATAATCAGGTTGGATTATTATAATTCATTTCCCGCATTGCACTCACAGTCTTAATCCCAGGTCCTCTGACTCCAAGGCCCAGGTTCTTCCCACTAAGCTTTGACTCCCCATCTTACAGATTAGGCAATGAAGGCATAGAGATATGAAATGACTTGTCCAAGGTCCAAGCACCCAAGTGGTGGAGTCAGAATTAGAAACCAGGTCCTCTGACTCACGGATTCATGCTCTTTACACAAGGCCATGCTGAGCAGAGTACAGAGTGGCCCCAGAATTCTTTGCTAGGGGCACTGTCATGCACACAGAGTGTTTCACACTCTGAGACCTGCTAAAATCTAGCCTTTGAGACCAGATAACAATTGTAGTCCCAGCCACACAGATGCCCTGCATATGTTCAGAAGAGGTTCAATCAACCAACCTATGGCACTTATTGAGTGCTTAGTGTGTGCAGAGTACTGCATTAAGCACTTGGGAAAGTAGAGTTCAATAGAGTTGGTATACACATCAGTGCTCTCCAGGAGCTTACAAGCTGCCCCCATCCCAATTGAGGGTGAGGGCTGAGGGGCATCAGAGAGGTTTCTGTATCCAATTTAAACTCGGGTGGTCTTAGCTTTAACATGGTCCATCTCTACCAAAGAGCTCTGGACTTGGACACTAGCCCTAATCTGAGCCGGGCTCCAACTCGGAGACACTTCAGGCTCCAAAGATTCCAGCAATCACGTATGTTGTGACCATGTGCATCTCACACACAACACATACACAGTTTCAAACACAAAATGTTCCTCCAAGTATCCTTTGATCCCACTGTGTCAGAGACAGGATACTGAGTTGAATGGACAATTTAACTGACCCATCATGAAACTGATTATGGTTTTCTATCTTATAAGTTCCAGTACTGAATTTCATCTCATTGTGAGCAACTCTATTTTATTGGATTGTACTCTCCCAGGCACTTATTATAGTGATCTGCATGCAATAAGCACTTATTAAATGATTGACCTCCTTTATTAGTTGCAATATCCTTCTCCCCTAAAGCCCGCCAACTCAAAGAAAGCATCTATGGGATTCTGGGCTTTTGTTCACTGATCCATCTACTGTAATCCTCAGCTGTTGTACCTTCAGAGAGCTTAATATGCGACCAGACACAACAAGTCTCTCCTGATATTCAAGTGGCCCTAAGAGCAGAAAGAGTGAAAATGAATGGCTGAGCAAATAGGATGTTCAACTAATTCCTCCGGAGAGCTCTGCAGTCCCCTGACATCTGGCTTGCATTTGGAACAGAGGCTGTGAGCTTCTTACACCAGGAGAAAAAAGGGTGGTTTCTCCAGGTCTCCAAGGCACGAGGGAAAATGGATGGAGTGCACGGGGGCCAATGGATAAAGACACTCCAGGGGCCTGGCAACTGTTCTGCTGCTGGGCAGGCCTGCTCTCACGCTTCTGCTGGTCAACCAGCAGACATCCATGATAACGAACAGGAAAAATGGAGAGGAGTGACCCTGTGCCTGTTTCTTTCAGGAGCAAAAGGCTCAAGGAATGTACAGTTAGAAATCTGGCCCTCCTGACTTCCCAGTAAATCAGCTGCAAGAGCAGCTGAAAATATTTTCTGTCACTCTCACACCTAAGATATTCTAAAAATCAGGACAAATGTTCCTCCTTTTAAACGTGGTGTGGCAGAGCCTGGATTAGAACCCATGAGTGTGGCAAAGCCAGGATTAGAACCCATGACCTTCTGACTACCAGGGCCATGCTCTATCCACTACGCCAAACTAGGAAAGGGGTCAATAGTGATATACATGAGGTTGGGCCCAGTGGGCAAGCTGGTGCTCGACGAATGAACTGTGCAGGCTGAGCTGTAGAAGAAAATCAGGGCGGCAAGGTAGGAGGGTGAGACCTAACAGAGTATTTTAAAGCCACTGGTATGGGGTTTTCTGTTTGATATTGAGGCTTACGTTTGTCAAACTAGTTGACCTGGGAAGAAAGGGCAGGACCCTCACCCCTGTATTGCTTTCCCTGGGATTCAGAGCCCCAGGCTTCTTACACTCCCTGGGCGCAATATTCCCCTTTCTTTATCCAACACCTCTTCAAGTGGATCAATTGTATTTATTCTATGTGCAGAGCATGTACTACCTGCTTAGGAGAGTACAATTTAACAATATAATAGACACATTACCTGCCCACAATGAGCTTACAGTCTAGAGGGGGACATGTACATTAATATTAATAAATTAAATTACATATATATACATAACTGCTGTGGGTCTGGGAGGGGGATGAATAATGGGAACAAGTCAAGGGGCTGCAAAAAGAAGTGGGAGAAGGGGAAAAGAGGACTTAGCCAGGGAAGACCTTTTGGAGGAGATGTGCTTTCATAAAGGCTTTGAAGGTGGGGAGAATAATTCTCTGTCAGACATGAAGAAACCTTAGCCCAGGACTCTGGGGATGTAACATTCCTGGAGCTTCCTCCACCCATAGCGTGGCTAATCACCAGTATCACAAAGTCCCACTTTCAGCGAGTCTGGTCTGTGTGTGGCGCCGATAAGCCTCGCCCTGCAAAGTCCAACCCACATCTCACAGAGCGGGAGGGGTGAAACAGAGAGAAGTAAGGAGTGCCTCTTGGGGCTCTGCCATCAGTGCCTTCAGGTTTCTGACCACACAAGGCATCTTACCTCGTTGACAGGCTCAGGAAGAATCGTGAAACTCACCAGATAATATGAGAAACAAAAGCTGCAGTGGCTAGTAAGGGGACTACCCTGCCAACTGCGGGCTGGTCTCTGATATCAACACTATGCTGTGGTCACTGTGGCCAGAAATGTATATTGAAGTCATGCATGCATATTCTTTTCATATGTGCTGCATCTGCTGTCCCAAGAAGAAAGCGATGGGCGGGTACCAAACAAGGTGAATGGCATTTTGCAAACCACAAGCACTGTGATCATTTCCTTCACACAGGTCCTTGATACCAAAATCTTGGTAGCAGAACTGAGAACTGAGAAATGACCCACCATTTACAATGGGAATTCAATTATTGACATGGCACTTGATGCCTTTATGCCTTGTGTTTTTATTTTAACCCACCAGCCTGTCTCCAACCTCAGTGTCTGTCACTAAATCCAGCAGTGGATCCTGCATTTACAAGGACCTAGGGAGGAAACACAACATCCTTGGCTGGGTTAAGAGCAGGGGTCAGGGAATTCCTGGAAAGACAGCTCAGGTTCTGTGGATTTCTGAAAAGAACTGTTTTAGTGAATGTTATAACACGGCTATGGAAATGCTTTACCACTGGCTTTTTAAGCATTCAATCAGCTCCCTCCCCCACCTACCTAACCTCACTCTCCCAATACAACCCAACCAACACAGTTCATTCCTCTAACACTAACTTACATACTTGTACCCCAATCTCATCTCTTGCCAACAACCCCTTGCTCACAACCTCTCTCCTTCCTGGAACTCCCTCCCACTTGGTATCTGACCAACCACCCTCTCCCCAGTTCCAAAGCCCTACTAAAAGCCTTTCATTTCCCCACTCTGCTCTCTCTCCCTTCTGCATTGCCTATGCACTTGGGTCTGTATTCACCAGTCCCTCTACCCCTACATCTTTTTTTCTTTAATGGTATATGTTATGCCCTTACTATGTGCCAGGCACTGAACTAAGCCCTGGACACAGGTTGGACATACTCTCTCTCCCACATGAGGCTAACGGTCTTACTTCCCATTTTACAGAAGAGGTAACTGAGGCACAAAGAAGTTAAGTGAATTGCCCAAAGTCACACAGCTGACAAGTGATAGTGCCGGGATTAAAACCTGGAGCCGGGATTAGAACCCAGGTCCTTCTGACTCCCAGGTCCATGCTCTATCCACTAGACCATGCTGCTTCTTTATATCTTTATACCTTGCTGTTTTCCCAATCTGTAATTTATTTAAATGTCTGTCTCCTCCACTAGATCCCAAACTCCTTGAGGGAAGAGATCCTGTCTACCAACTTCATTGTATTGTATTTTTTCAAGCACTTAGTACTGTGCTCTGCACACAGTAAGTGTTCAAGACAGTCACTTAACTTTTGTGCCTCGGTTACCCCATCTGTAAAATGGGGATTAAGACTGTAAGCCCCACATAGGACATGGACTGTGTCCAACCTGATTACCTTGTATCTACCCCAAGGCTTACTGCAGTGCCTGGAGCAGAGTAGGTGCTTAACAAATGCCATCAAAAATGAATATCACTGAGTGATTATTAAAACATATCTTTTACTTCTCAGTTGGCAACAGGGGCTAAGTATTTCTCGGTGCTGTCAAGTGGTCACTTTATCCAAGCATGAATGAGAAACTGAGAATAGGAAGAAAAAGATGGGGGAGGAAGAAAAATAAAATGGGCAGAGGGAAGATGAAGGTAGAAAGTGCTAGATCTAATCAAGAGATTTGCCTACGATTAATCAGTAGACACTAGAATTCAAGTCCCTCTTCCATTTCAGAACATGGAATCCCCAACTCCCCAGCCACCATATGGACTAGCTTTTTCTTAGGAGACTTCAACAAAGATGAAACAAATACCAGGTGGGGGTATCAGAGAGAGTGCCACAAGTTGTCTAGAGAGGCAAAACTGCTTTCAGGTCTGATAGAACTTTCCTATATCATTGCTTCATTGTTGTAATTTTCTAGACCACCAAATTTTAAAATCTAACCAATGAAGAAATACTGCATACTTTACTGCTTTATTCAATGGAAAAATTACACTTTGTTTGTCCTTAGTTGTAATATAATTAAGGCAGCTTGCTAACATTGCCCACGCTACCAACAAACAAAAATTCAGATGATGCAGCACAGCTGTGAAATTCTGGGGGGCAATTTTAGCAAAGACAACAGATGGGCATACTGCAATGGGAAATGGGACAGCTCTCTTTCAGCAATTGTTCATACAGCTTTCTGTCCTAAGAGGCAAAGCAGCCAACAGGAGGTGCAACACAAAGACCAGTTTATACCTGTGTGTTCTGTGTAAAGTTCTGAAGAGAACTCTAAAAGTGTAGTCATACAGGAAACACAGACAACAACCCCATCTTCAACATAACTAACCAATGGAAAGAACACTATGGATAGACAAATGCAAAGTTGAAGCAGCTGAACCACTTCCCTAAGACTTAGACCTCAAAACAGGATTCAAGACATAAATCTACTCTATGTAAATATGACTGTGTTTTTCTATTTCCCCTACTGATAATCTATTTTTTAAGTCTGTCTTCCCCTGTAGACCTCTCCCTGTAAACTATAAGCACCTGTAGGCAGGGATCTACCAACTCTGTTGTTTTGTACTCTCCCAAGCTCTTAATACAGTGTTCTGCACACAGTAAGCACTCAAATTCCACTGATTGATTGAGGACATTTCTAATTGAGCTCCAAAATGTTAAGTGGGCAAATGTGCAGTTAGATTAATGTCACATGTTCTTTACGCAGCACAGGCTTCCTTTTATGTCTCATACCTGACTATGGTGGTAAAATAACCATTCAGGATCAAGTATAAAATTAAAATTCCCTTTTCAGAGGCTAAATTTCTGAAGTCTTCAAAGAGTAATATAGGATACAAATAGATAAGGAATTAAGTCCTTTAAAAGCAGACTTCTCCAAAAGATCAGATCTGCTGTGAATGACACAACCAACCTCGCATGCATAATGAAATGAATAGAGTGACGGTTTTTCTGCCGGCAACAGCTGAACAACTGCTGGGAAATTTTCAATTGGCCCAGCCCAAGCCAATAACAACCCCAAAGAGAGAATTACTACAATTTCCATTTTCTTCTTACAGTTCTTCTTAAAGTTTAATCTTTTAAATATGAAAGGTGGTATTCACACAAAACATCTAGGAGCTGAAAATGATCAGCTGTATTAAACCACCACTAATGTTCAGTAAATACTGCAAATCCTCATACACCTCTCAGCAATCTCCCAGCAAAAAAGCATCCAAGCAGCCAAAGTCTCTCAAACTTTGTGACAAACTCCCTGAAAAAAAACTGATTCTTGTTTTTGTTGAAATATTCTCTTTAATCAATGGCATTTATTAAATTCTTACCATATACAGAGCAATGTAGTAAGCGCTTGTACAATATGACAGTATAGTATGACAGAGTTGGTAGGCACGGTCCCTATTATTTCAGTGCTAAATACTCCCTAAAACTTTAACACATTTTTAACTCAAAGCAGACCCCCACAGTCAATGTTCTGCAAACTGCATTTCAGCACATTCCAACTCTAGCAACAGATGATGAAAATCGGATTTAAAAGCTTCAGTTACCTCTATCGGCAAATATTCAGTCACAAACTCTTCCATGGATAGGGGGAGCATTATCCCAGTCCATCTGCTTGGAAAACTCTTTTTCTTTTCCTCCCGATCGCCTCTGTTCTGCCACCAGTCCTGCAGCTCAGCAGGGCAGACCCCACAAGGGACCCCTGTGTGACATTCTCCCACAAAGCGGCTGCCGCTCTCACGGGAGAGCACAAGAAGTAGAAAGCAGTTCTTTAGTACTTCCCCCACCCTCTTCCCACCCTCCCTTTTTCAACCACAACTTCCCTCCAAGAGACCGGGTTCAAATACCCCAAAGCAGTGAAGTCACACATGACCTCATGAGTAATTCGGTTTAACTGTTTGGAGACCAGAGCAAAGCTAGGGAGGGGCGAGAGGGCGGAGGCTGGGAACGGAGCAGCTGTTTCAGCTTTTTCGGAGGCTTGTTGGAGTTCTTCTGCAGGGGCGCATCTTTAGAAGCAGAAATGAAGATACATCCAACTTTTACTATTCTCTTTTTCCAGGCAGGAAGACTGTCTGTGGAGTTTCATTTTGCAAGCCAGTTTTCCCCCCATACTAAAAAAGTAAAAAGAATGATCTTTCTCCCGAACATATTACAATGATTACAATACACCTACAGAGGACTTCTTCGCAAACGTTTGTTATGCAAACATACGTCCAGCTCCATTGTCTTACAATCATCCATCGGCAAAGACAACAAACAGATAGGGACGTGTTCAGGGGCGCTGCTCAAGTCCTGCTCCAGATAGCAAGGGGAAACTGGCAACACCAGTCACAACTCTCTCTCTCTTTCTCTCCTCCCTCATCTCTCTTCTCTCTCTTCTCCTGTGCCTCTCCTCCCTCCTTTCTCTTTGTCTCCCCTCCCTTTTCTCTCATTCTCTCCTCTTTTCTCTCCCATTCTCTCCTCTCTTTTCTCTCCCTTTTCTCCTCTCTCCCCTTTCCTTCTCATTCTCTCCTCTCTCTCCCATCTCTCTCTCATTCTCTCTTTTTCCTTCTATCTCCCCCCGTTTCTCTCTTCTCCTCCCCTCTCTTTTCTCTCTCTTCCTCTCCTTTCTCTTTCTGTTTTTATGCTTCTCTCTAGGTGTGTTTGTGTCTCTCTGGGTTTGGCTGTGTCTATCTCTGCTAGTGTATGTGTCCCCACTTTCTCCCACACCCTCCAACCCGGGTGAGATCTGTCCTAGTCGTAGCATAAGGAATTGAAGCAGCTTGTGAACATGGGCCAGACTACTTATTGAAACAAAAATTCGGATGATGTAGCCCAGCTGAGGAATTTGGGGGTGGTGGGGGGAGAACACACACGCAACATATACACAGAGACATCCCACCCCCCTATCTCCCACTCCCCCCCATCACTGGGCGGTCTCTCCGCAGACAAGTGACAACCAGACTTGACTAATGGATAACAGAGGCACGGTAGGGGCTGCTGGTGTGGAAGTCTGTGTGGGTTTCAGCCCTGTTTTCCTTCTTCCTGTGACTGCCTTAGTTTTCAGAAATTGGTCTTCAGGAGGGGGCTGACAATTCGGACCACAAGGAGGTAAAAAAAAAACCAAAGTGTCCGTTTTTAATTCACCTAAGAGAAACACAAGCACAAACACACACGAGGAAACTTTTGATGGAAATATATCTGAAAAATGTGAGGGTGCCCGTAAAGGTCAAGCCAAACTCTTCACCAAGGAGAGGAAAAAAAAATAAATCTCACTTGCCTAAGATAAACACACCTCTCAGAAGTTAAGGTTTTTAATATCAGATGCAGAAATTATTCCTATCATTATAGGACAATCATACAATGGCTTTTCTATGAGTTTCACCCATTCACCGCCCGGCTAGCATAAGCCACAAGTAGACAAGACCCTTCACAGCCCAATAACTCCCTTCTCGATTCCCCACATTCCTGCAGCTGCCACGACACTACATTTGCTCCAGAACGAATGAGGCCCAAGTCTTACAATTCCTGTCCAACAACCTTATTTTCCCCATCCCAAACAGTTTACATTTGCACTATGCCAATAACAAGAAACATTTGGTTCAATGCACTGAGACGGGAGTTTTAAAGTTTGCTAAATTTCCATCATTCATAATACTACTATCATGGGTTTTATATTGTTCTCTTATTTTCCCAAAGTGCTTTCACTTTAATTATTTCCTTTCATCCTCACAACCCGGAGATGAGGTATTATCCTCATTTTACAAATGTGAAAACTGAAGCCCAGAGAAGTTACATGACTTGCCTAAGTTCCTTCAGTAGGCCAGGGACAAAATTGGGGCTGTAACCCAAATCTTCTCACTTCTAGTCCCATTCTTGTTCCACTTGGCCAAACTGCTCCTCAAGATATGAAATGATATGAAGAGAGAAACACAACAAAATACTATATGCAAGCAAAACTGCTTGTTTAAACAGCAAAAAAACCAAATCCTGAACTCTCCTAATGGCAACAACACTCTGCATCCTCCTCCATGAGCCTGGATCTCAGGGGATGAGAAAGATCGGACAAAGAAACCAAACACCATGCCCTGCCTTTACAAAATAACTATTAATGGACTCCAAAAGCCTGCTGGAAAATATTGCACTAATGAAAATAAATTACTGTCATCTCTCAGGAAGTATAGCTACATAAACATCCAAAGCTTTACATTTCAAGATTGATAAGGGACAAGAGTCATTTAATAATCTGTGTCTGGATACTCTTCTCATTCTGTTTCTCTCTATTCACCATACATAGAGTCGTTCCCCAAGTTACCTTAAATAGGAACAGCGTGTAATAGCCAGAAAGTCTTTTGCTCTACATGGCCAGATCTGTCAAATCTGATTCACTGCTGGCCGAGGGCAGGACAATCATACTGAAACTTGACTTTTGGCCCTTTAGGGAGCGGACAGTTATGATAAGTATTGGCAACCTTGTTTTTCTGCTTTGCCTTTTCAGGAAGGGCTACAGGGGAAGGAAGATGGTCAAATGCCCAACCTGATTAGTCTGTAACCCAGCACTTAGTACAGTGCCTGGCACATAGTAAGCCCTTAAATACCATAAAACAGTGCCAGTTGCAGAGTGCCTGCTTCTGGCCACAGTTGGCAAACTGCTGCTTCTCCACTGGTTCCGGGGTCCACGTTGTTCCCACTGCTGCTGCCTAGACAGCTCTCTTGCTTCCTGGATCACTACTCCAGGGTTCTGTCCAATGGGCAGGGGTGGGAGCATAAAAGCGAGGGCAGTAGGTATCTCAAGAAGGCTGCTGAGCCCCAGAAGCATCTGTGTGGTCTGCAGTGAAAACCGGGTGAAACCCTGGAGTTGTGAGAATCAGAAAGACATCATAGGCCTCCCTCTGGCAAATCACCCTGCAAGCCAATTCATTCATTCAATCATATTTATTGAGCACTTCCTGTGTGCACAGCACTGTACTAAGCACTTGGGAGAGTACAATAAAACAATAAACATATTCCCTGCCCACAGTGAGCCAGTATAGCAGTGGTATTTGTTAACTGCTTACTCTGTGCCAAACACTGCTTTTAGTATGGGATAGATATAAGGTAATTAGTTTGGACACATTCCCTGACCCATATGGGGCTCACAGTTTAAGTAGGAAGAAGAACAGGTGTGAATTTCCATTTACAGGTGAGAAAACTATGGCCCAGATAAGTTGTGACTTTCCCAAGGTCACACAGCAGGCAGGTGGTGAAACTGGGATTAGAACCCAGGTCCTGCAATCCCTCTTTCTATTAGCCCATGTTACGTTACTTCTCATAACTTTCCAAGAAATCTAAAGAGGAGGTTTCCCTTGCTTTCTCTCTTACTCTGTCTGCATCCTACTGCCTTTTCTAAACTGAGATTTCAAGACACCATATCAGCTTTTAAAATATATTTTGTCAGGCATTCAAGTTTAAAAGCATTCAGCCATATTAATTTGTCTCAATATCTCCATCAGCAAAATGGAACATATACTATTGAGTCAATTTATCAAGTTTAAGAAAAAATCCCAAAACCTGGAGAAGATATATGCTGAGTGTAAAATATAATGAAGAGACACACTATCCCTTCAGCTGTTTCTTACCCCCTTCTCTAGAGGGGCATGGGGTTTCCTGGTACAGCATTTCAGCAAGGGATAAGAAAGGGAAGGATAAAATCTTGTGATGGATCTCCCCATAGTGCTAAAAGCCCTGCTGGGATCGGCTCTATCCGCCAAACCATTCTGCTTCCTGCGCATCCTTCATTAATTGAACACCATCCTTTCCCAAACAGTTACTTTTGAGGAGAGACCTTCACCAAGGACATATCACACAGTCACAACCAGTAAAGATGAGGGGAAGAGTATTGATCCAAATCTCAATTTTTGTGCTGAAAATTTGATTTTGACATGTATATAGGTTGACTTGTAGGCTTCAAAAGGAAACACTATCATCTCCTGGAAAGTGCCCCCTTCTCCCAGGAACTTCCTATGCTATCAGAGAAGCAGCAAGGCCTAGTGGAGAGAGTAGAGGCCTAGAAATCAGAATGGCCTGGGTTCTAGTTCCGGCTCTGCTACTTGTCTGCTGTTTACCATAGGCAAATTACTTAAATTTGCTTTGTTTCAGTTACCTCATCTGTAAAACAGGGATTAAATCTGGGAGCCCTATGTGAGAACTGACTACATCTAACCGGATTAGCTTGTATCTATTCCAGCATTTAGAGCAGGACCAGGCACTTAGTAAGTGCTTAACAAATAACCTTAAAACAACAACAAAAAAAAAAAACCCAGCAGTTGGCTACTGTGTACACAGGACCATTTGATAGACTGCACAGTTAAAAAAAAAACCCCTGTGATTCCTGACTTCAAGGAGCTTCTAAACAAAAAAGAAAAGTCAAGGCAGCTGACAGACAACAACCTAAACACCTAGACCAGTTATACTGGCACCCTTGAGTAACAGTGTTTATTGACATCACTTTAACTCAGTGTTATTCAAACCAAGACAAGAAATAAGCACATGGGATGCCAGCTCTAGACTCAGTGTCCCCAACTCTTTCTCCTTTGACACCTAGTTTGCTCCAGAGAATGGGGAATTAAGTTTGGAAAGTGTTTATGCCTGAAACTCTAGAGACAAGAAAAAAAGCAGAGGAGGAGAAAAGATGAAGAAGAGTCAAAACTGGAGTTACCGCAATTAGAGGTATATTACTGTTATTATTATTCTTACTACAACTAGTATTAAGCATTTACAATGCTTAAAGCACGTTACTAAGCACTGGTCACAGCACTATGCACTCAGCAGGAAAGACAGGCTGGTGGCAGTGCAGCACTCATGCTTTCAGGGTGTTTTTTTTTCCATTATCTGCATATCAACCACCTTCCAAGATTTTCCACAGCCTTGACTTCCCCAGCTACATGCCATGAACACGGAAGACAAATCTCCTCTTCCTTCACCTTAAGGAGGTCTGGCCCACATCAAACTCCCACCCTCATCACCCACACTGACTAATTCAAGTCTTTCAAAGCAACTCTTCAGCCCTTGAATAACTGCTGAAAACACACATGTCCTCCAAGAGGCCTTCTCCCAGTAATTTCTACTCTGTCCTCAAATAGATGCATCAGGCTCTTGGTTTCCACCCACTAGGTAACAGTGCTGCCTCATTGGTTGCCAACACCGAGCCCCTTTGGGTCCCAGGGCCATAATCCCATCCAGTTTTCACACCAGCATGACCGAGAGGACACAACCAGCAACAGCACGGGAGCTCCACAAAGTAAATAACCTTGGAGGGCCATAGCTGAACCTTTAGCCGGATGGTGATTGGAGCAGTGTGGGCAACTGCCGGACTCTGAACTGGGAGGAGCCCAAAACTCTGTTCATGTAGCCAATGGACCCCATAGCCTTTTAGTTTCTACTGTGTCTGTCTTTGTTCTTTTCCTACAAAACCATTCAGTCCATATTTCCCCGCTCCTCAAGAGGTTGCCCATCCACCTCTGCATCAATAGAAACTCCTTAACATATGTTTTAAAATAATCAACTTGCTCCCTCTTTCCCTACTAAAACCCAGCCCGCACACTGTAGTCCCCTAATGCCAACCTACTCACTCTACCTTGATCTCATTGATCTCACTGCTGAGTCCTCATCTCATCCTGCCTCTAACCTGGAACAGCCTCCTTCTTCATATCTAATCACTTTCTCCACCTTCAAAACCTTATTAAAAGCACATCTCCTCCAAGAGGCCTTCCCCAACTAAGCTCTCATTTCCCCTTCTCCCACTCCCTTCTGCATTGCCTTTGCACTTGAATTTGCACCCTTTATTCATCCCTCCCTCAGGCCCACAGCATTTATATACAGATCTATAATTCATTTATTTATATTAATGTCTATCTCCTCCTCCACTCCCCCCGCCCCCCAGACTGTAAACGTGCCTATGTTGTCATCGACCCCTTGCCCACGTATTCCCTCTAGCCTGGAATGCCCTCCCTCCTCAAATGCTACAGGTAAATACTCTCCCCCTCCTTCAAAGCCTTACTGAAGGCACATCTTCTCCAAGAGGCCTTCCTTGACTAAGCCCTCCTCCCACATCTTTCCTCTTCTCCCACTCTTTTCTGCGTCATCCTAACTTGCTCCCTTTCTTCTTCTCCCCTCCCCACCCCACAGCACTTATGTACATGTCTGTAATTAATTTATACAGGGAATGTGTCTGCTTATTGTTGTATTGTACTCTCCCAAGCTCTTAGTACAGTTTTCTGAACACAGTAACTGCTCGATAAATATAATAAGGAATGGGCAGGGAATATGCCTACCAGTTTTGTTATATTGTTCTTCCAAGTGTTTAGTAGTGCAGTGCTAGACACACAGTAAGCACTTGATACACAATTTCTCTCTTTCAAAATGTTTAAGTGTTTTTATTACATCAGCTGTCCTCATGTGTCTGTCTCTACTCCCCCCACCCCCACTTTATTTGAATGTGAGCCCTTTGAGGGCCACATTCACATTCAACTTAGCCACCCTTGTTATTTTGCAAACAATAGGCACTTGAATACTCTTTCTATGCCTACTCCTACTACTAATTGCCTTTTCTGACTTCTGTTCCACCTGATCACTGTGAATTCACAACCTCCCACAGCACTTATAAATATATCTTACCTACCCCAGTGCTTAAGCACTATTCATGTACTTTCCTCCTACCTGCAAATCATTTCCAGGCCTGTCTTCTCTGCTGGACTGTAAGCTTCTTGAGGACAACGACCAAGTCTACTGATGCTATGGCACTCTCCCAAGTGCTTAGTACAGTGTTCTGCACAGACTACCTACTCAATAAATACTAATGATTGATTATAGAAAAAACTTTTTTCCATCCAGTCAGATCGTGAGGTTTCCAACAATGCAGTTAAGACTGATGCTCCCTGTTCCCTGACTGGACTTAGAAGGAAAAGTTTCCCAGAGCGCTATGGTCCAGGCGTTTGAAGCACTGGTTCTTTCCCAGCACAGTCTGGTGAGTAAACTCATCTAAGCTTCGGGGTCAATGTATGGCCAGAGCCGATCTGCATTTTCAACCAAGTCCAGGCTCTGCCTCAATGGAAACGCTGAGGAGTTCTTCAAAGAGCAACAAGCCCTCTGGACTCAATGCCAACAACAGTAAATAGATGGAGGGGAATAGGCAAGAGAAATTGTATGTCTGAAGATCAACATCTCTGAGAAAAAGCAAATGAAATATAAATCAAGCAACCACTTGAGATGGGTTCCACACACCTCTTTCTTATGCATGGCACTGGTGTACTAGTAACAACAAGCCTCCAGTTCCTAAGTGCTTCAGAAAATTTGGGATCTTTGTTGTGTTAAAGAGAGTTGATTTGCACAGGAAAATTTCATCAAGGGAAATTTGTGAGGAAGGATCACACATTTCTCTGTTGCCCAAAATAAATACATCAACCAAAGTCCTTTTGCCTAGCACTGACTGTACGGTCAAACACATTCCCACTTTTATTCTGTTCACCACGTATACAAATCCTATTGCTGTAGTACCCAGGCATTTTTATATGATCATATTGCAAGACAAACCACTGTAAAATCACTATTTCCCACCACACGACCCTATGATATGGGTTAGATGCACGTGACTTAGCAAACCTATTCTAGAATAAAAAGAAGTAACTGAGGGAAGAGGGAACAGTTAGAGAGAAGAAGGAAGAGGGTAGAGAGAAGGCAGGAAGAAAAGGGGGATGAGGGCGAAAGGGAAGGATAAAGCAAGAGAAGCTCTATGATCCAAGACTATAATCCATTTAGGTGGGGGGGAAAAAGAACGGCAGCAGAAGATCACAGGCTAGTAAATTCAGTAGAGACAGAAGCCCTGAACATTTTCCTCAGGAGTATCAGTTGCACTCCGATATAATTCATCTCCTGGTCCGTCGTAGTCCGAAGGACTCTGTACACTCACTATAAGGAAACCCGTGCGGCTGAAGCAGGAGGGCTCATACTCTGCAGGAGTAGGATCGAAGGGAAAAAGCAGTCCCGCCCTGCACTTTCCTCAGAGAGGGCCAAAGACCACCTCCTTCCTTGAATGTGTTGTAAACAGGCACAGTGCACCCAATCCTCGCCCAAGACTTCCCTCCCCACCCCCAACACCAATCCATTTTCCATGGGTCCCAGTGACAACAGTTATGCCCTGCATGCTTCAAGTCAGGACTTACTGAATGGAGTCATGGTCAGCAGCTGGAAGGCCGGCAGGGGAAAAACACCCAGACACAAAGGAGCCCATAGGAACATGTAAAACTGGAAGTCTCTAATTATCCTTTCTAATTTCAGAGCCATGTGACTAGCCTTTACATAGCTCCACTGGACCCCTGTGAGTCCAAGCGCTCCTTATGACTGTACCACAAAGAGATGCTCCCCTTCTGCTCATTCATTAAAATATTGTGTTACAATATCGTGGTGCATTACTTCCTGGCTGATCAGCTGCTTCCCTGGTCAACATTTAGTGTTCCGATCATTCAAAGCACCTGGGACAACTTAACCATTACTTTCCAGATTCTTCCAAGGATTTAAAGAGCAGCTCATCCTTTACAGAAAATGTGTTTGACACATGCATCTGTCAGGGAAATATTTATTAACTCTTGACTGACAGCTTCAAAAAGACCTCTTTTTCAATAGTGCTTCCTCTCGTGATTGCTCTTTGCCAGCTTTCTAGTCCTTGCACATAGGTGCCAACTTCTCATTTTGAAAGATGGAGGGGAAGGAGGAGCTTTTAGCAGGGATGGGAGCTGGGAGGGGACAGGCTTCAGAGAGCTAAAAAACCAGCCAGTCACCATTCCACCCTGGCAGGAAACACGCAGATCTGGTCAGAGACATGGGCTATGCCCGAGCCTGGGAAGCCAGCTCACACAGCTGTCAGGACAACTGTTTCCACAGTCCCTGTGGAGCTGCAACTGGGCCAGTGAAACACAGCTTGAAAATATCTCCCACAAAACCACTTCCTATCCCCCAGCTTTTTCTCACTGCCCAGCTTTTTCCCACTCTGCAACTTTACCCCTTACCTTGATTCACTAGAGGAAGTAGCATGGCCTAGTGGATAGAGCATGGGCCCGGGAGTCAGAAGGACATGGGTTCTAATCCCAGCTCTGCCACTTGTCTGCCCTGTTATCTTGAGTAAGTCACTTCACTTCTCCATGCCCCAATTACTTCATCTGGGAAATGGGAATTACGACTGTTATCCCCATGGGGGACAGGGACTGTGTCCAACCTGATTAGGATGTAACTACCCCAGTTTTTAGAACAGTGACAGGCATATAATGAGGGCTTTACAAATACCATAAAAAATTCACTATCTTACAATCCACTAGCTCCTTGAGGGTAAGGATGGTGTCTACTAACTCTATTGCAATGTACTCTCTCAAGTGCTTGGTTCAGAGCTCTGTAAACACTAAGAGCTCAATAAATACCATTAATGCATTCATTCCTTTCTCAGATACTAAAGAATATGCCATAATTTCCATTAATAATCATCTGCCAAATGATATTGCTAAATGTCCCTCTGATCTGGGGAGGACTCTTCCACTGATCTATAGGCTCTGGGTGATCTTCCACTCCACGTAAAATCACATTACTGACATTTTACCAAACCACTCATATGTTTGGGTAGATTTAAATGGAAAACTAAAAAGCAAGTCAGAAAGTGACTTATGAAAATTTACATATATATATATACATATATATATATATATATATTAATGTCTGTCACTCCCTCTAGACTGTAAGCTCATTTTGGATGGGGAACATGTCTACGGATTCCATTATATTGTCACACTGTACTCTCCCAAGTGTTGTTTAGCTCTGAACACAGTAAGCACACAATAACATATCTACTAACTCTGTTATATTGTACTCTCCCAAGTGTTTAGTGTTTAGTTCTACACACAGTATGCGCTCAATCAATATTATTGAATATAATTGAATGAGGGATCAATCAATTGATGTTATGTATCGAGCACTTACTGTGCAGAGAGCACTGTACTAAGCACTTGGGAGAGTACAGTAGAGTTAGTATACACAATCCCAACCCTCAAGAAACTTGTGGAGGATCTTGGAGTCATCTTTTTGGACTTTCGTTTTCAATGCTGCCATCATTTCTGACTTAGAAACACATTGCTGTTTTACCACTGCAGGGTGAGGATAACCATCCCCTGGGTGAGATCTTGACTCTTGGAACTGAGATTTGCTGGCCTTAAAGAGGATTTCCATTACTTTTCCCCACCATGAGCAAAACCCTCATCCCTCTCATGTAGGTGTAAAATGTCATATCATCTTGCATTTGGAAGCAGCGCAACCAGACAGCGCCTCTGAAATACAGTCTGGTGGGAGAGAGCAGAAATCAAACAATTTCAAGCAAATCCAGCTTCAAATCAGGCTGTACACCAGGAGACACAAAAAGCAAAGGTCACCGAGGGCTAGTTATCCAAAGGCTATTTGCTTTTTTGGTTTTGATAGAAATTGAAAAATCACTTTTTAAAGACTCTCTTTTTCTTTTGGAGAACACTTTTGCCAGTTGAGGTGAGATGAGGTTATAGAAACAGTGACAGAGCAACATTGAGACACCTCTGTATCCCTGACTGGCTTGATTTGAGGCCCATTTGCCTTGCTTGGTTTTATGATTCTCTTACTCTGAAATTAGCCTTTGGAATTTTTTTTTTTTAAATCACAGACTCCTTTTCCAAGTCTCCCTCTTCTGCTCTAGATGCGACACATATTCCATAGAAAATCATTAGCATTTTTTAAAATGCAGGGGATCAGGAAATCACATTCTCATTACTTCTAGGGCTTCCCCTCCTTCAACGTACAGCTCATGGCCACTCCTCATCTGGCCCTACCTCTTGTCTCTCCCCACTCCAGTTCTTATTTCAATCTCCTGCTCAGATCACTTTTCAAAAAAAAAAAAATAATAATCTATATCTCTCCACTCCTTGAGAAACTCAAGAAACAGAAACTCCTAGCCACTGAGCATAAAGCACTCTATCACCTTGCTCTCTACCTTACCTCACTGCTTTCTTACTACAACCAAACCAGTACTCTTCACTCCTTTAATGGCAACTTACTCACTGTACCTCAATCTTGTCTCTCTCGCTGCCGACCCCTTCCTTTCTCTGACCTGGAATTTCTTCCCCCTCCATTTGTGACAGATCACCGCTCTCCCCACCAAAGCCCAATTAAAATCACATCTCCCTTAAGAGACCTTCCCCCACTAAGCCCTCATTTCTCCTACTCCTTCTGCCTTCTGTGTTGCTTATCCACTTGGATACTTGGATTTGTACCCTTTAGGCACTTGCTATTTAACCCCACTCTCAGCCCTACAGCACTTATATACACCTCCATAATGTATTTATTTGTATTAGTGTCTATCTCCCCCTCTAGAATAAGCTTCTTGTGGGCAGAGAACATATCTCCCAGCTCTGCTGGATTGTACTCTTCCAAGGACTTAGTACACTGCTGTGAGTACATCAAGCTCTCAATAAATACCACTGATTGATCCTCTCTCTAGTCTGTCCAGCCCAACCACTCCTGCTCCCTCTCTTCTCTCCCAGGGAAGCATCACCAGACTGAAAGACAAAGGAACAATGCCCTCTAAACCCACAGAAATTCCCCTGGAGAAACCCTCTGGATGTGAATAACTCCTGTGCATTTCCACAAAATGGCATATAGGACATCATCACCCTGTCTCCACAGTATAATTCAGGTGACATCACACATGTCCCAAAGCCCAGCAATCTCAAGTGCCATCAATGGCCACACAAGAAGTACTTGACTCCATTTCAGGCACTGCCCTGAGGGTACCATAGGTAATTCACTCACTTCTCTGCTTCACTGGCCCCTCTGTAAAATGGGATGGAGACTAGCTGTTCCCTAGGCTACCTCCCTGGATATAAACAAGTGCTTCTAAAGCATTTCTGAGACTGATGCTCTATCAGTAACTAGAGTGACAGAAGCTGCACAGACCCATAACCCCTTTTACATATCTTCTAATAGGTCTCTTATGAATTATTGAGTTAATAGTTCTAAGGATGGATCTGATTCTCCTTGGTCGCTTCTGATACAGAAAAATAAGTGCCACCAAGGTAGAGACTATCTGTATTCCTGAGTCTCTTTTTTATGGTATTTGCTAAGTGCTTACTGTGTACTAGGCACTGTATTAAGTGTTGAGGTAGATACAAGATAATAATAATGATGGTATTTGTTAAGCACCTACTATGTGCCAAGCACTGTTCTAAGCGCCAAGATAAATACAAGGTAATCAGGTTGTCCCACGTGAGGCTCACAGTCTGAATCTCCATTTTCCAGATGGCTTGCCCAAGGTCACACAGACCAGTGTCAGAGCCGGGATTAGAACCTGTGTCTTCTACTCCCAAGCCCGTGCTCTCTCCACTAAGCCAAGCTGAATCAGGTTGGACACAGTCCATGGCCCACATGGGGCTCACAGTCTTAATCCCTATTTTACAGATGAGTGAATTTAGGCACAGAGAAGTTAAGCGACTTACCCAAGGTCACAGGGCAGAGAATAAGTGGAGCCAGGCTTAGAACCTAGGCCTTTTTGACTCCCAGGCCCATGCTCTTTCCACTAGACCACACTGCTTTTCACCTCATCTTCCAGTTCTCTACAGAATTCCACAAACAACACATATTCTACACTTTACAACTGTTTTAATTACATAGCTTGGTGAAGATGCTGGAGGTTAGAGTCTGAGTGTGGGTGCAGAGGGAAAGGGGAGGAGAGGATAATTGTATAATCAATCACCCATGAAGTCAAAAATATATTTTGTATTCTGGCTTTCTTAATACCTCTTAAAGGATTAGAAATTAATCAGAAATGCTCTTTAAGAGTACTTGGATTTGTATCCTTTGGGCACTTGTCATTCACAGCCCCACACTACTTGTATACATAGCTGTATTTATATTGATGTCTATCTCCCCCTCTAGACTGTTAGTTCATTGTGGTCAGGGAATGTTTCTATTGACTCTGTTGTACTGTACTCTCCCAAGCACTTAGTTCAGTGCTCTACACACAGTAAGTGCTCAATAATACCACTGATTGATTAATTTAAAGGTTAAACTGCCTTTTAACACTTTAAAAGCCTACACAAGCCCAGGTTGTGGGGTCTGGTTCTACCTGAGGGCCACAGGTGCTGACCACTACTAGCTAGCCTGAAGTCCCACACAAGTGCACAGGGCATCAGCCTCTCCACATGACCCCACCCTGCTCAGCTGCTCTGGTCGCATAATAGAACTTCGACAAAGAGAGGATTTAAAAAATTTTTTTAATAATAAATGTGGCAATGCCTCTGTTGCTGTGTTTCTCAGGAATGCGTCTGTTTATTGTTAACTTGTACTCTCCCAAGTGTTTAGTATAGTGCTCTGCACATATTAAGTGCTAATAAATGATTGACTAAGGCAAGGGTGTCCCAAGCCCAGAGCCTACACTGGCCTGAACAAGACAGACTCAAACAAACACACACACACTCTCTCTCTCCACCCCCACCCCCACCCCCAACGCACGTGGGTCTTTGCTGAGGAAGCCTTGCAAGAAGGTCACTTGGCTATGTATAGCTATGTATATGTACTTGGCTATGTATATGTATAGCCAAGTGGTGGCATAATGCATAACTTAAATTTGGGTTCCCAAACCAAGTTTAAAGAATGGGGCCCCAACTAGGGTAGGAGGTAGGGCTGTTTTGCACAATGGGACAACATCACAGTTCCTGACCCAGAGCTCTGAACAAACTGCCAGAGAGCAAAGGTGTGACAAACAGGGAAGGTGATTAAATTATCAGTGGAGACCCTTTCTCCCTTCATGAGCCCATTTTTCTGGGCCGCTCATATGCCCCTGAGCCAAGTGGCTTGGAAGATCAAGCAATCAGTAGTTGATTTGCTATGTGTGATTTGCTCAACTCAATAACACAGTCCAAAAAGTTCAATTTAGGATCTGAATAATCCACTTATACTCTGTACATGGAACATATCAACTGGGTCAGCATTCTCTGCTTGGAGTCCAACTTAGCTGGGAGATCTAGTCCCTACCCTGACTAGTCACAGAATTGCCTAGTTCTCATTCATTCCCTCAATCGTATTTCTTTAAGTGTATAGAGCACTGTACTAAGCGCTTAACTAGTCCTAATTTAACTGGCTCGATGTCTCATTCTTTATTCTGCTTCTAGTTATTTATAAAAATAAAAATTTGAAATTTATCCCATACCACCAGCACTCTAGTTCTCCATCCCCTGAATTCCAAGGCAACTGATGCATCATCTCTGTAGAAAATGGTGAGAAAGATGTGGGCTGATCTGACTGCCCTGCAAAGCCACTTTTAAGGAAAGTCCTTCTGTTTGTAGCTTTTTACTCCAACGAAGAACTGTGTCACAATACCAAATCTTCCCTTAATAGAAAATTTGTAAATCTACCCTTGGGTTTTTTAGTAGAACACATTCAGGTCTGCCACGACGTGTTTCCTCCATGCATTTTATCTAGGGCACTGTTTGAGAAGTAGGGAGGGTTTCTCTGACTGCAGGGGTTCATACGGATAAATTGTGATGGGTTGAAAAGATGAGGGGTTGGACATGGAAAATCCTAATTGTCCTTTTCATCTGTGTCTAGTGTCATGAATTTCTCCTAACAACCAGAGTTCTTAATTTGGGCTGGTGCAGGAATGCAAACCCTGCATTAAAGGAGGACTGAATGTACCTTGCTCTTTCCACCAGGGCACTTAAAGTACTTTGTATTCGTTAGCAAATTACAGAAAGCAGGATAAAAAGGTTCCGCCATTTGCCCAAGGTCAGGCAGTGAGTGGCAGTGCCCAAGCAGACCCTTCTCCCCATCCTCGTTTCTAGCCAAGACAGCACACCACCTTCCAGAAGTGAGGCTGCAGGGTACTGCATCTTACCTTGGCACTTGTACCTTTCCATATTTCGCCCTATCCTCCTCTTGAAATAACATGAAAAGGATGACTCAAAATCCATCACCTGGCCTATCTTCCCTACTCTACCTCAAACTCTCCTGGTAGTAATAGTATTAAGCATCTACTAAGTGCAGAACACTGTACTAAGTGCTGGAAAAGAATACACAATTGGGAATTAGACACAAATCCTATCCCTCTAGGAACCCACAGTCTGAGATTTCTAGCTCTTGCAAGTATCTAGCTAGCTAATACTACTTCCATTCACCCATGCTCATGATCATTATTAATAATAATAATAATAATAATTGTGGTACTTGTCGAGCTCTTACTATGTGCCAAGCACTGTTCTAAGAACTGGGGTAGATACAAGGTAATCAAGTTGGACACAGTCCCTGTAGTATGTGGGGCTCACAATCTTAATCTTCATTTTACAGATGAACTGAAAGACGTGAAGTAACTTGTCCAAGGTCACACTTGCCCAAGGACATGTGTCAGGGATTAGAACCCACGTCCTCTGACTCATAGGCCTGTGCTCTCTCCACTAATAATAATTATAGCAATAATAATAATGGCATTTGTTAAACCATGAACTAGACCATTAACACATTCCTTGCCCACAAAGAGATGACATTTTACAGGGAAAAGCCTTCAGCTACCACGAGAAATATTTGTGCCACACGTTTGCCAACTCTCATGCCCCATCAGCCTTGACATTAATATCAGAGGCTATTTCTTACCCACTTTCGTGCAAAATCACAACCATCTTGCCCTGTTTCGCTCCCTGATTCCTCGGGCTTTAAAGTAGGCACATTTTCGCTCACCCCAGAACAGCAGGTGACTATTATTTATATTTTTAGCTGTCCCAATCCATGTCTGACTGATTAAGACAACACCCCAACTCCCCATCCCCTGGAATTGTGCAGTTGAAGGTCGGGAATGCCATGTTTCTGGAAGACAATTTTTGTGCTCAGTTTTCTGAGGACCTAGAGACACACTGGGAAGCCTAAGATGCAGAGGCCTGACCGAAGACCTACTGCTACCTCTTTCGAGTGTTCCAAACAGTTTACTCCCATCCATCCCACCCTCACTTACTCTAATTTCCTTAATTCTAGCCTAGCCCCTGAAAGATAACCAAGCCTACCCATCCATGGCTGCTCAGGAATGAGGGAAAGCCAGGTTGGGGTGAACCAAAGGGGCAGATAGACAAGAGTTTGTAAATTGAGATCTAATTCAAAGCATTAATGGCATTTCTTTTGAACCATCAGGCTACCAGGTAAATTTGGAAAGTAAGAAATCAACATTTGTGCTACTTCACAAATTGTTTAGCACCCTAAAGTGAACCCAAAATCAACAAACTGGGCTCAGTATGCAATAAAGGAGTAGTAGTAGCATTTATTAAGTGCCTACTTGGTGAGGTGCACTGTATTAGGTGCTTGGAAAGTACAGAATAAAGAAGCAACAGCTCCTGTCTACAATGAATATACAATATTGCACTAATATTGCACTAATGAATATACAAATAGTCACAATTAGAGTGGTCAAAATAACGTAATACACATATAGACCTGAGTGCTAAGGAAATTCTTAAGTCCTAGAGTTAGGTGAAAGGATAGGGTGTTAGGAGATTAATCAGGGAAAGTGGGAATTACTATTATTACTATAATACTTCAGCATGTATTACATGTCAAGCAGCAGTGGGGTGGGTACAAATAAATCAGTTCAGACACAGTGCCCTTTTATACGATGCAGGGATGGATTTCCCAAGAGACTCCATGGACCTTGATGTAGGGTCGGGGGGAAGGGGTGGGTGGCAGTGTTGGTCTGGTAGAGGGGGAGAGAGGTGGAGAGAATGACAAGAATTAAAACCTTTATATCTACCCTAAAAGGCACTTAACAGTATTTTGTCCATTTCCCTTTGTGCCCTACTAACATCTAAGTACAGTACAATACAAAGAGCTTCCATTAGATTGATTGATTAGATTATAATCAGGGAGGACATCTATCTCCACTGTACTTTCCCAAACACTTAATCATCAATCATATTTATTGGGTGCTTACTGTGTGCAGCACACTGTATTAAGCACCTGAGGCAGCATGATATAACAATATAACAGATTCCCTGCCCTCAGAGAGTATATAGTCTAGAGTCTATGCAATGAAGGTTCAGTAAATCTTTGATTGATGGATTCAGAACTCAGGGAGAAGCAGGGTAGCCTAGTGGATAAAGCACAGGCCTGGGAGTCAGAAGGACCTGGGTTCTAATCTCAGATCAGCCACTTGTTTGCTGTGTGACCTTGGGCAAGTCACTTAAATTCTCTGCGCCTCAGTTACCTCATCTGTAAAACATGGATTGAGACTGTGTACCTCATATGGGCCATGGACTGTGTCCAACCTGATTATCTTGCATCTGACACGGTGTTTAGTACAGTGCCTGGCACATAATAAGCGCTTAAAAAATGCCACTAAAAAAAATGAGCCGTGATTCCTCATATGACCCTGAGCTCAAAAAACATCTCTTTTTTTTCTTCAAACTACAGGGCAGCAATAAGCTTTGTGACCAAAGGCAGCACAATGTTAAATCCATCCAGCTCAGAGCAAGCCGAAAAGTTGTCCCTTCCGTTCAGTGCAGTGGCTAGTTTGGATAGGCTGGGTTCCCTCTCTCTGCCCTCTGGTGAAAAGTGCAGAGAAATGACTAGTCTGTCACTCACAAAAGTGACTTTTTATTTGTATATGATGGGGCATGAAGCAAAAGTTATAAACTGCTTTAGCACTTGATATAAATATAAATCACTTAATAGAATTGCAGTGCTCCTGAATGAAACTTAATGCCCAGGCTGGTAAAGTACTTCAATATTCCAAGTTCGCTTGAATTTCTTTTCCCTTTGTTAAGTATGAGTTACTTAACCTCTACCATGTTGTCCCTGAAAACAGGCTCTTATTGGTCCAGCTCTCAAAGCCCCACTTATGCTGATGCAAGGAAATCAAAAAGTGCAAAGGTTAACTGAGGATTCCCTGAGGTTAACTGAGGATTCAATTCCATCATTGATCTGGAAATGAGACAAAGCTCCATGTAGCTGCAGAAGCAGCATGGCCTAATGGACAGAGCTCGGGCCTGGGAGTCAGAAGGACCTGGATTCTAGACCCAGCTCTGCCACTTGTCTGTTGTGTGACCTTGGGCAAGCCAACTGACTTCTCTGTGCCTCAGTTACCTCATCTGTAAAATGGGGATTAAGACTCTGAATCCCGGGTGGGACATGGACTAAGTCCAACCCAGTGATCTTATATCTACCTCAGGGCTTAGAAGAGTACCTGGCACATAGAAAGAGCTTAAATACCATAAAAAACAAATAGCCAGTTTCCCCGGGAGCCTCCAAATTATTTTTAAATGTGCATCTTCTCCCCAACATCCAAACTGCTGACCCTCATCTCAAATTGACTTGACTTGTAAAGCTCAACTTGGGGGATGCCTCAAGATTCATTGAAGAAACAAATGGCCAAAAAGGAACCAAGAAATCATTACCTTCCCCAGAGAGCAACCTCAGGGATGCCTTTTCTGAAGACTGTTTCACCGGTATCATTCAACCCGTTGGTGATCTCGGAGTAACCCATTACTATCCCGCCGTCGGCAGAAACGCTGAGGATATCTTGTGGTCCTGTTCCCATGGTCCTCTCCAGGAAATGGCTGCCTTCTTTGATTCGCTGCTGAATCATTGGGGTGAGGGGCATTTCAAAGCTAAAATAACTATCAGGTTCTGAGTATAAAGTCTCCAGTGACTCTGCACTGTAGTATAAAGAAGTATTATCCAGAATGTTTTCAAATTGTGAGCTGTACACATCTGTTGAGTCCTCTGTGTACCTATGTACGTTGTCATCTTCTTCTCCTTTGGTCATTTTCTCCACCTGGGTAAGCCTAGAAATTAATTGAAAACTTCAGTATTTATTTCATAGAAATATATATATATTTAATGAACTTGTTCTAGTGCCTGTTCATTATTCAAACATCCCAGGGAGAAGAAAAATCATCAGTGCAATATTCTGCAAAATTAAGTCCTGAATCCACTGGAGGCTCTTTGTTCTCCATCAACAGACAGGAAAAAGTTATGTTCTGAATAAAATCAATCAATGCAATTTATTGAGTGTTCAATGGATGCAAGAGCACTGTACTAAGTGCTTGGAGAGTACAATAAAGTAAGTAGGCATGATATCTGCTCTCAAGAAGTTTACAATCTAGCCAGGAAGACAGCCATTAAAATAAATTACAGATAGATTACATGTAGGGGCATCAAACTAGTAGAAGAATACGTTCACTTGCAGCCAAGCAAATCATCCGGTAATTGCAACCTTGCAACCCTGCATGCTCTCAGCCCGTCCTCAGCCCTCCCTCCCAGCCCCCAACCATAGCAGAGGAATTCTCTGCCTGCCTGCGGCATGCTGTGTGGGCAGCGTGCCAGCTATGGAAACTACCACTCGGCCTCCTCATTCCCTCTTCGCCGCTGGAGCGGAAGGAGATGGCTGCCATGTGCAGTCTCGCCTCCCTGCACACTTTCATTGTGACTGAGCAAACGAACTTTCTCACCACCCAGGGCTGGCATCGGCTGCCCTCTGGACCACGGGGGAGACTCCCAACCCTCCCTACTTCCTGCCACCTCAGTGAGAAAGAGAACCTCACTTAGACCATATGAGGCCTCAGAGAATCTTGGGAAAGCAGGTGGCTTCGGTAGCTATTGCTGTGGACCATGAATCACGAGGAGAAATTCTGCTCCTCTAGCCACAACTCCCTACTCTTTTGTTTTTATTTTGTGTATAACATATTTGTCCTCATCACTTATGCTGCTTTAATATTTTAGTGTTTCATCACTCCCATGTCTCCACTCCTTCCCACCACACCTAGACACATAGATTATGAATTCGTCAAGGGTCAGGGTCTGTGTCTAATTCCCACCTGTGCTTTTTTTTCCCCAATACTTAGTACAGTGCTCTGTACACAGTAAGTGCTTAATAAATATAATACCTTGACCTTATCTATCTCGCCTCAGCCAACCTCTCACCCACATCTTGCCTCTGACCTGGAACGCCCTCCCTCTTCATATCAACAGACAATTACTCTCCCTGACTTCAAAGCCTTAATGAAGGCACAGCTCCTCCAAGAGGCCTTCCCTGACTGAGTCTCCCTTTACTCTTCTCCCACTCACTTCTGTGTCACGCTGACTTGCTCCCTTTATTCACCCACTTCTCCAGCCCCACAGCACTTATGCACATATCTTTATGTATTTATATTAATGTCTGTCTCCCCCTTATTGACTATAACCTTGTTGTGGGCAAAGAATGTGTCAGTTATATTGTTCCCTCCCAAGTGCTTAGTACAGTGCTCTGACAGTAAGCACTCAATAAGGGCACACAGTAAGGGCTTAATAAATTATGATTGACTGACTGACTCTTACTGCTACATAAGTGCCAGGAGGCAGACATGGGGGAGGAGAACTCAACTGCTTAAGGCATTCAAAATTTAGTGCAGGGGTGATGTAGATAGAGGGGAAAAAAGGGTGGGAAGGGAGAGATTAGTTAGGGTAAGATTCCTGGAAGAGAAATGACTTTAGTAGGGGTCTGAAGATGGGGAGCATAGTGGTCTGTCAGACAATAAGGAGAAGGGAGTGAGTGTGAGCAAAAATGTTATAGCATGTACAGTGACAGGTAAATATTAGAGTGAAGTAAAAATACACATCACATACAAAATTCTGCTCTTTCATTGCTTTTACATTATTCCTGGTAGTTGCCCATTTTACAGATTTGTTTTTAATGTCTGTCTCCCCCTATTGGTTGAAAGCTCCTTGTGTGGGCAGAGATCATGTCTACCAACTCGGCTTTATTGTGGGAATGTTATGTTGCACCTTCCTGTTTAGTACAGGGTTCTGCACAGAGTAAGCACTTGAAAATACAATTGATCGATTGAGAAACAGCATAACCTAGCAGAAAAAAGCATGGGCCTGGAAGTCAGAGGACCAGGATCTTACCCCGATTTTGTCACTTCCATGTTGTGTGACCTTAGACCAGTTGCTGAACTTCTTTACGTCTGTTTCCACATATGTAAAATAGGGATTTAGTACCTATTCTCTCTTTCACTTAAACTGTGAGCCCCACATGCAGCAGGGACTGTGTATGACTTGAATATCTTGTATCTCCCCTTGTGCTTATTACAGTACTAGATATAGAGTAAGCACTTAACAAATACCACAATTAATTATAATTTGCCCTATGAGTCCACACCTGTTTGTGCTGTAAAAACTAACAAAATTGCTTAGTAACTCCTCCAAAATCTAGCTTCCTTAACAATACCAGAGAAAGTACAAAACAGGTATAAAATCTTCAAAATTTACATTTCAATTTATTATCCTATCAATTCATCATTACTGTTCATTTCAGTAAAACAAATAGCAGATATTCCTTATAAAGAGAAGAAATTGCTGCCACCTGCTGCCAGGAATATCGCATTGCGCTACATCAAAAATGAATTAAAGTTATGGTCTCCGCTTACTCCTCTTATCAATCATATTTATTGAGTGCTTACTTTGTTCAGAGCACTGTACTAAGCACTTGGGAGAGTACAAAATAACAGAGTTGGTAGACATGTTTCCTGTCCTCAGTGAGCTAACAGTCTAGCGGAGAGACATTGACATAAATTACCGATATGTACGTAAGTGCTGTAGGACTAAGGGAGGGGGTGAATGAATGCTACAAATCCAAATGCAAGAGTGAAACAGAAAGGAGTGGGAAAAGAGGAAATGAGGGTTTAGTTGGGAAAAGCCTCTTGGAGGAGATATGGTTTCAATAACGCTCAGAAGTTCGGGAAAGTGATAGAATGCTAGATATGGAGAAGGGGTGTTCCAGTCCAGAGGCAAGGTCGTAGGCGAGGGGTTGAGATCTAGGTACAATGAGGAGACTGGCATTAGAGGATCAAAGTGTGAGGGCTGGGTTGTAGTAGGAAATCAGGGAGGTAAGGTAGGAGGAGGCAAGGTGATTGAGTGCATTAAAGCCAATGGTAAGGAGTGTGTGTTTGATGCGAAAGTGGATGGGCAATCACCGGAGGCTTTTGAGGAGTAAGGAAACAGGGACAGAATGCTTTTGTAGAAAAATGATTCAGAATCAGGGTAAAGTATGGATTGGAGTCAGGAGAGACAGGAAGCAGGGAGATCAGCAAGGAGGCTTAATCAGGGAAGGTCTCTTGGAGGAGATGTGACCTTAATAATGGTCAGGAGAATGGTGGTCAGGAGGGGGAGGGAATGGAGTCAGAGGCAAGACTGATAAGATGGGGGCACAGAGAGTAAGCTGGTGCTAGAGGAGCAGAATGTGCACTGGGGTGAAGTAGGAGATCAGTGAGTTGAGGTAGGAAGGGGTGAGCTGATGGTGCTTTAAAGCTCATGGTAAGGAGTGTCTATTGGATATGGACTGGGTAGATGGGCAGCTATTGGAGGTTCTTGAGGAGTTGGGAGACATGGACTGAATGTTTTTGTTGAAAAGTGATCTATGCAGCAAAGTGAAGTATGGGCTGGAGTAGGGAGAGCAGGAGCGGGGAGGTCAGCAATGAGGCAAACATGAGTAGTCGAGGAGCAATAGGAAAAGTGCTTGCATCAGCAGAGTAGCAATTTGAAGGAAGAGGTAAGGGTGGATTCTAGCACCGTTGTGAAGGTTGAACCAACAGGATTTAATGATAGATTGAATATGTGGGTTGAATGTGAGATGAGTTGAGGATAACACCAAGGTCATGGGCTTGTGAGACAGGAAGGATGGTGGTGGTGTCAATGGTGATAAAGTCAGGGGGAGGACAGGGTTGGGAGGGAAGTTGATGAGTTCTGATTTTGACATGTTATGTTTGAAGTGTCGGTGGGCCATCCAAGTAGAGATGTAGATTTGGGAATAATCTGTAGAGAAACAGTAGTTGAAGCTATGGAAGCAAATGAGTTTTCCTGGGAAGTAGGTGTAGATGGAGAATAGAAGTGGACCCAGAAATGAGCCTTGAAGGACTCTTACAGCTATCTAACTGTAAGATGATGGGAGACAGAGGAGGAGCACACGAAAGAGCCAGAGAAATAGGAGGAAAAACAGGAGAGGACAGTGTCAGTGAAGCCAGTGTTGGATATTGTTTCTAGCAGAAGGGAAATCAATTCATCCCGCATGGGACTGACAATCTAAAGGGTAGGGAAAACAAGTATTTAAACTCCACTTCACAGAAAAGGAAACTGAGGCATAGAGACATCAAGTGACTTGTCCAAGGTGCCACAACAGGTAAGTGCCTGAGAAGCAGCATGGCCTAGTGGTTAGAGAGCAGACCTGCGAGTCAGGAGGACCTGGGTTGTGTATTTATGTACATATCTATAATTCTATTTATTTAAATAAAATAAATTGTGGTATTTGTTAAGTGCTTACTATGTGCAAAGCACTATTCTAAGCGCTGGGGGATACAAGGTGATCAGGTTGTCCCACATGGGGCTCACAGTTTTAATCCCCATTTGACAGATGAGGTAACTGAGGCACAGTGAAGTGACTTGCCCAAGGTCACACAGCTGACTAGCGGCAGAGCGGGGATTAGAACCCATGACCTCTGGGTCCCAAGCCCGGGCTCTTTCCCCTGAGCCACACTATTTATATTAATACCTGTTTGTTTTGATGTGTATATATCTATAATTATATTTACATCGATGCCCATTTAACTCATTTTGATGTATGTCTCCCCCTTCTAGACTGTAAGCCCATTATAGGAAGGGATTGCCTCTCTTTATCGCTGAATGGTAATTTCCAAATGCTTAGTACAGTGCTCGGCACACAGTAGGCTCTCAATAAATACTACTGAATGAATGAATAATCCCAGCTCCTCCACTTGCCTGCTGTGGATCCTTATCTACTTAGGGTCAAACAGTCACTAAACTTCTGTGTGCCTCAGTTACCTCCTGTAAAATGGGGACTGTGAGCCCTATGTGGGACATGGTCTGTGTCCGACTTAACTGCCTTGTACAGTGCCTGGCACATAGTGAGCACTTAAATACTATTAAAAAAAAGTGGGAGAGCCAGGATTAGCACTCAGGCTCCCAGACTCCCAGTTCTGTCCTCTCTCCACATGCCACGTGGCTTTAACAACAGCTAGATCTATTTATTTTTCTCTGAAGTACCAGTTAAGTAACAGAAGATTCCTAGAGGAACCACAGCTATAACATGCTCAGGGGAAAATTGGAAAATCTTCTGGTATTTTTGAGTTTCTATTTCCAACTCCGCTTCCCGCTCCCACAATTTTGTGCATCCCCTTTGACATTCCACTTTGTTCTCCCTTCTCTCCCTAATCCTCTTCTAAATTTACTAACTCAATTTCTTCTTTCTTCCCTTCCTTTTCTTGTTACTCTTCTCATCCTGCTGTCTTCTTTCCCAACTGTCTCTTTTCCAACCTCACTTCTTCCTCCCTCACCTCCAAGATTCTCCCTGACCCCAGCTTTTTTCTCTTCTTCTAGGTCTCTTTTTCAATCTATTTCTTCTTTTTGATAAGCAGTTTGGCCTAGTGGCAAAAGCACGGGCTTGGGAGTCAGCAGTCATGGGTTGTAATCCCGCCTCTGCCATGTGTCTGCTGTGTGACCTTGTGACCTTGGGCAAGTCACTTAGCTTCTCTATGCCTCAGTTACCTCATCTGTAAAATGGGGATTGAGCCTGTGAGCCCCACATGGGATAACTTGATCACTTTGTATCTACCCTAGCGCTTAGAACAGTGCTTGGCACATAGTAAGCACTTAACAAATACCATAATTATTATTATTTATTATCTCTAACTCTTCTCTCTCTGCACCTGAAGTTAGTCTTTCCAAATCCCATCTCCCTTCCTCGATCACACTGTGACTCTCCTCCTTGTTCAACCTGCCTGAACTTAGCCTGGCCCCTTCCTCTGGCACACCCTGGATACCCCTGCACTTAGCCTAGATCTTGCACTTGCTTCAGCATCCTGTCCCTTATTCCACTCCCCAGCCCTTCTTAAGCATCGCCCTCCATAATCCCTGGTAGCCTCAGCACACCTTGGGATGCCCTGGCCATGTTACCACCACCTCCAGACTTCGACCCGGCTCCCCATGTTTTCTTTGAACTTGGTCTCCCCCATACCTGCCCCGCTAGTAAAGCAGTGTGGCTCAGTGGAAAGAGCCTGGGCTTGGGAGTCAGAGGTCATGGGTTCGAATCCCGGCTCCGCCACTTGGCAGCTGTTGGCCCGCCACCTAAAACTCAACATGAGCAAGACTGAGCTCCTCATCTTCCCCCCCAAACCCGGTCCTCTCCCAGACTTCTCTATCACCGTGGATGGCACGACCATCCTTCCCGTCTCTCGGGCCCGCAATCTCGGTGTCATCCTTGACTCGTCTCTCTCGTTCACCCCACACATCCTATCCGTTACCAAGACCTGCCGGTTTCACCTTTACCATATCGCCAAGATCCGCCCTTTCCTCTCCACCCAAACGGCTACCTTACTGCTATGGGCTCTCGTTATATCCCGGCTAGACTACTGTGTCGGCCTTCTCTCTGACCTCCCTCCCTCCTCTCTTGCCCCGCTCCAGTCTATTCTTCACTCCGCTGCCCGGCTCATCTTCCTGCAGAAACGATCTGGGCATGTCACTCCACTTCTTAAACAACTCCAGTGGTTGCCTATCGACCTCCGCTCCAAACAAAAACTCCTCACTCTAGGCTTCAAGGCTCTCCATCACCTTGCCCCTTCCTACCTCTCCTCCCTTCTCTCTTTCTACCGCCCACCCCGCACGCTCCGCTCCTCCGCCGCCCACCTCCTCACTGTCCCTCGGTCTCGCCTATCCCGCCGTCGACCCCTGGGCCACGTCCTCCCGCGGTCCTGGAATGCCCTCCCTCCTCACCTCCGCCAAACTGATTCTCTTCCCCTCTTCAAAACCCTACTTAAAACTCACCTCCTCCAAGAGGCCTTCCCAGACTGAGCTCCTCTTCTCCCTCTACTCCCTCTACCACCCCCCTTCACTTCTCCGCAGCTAAATCCTCTTTTCCCCCTTTCCCTCTGCTCCTCCCCCTCTCCCTTCCCATCCCCTCAGCACTGTACTCGTCCGCTCAACTGTATATATTTCCGTTACCCTATTTATTTTGTTAATGAAATGTACATCGCCTCGATTCTATTTAGTTGCCATTGTTTTTACGAGATGTTCTTCCCCTTGACTCTATTTATTGCCATTGTTCTTGTCTGTCCGTCTCCCCCGATTAGACTGTAAAGCCCGTCAAACGGCAGGGACTGTCTCTATCTGTTGCCGACTTGTTCATTCCAAGCGCTTAGTACAGTGCTCTGCACATAGTAAGCGCTCAATAAATACTATTGAATGAATGAATGAAGTCACTTCAGTTCTCTGTGCCTCAGTTACCTCATCTGTAAAATGGGGGTTATCTGTGAGCCTCACGTGGGACAACCCGATTACCCCATGCCTACCCCAGCGCTTAGAACAGTGCTCTGCACATAGTAAGCACTTAAATACCAACATTATTATTATTAGTAGTAGTAGTAGTATTAAGACACTTGTCTTCACCCCGCTCCAAATGCATAGCCTAGAAATCTGGGAAATTCTATAGGGAGAAAACATCTGCCAGTTCTAGAGGAATTTGGATAAATTCATGGATGACTTGTCCATAATGGATTACTACAGGGAAATTGGGAAATGTAGAGGGAAATGTCATGGGTTTTTCTCTGATTGGTACAGGTGGATGTCAAGCAAGACAAACCGCTCATGGTTCTGCCACATATCCTGCAGCCACTGTAAGAGGCAGAATCCCAGACTGGATGAAGCATTGATGTGGCCCAGAACTGCCATTTCTGATGTTTTTATAAACGATGTTGTAAAGAGAAGCAGGAATGTCTAGTGAATAGAGCACGGGCCTGGGAATCAGAAGGACCTGGGCTCTCATCCTGGATATGCCACTTTTCTGTGTGACCTTGGGCAAGTCACTTCTTTTCTCTAGTTAACTCATCAGAAAAATAATAATGTTGGTATTTGTTAAGCGCTTACTATGTGCCAAGCACTGTTCTAAGCACTGTAGGAGATACAAGGTCATCAGGTTGTCCCATGTGGGGCTCACAGTCTTAATCCCCATTTTACAGATGAGGGAACTGAGGCCCAGAGAAATTAAGTGACTTGCCCAAAGTCAAACAGCAAACAAATGGTAGAGCCAGGATTAGAATCCAGGTCCTTCTGACTCCCAGGCCCATGTTCTTTCCACTAAGCCACGAAAAATGGGACTAAGACTGAGAACCATGTGGAGCATGAGCTGTGCCCAACCTGATTAGCTTCTATCTACCCCAGCGCTTAGTACAGTATGTGGCACATAATAAGTACCATAAAAAAGGTGCTTCCCAAAGCATGTTTCAGGCTACTTTCAAACCAGCTCCATCTAAAAGAGGGAACCCAAGAGGGTCGGAGGGAAAGGGAGAAACAGAAGGGCATCCTAATCCAGCCCAATCCAGTCAAATCTAGTTAGCTTCATCCTGACAAACGGATCCCAAACCACCTGAAAAGCCAGGGGCTTTCCTGAGGCCATGCCGAGGTCTATGGCTCCACCACCCATTCTGCTAGCTCTTCTGTGACACCTCCCTTACCCTGTTGGTCAGACCCCACTCTTTTTTTTTTAATGGTATCTAAGTGCTTACAATGTTCCAGGAAATAGTCTAAGCACTGGGGGAGATATAAGCTAATCAGGTTGGACACAGTACATGTCCCACATGGGGCTCATAGTCTTAATCCCTTTTAGCTCAGTTTTTGCCTTTGGTCTGACTCCACACTCTTACTTTCAGCCTCTCTTACAGTGGAGCAGTGTCAACAACACTTAGCATTAGTACTGGTTTCACCATATAATTTGAGTCCATGTGGTTCCTTAGGGTGTTGCCAACCTCATCACCAGAAAACCTTTTTCAATATGAAAGGGTAAGTTACCATGAAAACATGAGGATTCTGGTGGAATGCCATATATGCTATATAATGCAGCTGGTGATTGTCTTGGTAGTCCCTGAGGTTTTTTAAGCAGAAAATGGGGGAAATAAAGACAAGTAGCAAGAATAAAGTTTCATGCAAATAAATTATCAAATACTCTTAAAATAATTGTCTCCTCTAATAAACATCTTCATTCATCAAGCACTGTGGCCCAGTGAAAAGTGCACTGGCCTGGGACTCCTCCAGTCCATCTCTTGTCTGTTGTGTATCCTTGGGCAAGTCAGTTAACTGCACAGTACCCCCATCTGTAAAATGGGGATTAAATCCTACACCCTCCTACTTTAATTGTGAGCCCCATGTGGAACAGGATCTTTGTCCGATTTGATTAATTTATATCTACCCCAGCACTTAGTACAGTGCATGGCACTAAGTAAACAAATACCACAAGTATTATTATTGAATTATTATATTATCAAAGATAAATATTCCATTTATTCTATTTGTCTGAATTTGGTAAATGACATCTTAAATGAGAAGAGGATAATCAGACTACTAAAGTTACATGTACTTTCCCAACCGAAAATATAGGTCCACAAGGGGTGTTTATTTCTGGGTGAAGGAAAGAGAGTTTATTTCAGGAATCATCTGCATTTAATATTTTGAAAACTGACTGGAGAAATTCCCTCATCATGCCCTGGAAAATTCTAGGAGGACACATGCTCTTCCTTTCTGAACACAGTAAAGTGCTCATTAAATATCATTGACTGATTCAGTCTCTGAAATGAGAGAAGAAACCATTCTAGGAGATCTTTCTGAACCCAAAGCAGGTCTAAATTCCTAGTTCCCCTAATGCTTGGAGACCATTATGGGAAATAGTCCTCCTTTCTGCCCATCACTAACCCACTGCCCCTCTTGGCAAGGTAGCCTTGGGGCTGGAGAGGTGGTCTTTTTGTGGCCATTTGGACTAGGGCCCCCTCAAAATCCGCCACATGTTTGATGAGTTCCTACTCAAGCCCACAGCCAGTGCAAGTGAGATGACTCCCCCACCCTCCACAGCTGTGTCCATCCTGGGTGGCATTGGTCAGCAGCTCCGCACACGGATGCAGACAGTCCACAGCTACCTTTTGCCCACTCTTAGCCATCTTCGTAGGTGCAACCCCCAGCATAGAGAGGGGAAACAGGCTGGTGCCAGCCCTTGGAGGGGAATCCTGACCCACTTTACTTTAGACTGTGAGTCGCCAAGGGTCAGGGCCCTAACTCCTACCAGTGTATCTTCCTCAGTGCTTAGTACAGTTGAGGAAGCTCTTAGTAAATTCCATTATTGTTACAACAACAGAGAAGTCAGTCACTGGTCAGAGAGTAGCATAATGACCAATTTTTTTTAGCCCCATTATTAAAAAAAAATACTGGTATCTGTTAAGCACTTACTTTGTGCCAGGCACTGTACTAAGTGCTGAGGTAGATTCAAGATAATCCCATAATGGACTCATAATCTGAGTCAGATGGAGGAGAATGCAATCCCCACTTTACAGATGAGGTAACTGAGGTCCAGAGAAGTTAAGGTCACACAGCAAAAGAGTGGCAGAGCCAGGATTAGAAAATAAGTTCTCTGACTCCCAAGCCCCTGATTTTCCACTAGGCCATGCTGCTTCCCACATTCCTATGTTCTCCAAACCAGAAGGTTAGGACACTTAGCCAGCCACTACAAAAAGAAAAACAAGACCATGCTCCTTCTTTTGTAGTCCTGGCTGAATAAACAGATGCAATTCCTCTCTTCTCAGCCACCAAAAAATAAGACTTCCTTTTAGACCACGGATCCCTTATGAGGCAGGGCCTGTGATTGATCTACTTATACTCACTATGCTCCAGCACTTAGTACAGTGCCTGGCACATAATAAGCACTTAAAATAATACTACAGTTATTATTAAAGAAAATGCAGCAGTTCAGGGGTGTTCCCCAGAGGCTGCTCCATAAAATACATCACCATATAAACTTCTTTATGATTTCAAAAACTCCAAAAGCTGTAAGCCAAAAGAAGCAGTCCATTAGATGAGTTTCTCTGAGAAGCATTGGAGAGTGAAATCCAGATGTACCGATTTCTAGGAAGACTGTACTAGTTTGGACATGCTACAGAAGGAACATCATATGTGAAGGTAAAATTCCAGGCCTTGGGTTAGGAATTCCTAAGACAGACATTATTTATGGGGAAATGTCTCGCTAGAGAATGCCCAGAAAATGTAGACAAATGATCCTGCCTTTGATATTTTCAGCACCCTTGTGACAAAGAAATAGAATTTTGTGACTCTTCAATAACTCTCAGAGAACGCTAGTGGGTCTTCAGACTTTTGGCAAATACTTTCAGCATATGTCTAAAATGTACCAACATGCCTGTATTAGTTGTGATTACCTTCATTTGGGACATGAAGAGCAAGAATTCCCAAACTAACTTGCATTAGTAAAATGAGAGAGAAGGAGCACTTCTATGCCAAAACAGTGGAGTACTATAAATTGTCCAGATGCAACACAATATTAGAAAGATCCTTTCACAACTTTTTTTTTGGCAGTAGATTCTCATTTCAAGATTACTAAGCCTGTCATTAAACTCAAAGACAGCATCAAAAAGCAAATAAATAGAGCAGAACAAAATATCCACATTTGTGCGTTCAAACTGTGCTCTGTGTTAATCGTGTTACTAGAGAAGATTACAATTTACCTTTCCATTTCTCTCTCGGGCACAGCCTTTGTCTCAAGATGCTTCTTATTTTCCTTCAGGAAGGCCTCTTCCTCCCCACCTTCAACCAGCAATGACGGAAAAGATTTCCCTGAGCTTGTTCCAGGTCTGTTTGTAACACCTTGCCAAGGTTCATCCCAAACAGCCTCCGTCACACCAACCGACTCTGGGAAAATTCCACGTGGAATGCAATGGCTGGACCCTTTGGAAAACTCCTTTCTTGCCACAGGAGCTGTCATTCCCTCTCCTGCATTGTGTCTCGTTTCTCCCTTTTCCCCTCCTGTCCTCAGAATCTCCACCCCTTGAAAGCCAACATGTTTGTTCTTGGCGGGACGACTTGTGGAGACCACGCTCTCACGAGGCCTGTGGGCCCTGCTTGGATCACGTCCCTGAGGCTCCTTCTTGTACTCGAACCTTCCGTCGCCCATGGCCCCAAGGGTGCCCTCAACTTTGTGTTCCAGCGTGGCAGTCTCCACAGAGGGCGTCGGACGGATTGTCCTCTTCTCTCTGAGCGCCTCCCCGTTCTCATCATTGGTGACCTGCAACAACTTTGGCTGTGTTTCCCCCGTTAACAAGGCGGCCAGATCCTTTTCTATGAGCAAGTAAAAATTTTCCTCAACTGTTACTTCAGCTGGGAGAGGTATTTCTGGTGTTTTTTCTTGGCCAGCAAGAGACGGTTTATTGGCTCCTTGTGTTTCTTTACTGGCAGTTTCCAACCCTTTTTCCATTTGCTTGGCTGGAAAAACAGAAACGGCATCTACGTCCAGGATCTTTGTAGCTGGGAACGCTCCTGGAGCTAGGTTTATTTCTGTAGCTTTCAGAGCCGGAGTCAGTGAGTCGATGGGTTGTAAACTTCGTTTGTTGAGGTGTCTCGTTGAGGTTCCCTCCAGCCCACATTCTGGCCTTTCTGCAACACTGCCAAATCGATGCTGGGGGCCAACCAAGAGCTGACCCCCTTCTTGCCCACTAGGACGGCATTGTAAAGTCTCTGGTTCAAACTCAAGTGAAACCCTTAATGCTTCTCCACTTTCTTCCATTGTCCCATACTCTGGAAACTCGTTGGTGACATTGGGAGGCAGCAAAGTGCTACCTCCATGATCACCTATGGAAGGAACACACAAGAAAAATTATGAGAGACTAAACCTCATTTTCCTTGCCCCCCAACCACAAGCTTATTCCCAAATACACATTACTGCTTATTCACAAAAATGCACTATGAGGACAACAGAGATGATAACTTGGGTCTCTCCCTCTAGACTATAAACTCACTTTGGGCAGGGACCCTGCCTACCGACACTGTTATATTGTTACACCTTACACTCCCAAGTGCTTAGTACGTGCTCTGCACACAGTATACTCTTGATAAATATGATTGATTGATTGATTGAGTCACATTCACAATCACTGCCTGGGGATCCCAGGACCTGTGTCTTGAAGAAACTTCAAGTCCCTATACATCATGTTTGCCTCTGGTTGCTATCCTTGTGTTCATAACATGGATCCCTCTATCACTGTGTTGTAACAAACCTCTCTGTGCTAGTGATGTGAGCAAACGCTTCACTCAGGAGCTATGCCAGTGTCGACCAGGTGAAGGAAACTGTTAATGCTCTAAGGAGTGCATGCTTTGTCTCGGCATGCTTTGGAATGAATGCTGTGATTGTGTTGGAATGTGTAATCTATGCAATTACACTGACACCCTCCCTTCTCCAAATATCAAAGAGCACCGTGGAGGAGCTGCATGAACCAATTCCATCTCTCTTCCGAGCTCTCACCAAAGAAGGCATCAGCTGAACTGGAACATATTTTCTTTTTCTGATACTGAAGCACTCTCACATCAGGAAAATCTGGTTTTGTTTTTAAAAACCGTCAGCCACAGCGCCGGAATGCATCTGTTCCCAGCAACACTGCCCATGCCCCATAATCCAGCTACAAAGAACACATGTGTGCTGTGATTTATTTTGATGACTGCATGTCAATACATCAGTGCAAGATTTCTTGAGAGTCCTTGGAAGCATCTAAGCACTGATGGTTTCATAATGCCTGCTGTAGGTGTAGTGGGCCTGAATGTATTGTCCATGGCAGTAAAACTGTCAAATGTATGAACTGCGTGTTTCGAAGGCCAAAAAGGACTTGTATAAAATGCAGGCTAAAATGATTTTTTTTTATTGAAAACAAAGGGACTGAAAGTCACTTGTTGGTGAAGTGTACTGGTTTCATTAGAATACCAGTAATCTGGGGGAAGAAGATGCAAAAAGTTTGAAGGCCATTTGTATCTTGCTTTCGCTTTTTTAAACACAACAGAAATTAGTAACAATTTTGAATATCATGCTTTAAGTTTATTTCTTTTTTAGAAATTCACTGAGCATTTGCCTTTGCATGCCTACTATAGCCTATCAATAAATTCTGTTTTGACTATGTCTTCATTTTGATTTTGATACTGTAACACTTGTTTTAGTCATTTTAGGATGAAGCTTTAAGGTGATAACTGTAAGAAGACCAGCATTTAAGTTTAATCATGCCCATTAAGCAAGTACTTGAATGGAGAATTCATTAATAATAATAATAATGTTGGTATTTGTTAAGCGCTTACTATATGCAGAGCACTGTTCTAACCACTGGGGTAGATACAGAGTAATCAGGTTGTCCCACGTGAGGCTCACAGTCAATCCCCATTTTACAGATGAGGTAACTGAGGCACAGAGAAGTTAAGTGACTTGCCTACAGTCACCCAGCTGACAAGTGGCAGAGCCGGTATTCGAACCCATGACCTCTGACTCCCAAGCCCGGGTTCTATCCACTGAGCCACAGTAATCAATCAATCATATGACTTGAGCACTTATTGTGGGCAGAGCATTGTACTAACCCTTGGGAGAGTACAGTATTACAGAGTTGGTAGATACATACCCTACCCACAAGGAAGTTACAGTCCGGGCAGGGACAGACAAATATAAATTATTAATAGGTAAATAAGTCTTGTGTGGCCACGAGTGGAGTGAGTAAAGCAGTGCAAATCCTAGGGCAAGGGTGACAAAGAAGGGAGAAAGAGAAGACATTATTATCCCAGCCACACTTAAGTAAATTAAAAACCGAGGCTGCAGAAAAGTAAAAATTTCAATAAAAACTGAAAATACTAACTATAGTACTCTATTTTTTTCCAGCTAATTCTGTTGCCCACCATGAGAAGCAGCTTGGCCTGATGCAAAGAGCACAGGCCTGGAAGTCGGAGGACCTGGGTTCTAATCCCAGCTCCATCACTTACTTGCCATGTGACTTTAAGCAAGTTACTTAACTCCTCTGTACCTCAGTTCCCTCATCTGCAAAATGGGGATTCTATCCTCCCTCCTATTCAGATGGTGAGCCTAATGTAGGACCTGAGTATCTTGTATCCACACCAGTTCTTAGTACAGTGTTTAACACATAGTAAGTACTTAACAAATACAGTAGTAGTACATCATTGTTTTGCCATGGATTATTTGGGCTGGTTGGAAAACATTTCTGTGGGACGGTAGAGTTTTTTTGGATCAAAGCTGTAAGACAAACAAAAGTACTTTTCAGTGTGGGCTGGTGGAAAAAGTACATGACAATGAATCAGGGGATCCTGGTTCTATTCCTGGCTCTGCCACGTTTGCCATGTAGCCCTGGGTGAGTCATGCAACTTCTCGGTCCCCGAATTCTCATCTGTGAAATGGGTATAAGCTATCCGATCTCCCTGATTCTTATATTTTGCAACCCATGTGGGATATAAGGGGCTGAGTCAATCGTATTTATTGAGCACTTACCATGTGCCGAGCACTGTACTAAAGGCTTTCAAGAGTACAGTACAGCAGAGTTGGTAATGTTCCCTGCCCACAGGAAGGTTAAAGTCTAGAAGATTGTGTCCAATCTGAAAATCCTGTATCTACCCCAGAGATAACCACAGTGATTAGCCCATAGTATAAGACTTTAATAAATACTATCCTCATCATTATCATGGCTTAGTGGAAAGAGCACGGGCTTGGGAGTCAGAGGTCATGGGTTCTAATTTTGGTTCTGCCGCTTATCAGCTGTGTGACTTTGGGCAAGTCACTTAACTTCTCGGTGGCTCAGTTACCTCATCTGTAAAATGGGGATTAAGACTGTGAGCCCCATGTGGGACAACCTGATTACTTTGTATCTACCCCAGTGCTTAGAACAATGCTTGGCACATAGTAAGCACTTAAATACAAGTATTATTATTAAATACGAGTTTTCTCTTGTTTTTACAGAGTTTTAAAGTAGCTTCCTCTTGACGCTAGCTATACTTCACCCCAGGGCTAGTGGTATTCTGAACTGTTCAATGTGATGAATTATAATACTAAAAATACTTTATTATCATTTGATCTATAGTCTCAGCAATTTAAAGAAGTAGAAATCAAATTTACATCACAACAGGAAAATGCCTATAAATCAATCTGTGCCATTTATTTTATTGTCTGTCTCCCCCTCTATACTGCAAACTTTTTGTGGGCAAGGATTGTGTCTATCAACTCTATTGTATTGTACTCTATCCAGTGCTTAGGACAGTGCTTGGCAGACAGTAAATGTTAAATAAATACCACTGATTACTGATAATTTTAAAGAAGTGTACTTCTTGTATTCGAGAATATCTTCCTTATCTTACATGAGTTGTTTCATTTAGAGGATTAGAAAGAAAAGTGGTTCCCTAAAAGTTGGAATTGTTTCTGCAGGGTTTGTATGTTGGGTAGTGTCTAGATCTTTATAAATACTCTGAAATGCCCATTCTTCGAAAGTTGTCATTAAAAAGCAGTTTCAAATGGGTCCATAGAGAGGCAGAATGATCAACTACTGTAATTTGGAAAGTATTCAAACAACTAAGAGCAAGTTCAAATGAAAGGAGCTAGCTACTCTGGGCTCTTTCCAATCGACCTATTGAGCTCTCAAGTGCTTAGTACAGTGCTCTGCACACAGTAAACACTCAATAAATATCACTGATTGACCGGTTGCTCTAACCCCTGGACCAAGCACATAACAGCAGGTCAATTCATGAGAAATCTTTTCAATCCAGCCCCCAGAACAAATTGAGCACTGGCAATTATTATTATGGTATTTATTAAAATGGTAAGCAGCATGGTCTAATAGAGTATGGGGCTGGGAGTCAAAAGGACGTGAGAGTTCTAATCTCGGCTCCACTACTCATCCACTGTGTGACCTTGGGCAAGTCACTTTGCTTCTCTGGGCCTCACCTCATATGTAAAATGAGGATCTAGACTGTGATCCCCATATGGGACAGGGACTGTGTCCAAACTAATTTGCTTGTATCAACTCCAGGACTTATTACTGTGCCTGGCACATAATAAGTGCTTAACAAATACTGCCATTATTATTATCATTATCATTACTACAGCTTTTACTATATGCCACGGAAGGTACTAAGTGCTGGAGTAGATACAAAATAATCAGGTTGGACACAGTCCCTGTCCCAGAAGGGGGCTCACAGTTTAAGTAGGAAGGAGTAGGATTGAATTCCCATCTTAGAGATGAGGAAACTGAGGACAGAAAAGTTAAGTGATCAATCAGGTCCAGGTCAATCAGCACGTAAATGGCAGAACAAGCAAGACAACAAATAGGCCTCTCAATTGAAAGTTTTGACTCCACAGTAGTTTCCTTCCTTCTTTCCTTTTCATTTTGTCCCTGGAAAAACTTACATCTTTACCCTTTCCCATATCTTATTCCTTGATTTTCACTCATTCATGTACCACCAAATACAACTTGAATTTATAGTTTTTTGAAGACAATTATTTTAAACTAAATTTATTTTAATAATTCAGCCAAATTTACTCATTCTAAGCAGCCCAAAAATACCATGCAAGCTTCCTCAAGAGAAAATATTATTGGCTACGGAGCATTTTTTTATTTTTTCTTAAAATTTATCAAATTCTCACTAATATTTAAAATGAGATTAGTGTTGGGATTTTTAAAAATTTGTGTAAATTTTCCAAGACCCCTGATGGATGAACAGCAGGCAGCTGGGATCCCTGGCATTCAGAACTGGGTACAGCTTTGGGCTTCCCAAAAGTACTTTCTTTCTAGCCTGCTGCTTGGTGCAGTAGTAATCTCATATTTTCCTTAATTCATTCCCCAGAAATGTCCCAGTTAATCCACATAAGTACTACACAAGTTTCTCTTTCATTAGAAGACCAATAAGATCCCAAACCAAAGACGTTACAAAAATACAGGTTTCACCAAAGATTTAAACTGTCCCTTGAGGAACTTAACGTTTTATACACAAACAGCCTCAAAAATGCCATCTTGTAAAAAAAATTAAAATAAAAAAGGTCACTGCTATGCATAATGAAGCAGTCAAATTAAAAATGAAGGGCAGTGGTCCTCTCTACCCTGTGTGCTGTACAATTTACAGTAACATTCCTGGTGGCCCAAGACATAGACTGGTGGCCCAAGACATAGATAACTGCTCAATGCAGACAGGGAACATGTCTAACAACTATTACATTGTATCCTCCCAAGCACTTACTACAGTACTCTGTACCCAATAATTGTTCAGTAAATATGATTTATTGATTTGATCACCTAAAAGGCTTGAGATGCTACTGGAGGAGGGTGAACTCTTACCTCAGAGACCAGAGTGTAACAGAGATTGAGCTCTTTAAGAGAAACTCCTCCCCATTCCCATCCACCACCACACCACTGTATCTCGCCAAAGCCACCGGGATATACTGTTCCCCCTTTCTTCTAATATAATAGATCCCAAAAAAGGGAAAATAGAAGAGATTATAGAATCGTGTTTTCCAGGGTAGCCAAGCAGAAACAAAAGAACAAAGAAAGGAAACAAGATTTCAGGTAAGAATAATATTCCGTTTTCCATTTAAGGTTACTGCTTTTGGTAAAAGCCAAGACTAAACCCTAAAAGCGCTGTTACCGATTTACAACAAATTAGGCTGAGGCATAGACGGGGGAGTGGATGGCATCTTTCTGATGACTAAGAATTTAAAGAAACCTTGGCTTGGACATGACTGACATAAATGGCAGTATGATCTTTCACATGTAAATGTTCAGCAATAAATTCCAATCAACCCCTAGGGTGCCTCTTAACTGGATGATTTTTTTTAAAAAAAGAAAAGACAAGACTAGTAAGCAAAAGCATAAAAGAGACAGACGGATATTTTCACAGCAGCATTTGACACAAGATAGGTCTATTTTTGCCTGCAGAAACCTACAAATAGAGGTTACTCACAGAGATTGCTGTAGCTCCAGCAGTTACCCATTGATCAAAGAAAATGCCCAGATCATCAGTTTAACGCTTGAGTAAAGTTAGTTAGAAAGAGACTCGCTAATTCAATTTCTGCCGTTCTAGTCAACTGGAAGCAAATTAGTTTCAAATTTCCTGGCAGTCCCTCTTGCCCTGCATCGCACACGGTGATGTAAATGGAAGCATTTTGAGCATGAGGAATGGAGCAGAGAGGAGCTGCAGTTTCAGTCTCTCTCACAAAGGCTGAGCAATCTCTCTCTCCTCTGTCTCTTTGTCTCTCTCTGTCGCTTGCTCTCTACCCTGGTAGCTAACTGAAAACAGCCACCGAAAAGCTTTTCTCTATTTGAGAAAACTACTTCCAAGGAGATGATTGAGATGCTGGAAGTTAGCTTTAATATAACCGTTTTCACCAGTGCAGTAGCAGGGGAAGCCTAGCGAGGCTCTGAGAGGATTGTACCATCCTCCATGACATCAGAGGTAGAGATGTCATTTTAGTATTATGCAGCATTTTCTTTGATGCAGAAATGATACCCATGAAAAAACACAAAACAGATTTCCCTTAAGAAGTGTGAATTCCATATTTCACTTCCTTAAGGAAATAGACTTTAATCCAGGGAAATAAATGGGAGGCAATTCCTTCTTTGATTAAACACCTTGTTGCCAAATGGCCCTATTTCATTTTATTGTTAACTGCCATTATGATTGTTCATTTTACTTTAACTGATTACATATATTCTGGCAAGGTAAAACTTGGGTTGATAATGATACTTGGAAATTTGGGGGTATTAAAATATCAGTGCTAATGATACTGTGGCAGAGAAAATTACCCTCTGTAGTAGCTCTTTGAGTTTAACAAAATCTTTCATCAGAGACTGCAACGAATATTGATGGTAAAAATCATTTCCATTTTTTAGATGAGGAAACTGAGGTACAGGAAGGTTAAGGCACTTTATAAGATCATACTAGCAGGTTCTTGGCAGAAAACACAGTAAACCCTCACTCTTGCCAATCTGGGCTGTGCTCCTTCTTAATAAAATGACCTGTGAAAAACTAACAAAAAAAAACCTGCACTAATAGGTCTCTGACTATCCCTTTCCACTTCCAGCAGTTCACAGGAAAGGGACAAAGGATGTCATTGGGAGGTGATTTCCACTGCAAATTTACATTCACTTTGAGGAGATTGTTCATTAATGATGTCAAAGGTAGACTATCCCTGAGTGAGATTTCCAAAGGAGCCTGCTTAATTTGTAGGATGTGATTTTTCAGAACCTTGGCAAGACAACTGAAGCTGCAGGCATGCATATACAGCACAAAGGATTTAAAGAAAAAGGACAAAGATATACAAAAAGAAGGGCCATGGGGATTAGCCTATTCAATTATCTGGTCTGAAACCACACTATGTTCACATTATCAGAAGTTCAAATAACATTACAAAACTGTTTTGGCTCCTTTCATCAAGAGCTCACCCAACTCTGTTTTCTTACCTAAGTCTTTTTTTCCTGATTATTTCCATTAATCAAGCAATCAATGGTATTTATGGAGTGTTTTCTGTGTTCGGAACATTATTCTAAGCACTTGGGAAAGTACAATGCAACAGATTTGGCAGACATGTCCCCTAACCACAAGGAGTTTACAGTCTAGGTAGTAGCCTCAGCTTAAATAGCCAGTTAGCTCAGGAAACAAACATTTGTAGGATCAGCTTCCTACTGTACCAGATTTCTTCTACACCTTTGCTTTCTACTGAGTAAAGACTGATGTCAGCTCACGAAACAAACATTTGTAAGATCAGCTTTCTACTGCACCAGGTTTCTTCTATACCTTTGCTCTCTACTGAGTAAAGACTGAGTGCCTCCTCTTTTGGTGGAAAAAGTAGGGGCATGCAGTTTGAGGGTCATCTTCCATGATCAGACTCCCCAAATTCCACAATGAACCCTGAATTACCTCTAGCACCCTTATCACCAGGCCTGACTGGGTACACTTACATTTGCAAATCTCATGTTGCAAGATATTTCCAGCCTTCCAAAATTCTAATGATCAAACTACAGCATTAGCCCCAAGCTGATCACAGGCCTGCCTTACAGCTGCCCAGGTATTCTTACGAATCCATGAGCCATCCATTCCCGAAGGATGTGCTTGTTCCATGAAAATGGAAAGGGGAGAAGAGGGTTTCATTTGCCATATTCATACCTTCATTCTTTTATCATGGTATTTTAAGCCATTACTATATGCCAGGCACTGTACTAAGTGCTGGGGTAGATGCAAGCTAATCAAGTTGGACATAGTCCATGACCCACTTGGAGCTCACAGTCGTAATCCCCATTTTGCAGATGAGGGAACTGAGGCACAGAGAAATTAAGTGACTTGCCCAAAGTCACCCAGCAAACAAGTGGCAGAAGCCGATTTAGAACCCTGGTCCACCCGACTCCCAAACTTGTGTACTACGTACTTCCTCTCCTCCGATGACTCTGGAAGAGGCTTCCACAAACTTTAATTCAGAAGGGGAAGGAATTTTAGAAATTCATGAGGATAGCTAGCAGTCCTGTAGCTTTATATATATAGTAAGAGAAAAAGAACAAGGCAAAGCAGACCTGGAATCTGCTAATCCATTGACAGCATTTCCTGAGCGATCACTGTGTATACAGGGTTGTAGCAGTTCTAGAATTGATTTGGGTGTGCAGGGGGATCCTTTAAACCAATGCTTGGAAGGGAATGTGTCAGTTTATTGCTGCATTGTACTCACCCAAGTGCTTAGTTCAGTGCTCTGCACACAGTAAGTGCTCAGTAAGTACAAGTGAATGAAAGTAAGCCAAACCTGGCCTGAACATGGCTACGGTAGAAGAAAAAGTGTCCGATTGTGGGGGGTGGGGATGGCCATGGGGATGGCGCCCTCAGGGGCCAGGGAGGGGCTGCAGCCTGGCCCTGTCTCTCCCCACTCCAGTCCATTCTTCACTCTGCTGCCTAGATCATTTTTCTACAGAACTGCTCGGTTCATGTTTCCCCACTCCTCAACTCCAAGTGGCTGACCATCTACTTCTGTATCAAACAGAAACTCCTCACCATCAGCTTTAAAGCACTCAATCACCTTGCCCCCTCTTACCTAACCTCGCTACTCTCCTACTACAACCCAGCCCGCATACTTCACTCCTCTAATGTTAACCTTCTCACTGTGCCTCGATCTCATCTATCTCTCTGCCGACCTCTTGCCTATGTCCTGTCTCTGGCCTGGAACACCCTCCCTCCTTATATCCAACAATTACCCTCCCCCCTTCAAAGCTTTATTGAAGGCACATCTCCTCCTCGAGGCCTTCCCTCACTAAGTCCTCTTTTCCTTCAACTCCTCTGTGTTACTTTGACTTGCTCCCTTCATTCCCCCCGCTCCCACCCCCCAACCCCACAGCACTTACCTATATATCTGTCATTTGTTTATATTGGGGTCTGTTTCCCCCTCTAGACTGTATGCTCATTTTGGTAAAGGAATGTGTCTGTTATAACGTACTCTCCCAAGCGCTTAGTACAGTACTCTGCACACAGTAAGCACTCAATAAATACTATGGACTAACTGCTCCTGGCCCCAGCTTTCAGCTGTCACTTTGGAGGTCAGCAGATCACGAACCACCTTCCCATTTTATTCCACTCTGAAGCTCTGGGCTGGGTGCCTGGTGTCATCTTCAGCAACTGGCTGGCCATGCCCCTCAACACCCACCATCTCAAAGGCCTACTAATTTGCCCACCCCCTGGCTAGAAAGCCCACTTGCCTCTTTCAGTTGGAGATTTTATCATCTTTTTAAATTTTCCAATCTGCTTCCAACTCTGCGCCTCTCCTTTCCCCCGCAAACTCTTTCAATATTTACAAAATGGAGAAACTTGACGCTTTCTTCCCCACATTCATCAGCATTCACTAGATAACATATGAAAAGTATTTTGAGTTGAACAATCAAACGAGGCTTTACAATTACTGTTCAATAGTTTACTATGAAATTTGGGTTCTAGAATATTCCAAGTCTTGTTAGCACCAAATTACAGTTATATGCATGTTGATTTTGTTCCTTAGCAACTCAAATTCCAAAGCAGTAATGTGCTCTACAGACATAATGACATTATTTCCCTCGTTCATCCATCAGGTGCTGAAATGCCTGGCTGCAGGTGATATTCTGGATTTATTCCAGTCAAAAATTTTCAAATATATTTTCACCGTGTCCACATAACCAGACCTTAATTATCCCATCACCCAGCACAATATAATACATAATTGAGTTGGATAAATAGGGGTTACATTCCCAACAACCTTTCAACAAGGATTGATGTTCAAAAACTCGGGCCTGGGCATCAGAAGTTTCTAACTAATGAACATCCATCCTGCTGCTCCCACAAGGACTAGTGGGGTAAAAGGACTAGAAGGAGTCACAGAAGTGGAGAGAGAGAGAAGGCCATGAGGTAGGGGGAGCCCCCAGTTCCAGCCTCTCAATGGTGCCCAGTCTCCAAAAAGAATATAAGTTGGGGAAGAGGAAATTAATGCTACATATGAGGTTCCTGCGGACTATAAACTTGTGGCAGGCAACAAGTCTACCAAATCTTTTATATTCTCCAAAGCACTTAGTACAGTGCTTTGCACACAGTAGGAGCTCAATATGATTGAACGCACCAGACCTTAAACGGCTGAGTCACCTCCTCTCCTGCCTCTCTCAGTAAACAGCGTGGCTCAGTGGAAAGAGCCCAGGCTTGGGAGTCAGAGGATGCGAGTTCGAATCCCCGCTCCGCCACTTGTCAGCTCTGTGACTGTGGGCAAGTCACTTAACTTCTCTGTGCCTCAGGTACCTCATCTGTAAAATGGGGATTAAGACCGTGAGCCTCACGTGGGACAACCTGATTACCCTGTATCTACCCCAGCGCTTAGAACAGTGCTCTGCACATAGTAAGCACTTAACAAATACCAACATTATTATTATTATTAATAAACATAAATTCAACCACCCTTCCTCTGACTGCCACCGCTATCTCAACTTCCATCCTCACAATTGCTCCCCTCTCTTCACTGTCATTACCCCTTCCCTGCTGCACCATTTGAGCTGTTCACAATGAAGTCCTAAGAACAAATCTTTGCCCCAGGGAGGATGCTTGTAACACTTAGTTGGGAGCATAATTTTCCTCTTATAAGTTTTGGGATTTTTCATTTAATGAGCCCCGAAAACATTTTGTGGGTGACTTTCAGCAAATGCATAAAGAGAAAGGTCAAAGAAGTATGTTGAAATTATTGTCAAAGTTAAACCTTTCATTAAAAGTATTAATTTTTCTGTTCACTGAACAAAGCAGGGATAATAAAAGAAAAGAGTCTAGCTTCACTATGTATTATTTTTTCTTATTACAGTCCAATTGTTACATTATGAATAATGCTGGATAATGCTGCAGGATTTTTTTTCAAGCCTTTGTAAGAGCAATTTAGAAAACTAAATCCATATTCAAGTTAATTTACCTTCACTATCTATATTGTAAATATGTATTTTAAATTATGCTAGCAAGTAGAAAACAAAATTTAAAATCACAAGAGGGGAATGCAGCTAAAGGTACTTCATTTCCCTAAGAGAACCAGCGTGGCCAAGGGGATACAGCACGGGCCTGGAAGTCAGAAGGACCTGGTTCTAATTCCAGCTCCACCACTTGTCTGCTACACCATCTTGAGCAAGTTACTTCACTTCTCCGTGCCTTTCTGTAAAATATGGATTAAGACTGTGAGTCCCATGTGGGACAGGGACTGTGTCCAACCTGATTTACTTGTATTCACCTCAACACGTAGTACAGTGCCTGGAACATAGTAAGCACTGAACAAATACTATAATTATTATTAAAGGTAAGAGAAAAGGGTTCCAATTGGTAACAGGAGCCAAATGGAGCACATAATATTTACAAGTGGCATTGCAGTTCCTGCAGGGGTCAGTGACTCAAGACAAGAAAGCATCTGGCAGAAAGAATTAAAATAGCTGAGTGTTTTTTGTATTAGATGTAATGTCTAATCGACTCCATTAGCATCAAATGGAGGGTGGCAGTTGTTGGCTGACTGGCAAAAATGGGAGTTTCTTATCCATCAAACCTACATGAAATGGCCAAGGGAGCATGGGTTAGTGAATACAGCATGGGCCTGGGAGTCAGAAGGACCTGGGTTCTAATCACAGATCTACCACTTGTCTGCTGTGTGACCTTGGGCAAGTCACTTCACTTCTTTGTACTGATGTCTGACTTCTACCCGCTCCCCAGTCTCTGAGCTCGTTGTGGGCAGGGAATGTCACTTTTTATTTTTGTATTGTTCTTTCGCAAGCACTTAGTACAGTGCTCTGCACACAGTAAGTGCTTAATAAATATGAGTGAATGAATGAATGAACTTCTCTAGGCCTCAGTTACCTTCTCTAGGCCTTAGTTACCTCATCTGTAAAATGGGGATTAAGACTGGGAGGCCCATGTGGTCCAGGACTGTGTCCAATCTGATTAGCTTGTATCTATCTACTTCAGTATACAGTATTTAGTGTAGTGTCTGGTACAGAGTAAGCATTTAACAAATACCATAAAAGAGAGAGACAGCACAGTTGGGACCAGATTAAGGCACTTCATTGTCTGAAAGCACAGGAAAAATATCCCCCCATACCAAACATTTCACCTGACAACGTCAGGACATTGCATAGGCAAACAGCATATATGATATGAAGCTGAAGTAGTGTAGTCTAGTGGATACAGTATGGGTGCCTGGGATTCTGAAGAACCTGGGTTCTGATCCTGGTTGTGGCACTTGTCTGCTCTGTGACCTGGGGCAAGCCACTTCACTTCTCTGTGCCTCAGTAATCTCACCTGTAAAATGAGGATTAAGACTGTGAACCCCAAATGGGACATGGACTATGTACAGCCTGAATTCCTTCGACCTTGCCTGGCACAGAGTAAGCATTTACAGAATACCATAAAAACAAGTCTATGAACTCTGTTATACTGCGCTCTCCCAAGCACTTAGTACAGTGCTTTGCACATGGTAAGCACTCAATAAATATGATTGGGACACCAACTGTGTCCAAACTGTTTTGTATTTACCCCAGAGCTTAGTACAGCCTGGCATATAATAAGCCCTTTTCAAATACCATAACCACAGCCCCGCCTAAAGAAAACCAAAACAAAAACAAAGACCTCAAAAACTCCTAGATGACTTCAGGCTTATCACTATTATCTCCCAATAAGGTAATAGGGTTATTTATTATGAGATCAAACATGCCTTGAGCAGGTGAGTAATCAAACTATTCACACACTTCCAGCTTCCTCAGGTGTCTGAGGTAACCCCAATCTCAAAAGGCTGTCCATTGCCAGGAAAGAATGGGGCTGGGAGGAAGAGCAGAAAGATCCTCTTTTCCCTCTGATGTTAACCTCAAGAAACAACCTGCTAATCTTTGTATTTCACCTATAGTCCTAATTGGGGTTTGTGGTGGCATTTTTCTGTGTATGTGTTTTTTTCTTTAATCTTCCCTGCAAAGCAGTGTTTAACCTACTGGGCAAGTCACTCTGAACACACAAAATATCCCCTCTGTGTCCCAGGCAGCCCATAAATTGCAAACTTCCTTAGTCTCAAATTAAACTTCCAGGAAGCAGGAGTTTGTTTCAGCACCACATTATAAAAGAAGAGAAAGAATAAATTTATTCCTCAGCAAAGTTCCCTTAGGATGCATTACCCTATTACTGTCCTGCTTGATGTTTGTATTGGATAAATTCTCCAGAATACATCACAGCTGCAAATTCAACTTATCAGCAATCATACCACTTGAACCAAGACCCATCTCCTGTCACCTGGAGGGAATTTAGGAAAAAAGAAAACATCCTAAAAGTATTTTCCCTCCCCATACCTCCCCTGGGCTTTTATGCTACAATGTTTCATTCAGTATTGCTCAAAAATTGTTGGCATTGTTGGCACTAATCTCAGTAGTGTCTCCTCCCCAAAGGGGCCCAGTGAAATGATTGGACTGCCAGAATCCCGGATTCTCCAGTTGATTCTCGGGTGGAGAGAAATAACCAACTTTCATCCATCTCAAAATTGACCTAGTCAGCCAAATGTTTCCCCTTCTGAGAATATAAAAGCCGAGTTCAATGGCTGTCAACAATTTCGTATAAGCTTGGTTAAGTCTTATTCTATATTAGAAAAGTAGTAGTATTCCTACTGTACCAAACACCTACCATGTGCAGAGTACTAGACTAAGCAATGGGCAATACACAGATGAGAAACAGATTCATTCCCCGGCCCCCAAGGGGTTTCTAAGAGGCGGAGAGAGGGGATGAGGGAAAGATGAAACAAAAATACCAAAGACAAGGTTGAATATAAACACATGAGGAGCAGTAGAGCATCAGGCTCCTCAGGCTCAGGCCAACATTCAGAAAAGTCACAGTCCCAGAAATTAAGCAGGT